>NC_139521.1:53586884-54232509 GCF_947247035.1 Vipera ursinii | reverse complement strand
TCTCATATTTTGTTGAGAAACTATTGTTCTCAACAATAAGCACCAAACGCACTGATATCAAAACTGAAGCACTGCACAGTGCAATTATTCAAATGGTTCATATTTTTCATATTTCAAAAACTATACAAAAGGAAAAAGCAAAGAACATTCTACTCAATAATCTATTAAAATAAATTAATTTTTAAATAAGGCAGATTTAGAAGGAGAAAAAAGGAAAGGGGAGGGGAAAAGAAAGTATGGTGGAAAAACACATTTTTGAGTTTAGCTTGGGATAGGATGCTGAACAATTTCCCAGTTGAAACTATGGTTGAATCTTTCTATGTGTTGTGAAATTAAGGAATTTTCATCATGTCTTCTGACTGCTAGTTGGTGTTCAGGGATACATGTAGTCTTCTGCCTCTCTGTCGTACATAGTGGCTGTTACAATCCTCACACTTTATGTTCTAGATGCCTCCTGTGTTTTCTTTTATTTGTTTGTTTGTTTGTAATCTCACCTTTATTATTTTTACAAATAACTCAATGTAGTGAATATGGATACACTTTCCTCTCCTATTGTTCCTACAACAACAACTCTGTAAAGTAAGTTGGCTTGAGAAACAGTGACAGGCTAAGGCAGGGGTCAGCAACCTGAAACAGTGAAAGAGCCACTCAGAACCGGTTCCCTCACAAAAGGAAAAAATGGGAGCCGCAAAAAAATGTGTGCGCATGCGCGTACATGCACGCATGCGCAGAACAGGGTTTGACTGAAGAGTGGAGCCAAGGCGAGATATGCACCTACCCTGCATATTTGAATTGATTGGTTGAACTTTTTTAGTCCCACTTTTTTTTTGAACTGCACATGGCAGAGGACTGGGAGCCACAGGAGACGGATGAAAGAGCCGCATGCGGCTCCAGAGCCACAGGTTGCATACTTCCTAGCTAAGGTGGGACTAGACCTCACGGTCACCCACCACTTTCTAGCCTTCTTCGGCTACAAGGTTTTTTGGTTTACTTAAGATGTTTTGGAGGTCTTTAGCTGGTTTGTCTACTATGGTGATACCTGTGGTGGGATTCAGCCCGTTCTCACCACTTCAGCAGAGCCGGTAGCTAATTTTTTGTTGCCCGCGCCCAGAATGGACTTCCGGAAGTGGCATCCACACAGACAACCGGTTGTTCACATATTTGAATCCCACCATTGCTCTCACTGGGTGATACCATGTGGTTGTAATAGTTTGGTGTTTTGTGAGATGTCTCTTCTACTGGTAGATTGTATGAATCATTATATTAGGAATGCCATATTGAAAATACAGAATATAAGTAGTCTTCAGTTTGCAACCATTTGTTTAACAGTAATTCAAAGTTATGATGGCCTTGGAAAAAGTAACTTATGACTTTTGCTCAGTTGCATCATCACCCTTGTCATGTGATCACAATTTGAGCGCCTGGCATCTGGCTCACATTTATGATGAGTTGCAGTGTCCATAGTCCTGTGGTCACAATTTGCCACTTTTTTGCCAATTTCTGGCAACAACAAAAAAAGCCCATTGAGGAAGTTGGATTTGCTTAAGGTAAAGGTTTCCCCTGTCCAGTCATTTCCAACTCTAGGTGGTTATACTTATCTCTGTTTCTTAGCTAAGGCAGCCAGCATTTTCCGAAGACGTTTCTATGGTCATGTGGCCATCATGACTATACACTGAGGTGCCTGTGCACCGAAGTGGTATCTATTTATACAGTTATATTTGCATGCTTTCAAATTGCTAGGTGGGCAGAAGCTGGGGCAAGTAACATGAGCTCACCCAATCGCACGGTGCTTGGGGTCTCTAACCCAGGATGTCAACTTTCCATCTGACAAGTTCAATGCCTTTAACCACTAAGTCCCCCATGGCTTTGCTTAACAAACATGGAATTCATTTAACAACTATTGTAAAACTTATCATAAAATTGGGTTCAACTTAATTTATGACTGAGACAACAGAAATTCCGCTCCCAGTTGTGGTTTACCTGTAGATATAATCCCAGACTCTGCCCAAAAATGCCTTTATGTGTCTCAATAGAAGAGGCACTTTATAGGAAAGAAACAGCAGACAAAGAGAAATAGTTAATTGAGAATTGCTAGACCAAGCTCATGGAGAATATAAGATGAAATTAAAAAAACAGCTGGCTGCAGAGCAATTTACTTTTCAATGGTTTTTTTATATGCACAGTTAAAAGAAAGATTTAAATAGATAATATGATATTTGTAATTGAGCAGGAGCAGACAGAATTTGAATATGAACTGTATATAAACTGTGTATGAACAAAGCCTTCCATCCTTCCGAGGTAGGTAAAATGAGGACCCAGATTGTTGGGGGCAATAAGCTGACTTTGTAATAATGCCCCTTGGGGGTGTGTGAAAGCCCTAATAAGCAGGCATATACATAGAATGAAGGCTACTGCTAAGCTTGTAAGCCGCCCTGAGTCTTCGGAGAAGGGCGGGATATAAATGGAAATAAAATAAAAAATAAAATAAATAATTAGTAAAATATATAAACTGTTTCCCTTCATGGATTACTGCCTTGTCGTGGCAAAGGGGCTTGCATAATTCAATGAAGCTATGAGCTATGCTGTGCAGGGCCACCCAAGACGGACAGGTCATAGCAGAGCGTTCTGACAAAACGTGATCCACTGGATAAGGGAATGGCAACCCACTCCAGTATCTTTCCCATGAAAACCCTATGGACAGTACCAAAAGGCAAAATGATATGACGCTGGAAGATGACCCACTCAGGTCAGAAGGTGTCCAATATGCTACTGGGGAAGAGCAGAGGGCTAGTACTAGTAGTGCCAGAAAGAATGAAGCAACTGGGCCAAAGCCAAAAGGACACTCAGCTGTGGATGTATCTGGTGGTGAAAGGAAAGTCCGATGCTGTAAAGATTTTTTCTCCATAGGAACCTGGAATGTAAGATCCATGAATCAAGGAAGGCTGGACATGGTCAAACAAGAGATGACAAGACTGAACATCAACATCTTAGAAATCAGCAAACTAAAATGGACAGGAATGGGTGAATTTAATTCAGATGACCATCAGGTATACTACTGCGGGCAAGAATCCCTCAGAAGAAATGGAGTAGCCCTCATAGTCAATAAAAGAGTAGGAAAAGCAATACTGGGATACAATCCCCAAAATGACAGAATGATCTCAGTTCGAATCCAAGGCAAACCATTCAATATGACAGTAGTCCAAGTCTATGCCCCAACCACTGGTGCTGAAGAGGATGAAATTGACCGGTTATATGAAGCCCTACAGCACCTTATAAAACTAACACCAAAAAATGATGTCCTTATCATCATGGGGGATTGGAATGCTAAAGTAGGAAGCCAAAAGATAACTGGAATAACAGGCACGTTTGGCCTTGGAGTACAAAATGAAGCAGGGCACAGGCTGATAGAATTTTGTCAAGAGAATACGATGGTCATAGCAAACACTCTTTTCCAACAACCCAAGAGACGGCTCTACACACGGACATCACCAGACGGTCAACACAGAAATCAGATTGACTATATGCTCTGCAGCCAAAGATGGAGAAGCTCTGTACAGTAAGTAAACACAAGACCAGGAGCTGACTGTGGCTCAGACCATGAGCTCCTCGTTGCAAAGCTTAGGCTTAAACTGAAGAAAGTAGAGAAAAGCACTAGGCCACTCGGGTATGAATTAAATCATATCCCTGTTGAATATACAGTAGAGGTGACAAATAGATTTAAGGAATTAGATCTGATAGACAGAGTGCCTGAAGAACTATGGACAGAGGTTCCCAACATTGTACAAGAGGTAGCAACTAAAACCATCCCAAAGAAAAAGAAATGCAAGAAAGCAAAATGGCTGTCTGAGGAAGCTTTGCAAATAGCTGAGGAAAGGAGGGAAGCAAAAGGCAAGGGAGAAAAAGAAACTTACGCCCAATTAAATGCAGAATTACAGAGAATAGCTAGAAGAGATAAGAATGCCTTCTTAAATGAACAGTGCAAAGAAATAGAAGAAAACAATAGAATAGGGAGGACCAGAGATCTCTTCAATAAAATTGGAGAGATGAAGGGAACGTTTCATGCAAAAATGGGCATGATAAAGGACCAAAATGGCAGGGATCTAACAGAGGCAGAAGATATTAAGAAGAGGTGGTAAAATTACACAAAAGAACTATAAAAGAATGAGCTTAACGTCCCTGATAACTACAATGAGGTGGTCACTGACCTTGAGCCAGACATTCTAGAACATGGGTCTGCAACCCGCGGCTCCGGAGCCACATGTGGCTCTTTCAGCTGTCTCCTGCAGCTCACAGTCCTCCGGCATGTGCAGTCCCCCCCAAAAAAAGTGGGACTAAAAAAGTTAAACCAATCAATTCACATTTCTCATGGGGGAAAAAACTCGTGAAGTTTGAATTGATTGGTTGAACTTCTTTGGTTTGTGGAACTGCCCACAAACCTCCTTTCTTCTTCGGACTCCACATGGCACCAGTGGAGGAAGACACTGGAGGACTGCTGGAAAGGTGAGTTGGCCAATTTTCCATCTGCTGCGCCTTCCTTGGGCTCCCCTCCTCCAAACACACCGCTGCCGTCTCACCCGATTCTCTGTCCACCCCACTCTTTCGTGGCAGGGCCATTTGGCTGTTTTTCCGCCTGCTGCGCCTTCCTCAGGCTCCCCTCTTCCAAACACACTGCTGCCATCTCGCCCGACTCTCTTTCCACCCCACTCTTTTGCCGCAGGGACGTTCAGCCGTTTTTCCGTCTGCTGTGCCTTCCTCAGACTCCCCTCCTCCAAACACACCGCTGCCGTCTCGCCCAACTCTCTTTCCACCCCACCCTTTCGCGGCAGGGCCATTCGGGCGTTTTTCCACCTGCTGCAAATTCGTTGGGCTCCCCTCCTCCAAACACACCACTGCCGTCTCACCCGACTCTCTTGCTACCCCACTTTTTTGCAGCAGGGCCATTCGGCCATTTTTCCATGTGCTGTGCTTTCCTCAGGCTCCCCTCTTCCAGACACACCACTGCCATCTCGCCTGACTCTCTTTCCACCCCACTCTTTTGCGGAAGGGCCGTTCAGGCATTTTTCCATGTGCTTTGCCTTCCTCAGGCTGCCCTCCTCCAAACACACCGCTGCCGTCTCACCCGACTCTCTTTCCACCCCACTCTTTTGCAGCAGGGCTGTTCGCCTGTTTTTCCACCTGCTGCGCCTTCCTCGAGCTCCCCTCCTCCAAACACCACTGCCATCTCAACCGACTCTCTCCTGACCTCACTGGGCAAAACAGTGGAGCCCAATGAAGTTGCAGCAGGTGGGAAAATGCCCAAACGGCCCTGCCGCGGAAGAGTGGGGTGGAAAGAGAGTTGGGCAAGATGGCAGCGATGTGTTTGGTGGAGGGGAGGCCAACAAAGTTGCAGCAGGTGGAAAAACACCCAAACAGCCTTTCTGCAAAAGAGTGGGGTGGAAAGAGAGTCAGGCGAGACAGCAGTGGTGTGTTTGGAGGAGGGGAGTCCAACAAAGTTGCAGCAGGTGGAAAAAGGGCCAGACGGCCCTGCTGTGAAAGAGTGGGGTGGGGAGGGCATTGGGCGACACAGCAGCAACGTGGTCAGAAGAGGGGAGCCCGAGGAAGGCACAGCAGATGGAAATAGGGCCGGGCAGCCCTGCTGCGAAAGAGTGGGGTGGGGAGGGAGTTGCAATGTATGGCAATGAAAGTTGGACCATAAGAAAGGCTGAGCACCAAAGAATTGAGGCCTTTGAACTATGGTGCTGGAGAAGACTCCTGCAAGTCCCTTGGACTGCAAGGCGATCAAACCGGTCAGTCCTAGAGGAGATCAACCTTGACTGCTCTTTAGAAGGCCAGATCCTGAAGTTGAAACTCAAATACTTTGGCCACCTAATGAGAAGGAAGGACTCACTGGAGAAGAGCCTAATGCTGGGAAAGATTGAGGGCAATAGAAGAAGGGGACGACAGAGAATGAGGTGGCTGGATGGAGTCACTGAAGCAGTAGGTGTGAGCTTAAATGGACTCCAGAAGATGGTAGAGGACAGGAAGGCCTGGAGAAACGTTGTCCATGGGGTTGCGATGGGTCGGACACAACTTCGCAGCTAACAACATATAAGCTGTTATCAAAATTCAAAATGGAAGAAGAGCAGTGAAAGAATGCATGATAAAATAGGCTAAGAACTTTCGAAATAGCACATTGATATAACAATGAGGAAATATGTGATTATGATGATGGAAATTTACATTATAACTTAAAATATAATTTTTCTAAGATGATATACTATTGGTATATAACCACAGACAAATTGTCTAGAATGTATAAAGGTACTTCAAATTTATGTTGAAAATGTAGATGACACAAAGGATCATTTTATCATCCCTGGTGAACTATTTGGATTCAAGATCATTTTGGATTCAAATACACACAATGAAACAAAGAATTTTAAAAAATTAATATTTAACTTAAATCAGAAAATTCTTGCTGGAATTAATGGACAGACAATTAGAAAAGATCCACCATTTTCTTGCATATAATTAAAAATGGAAAAGATTTTAAAATACTGACAATGGAGGAATGGTTGTTGAAGATGATGGCACTACCAGAGATAGCAAAATTAACTTGCTTTCTTACAAAAAGATCAACTACTACATTCATTAGTGACTGGAAACCACTTATGGACTTTTTGGTGAAAAAAGGAAAAAATGAATTTGTGACTTATGGGTTTGATGATGGGAAGGGACAGGCAATGGAAAAAAGGAAATTATGTTGTAACCTCAGAGACAGGATAAAATATAAATGTACATACTTGTAATGAAGATAGGAACCAACTTCTTTATACCTTTTTCATTTTTCTTTCCTCTTTTTTCTTTACCTTTGTTTCTTTGTGCCTTTTTCTTAATACTTTTTGTTTAATTTTCTTTCAAATTTTGTATTGTTTTTATTTTCTTTTTAAAAATTAACAAAAATTATATCTAAACAATAAAAAGAAATTTCAACTTCCATAATAATAGAGTTACTGATGTGGATGTATTAAAATCTAGTTGACAACTAGATGGAGATAGGGAGATAGGGAAAACTCTTTTGCTTCCATATAATGATCAGATTACAAACCCTAATAATGATGCACTGTATACCGTATATACTTGAGTATAAGCCGAATTTTTCAGCCCACTTTTTGGGCTGAAAAATTCCACTTCGGCTTATACTCCAGTCAACAAAAAAAACTTACCGAGGACTTGTGCGCGGCCGAGGCTTTGGTGCTTCCGGGATCGCCCGCACCTCTCCCAAGCCACCGCCGTCCGAGACCTGCCGAAGTTTGGGGAGGTTTGGGGAGGTGCGCGCGCACCTCCCCAAACTCCGCGCCTTGCCTGCCTGCTTCTTTCCGCAGCGGAAAGAAGCAGGCAGGCAGGGCGCGGAGGAACGGAGACTTCCCGACGTTTGGGGAGGTTTGGGCGTCTCCCCAAACCTCGGCAGGTCTCCGTTCCTCCGCGCAGACCTGCCGACGTTTGGGGAGGTTTGGGCGCCTCCCCAAACCTCCCCAAACCTCGGCAGGTCTCCGTTCCTCCTGCCGACCTTTGGGGAGGTTTGGGCGCCTCCCCAAACCTCCCCAAACCTCGGCAGGTCTCCGTTCCTCCTGCCGACCTTTGGGGAGGTTTGGGCGCCTCCCCAAACCTCCCCAAACCTCGGCAGGTCTCCGTTCCTCCGCGCAGACCTGCCGACGTTTGGGAAGGTTTGGGCGCCTCCCCAAACCTCCCCAGGTCTCCGTTCCTGTTTGGGGAGGTTTGGGCGCCTCCCCAAACCTCCCCAAACCTCGGCAGGTCTCCGTTCCTCCGCGCAGACCTGCCGACCTTTGGGGAGGCGCCCAAACCTCCCCAAACAGGAACGGAGACCTGCCGAGGTTTGGGGAGGTTTGGGGAGGCGCCCAAACCTCCCCAAACAGGAACGGAGACCTGGGGAGGTTTGGGGAGGCGCCCAAACCTTCCCAAACGTCGGCAGGTCTGCGCGGAGGAACGGAGACCTGCCGAGGTTTGGGGAGGTTTGGGGAGGCGCCCAAACCTCCCCAAACAGGAACGGAGACCTGGGGAGGTTTGGGGAGGCGCCCAAACCTTCCCAAACATCGGCAGGTCTGCGCGGAGGAACGGAGACCTGCCGAGGTTTGGGGAGGCGCCCAAACCTCCCCAAAGGTCGGCAGGAGGAACGGAGACCTGCCGAGGTTTGGGGAGGTTTGGGGAGGCGCCCAAACCTCCCCAAAGGTCGGCAGGAGGAACGGAGACCTGCCGAGGTTTGGGGAGGCGCCCAAACCTCCCCAAAGGTCGGCAGGAGGAACGGAGACCTGCCGAGGTTTGGGGAGGTTTGGGGAGGCGCCCAAACCTCCCCAAAGGTCGGCAGGAGGAACGGAGACCTGCCGAGGTTTGGGGAGGCGCCCAAACCTCCCCAAAGGTCGGCAGGAGGAACGGAGACCTGCCGAGGTTTGGGGAGGTTTGGGGAGGCGCCCAAACCTCCCCAAAGGTCGGCAGGTCTGCGCGGAGGAACGGAGACCTGCAGAGGTTTGGGGAGGTTTGGGGAGGCGCCCAAACCTCCCCAAAGGTCGGCAGGAGGAACGGAGACCTGCCGAGGTTTGGGGAGGTTTGGGGAGGCGCCCAAACCTCCCCAAAGGTCGGCAGGAGGAACGGAGACCTGCCGAGGTTTGGGGAGGCGCCCAAACCTCCCCAAAGGTCGGCAGGTCTGCGCGGAGGAACGGAGACCTGCCGAGGTTTGGGGAGGTTTGGGGAGGCGCCCAAACCTCCCCAAAGGTCGGCAGGAGGAACGGAGACCTGCCGAGGTTTGGGGAGGTTTGGGGAGGCGCCCAAACCTCCCCAAAGGTCGGCAGGAGGAACGGAGACCTGCCGACGAGCCGCGGCTACACAGGGTATTCCTGTGTATTCAGGCTTGCAAAATGGCGGATCGAGCCTCTGCTGGCGGCAGAGGCTTGCAGAACGGCGGATCGGCTTATACTCGAGTCAATAACTATTTCCAGTTTTTGGGGGTGAAATTGGGGGTCTCGGCTTATACTCGAGTCGGCTTATACTCAAGTATATACGGTAATTGTTAGTTATGTTTCTATAGACTAACGAATTTTAAATCCAGTGCAAATAAAATTAGCAATGAGTTCAATATTCTCAGTCTAATTTTCCATTTCATTGGATATTCCTTCCACCCCCATTGAAGTTGTTAGAACAATTAATCAGTAGAACAACTTGCCTTCAGAAATTGTGAATGTTCCAACACTGAGATTGGACAACAATTTGTCTGAAATGATATAGGGTTTGCTGCCTGAGTAGTGGGGGGGAGGAGGTTGGACTAGAAGACCTCCAAGGTCCCTTCCAATTCTGTTATTCTGAAAGCAAGAAATGAGAAGTCCATGAAGTGAATTCTTCTACCAGCAGAGAAGCTCAACCCAGCATGTATTTTCTGGTGGCAAATCCATAACACAGAGAAAAAGAATTGCTCACGATTTAAATGTACTTCGTGTATTTTACAGTTGTGTGAATATTTATACTAAATGCAAGTGTAGTAAATTCTCTGTTTAAATCAGTAACTATTGATTATCCACAGGTAAAAACCACTTTGCAGTTGTACCAAACGATTTTATTTGCTGCCTTACGTGAATCAAAAATTGTGCATGTCTAGTGTGTGTGTATCAAAAGTCCTGACATAGTTAACAAAAGCAGAGAAAGCTATTGCTGTCAGAGCCAAGTTCCCCCAAATGTACTTAACAATGGATCTGTCAAGTCATGGGTTCTTTAATGGCAAAACAGACATGAAGCCAATGTTTGTTTTTGTATAGCATTTTTTGCCAAAGTGTGAGGAAGACGGATGAGCTGCAATGAACTTTGACTTATAGCTAATGGCCCAAATTAATTATTGCAAGAGGCCTCACTGCTTTGCTTCAGATAGAAGCATGAGCTGATAATTTTTCTCAGGATTCAAACTGACAGCTTTATATTTGCCTTCATGTTTACATTGCTCAGAAATACAGCTTTAATACATCACTATGCCAGTGGCCAATTGTCTAGTATATGTTTATTAGTTTAATATGTCAACCAATCCTTATAACAATACAATGAAGAAACCCAGCCTTGTGAGCCAAGTCAGGTCACCTCCCATTTCCTTCTTGCCTTCTTTTAACTTTTCAATAGCCACCTTTTTTATCTACATGTATCTTTGGATCTAAAAAGACAACGTCTTAGGCCTATAGTAACAGGATTTTTTTCAGGAAAAAAGATGATCATTTTGTAGATTAGGCACTCGCTCCTAATTGCATGTTCATTTGTAGGGTTTTTTTACAAAGTTATCCTACTCAAAGGATTTTTCTTGGTCTAACTTCTTGAGTATGATGTGCATGGAGAAAATGGCATGCACTATGATGAATCCCACGGCAGAGAGTAATCATACAGGATATAACAGTAATTAAACCCTATACAGGGACAAATTATTTGGGTACTCTGAGTCAAGGTCTTCCAATATCTGAATCTGGGAACTCTACAACTGAGTACAACTGAGCTATGACAAACACAACTTTTCTGCCCATTGAAAATTTAGTCTTTTGGGTAAAAAATTTTATGTAACTCTCAGGAAGTGATTATTATAATCCGATGGGAGCTGCAGTGCAATTCTCACCCCAGATGCTTCTTCAGAGAGATCAGTTCTTGGGGAATTAAAACATGGAGCCTGGCCTGCTTGTTATTCATTTATTTATGTATTTATTCAAATTCTATAGCCTCCTCCCCATCTCAGCCAGTGACTCTGGACAGCTTACAGTTCTAAAAGTATAAAAGCCATTAACATTCAAAAAGATTTAAAACAATAAAAACATCCGGAAGGGATGAGAGAGAGAGAAATCTAGAACATAAGCAGTCCTTGAAATTTTTGATAACTTTAAGTTTTGATCTTCAGCCTCCGAATCCTAAATAGTACCATTACAGAGAGAAACTCAGCTGGAGGGAAAGGATTGGATATGTTCTGTACCAGCCTGCTACCGGCCCTGCAGAAAAGGCAGGGACAACCCCTTTTACAAGAAGGCAAGAGGCTGGAATTACGCCTGCCAAATTTATTGCTACAAAAACAAATAGAACAAGACACGAACCAAGAAACAGGAGCTTTTCAAGCGGTTGCCTTCAGCAAACCAGCCCTCCCACGCATTCCCCCTTAAATACAGTTCAGGGCGTGGCTTCTCTCTGCCTCCTTCCGAGGAGCCCCATTGCCTTCCTCTGTTTACTCCTGATTGACTGCCTCCTGCGTCGGGCGTCCTTGAACAGGGCCAGCTGTGGGTCATCTTCATCCACGCTGTCAGGCTCACACAGCTGGGTCTGCGTCATGACCAGATGAGAGGGGCCTGGCTGAGGGCTCTCATCAAGCTGTCCAATCCCCTCAGCAAGCTCTTCAACACCCCCCTCCTCCTCCTCCTCTGAGTCGTCCGACCCAACTGCCGAACCCACAGGCTGACCCTGAATCACAACAGGATATTAGAGGAATATGAATTGCAGGGTTGGTACTAGTATAACTATAGGACTGATTTTCATCTTTAATTATTAGTCTGTTCTATCTCTCACTCCCTATGTTGCTATTAGATAGAAACCTAGGGGGAAAGGGTTATAAATTGAGGAAAGTGGAGACTGGAGTTGGAATGGTCAATTAAGCATGTGTTCAGAAAATTAGACCATTTTAGACATACAAAAAAGCTTGCTGCTTGTCTGATATGTACATTTACTCTCCCAAAGGTGCTGTTTCCAAAAGGCAAGTAGACTTTCTTGGGTTTTTTTTTCCTTTGAAAACATTTCGCTTCTCATCCAAGAAGCTTCTTCATCTTAAAGAAGCTTCTTGGATGAGAAGCAAAATGTTTTCAACACAAAAAAAAACCCAAGAAAGTCCAGCTGCCTTTTGGAAACAGCACCTTTGGGACAATCATGACCTGGATGATTAAGAATCTCCATATACGTTTACTTCTATGTATTTTTACAGGGAGAAGTTTTGGGCTTTATTTTCAGATAGACATTGAAAGTAAGAAAAACGAAGTGTGCATATCAACTGACAGTAAGATTATTGGCCAGTTTCTTTAATAAAGGCAGAAACTGGAGTTTGGCTTGATCTGGTAAATTCTGGCACACTGGTAGTTTGACATACAAAGGCACATATGCTGCTGTGATTCAGAACTATCATCATGAACAAGTTAATACCATGTCAGTGTCCATGGCATTTTGTAAACTTCTTTCACATAAACAAGGTTCTCTTTTAATACACATGTATTCATGTGTATTAAAAGAGAATATTCCCTAATGCATCTTCATGCCTTCATCTCCTGGGTGAAAGTGGCAAGAAGGTGACAAGCAACAGGGAGAAAGCAGAACTATTTAACTCGTTTTTTGCATCTGTCTTTACACAAAGGGAAAAACAGACCAACCTATCAAAAATAGTGCCATAAAAAACAGAATATAAAGACAAGTTAAGATAGGCAAGAAAATGGTAAGTGAGCACCTGTCCAGCCTAGACGAGTTTAAATCACCAGGACCAGATGGATTACACCCCAGGGTTCTCAAGGAACTGGAAGACGTGATCTCAGAACCACTGAACTATATTTTTCAAAGATCCTGGAGCACTAGGGAACTACCGGAGGACTGGAAAAGAGCTGATGTAGTTCCCATCTTCAAAAAAGGGGAAAAAATGGATCCAGGAAATTACAGGCCTATCAGACTGACCTCCATACCTGGGAAGATTCTGGAAAACATAATCAAACAACGAATCAGCGAGCACCTAGAGGCAAACAAAGTCATTACTGAAAGCCAGCATGGGTTTGTCAAAAACAGATCATGCCAGACAAATCTTATTGCATTCTTTGACCAAGTGACAAAATTAGTGGATCAGAGGAATGCTGTGGATATAATTTACTTGGACTTCAGTAAGGTATTTGATAAAGTAAATCACAAACTACTACTTGATAAGATAGAAAAATGTGGGTTAAACAGCATCACCACCAGATGGATTAGTAGCTGGCTGACTGGCCATACTCAGCATGTGGTCCTCAATGGAACCACTTCTACATGGAGGGAAGTGTGCAATGGGGTGCCCAGGACTCTGTTCTGGGCCCAGTGCTCTTCAACTTCTTCATCAATGATTTGGATGAGGAGATAGATGGGGAACTCATCAAATTTCCAGATGACACCAAGCTGGCAGGAATAGCCAACACTCCAGAAGATAGGCTTAAGATACAGAAGGATCTTGACAGATTGGAACATTGGGCATATCTAACAAAATGAAATTCAATGGTGAAAAAAGTAAGGTTCTACATTTAGGCAAGAAAAACCAAATGTATAGGTATAGTATAGGGCAGGGGTAGGCAACCTCGGCTCTTTTATGACTCATGGACTTCAACTCCCAGAATTCCTGATGCTGACTCAGGAATTCTGGGAGTTGAAGTCCATGAGTCATAAAAGAGCCGAGGTTGCCTACCCCTGGTATAGGGGGTACCTTGCTCAATATTAGTAACTGTGAGATGGATCTTGGAGTCCTAGTGGACAATCACTTAAAATATGAGCCTGCAGTGTGCTGCAGCTGCCAAAAAAGCCAACACAGTGCTAGGCTGCATTAACAGAGGGATAGAATCAAGATCACGTGAAGTATTAATACCACTTTACAATGCCTTGGTAAGGCCACACTTGGAATACTGCATCCAGTTTTGGTCACCACGATGTAAAAAAGTTGTTGACAATCTGGAAAGAGTACAGAGAAGAGCAACAAAGATGATTAGAGGTCTGGAGGCTAAAACATATAAGGAACAGCTGCTTGAATTGGGTATGTCTAGTTTAATGAAGAGAAGGACTAGGGTTGACATGATAGCAGTGTCTCAGGGCCTGCCACAAAGAAGAGGGAGGCAAGCTATTCTCCAAAGTGCCCAAAGGCAGGACAAGAAGCAATGGATGGAAACTAATCAAGGAGAAAAGCAACCTAGAACTAAGGAGAAACTTCCGGACAGTTAGAACAATTAACCAGTGGAACAACCTGCCTCCAGAAGCTGTGAATGCTCCTACACTGGAAGTTTTTAAGAAGAGACTGGACAGCCATTTGTCTGAAATGGTATAGGGTTTCCTGGCTGAGCAGGGGGTTGGACTAGATGACCTCCAAGGTCCCTTCCAACTTTACTATTATGATTGTGATTATTGTAGAGCACTTTAATGCACTAGAGTTGGAGCTGCCTTTGAAAATTACCCATAAACTATTGTTGATACAGATTGCCATTGGCTGCTTACTGTGGGTGAGAATTCCCATAGTAATGTAAAATTTATCAGTGTTACATGGGTTGCAAGGAGGTTTCCAAGCAGAGTTCAAAGTGTTGTGGATTATCGGCAGGAAGGACAAGGGAGACGCGTCTTTCTAAACAGGTTGTTTATTGTTAGCCCGGACAAGAGAACAGGGAACAAACATGCCTTATATAGGCAGCTGTCAAACGGGACAGCAAATCAGCGGGGCGCGTTTTCCCGCCAAAGAACAGGGGGCCAATCGGTCAGCTGTTAGGGCAGAATCTCCCCAGAGACAGTGCTAGCGTGTTAGTAGGGCAGGGGAATCCCGTCAGCTGGTTTTGGCGCGCGGCCGGCGTTTTGACAGCTCGCCGCCGCTTCTGCGCATGCGCTAACTTTGACAGCTTGCGGCGGCCGCCGGGGCCTGCCGCGGTTTTGACAGTTCAGACGGAAATGCGCATGCGCGCCGTTTGACAGCTGTCAAACGGCCGCGTGTGCTTGTAGGCCGCGTGGGCGGCTGCGCACATGTAGTCTTTTGACAGCTGTCAGTGCGGCCGCGTAAAAGCGGCCTATGACAGCTGTCATTGTGTTTTAATATAATGCACCCCTTTCCCCCCCCCTTGAACTGAACACACAACTTGGAGTAACTTTCAACTGGTGTTGGAACTGTTCGGCGAACTTCCGGCCCATTCGAAATCCGCTAAGTATGCTGGCGGCCTCTTCTGACGAGTGGATCTGCGGGGTGCAGGTGCTTCAATGGTTTCGGGGGCTTCTACGGGGGGAATGGGTGGAGGGTCTGGGTGGCTCGGGATTTCTTCCGGGGAGTCGATGCTGGGGGGTTCCCAATTTCCGCCCGCCACTTCTGGCGTGTAGGAGTTGGGGGGTGACCGGGGGCGAAGCTGGTCTGCGTGCCTCCTAAATGTGAGTCCCCCGCCCGCGTTAATGGTGTAAGACAGGGGGCCGGTTTGATCAAGAACCACCCCCTGGGTCCATTTATCCCTTTCCCCATAATTTCGGGCCCAGACATTTTGTCCTTTAGAAAATGTTTTGTGTGGCAAGTTGTTGGTTCTTTCGGCCGCTGGCCTGTCTGGGTGTAGTCTATCGAGTCGGGTGACTAGTCGGCGACCCCATCTTAGTTCTGCTGGAGATTTGCCGGTGGTGGACACGGGAGTGGAGTGGTGAGCGAGGAGGAAGCGGGCGAGTCGACGGTGCCAGTTTCCGACGATCATTCTGCGCAGAGAGTCTTTGGTGGTCTTTACCATGACCTCTGCGAGGCCATTACTGGACGGGTGGAACGGAGCCGATGTTGCGTGTCTAATACAGTTCCTCCTCGTGAAGATCTGGAAATCACGGGAGGTAAATTGAGGTCCGTTGTCAGTGATTATGACATCTGGTAGACCGTGGGTGGCAAAAACTCCCCTTAATGCTTGAATGGTGGCCTCTGATGTGGTGCTTGAAACCGGGAGAACCTCCAGCCATTTAGAGTAACTATCTACAATAATTAAAAAGGTTTGTCCCTGGAACGGTCCTGCGTAATCGAGGTGGATGCGGGACCAAGGATTGGAAGTGGTTTCCCATTTGTGGACTGGGGCGTGTGGAGGGGAGGGTCTGGTTTGCTGGCAGAGATAGCAGCCGGCTACATGCTGCTCAATGTCCCTGTCTAAGGATGGCCACCAGATATAGCTGCGTGCCAGAGCCTTCATTTTTGAGATGCCAGGGTGGCCCTCATGTAGTGTTTGGAGAACTCTTGCTCTGTGGCATGAGGGGATTATTACCCTGCAGCCCCAAAGGATGCAGCCTAAATGTGTTGAAAGCTCTTGTCTTTTTGCAAAATAAGGTTGGATGGGAGGTGAGGGGCAGGTTGATTGCCAACCTGATGTGACCCATGAGAGTACCCTGCTGAGGGTGGGGTCCCTGGTTGTGGCAAGTGCGATGTCTTTAGCTGTTACTGGGCATTCTGTGAGTTCTTGTATGGCCAGGACTTGGCCGGCTGGAGCTGGATCAGGGTCTATTTGGGGCAGTGGGAGCCTGCTAAGGCCGTCTGCGTGGGACATTTCCTTTCCAGGCTTGTAGATTAACTGATGCGAGTAGGCAGAGAGGAATGTCGTCCAGCGAAGCATTCGCGGGGATAAAATTTGCGGGGTTTGGCGGTCCCATGTGAATATGCCCAGGAGAGGTTTGTGATCTGTATAGATTGTAAAAGGTCTGCCGTAGAGGTAATCGTGGAATTTTTTAATTCCAGCTACAATAGCCAGGGCTTCCTTATCTATTTGCGCGTAATTGCGCTCGGTTTTTGAAAGTGTCCTCGAGTAGTATGCGATTGGGGCTTGCGTGCCATCGTTAAGTGAGTGGCTGAGGACTGCCCCGATGCCATAAGGTGAAGCATCGCAGGCGATGCAAAGAGGTTTGGTTTCGTTGTAGTGCGATATGGTTGTATCGCTGGAAAGTAATTGTTTTAGCTGTTTGAAGCTGTCATTGTGAAGTGGGGTCCACTTCCAGGGGGCCCCTTTGTCCAGGAGTCTATGAAGGGGTTCTGCTATTGTGGCTTTTCCGGGTAGAAATGAATGGTAAAAATTTAGGAGCCCTAGGAATGCCTGGAGCTCCGTTTTATTTTTAGGGGGGGTGCGGCTTGTATTGCTTGTACTTTTGCGTTGGTGGGGTGAATGCCTTTGCCGTCTATTTTGTACCCCAGGAACTCTGCGGAGGGTACTCCGATTGAGCACTTCTCACGTTTCAATTTTAAGCCAGCTGCGCGGAATCTTGAAAGGACTTCGTGCAGCCTGGTTGCTAGGGAGTGGGAGGAGTCGCCCGCGATGAGGACGTCATCAAAATACGGGCAGACTCCGGGGATGCCTTTGAGAGTGCGCTCCATGACTTCCTGGAATATTCCAGGTGCCACGGAGATGCCAAATTGGAGGCGGTTCACTTTGAACGCCCCTCTGTGCGTCACTATGGTTTGGGCTTCTGCGGTTTCCCTGGTTACAGGGAGTTGCAGGAAGGCATGTGCCAAGTCTAATTTGGCGAAAATGGAGCCGGACCCTATTTCTCATAGAACATCTCTTACTGACGGGACTGGGTACGCATGCGGGTTGAGTGCGCGGTTGAGGGTCGCTTTATAGTCTGCGCAGATTCTGACGTCACCATTGGGTTTGACAGGTGTCACTATGGGGGTTTCCCAAGTTCCGCTGTCAGTGGGTTCTAGGACTCCTAGTTTGAGCAAGCGGTCTAGTTCCCTATCTATTTTTGGTTTTAGGGCGAAGGGAACTTTCCTGGCTTTTATTCTAATTGGTCCGACCTCTGGTTTGAACTTGAGGTCGATGGGGGGGCCATTGTATTTGCCCAGTGAGCCGTCAAACACATCCGCAAATTTTTTGCAGATATTTTCTAAAGAATCGGTTTGGATGCGGTGTGTCCCTTCGAGGCGAATGCCTAATGCCTCAAACCAATCTAGTCCTATTAAGCTAGTTCTTGGTTGCTTGGTTATTTGGGCTGTTAAGTGGCCTGAGAATTTTTTGAAATCAACTTTCAGGACGGCTTGTCCCTTTAAATCTATTTGCGCCCCTTGAAAATCTGCCAGCAAGACCCTGGAGGGTTGGATTGGAATGTGGTGATTTGTTTTGTTGGCTATCTTTTGGAGGGTGTCCCCTGACAGGATGGAAACGGAGGATCCTGAGTCGACCTCCATTTCACAGGGGATTCCCTGTATTTTGACCCACGTTCTAACTTTGGCTCTGGGGATATTGTTAGCGGGAGTTTTTGTTAAGGAGCATACGGACCCTATAACCCTTGGTTGAGGGCGGGGAGGGACTGTCCTACCTGCGGGGATCTCGTCAAGGTCGTGGAGGGTCTCCCGGTTTAGGCTGCGACACGCTGATCGGATGTGGCCGGTCTTGCCACAGCCGTGGCACTTCGCGTTCCTAAACCTGCAGGTGGCTCGGGCATGGCTTCCGCCGCAACTGGCACACTTTGCTCTGGCGTTGGTCTGCGGCTTCTTCGTGTTGGGGCCCGATTGTCGGTCTTGGTTGCGGCTCCTTTCCCGGCCGGCGGTCATCCGGTTGAAGCGGGAGAGGATCGCATCGACCCCGGATTCGGGCTCCGGCGGCCCCTGGTCGAGCTCCCTGGCCTGATGGACAGAGTTGCCTGAGTTTTCGCCAAACGACTTGATTTCGTCGCGATGGCTGTCTTCGAACGCCATTATCTCCAGCGTGAGCTCTGCGAGGTCCATTGTGGGCTTTGCCACAAGCTTCCTCTGCAGACGCGGGTTCTGGAGACCGGCGATAACTTGATCGCGGATCCGGTCCTCCAGGTCGGGGAAATGGCATTTGCGGGCGGCGTGCCTGACGGTCGCGATGAAAGCAGTGGAGGTTTCACCCGGCTGCTGCTTCCGTCGGGCGAAAGAGAGCCGCCAATACAGTTCTGACCGCCTTGGCATGAAGTGTTTGCTGAGGCGGTCCGTGAGCTCGGCATATGGAATGGTGGTGACCGGGTCCGGGCTGCAGAGGCCAACGGCGATATCGTACACCGCTGGCCCGCTCAGGCATAGGAGCGCGGCGGCCTTGTGGCGGTCCTCCGTGATTTTATTCACAAGGAGGTACCCCTCGACCTGGCCCAAATGCGACTCCCATCCTTCGGGGTGCCGGACGTCGAACTCCCTTATGTGTCCTAGGTTTGCCATCCCGGGTCCGCAGTACTTCGGGCACCTGGAAGGTTGGCTTGTCCGGTCGGTGACTTAGCTAGTGACTTCAGCGGTTGACCGGACAGCAACGCTCCTGGCCCGTGACTTCAGCTAGTACCGGGATCCCACCTTCGTCGCCAGGTGGATTATCGGCAGGAAGGACAAGGGAGACGCGTCTTTCTAAACAGGTTGTTTATTGTTAGCCCGGACAAGAGAACAGGGAACAAACATGCCTTATATAGGCAGCTGTCAAACGGGACAGCAAATCAGCGGGGCGCGTTTTCCCGCCAAAGAACAGGGGGCCAATCGGTCAGCTGTTAGGGCAGAATCTCCCCAGAGACAGTGCTAGCGTGTTAGTAGGGCAGGGGAATCCCGTCAGCTGGTTTTGGCGCGCGGCCGGCGTTTTGACAGCTCGCCGCCGCTTCTGCGCATGCGCTAACTTTGACAGCTTGCGGCGGCCGCCGGGGCCTGCCGCGGTTTTGACAGTTCAGACGGAAATGCGCATGCGCGCCGTTTGACAGCTGTCAAACGGCCGCGTGTGCTTGTAGGCCGCGTGGGCGGCTGCGCACATGTAGTCTTTTGACAGCTGTCAGTGCGGCCGCGTAAAAGCGGCCTATGACAGCTGTCATTGTGTTTTAATATAATGCATGTTGGTTTTGACTTGTAACAACTTCTTAGGATATTAGCTTAAGTCAAAAGTAAAGGCTTGGTTCCTCTCTCCTTGAGAGACAAATGATGACCCATAAAAATAATAGAATAACAGAGTTGAAGGGATCTTGGAGGTCTTCTAGTCTAACTCCCTGCTGAAGAAGAAATTCAGTACCAATTCAGACAAATGGATGTCCAATCTTTTCTTAAAAACTTCCAGTATTGGAGCACACAAAACGTCTGGAGGCAAGTTATTCCACTGATTAATTGTTCTAATTGTCTGGAAAATTCTCCTTAGTTCTAGGTTGCTTCTCTCCTTGATTGGTTTCCATCCATTGCTTCTTGTCCTGCCTTCAGGTGCTTTGGAGAATAGCTTGACTCCCTCTTCTTTGGAAAAAATTCAGAGAAGAGCATCTAAAATGATCCAAAGCCTGGAGACTAAACACATGAAGAATGGCTGCAGGAATTGGGTTTGGCTAGTCTAAAGAACAGAAGAAATAGGGGTGATATGATAGCAGTATTCCAATAATTGAAGGGCTGCCACAAAGAAGAGGGGGTCAAATTATTCTCCAAAGCACGAGAAGGCAGAACAAGAAACACCAGCTGGAAACTGATCAAAGAGAAAAAACAACTTGGAATTAAAGAGAAACTTCTTAACAGTGAGGACAATTAACCATTGGAACAGCTTGCCTTCAGAAATTGTGGGTGCTTCATCACTAGAGATTTTTAAGAAGAGACTAGACAGTGGGCTGAACTAAAAGACCTCCATGGTTTCCTTCCACCTCTATTCTATTCTATTCTATTCTATTCTATTCTATTCTATTCTATTCTATTCTATTCTATTCTATTCTATTCTATTCTATTCTATTCTATTCTATTCTATTCTTTGTGGCAGCCCCTTAGATATTGGAACACTGCTACAGTATCATGTCATGCCTAGTCCTTCTTTTCACTAGACTAGACAAAACCAATTCCTGCAACTGTTCTTCATATGTTTTAGCCTTCAGTCCCTTAATCATCTTTGTTCCTCTTCTCTCCATTTTTTCTAGAGTTGCAACATCTTTTTTATATCGTAGCAACCAAAACTGGATACACTATTCCAGGTGTGGCCTTACCAAGGCATTATAAAATGGCAACCTCATTATTTTGGAGCATCTTGCTCCAGGAAGACAGAATGACCCCAATGCAATTTACCTGTAGGAAAATTAGGAACACAATCTAATTGGGCAATTGTAATTTCTGCACACAATCAATATAAGTCAAGATTTATTTTATCAGTATAAATTGATAAAATTAAAAAACTAACAAGTAATTAGGAATTTATCCCTCAATTTCTGAATTGCTGCCTATTGTTTTTAATGTGTAAGAATTATAAAATTGCTGTTGTTTGGTTTTGAATGCTATTGTTGTTTTATTGATTGTAAACTGCCCAATGACTAATGATTGTAATAGTATAGAAATATTGTAATAAATAAATAAAATTGGGTACTATCTGTGACTTACAACCACAACTGATCCCAACATTTCCATTGCTAAATAAGACAGTTGTTAAGTAAGTTTTGCCCATTTTACAATCTTTCTTGCTACAGTTAATAAATAACTGCAGTTGTTAAATTAATAACACAGTTGTTAAGTGAACTGGGTTTCCCATTGACTTTGCTTGGCAGTAGGTCGCAAAAGAGATCACATGACTGTGGGACACTGCAACTGTCATAAATATATGCCAGCTGCCAAGTGTCCGAATTTTAATCACCTGACCATGGGAATAATGCAACGGTCGTTAGTGTGGAAAAACTATCATAAATCATTTTTTCAGTTCCACTGTAACTTCAAATGGTCAATAAACAAATAGTTTATTTGTTCAGGACTACCTATATATTGAAACCCGTTTGCTTTTTCAGAGAAAGACTGTTTGTTTGTTTGCTTGTTTGCTTGTTTGCTTTACTTTGCTATGTGACTACTTTGATGTGACTCCAGAAAAGTATTTTGAAACTGTTTTCAGTGTTTCCTAAGAGGAGTTTTTAAAACGTTTTAATATAAAAAAAGAATAATTTTTATTAAAAACATTCTGCAGGTAGGATGGTTGGTAGCACTCCATGTGGATTACCATCACCACTTAGTTTTTTTATTATTATTATTTTAAAACAAAAGTAAAGCAGAAGAGCTTCCCATTGTTTCTTATGGCAAGGTACTCAAAACATTTTCTTGTTCTGGTGGGGCTGGAAATCAAATATATTTCTATTTTGTACATGCCATACTACAAAGGTGATTTAAAATTATGGACTTTATTATTATGTATACACACAACTATGTACACTGCTATATTACAAGAGTATGGACAATGCATGTCTATATGTCTGGTGTTTATTATGCTTAAATTGTTAGTAAAGGACTGTAGCTTGAGTGATTTTTAAATGTTCAATCATTGTTGGTGTTCTCTAGCTTAGGAACTAAGATCTACAGAACAGCAGCTGAAGTGACCAGCAACAAGAAGTTCCAAAATAACATTTCTGCTGGTTTACCCAATAATTGGCAGCAAATACACAACTGTATAGATTATTTAAACAAGCTAAACAAGGTTAGACATGATTACTCCTTGAATTACTCTTTGACCATTAAGAAATCCCAGAAATGTAAACCAGACTGGGAATTTAAAATAAGAAAAAGAAAACAAATCTCGGTAAGCAAAGGCAAAATAAATTTCACATTATTGCCAAGAAAAGTACATGGATAGTCCATATATTCACCAAGAATCAAGCTCAACTGGAGCAAATCATTCTTTATGTTATAAAGATTATAATCTATCTTTTGACTAAAAGAGAGAACTGATCCACACTGTTTTATCTCAAAATAAATAACCTAGATATTGTTTTAGCACAAATATTGTTTACTTTTTCTTTACAGGTTAGAAGAATTCTGCAAACAAGTTATCTTTTGATAATTTACCACATAGGCTTTCAAAAGAAACTGGGAAATCCATGTTAGCTCCTTCAAGTATTGCTTTGCTTGCAAGTTGATTAAGTCTTGAATTCAAAGCACCAATACTTTCGCATTTTTCTCCCAATAACATCTTCCATTGTTTCCTATTGAACAAGCAAAAGCAAAGACATTTTCATTAACATGGCATTACTGCAAGTGAGCCTTCATTAATTAGATGAAGTTGCCCTTCCTATTCTTATGATCAGTTAGCAGCTGGACAAGAGGCATTCACAGTAATATTGATCAAACAGATTATTGGATTCAGAACAGATTGTACACTGATTCTAATTTTCTCTGCCTCTGGATTAAAAAAAAGAGAGAGAAAATGATGAAACAAGACCTGAGATATTTAGCAGGATAGAACATTTTGCAAAACCTAAAAGAGATAGATTGTGGATGAATAATTCCTCTCTTTTCCCTCTAAAGTATTGTTTAGCTTGTTTGTTAGATGATGATGATGATGATGATGATGATGATGATGATGATGATGATGATGATGATGATGAAACCCTACACCATTTCAGATAAATGGTTGTCCAGTCTCCTCTTAAAAACTTCCAGTGTTGGATCATTCACAACTTCTGGAGGCAGGTTGTTCCACTGATTAATTGTTCTGTCAGGAGATTTCTCCTTAGTTCTAGGTTAGTTCCTGATTAGTTTCCATCCATTGCTTCTTGTCCTGACTGCTTTGAAGAATAGCTTGACTCCCTCTTCTCTGTGGCAGCCCCTTAGATATTGGAACACTGCTATCATTTTGTGGCAACTTTATGACATATTTGTATTGTATGTCATAAAGTCATTTGATGGCAAAGGGGAAATCCAAATAAAAATTTACTGACTGCTTTCCGATTATTAGCCAAGTACCTTTTACCTATCTTTCAACAATCATTCTTACTGTTCTATAGATCAAAAGAGCATTTGGCTATGGTCAAGGATGCTGAACAACAAGCCCTCCTCCCTATTCACCAGGACAATGCACAACCTAACACAGGATTTAAATCCCATAGGCCAGCATGGAAAACAGCTATTCACTTAACATATGCCCAGTTTAACCCTGAGAATGCGTGGCGACAGGAATGGTCCAAAGTACCTTCTTGTGGCCTAACCATTAGTGATCCCTCCACCAAGCCACCTGGTTTTGACCTGCCTCACTCTGTCTGATCGAAATTGAACAGAATTAGGTGTGATATTAGAATAGGTGCCTCTGCCTTCTATGCAGTGGTGATGGAAAGATTCCCCTTGTTGCGATTGTGGTACTGCTATACAAACTGTTAAACATATGCTGCAAGATTGCCCATGACATGTATTTTCTGGTTTCCCAGAAGATCCATACAGAGAAATGCCAGAGGCAATCACCTGGATAGCTGATTTGGACATCCAGTTATGAGGCTATTGCCATACCTCCATAGAAGTTTTGTACATATTTGTGTGGATTGTTTGAATATGTTTCTTCTCTTCTATCATGTTCTCATTATATACTAAATAAATAATAATCAAAAGAATAAAGTTATCTTCATCCTGATTATTTACATAATTAAGGTTCTATGATATTCTATGTGCATAGATATGGATAAGATTAACTCTTTGGATTACTTTCCAAAGACCAAGAATATCATCCTGCTTAGTTTTCAAGCCAGCTTTGCTGGAGCTTGTCTTAAATTTTGCTCTGATGCCAGGGCTGGTCCCAATCATACTGCTAGTTGAAGAACATAGCAAACCACCCCACATATCCATCAAGTGGCAAACTACCCTGGGCCACCTGAATAATAAATAAGGAGCTGTACTCAATACCCCCACTAAGGATACAGAACGTCTTTAAAATTGTCAGCATTTGTTTGACTTTTATTAGTTAATTGCTTCATGCTACTGTAATTGGTTAAACATTACCTTTTATGAATGTTTCTGTTGTTGCTTCTGCTGTAAAAATTCTATGCATACTTGGGCAAACACTTAAAATGATGACATGTGATACCTGATTAAGATGCCATCATTAGAAGAAGCTAATGAAAAACTTATTCTAACTTCAGAAGATTCCAGATTCTGAATTCACTTGTACTTTGATTATAAAACTATATAGAAGAATTGTAATGTCTTCACATTAAAGGTTGTGTAATAAGCTTTACATTGGGCAATAAAATATTTTACACTGGGTAATAAAATACTTTATTGATATCCATGCATGTCTTTTTTCTTTATCTAATTAAATTTGCTTTATATTTATTGATGCTGGGTTTTTGTCGATTGTACTGACTGCTGAATTTGTGTTGGGTTTTTTTTCCAGTTTTCCTCGTAAGCTGCTGCTGCTTGGAAAAGACAGCTTAGAGAGCATTTTATTAACCAAGGGAAAAAAAATAATGTTGATTTGGCCACAGTGGAAATTATCTTTGACTATCCATCATTTGTTGAGCATGTTAACAGGAACAGGAATTTTGCAGAAAAGTCCAAATGAGGAAAGGGATCAGGCAGAAGAAAGAGAAGACAGTAGAAAGAAGAGCCAAACATGGGGGGGAGGGATTTACTGATTTGTAGTGTTGATTTGAGTGCTGCTGATTGTGTATCATACTTGCACCATGATTGCACAACACGTGCAACTTATCATTGTCTTATGTTGACCTAGTTGATCCATTTTCAGGAAACATGTAGGGAAACCAGCTTCCCAGAGTGAGTTCAATGAATGAAATGAGAGCAAACATGAATTTGCAGAAGAGGTCAAGGGAGAGTCACTCTTTTTTGTTGTTGTTTATTGTTCATCAGAAGGACATGGGGATAGAGGGTGATAATTCTTTTGGTTTGCAGGGGTTGTTCCATGTTTGCTTTTCTTTCTAAAGATGACAATACATGCTAAAAGTACAAGATTGTCTTGAAGATATTAGAGACAAAATTGCTTATAAAGGAAAATGGGTAATACTTAAATTGGACATAGAGATCCCTGAAGACAGATAATGCATTAGGGGGCCTACAAGATGTAATAAAAGCGAGGTGACTGAGAGATGAATGAATGTGGTACAAAGATCAAAGCATATCTAAATTCTGGACTTCAGAATAGATTCCAAGTATTCCCATCAATAGTGTAGAACTTAATTACTTGAGGGGCTGTCTGTCTCCTATACTGTAGTACCTGCCCAATCACTTCCATCTTGCATGGTTGGCATTCTCTGGTTCCTTTGATTAAATAATGTCATCTATAGCTACCTTGGAAGCACATGAACGATGGCAAATATACATGTCCCAGAATAATGTTGCAGGATTCAATCTGGGTCGATCACTGGATCAGTCACCAGGTCAAATGGTTTTGTTTTCTGAGCTTCTGGACTGGAGCCCATCTTCAGACAACGTCTCTCTAGCAGAGTGTGTGCTTTGGATCTTGGAAGCACATCTCTGTAGCAGGACCTGCCCTCTGGAATGAGGATCTATTTCTAGATGACCTTCATATTAGCGTTTTTTAGACGAATGGTGAAGACTTGGCCAACTTTCATCAATTTATTGTAATTTCTTTGGTTGTTGTAAGACACCCAGAATTATGGGCGCTTGCCCAGCATACAGTTTTAATAATTACCTTTTAAACCCTTTACACAAGTTTTAAAAACTGCTAAAGACAACTGTAGAGACTTTGCAAAGAGAAGAATTTCTGCTTTTGCCTAGAAAAAGAGGAAGCAATGAACGGTCATGATCAGAGATGAGGCTGAAGCAGTAACCTGTTTGTCAGGCACTGGATAAATAAAAGTGTACTGCTTTCCTCGGCTATACATTTGGAATGTGTCAGATAGATTCCAAAGACTCTTTAATCCCACTGATAATTCTTTCTTTTTATGATCCATAAAAAGAACAATAAAGCCAGGCAAAATCTTGAGGATATTGCAATGGACTCTGAAACACTGGGCAGAAAGGCGAAAAAGCTAAGGGTAACAATACAACTTTCTTTACTCCTTGCTGTTGAAAGTCATAGCCAGGAAGATAGAAAGAAGACACTTAGAAGTGAGCATTTGGTTAGGCCAATGATGCCTATAATTTGGATTTTTTGCTAATGTGATATATTTCGAAGATGGGAGATACCTGGCAAGAGATAGACTGCAGCTCATAAGCAATGGGACATGAGTGTTTGGAAAGTGCCTTGCTTTAAAGTAATTCAGTGAAAGAAAAAAGACTCCAATAAATAGTACGATAACTAGAAGATATGCAGATATGGAATCACTCAATAATGAGCATATACAGAATATAATTTATCAAATCACATGATCCAGTGTCTTCAGTGCATACAGTATGGAAAACAAACAGAAATAAACTGACATTACTAAATCCTGATAATACAAAACTCATAAATGGATGAAATGGTGCAGTGGTTCTCAACCTTTTCTTTACCATGCCCCCCCCTTAGATATCTTTTGTGGCCATGGACCATGGCCATTGCCCACCAAGACTTAAGATTTAAATCATAAAATTTCTTCAAGTCTTTGAGGACACCCTGTGATGACATTGTGGACCCCCAGGGCTCCATGGACCACAGGTTGATAACCACTGGTCTAGAGCATTGCAGTAAGAATACAAGGGAGAAATAGCCAGGATACTGGAGCAGGGGAAATACTATAGATCAGGGGTGTCAAACTCAATTTCATTGAGGGCCGCATCAGCATTGCCGTTGCCCTCAAGGGGCCGGGTGGGTATGGCCAGGGTGGGCATGGCCTACTGGGTGGGCGTGGCTAGAGTGCGTATGGCCTACTGGGTGGGCATGGCCAGCTCTACATCATTCGCATCAAGGGTGCCTATGGGTGCCTGGGCTGGAGTGGGACAGATCTGAGGGTCTCTGGCAGAAGGAGGGTCTCTGGGCCAGGGCCAAGGCAGTGGGGGCCGTTCCCTCACTGTTTCCAGGATGGATTCGCGGGCCGCATGAAACCACTTCGCGGGCCGGATCTGGCCCCCAGGCCTTGTGTTTGACATGTCTGCTATAGATTATCAAGAACAGCAGAAATATGGCTAATAACCTCTGGGCCACATTTCAGAATTTTTCAGGGGAAACAATGTAGTAATAATGGAAGATTTCAATTATCTGAATACCTATGGGAAAAGAAACTCACTCTGAACTGCAGGATCCCAAATACACCTCAGTGATCTTGCTGACTGTTTCATTTTATAAAAAGTTAAAGAATACCCAAGAATATTGGCCCTCCTAGATCTGATTTTAATCAATAACAAAGACATAGTTGAAAATCAAAAGCAGTGGAAACTTTAGGATGAAGTAACACGTCATCTTCACATTCAAGTTACTACATAAAAATAAATTAGATCATAGTATACATGCTCATAAGATTTCAAAAGAACCACTTTGGTAGATCACAAGCTATATGTATGCTAACTGGAATGCAGCTGGAAAAAAGCAAATACAATTCTAGACTACATGTATCAGAGAAAGAATAATGTGAAGAACAACACAAGCCAACATTCCTTTTTATTCTTCATTGATCACACCATATCTAAAATATTGCATCCAATTTTGGGCAAGATAATTTAATCACAGGATTTTCTCATATACTTTTAAGCAGCATCACAATCATTACAAGCAATAAATGAATTCATTTTACCATAAGTCCACCCTTTAAAATGAATTTTATATGCAAATAATCTTTTACAAGACACAGTAAGCCTGAAAAATACATATATAGAAAAAAGAAAATATGAAAAGAAAATTCAGACCAGCCTTTGAAGAATTTACCTGCAATCTCTGAATTCCTACTCTGGAAATAAATTAGGGTAGTAATAGTAGTAGTTGTTTTTTTATGAAAAGCGGCCGGCGTCAACTTCCCTCCGTCCAGTGCGCTCCCACAGAGAGGGCCTCCTCAGGGTGCCTCCGATCAAAGAATGTTGACTGGTGGCCCCCAGGGGGAGGGCGTTCTCTGTGGGCATGCCAGACCTGTAGAACCGCTTGCCGGTTGAGCTCCGGATGGCCCCCGACCTTCGCTCCTTCCAGCGGGATCTAAAAACTTACTTATTTGAGCAATCCGGCCTGGTTTTATGGGTTTGGGGTTGGGTTTTTAACATGGTTTTATTATTGTATATATCGGGCATAATTATTTAATTGTTTTTTAACTTTTGTACTTTGTTTTTTAATATTTATTGCCCTGTACACCGCCCTGAGTCCTTCGGGAGAAGGGCGGTATAAAAATTTAATAAATATAAATATAATATAATATAAAACTCCATCCCCCAAAAAACAGTGAAGCATAGAATAGTTCAACGCTTATCAGAGCTCAGACAGCTTGAGGAATTGTGTAATATAACATAAGTGTACACTATAAGAATATCAATTCCACATAAGGGTTATAAATGCTTCCTAATACAGCCTCTCTCCAACCTAACCCTTGCCCTCCAGATGGCTTGAAGACCATTGCTTTGCCGTGATGCTTGGGGACTGAGCAGAGGAAACGTGTGAAATGTTTACACTGTTCATAAAATGGATGCCACTTTTCTGCAGATTATGCTTTTTTAGGGTTTTAATAGTTTTATTGTGTTTTAATATTTTGAGCATATGTGTTACTGCTGGATATTGGTACTGTATTTGCTTTTGGGGATGAGTTATCTGTGTGAGCCACCTGGCATCAAATATGCAAGCTGGGTGGCTATTCAAATTGAATGAATAAACAAAAACAAACAAACTCTAAGCCCAACCATGGAATCTATAATGTTAGCTTGCAAAACTAAAATTTTCCTCTCATGGGATGACAAATCCTGAGTCAAATTATCAGTATATTGCTCTATTTAAGAACTAGATTTAGAGAAGGTAGCCTTAGTATATATTATTGTCTTTTACATGTGGATAATAATCACAAAGAAGCAACAAATAATATTTCCAGAAACAGATTAACCTTTCAGATCCATATATATTAATTAAAAGAGATTAGTAGAAAAACACTTATAAAAATGCAATACAGTATTAATTCTACATCAGGATGCTACAGATAAGAAACCTGCCTCTTACTGCTACATAATGCACATAAAGTTGAGCTTTATGACTTAAAACCTAATCAGAACCAATCAGTTAATAGCAGCAATAGCCCTCCCTTTTCTTAGCATCATGAGTTTTATCATTTTAGTGCACTAACATATTACTGGACAAGCCATCAGCATACAGTTTTATATCATGACATGCTGCTGTCATTTCTGAAAAACACAACTTGATTTCATCTTAAATCGCAGCTGAACCTTTTTCACACTTCCTCTCAAGGGATATTGTAAATTATTCCAAATTGATTAACAGATTGACTTTTAACCTCTAAAAACCTAAAGCTAAATTACAGCTGTTGAGCCCAGAGAAATTAGCATTTTACTTTAACACTGCAGATATTAAGGATGCTTCACCTTGAGTTTGTAGAAAAAGAAGCAAATTTTAGGAAGATTAACATCATCTTTTGCTTCAATATTTGCTTGACACATGAGCACTGTATTTTGTTTCTGTAAATATTGTTTTCATTAATTCTATTATTGAGCTTCAGTTGCTGGATGCCAGCAAAAGTCAACCATGTCTGCCTTTTTTTGAAGTTCACATATCAATTGCATTCTTAAAAATCTGTTTAAATTATATAATAAAGGAATGTTGCATATTTAGGAAGCCTGATGTATTTGGGAGATAGAAATCAAATTTAATTGGTGTAGGAGAACAACTAAATCCAGGATTCCTGTTTCAACTTCTGATCAAACAGGTATTATTTACATTGTCAAACAGAGAAGCTGTTTGAAGCAATAAGTACTTCTCCCTGGGGGCCATAGCTAACTCTGATTGTAGTGTGAAAAAACCTACTATTTTGATGTGGATAAATGATTAATAGCTCTTCTCATTTAAATATTTATATGTATTCCTCTTAAAAGAAATAAATCAAGGAATAATTGAGTTGTAAAGCAGAGCTACTATGTATTAGTGGGATAGCTATGGGCTTTTCTTCTTCTTCTTCTTGTACCATATCCATTATCAGACGTTGGCAATCATATCGGCAATCCTGTTTTTATCAGCAGCTGCATGAAAAAGTGCTGCTGAGTTTTGTCCAAACCAGTCCCTCAGATTTTTGAAGCCATGATGTTCTTCTTCTGCCTGGACCTCGTTTGCCTTCAATCTTTCCCTGGAGGATTAAATGGAGTATGCCGTATTTTTCTGGGTGTCACAACACATGTCCAAAATATTCTAACTTTCATTTTTTAATTGTTTTGATGATTTCCCAGGCAGTTTATCACCTCCTCATTTCTAATCTTGTCAACCCAGCTTATGCGTAACAGCTGCCTGTAAATCCACATTTCAAATGCTTCTAGTCTCTTCAGGTGACCTTCTGGCAGAGACCAACTCTCTACTCCATAGAGCAGGATAGAAAAAATATAACATCTGACAAGCCTGATTTTCAATCTTATACTTTATGTCGTGACTGCAGAAGATCTTTTTCAGTTTGAAGAATGCTGTTCGAGCTTTCTCTATCCTTGTCTTTACTTCAGTGGTCATGTCCCAGCTTTCATGTAAATTAGAACCGAGGTGTGTGATCCTTTCAACTTTTTCTAATGGTATTTCTTCCGAATTTATTGGTGGTCAATTAACAGGTTGTTTGCTGACGACCATGATCTTGGTTTTTGAGGTGTTAAGCTTCTCCATCTCCACTTTTACATTGCTTAATGACAAACATAAACACCACAAGAAGATGGAAAGATGAGGTGTTGCACAGTGTTAGATTATTCTTAACCAAAATTAGAACTGTCTGTGTCTTTTATCAAAGGATTCATTTCTTAGACTTTAAAATAGTTTATACTGTATGGATATTTTAATGTATCTTCAGTTTTTTGTATCATTATTTTGACAGATTTATACACAATGAACTGAAAAGCCCATCACAATTATAAGATCAACTGTCAACCATGCATTGCTGACATCAGTGTTCCTAATCTAAAATGTTTCCCAAAATTACTTTCAAAATAGGGCAGCTAAACTGTTTTTCTCCTTTCCCAGGTGTATTGAAATGCACTTTTCCTGCAGTAAAATAAAAGTTGCATAAAGTAACAAGAAAATCTAATAATCACGTAGAGTCCCCAATGCAAATTTGCTGGAAAAAAGTTTTAGACTTATGATTATCTTCCAGGAATTATCACTGGGATCATTTTCCAAATTTTCTGAAATTTGTGTGACAGGAAGTCTTAACATAGACTACCACCCCACCTATCCTTGCAGTCTTCAGGAGAAAACAAGGAAGCAGCTATTAGTTAAAATTTCCTTTTTCCCATAGCCAGAAGTCTTGAAATCTTTCTCTCGAGCTTTGTTCTGATATGATACAGAAGGTATTCAACTTTAAATGTTTTGATGTGATATTTTGAATAGAACTGTTTTCTTCCATGCCCATTTTATGTTTTCTATTAGCACCTAGTTAATACCAGTATCTGTATCAAGAAATGAACCAGGAACCAGTGAAGATCACATAAAAAGAGGGAAGGTCTTCCAAATCAATCTAAACTGGATTAAACTTTTCAAAAAAAAAATTAGAGGGAAGGATTTGAAAGCAATGGTTGCTTGTCACTGGAATAAATTTTGAATAAATATTAGAACTAGAATTTCTAGCTCACACTAGAAATGCAAAACATGAACAAAACAGAACCACATATGTTAACCTAATAATACACGTTCTACTCTAACAGAACAAAATAACCCCAATATAATAACAATATTTTCTTATGATTAATAATACAGGAATAAATAATCTTCATACATCCAGATTTCTGTAACCTTTGTCTGGAATAGCATTCAGAAAGCTCACAGTAATTCATGAGATCGGTTACCTTTAGAAACTTCTCTGCTAAGAAAGAAAGAGGATTTATTTCTTACAGTCATTCTATGTGAGGGAAACACTAACATTATTAAAATTCTTCCTTTAAGCTTAAAGTACAAAACAAAAAAATCCTTTCTATTCAATAAATAAAAGCTAACTTCCCTGAAATGCTAACCCTCCAGCTCTGCTAATTTGTGTGACATTACTCATTATTCCTTGCAGTCTCCAACTTCACAAGAAAAGAGCAATTGCATATTTACAATTGTTGCTCTTATATGGATCTCATTCATACAAAGTAAGACACTCTGGATAGAGCAATCCATAGATAAGGAACCACAATCAGAAGGATCTTCCTCCTTTCTCTTCATTACCTGCCTAAACTCCAACTCTCTATAATTGAGGTAGCCTTCAAATAGTAACCTTTGCACCCAGAGAGGCATAGGTGGATGAAGGCATTTTAAAGCCTGAAAGGTTTAAATGTACATGTCCAGGCATTAAGATAGCTATTACAGGCAAATGATAACTTCAAAGCAGGTATTCCCAGAAGCAATATGTGGGATTAGGCAGAGAATAATGTGAAAAGAGCCATTGAGGGGAGGGGGGGTCCCCTATACCTTACACATAACTTTTAAAAGCCAGTCAAAGGATATTGTTCTGGTTAAGGTTTTACTTACTCAGCCTTTGTGGGTGACAGTTGGTCAACTCAAGGAGGCTGCTGAATCCATTAGCTTTCAAAGGAGACTTGAGACAATTGTATTACTAATTACTAATTGAGAAAATTATATTACTAATCACTAATTGAGAGAATGATATTACTAACTGAATCAGCAGTTCTGTTGATGCTCATTTGAATCTTATCCATGGTTTTGTTAAAGATGAGGCAGCCAAACTGGCATGTATCACCAAGACTTGGGTGGGCCTGGAGAGATATGACCACCTGGATTTCAGGTTTGGCATCAGCTGTGACGTTGAGAGATGGGAGGGAGCTGACTATTACATCCAGGAGGCTTTGAGGGCTTTCAGAGGCTATGTTCCATGGATAACTGAGTGTGAGACCTTTGGCTAGAATTGGACTTTGGGAAGAATTACATTGGTTGCTATTATGTCAGCTTTCCTATTGCATACTGACATCTCTATCTGAAGGGCTAGATTCTGTCACTGGCTTGGTGATGATATATCTAAGTTTTATAGTTCCTGGGGACTTCAACTTACTCCCAGATGGCAAAAAGTATGTGAGTTCATGGCAACCTTGGATTTCACCCAAGTCACTGAGACACACTAGAGGCCAAATGCTAACTTTATTTTTATTTTATTATTTTTCCTCAGGACAGTTGTAATATGAGGCAATACCGTCAACTCTTTGCCAAAGGTTGATAATCACTTTTTGGCTAACTGCTCATCCCCCACAGGAAGGTGAGATCTATTAGATCCATCATGGCCAGGGAACTAGTAGATCTTGTGTGGTTTCTGAGGAAAATAATTTTTTTCAGATCATATTGATCAAAGTGTTTTTAAATCACACATATATTTTATTCCCCAATTCTACTGCAGTTACAGTTCTTAATTGTGTATAAATGTGTTGTGTTTCTGAATATATTTGGTATATAAATAAGATTAAAACTAAGCAAAAATCATGATAATATAGAATTACTTGATGATCAGTTTATATTACCGTACGTGCTTATTCCATTGTTTTATGGAAGGACATTAAAATAGCCAGTATTATGAATGGAAATCTATACAATATAACAACTGTAATCACATTGACCAGATCCATATGAATTCAGTAAACTAACAACAAAGTGCACTTTTATACGTCTTAGGAAGAGCTGTAGCCTAATGGTGAAACACATTGCTAAGTGCAAAATTGTTGGGAACTCCAAACTGGTCTAAAAAATAAACTTTAAAACCTCAGAGTGTCAGCATTGCATAGCATAATATTTATTTTATATATGGAACTGTTTTAATATTCACTCATAAACATGTTTGCCAACTTTGAAGAATGCATGACAGCCCTGCCCATAGGCCTTACATCCCCAACATCTTCAAGTATTACTACGCCAAATTCTGAGAGTTGTAGTAAAACCACATCTAATGAAGTCCACATTATAGAAAGCTGGCATATATCAATTTCTCATAAGTCACAAAGTATTTTTTTAATTGAGGACAATAATTAAGCCTGATGCCCTATTTCATAGTACATTTTAGTACTAATTTAATGCTAATTTAGTACTATTTTTTTTACAAATGATCATTTTTTATCAAAGCCCATGAGATACACAGAGACTCATCTTTGTTTGGCAAATAATGTATACAGCCGTGAATAAAGAATAGCTAGACTGACATCTAGTGTTCATTTATGTCTGAGAAAAGTAGTTATACTTACGCTTCCATTTAAATTTATGATTGTTGTGGATTCAGATATAAATATCTTCTAAATTCCCTCCAGAACTTGAAAAGGCAGCTTTTTTTAACAATATTTAATTTTTATAACTTATTTTAAGGTTCTAAAATGGAAATTGATCTAGTAGACATTTAATGGCATCATATCTTATTTATGCCAAAAATCATACATTATATTTTAATCATATATCTCTGTTTTATTAATTTGTATGTTTTGTTAATTTACAGATGACTCTACACATTTGATGCCTCACTGAAACTAGATAAAGAGATCAGTGACAACGAGTGATAAAAACAAAAGGAAAGAAGTATTAACACTAAAGAGCAGTACTAAAATCCAAGCAGAACAGGAAAAAAAATCTTTATTTTTTAACTAAAGCTCAGTAAAGAACACTTAAACACTCCCTCTAATTCTTCCAGAAGGGTGTTCATAAAATGCAAAATATCATAAAATGCAAAATTTTTACCCTCTTCCACAGCAAGTGATTGAATCTAATACCATTTCCATAGAAAATATAACAACATCATAATGTTATGGAAACAAAAAAAAATTACAAACTAAAATTGATTCATTCAATTTTAAAAAAAAATGTGTGACACAACAGGGACATAAACAGTTGAGCAGAGCTACAACGTATTAATGTCTAAATTCAACTGTTTCTGGCTGAACTTTTTTAAAAAGTACAGTATATTGAGTTATCGCAATGAAATAAATCTTAAGGTTTTTCCATTCTATCATCTGATCCTGTCAGTCTAGTTTCTTGGTAATTTGGTATGACAGCAAATCAATGGACACCTAATGGAATATATATCTTTCTAAAATGATATCTACTCATATATATATCTTTTAAAAGTTTTAGCCCAAATATCCCCAACCTGTCTTACTCAGTTTGCTTACTTTATATCCCACTCAGCATTTCTATTTATGTGAACTTGAGGAAATCCATTTTTAATCTGTTATTATTTTTCATATACACCTTGCTTCATGGACTACACTCCCCACCTATGGAACGTTCTAATTTATATATAAAAGTATTGCCTAGCTGTTCCTTAAACAATTTCCTAATAATTGTCTGTCAAAATATATATAATATAGGATTGGACAACCTGTATTGTCTAACATTCCATGTGTTCTCAAGGCCCATTTTTTATGGTTGCGTTTGAGGATAATTCCACCAAATATCAGTAGTAATTCTTCTCAGTTTTTAGAATGTTTTCAACAGAAAGATATGTGTTAAGATTATAATACTTTAGTTTTTATTTTTTAAAACGTAAGACAAAATATAGTTCTATTTTGCCCAATTTCTCCAATGACTTCATCATACCTATAGTTCTTAGCTGCCAAACATTTTCCAGAATTTAACTGTTAAATGCCAATGTGAAAAATTTAATGAAAGTCTTGAATTTTTTTGGGTAGAAAAGATAGGCTATGCATGTGAACACTGTCTTATAATCATTTGGTGACAGTTTCACAAAATCCCTGACCAAAATAGTCACCTAATCTGAAGAATTAATCTGATTTATGAGTATATCTGAAAATTTCACTCCCAACTAAATAAAGAATAATTTCATTGCTATAATAAGATTCAATTGTTGTCCATTTTTGGCCAAAGCCATTGAATACCTATCTGTATGTTTTGCAAAGTAAGAATGACAAATTAAAAGAAAGATTGTTTGAAATAAACCTAATTTCTCTAATTATGACCCATAATTCCCCACACACACATGCAAAATGAATAAATTAATAGATCTCTCCTTTAAATGTATCAAAACTTGAAAGCATTTGCAGTCAGTAATGTTTCAGGTATCTAAAATCTAATGCTGCTATCACAGGATGGTTTGCAAGGGCTGAGTCATGCCTTCTTAGTGTCAATTAGCCTAATTATTGCTTTTGCTGCTTAGAGGGCCCTTCAATCACTTTTGAAACATCCCTCTGCACAAAATGTCAGTTAGTCATACACAGATTTTCTCACATACCACAATGTGACTTGGCGGCTGGGCTTGGAAAATGCATTCTTTGATTTCGCCACAATGCTGACCCACCCACTGTCAAAAAGCAAAGCTTTCTCTTTGCCACCCATTAATTCAATGCTCTTCTGTCAGCCACAGAAGCCAAGGCACAATTTGTTGGCCACTGATACAGCCCAGCATCCTATTATCTCTTCATCTTGCCTGCTAGGTGGTCGAGGGTGTGCTTTTCCCTCTGGGGGAAATGTACCTGTTAAGACAATATTTCTTTTGGCTGCAGCTCTAAGCCATAGGCAAAGGGGATTAGTGGTTCAGCTTTTAATTGTGCTTGCCTTCTTCTTCTGCAAATGGCAATCATTCCATAGCACCTTTTGTGACGTGAAAATGAGAATTGGATTAAAGCATACTTTAGGTTCCTCACCAGCTTCTTCAAGTCTGGAAGGCCTTGCTTAAGCCATTCGATGTGCATAACAGACAGCCAGATCCCGGCATTAATGTAACATTGGCAACAACTGTGTAGTTTCAAAGCAAGCTAGGAATTACTGAGTTGGGAAGAGTGCTAAGATTCAGATTTGAAAGCTGACAATAAATAATTATTAAGTTTAGTTCACATATAATATCAGCTTCCAACATTTAACAATCAGGCAGATTTAAAACTTCCAATAGAAGAGAATATTTATTTATTTATTTTATATCTATACCACCCATCTCACTGATACAGTGATTCTGGGCAATTTACAAAACAATAACAAGTTAAGAAGTGCTAAAAACAATTTAAATTATAAAAAATAATTTAAAAGTTAAAAGCCAAGAAGATGGGTGGCCTGGGGTGAAAATCTTCTCCACACTGTCAGCCACTCTCAATGTAGCACACCCCTGTCAGGGTCCCAGGCCAAGCAGCAGAGCCCAGTTTTAGGCTTTTCTAGAAGATCAGGAATGTGGGGATGGACCTCACCTCCACGGAGAATATTCTGGGGGGGGGGCACAGCAGAAAAATTTGTCTCCTCAACTCTGCCAGCCAAAATTCTTCAGCCAGTAGGACCCAAAGTAGATCTTTTCCACTGGACCAAGTGGAGTGGGTTAGTCCCATTGGGTTAGATGGTTTCTCAGAATATATGTAGCTCAGGGTTGAACTGTGAGTTCTTAATGCTCTCTGAGGTTGGTTGTTTATTGCAGACATTTCATTACCAGACTAGATAACATTATCAGGGCTAGTGAATGAGGGTTTTTTTTTCTCCCTGTTTATATACAATAGCTTGCTCTGCCAGTGTTGGTCGGACCATGCGTTTCTCCTTCAGAGTTTCTTGTTTAGGGTACTGTTTTCTGCTTGTTTGATTGTCTATCTGGCATTACTACCTGTTTACTTCAGTGTAGGCTGCCAAAAAGGAGATATTCTGGTCTTTTTGTTTCTTTCTAGCTTTTTTATTGTCTCTTTTTAATGGTCTGTAAATGTGGTTTATCTCTATGTGTTTATCAGTGGCTGATCTGACTGAATGCCAAGCTTCCAGGAATTCCCTGCCATCATTGGATTTAGCTTCATGTAGAATGCTCAGTTTCCCAGTTGAAACAGTGGCTGAGTCTGTCTATCTGTTATGAGTTTAAGGAGTTTTTGTCAAGTTTTCTGACTTAATTAATGTTTCAGGGACGGGATCTGCTAGTCTAATGTTTGTCTGTCCTACCTATTAGCTCTTATAATCCTACACTCTATGTCGTAGATGACTCCTGTTTTTTTTCTTCTGGAGCTACTTAAGAAGTTTTGAGTACTTCACCTTGGTTTTTATGCTATACTGATGTGGTTATAATAGTCTGTTGATTTGTTTCTGAAATGGGTATTATGGGTTAAAGTGTATCATCATCTCCATTTTTATATGCATTTTGTGAAACAAATGTATATAGCTACCCATCAACCAAAAGGAATTCATATCTAATCTTGTTTCAAAATTAGATAGAAACTCTGTCCTTATCTAGGTTAGAATATTGTATTCTTCCTAGTTTATTTTTTTCTCTGAATCCCTTGGAGAAAGGCAATTAAAATAATTAAAAAGCAAAACAAAAGAGGAGTTAGAATAGTTGCTTAGCTTTCCTTCAAATTACCCAATTCTTCCACCTTCACAAGATCTCCTTCTAAAACTCATGCAATTTCTGATGACTATGCCATCATCCAGATATAATACATTAAGGTTACAATCCCACATGCATTTACTTGAAGATAAGAATGCAGCGGAATTCACTTCTGGTAAAACATGTGTAGTAAAAGAGGTACTTTCTACTATATTTGCTGCAGCAATGGCACTATTCTCTTCATCTTTCATTGGTTTCAGAGCTGCCATTATTCCTGCAACACTATTTTATTATGTTAAATATATAGGCTATTATTTACCTCTTCTCATGACATAATTTCAGTTTTTTCTATTATTTCTTCTATAGACTGTACCATTTTGCTGGTAACCACCTTCCTATACAATGACTGAACTGAGACAGCTGCTGATATTCTAATGACATCCACTACAGTTTGCAACAAGATACGAAGATTAGAATTAATGCATACAAGGATTAAGCATTAATTTATAATCTCTGTGCTTATAAATCATTGCAAAATAAAAATGTTTTCTAGGCTATAACTCATATGCAGCTGCAGTCTATATCAAACTAATTCATTAATTTTCATAATTAAGCATGAATTTAAAAGTTGTTCCCAATTGGAAAAAACCAGTCAATTTAAGTGTGTCTGTGTCTATGTATTGCTGACACATAAAGGTCTTCCCAACCCTGCTGGCTGCCATGAGAAGTATGAGCATCATCTAAAAACATGGAAATACTTTTCGGAAAGTAATATGTTTTAGCATATCTTAATGTATGACAATTTAATATGTTAATTAGTCACTTAAGTCTAACACTGTTGATTATCTTTTCAGTTGATCAAAACAATATGGTCAATGTCCCATCAGCAAGCCAAGTGTTCTCAGTAAGCAGTCCAGGATCTTCAATAAACTGATAACCCTAGCACAGCGGCCTTCAAACTTGGCCCTTTTATGACTTGTGGATTTCAACTCCCAGAATTCCTCAGCCAGGAATGCTGGCTGAGGAATTCTGGGAGTTGAAATTCACAAGTCATTAAAGGGCCAAGTTTGAAGATCCCTGCCCTATAGTCATTTCACATATCTGCTGGCATGATAATCCATTTTGTGCTTTGCATACGTTTCTTTAAGTATATATTTATTTTTGCTTATGATAATCCAGTTCATCAAAGCTATTCTGATATTCTCCCCCTTTTTCCCCCAGATCCTTAGGGTCAGGTTCACATCTATTGGAAATACCTTCCTTGCTTCAATACCTCATCTGTGCATCAGGTAAAAATCCAATATAAATGTTTTAATCAACTTTTTAAGCATATTCTTTAACAATTAATTTCAATGGGAGAAGACAGAATGAACTTAAGTTTGTATCAACAAATATGTTTATAAAATGTATAAGTGCAATTTCCAAATACTGAATAACAGAAAACATAACCAGTTTATTTTACTCCACATTTATTGTTAAAAGCATTCTCACTTAAATATGATTATGAGAATATTGGATTAATACATTTATATATAATATAAATGTATTCTTATCAATTCAAGAACAGTTTCTCTTTCCTTTCATTTAAGATCCTAATCTTGTAGGTAACAATCCACTGTCTTATCAAGTACAAATTCAGCTGGCTACAAAGCCAACATGAGCCATGCTTATAACTGCCCTATGATACACTTTAAAGACACTAAGACTATCTGTACCAACTTAGGACCTTGAGTACTGTATGCATTGCTCACTATATGGCAACACATTGTAAGGTTCAGTTTTTGTAGTCAGTGGGGAAAAATAAGAGCAAATCTGATAATTACCACACAAAAAAATACTGATAGAAACAAGTCTTCCCAAGAATACAATGCCAAATAGTCTACTATATAACATAGAAATAAAAATGAAATGGCAAGAGTTTGGACATTGTGTCCATGTATTTGTGTGTGTTTGTCTTTAGCTATCTATCATTCTTGAACCAAGCAGCTGCTGAATTCTTTCCAGTTATAGCTTCCTACTTTCATTAATAAATGATACTTATCTGAAATTTTTGGATTATTTTTTTTATGAAATTGCCTAAGTGGTTCATTCATGCCTGGAAGGTAAAATATAGCATACAGTTTTAGTTCTATTGTTCCAAGCTATTTCAAGGCCTTGATAAAGATAAAGCAAATCCTTCTTTCAAAATATTATGAGACAAATAAGTCCCATAAAATATTCAGGTCAGCCTAAACTATACAAGCTATAAATTCAGGAACAGAAGTTTCCTAAGATTAAGCTTCACTGAGGCCATTCAAGCCATAGCTTGCTTTTTAGTAACTTAAAACTGTTATATCCCAAACTTCTTTCAGTCAGTCATTTCCTCCATTTCATGGATGGCTTTCATAAGATATATTTTTGTAAGCTATTATGCATTGCTTTGTTATTGTACCAGCTCCACTTGTGAATTTTCAAAAACAAATTATTCTATATTCTAGAAATATGTGATTTATTACTTACAAAATCTGCCAGAATATGAATATTCCCCACTGATGTGTCTTCTGAACATTCTGTCTGTCCACTGAACTATGTCCTTTAAATAAGTTGTTTGTTTTATTGTTAACATATTCATTGAGATGTAACGTGACAGGAAGAGTTCATAAATACAAATGGGAAATTATATTCCTACCAGAATTCACAATGTCTAAACAGTACAAATAAATCACATTCTACACTGCATTCAAATATTGATAAACAGGTAATAATATTATCACTTTTGGGAAGAATGATAGACATTTGTGTTCACCATAGACTGTAATATTTTTAATACTGTTTTGCTTTATTCTGTCCTCTGGTATATCTATTAGATTTATCATTTAAAATTCTCTCCAAGAGGAATTTCACAGAATCCCTAAAGATATCCAGAGTGGTAAACCTGTTCTAACTGCTATAACAATATCATGAAGCTGAGCTTGAATTACCAATACACTAGAGAATTCTAATGCAATTATGAGTGTTTACTTACACCATGTGTTTCTCACTGAAGCTCGGCTGTATCAGGATAAACCAAAGGGAGCTAATGTTTTATAGATGGTAAGACTCTGTTTGTTTTCAGTAGGGCTAAATCTCCCAAAGCACTCAGACACACTAATTAAAGTAAACTACAGAGGCCCATAATAAAATATATGTGTTTGGAGACTGTGAGATGAACTCTGCTGGCTTATTAAAAGTCAAAAGAAAAATATACATTATTTATGACTTCAAAGGGACACATTGTGAGCTCTGGTTTATTTAAAAGATTAACTAAGCATTGGTTATTGGTGACCATCTGAATAACTTCTCTTTCACAGTTCATTAGATATGTCATACATGTGGGAAGTCGTAATTCAGTATTGGGTCAAATAGTATTAATTAAATAAATTGCAGAGAGCATGCCAGTATTACTAAATATAATCTTTGTGAAAATAGCAATGAAGAATACATTGGCCTTTTTTCTCCTGTTCATTACAGCTAATCACATCCTTATTATATTGCAATATTGTATATACATTTTAAAAATGCATGCCAAAAACCACTAGCCAAAAGGCAGTTGTTTCTCTCATACAGATATAGGTCCAGACACAATCAAAAGATTTCTGGATCTCCATTATTGTATAACATGGCCAAGTTGTTGTTAAGAGCTGTAAAGAAACCATCAAACTTTTCCATTTTCAACACTAGGGAATTACATATTTCCCATTCCTATACTGGTGGAATATATTTCACTGTCCAAATGACTTTTGGAGCAATGTCTAATCCATATTAACAGTGTAGTTAATGAATAAGGACAGCTTCATGTTGCCACTATTTGTGCGCCCCAAAAGGAGCAGTTTGAGGCCGTTTGCTGCCAATTCTGCTGAAAATGAGGAGGAAAAACCATTGCTCTCATCTGCCATAGCTCCTATAGAAACAAATAAACAAAGCAACAAAACCCCAAAGCCACACTTTCCACTCAAGGGAAGTATACTAAATCACTTGCATATACCCAGACATAGATTCACATAAAACCCCATCCTTAAGTCATGTTGCATTCATTTGTCTGCCTGTCTACAAAAACATCCCAGTATTTCCTGTAATCAAGCACTAAAAAGCTACTAAGATGCCTTCCCCTTGAAAGATCTGTTAGGGTGGCTGCAACCCCAGAAATTGGGTGGCAGGGTGAAGCCAGTTTCTGCCTATGAGGAAACAGGCTGCCCTCAGGCTTAACAGAAGTCAGGGTGTCTCAAAAACTAGACTTGGATTTTGGAGGTATCAGGGCAACGTTTCGACGAAATCTCATCTGTATATATATCTCTGTGTGTATACATAATATATATTATACAGCTCATTAAGTGGATACGATATTCCATATTTTTATTAATTCTATTTGTAACCCATTGTTTTATCCAAATTGTTTGAGTACATGGTAAGCTATTTCCACACCCACTGCTGAAAAAGAGTAATGGGGCCTAAATGCCAGATATGCTTCATGGACAAGAAACTGCACTCCATACGCAAAGTGTACATTTTGCCCACATTATTTACTAACTACCTTTGATAAGACATCAATAAATTTCCAAATAGATTTGAGAGGATATGATGTGAGTAGTATACTCTCACCAAAATTCCCTCAATGCAGCACCCTCCAAATTATCCCAATTCAGCACTGTATTTTCTGGCTAGAGTCCAACTCTTCTGCAGGACTAGATTGAAAAAGGTTGGTGTTTTTTTATCTTATGTTCTTAGAGGAAAGCTGGGACCTCTACTTTAGCAATATATATTCAAAATCCATCATAATACCTGACTCTCCAATAACTATAGATTCCATTGATTTCATAAAGCTGACATGAATAAAATCCAAGAGCTCAAGTTTATTTATTTATTTATTTTATTACATTTATATACCGCCCTTTCCCGAAGGACTCAGGGCGGTTTACAGGGTAATTAAAAACCAAGATACAAAAGTTAAAAACAAGTTTAAAAAGAAATTATATTTGTCCCTGTATAAATAAAACCCCAGTTAAAATAAGATTAATCCTCAGCCTGGGCCAGAGAGCTCGAAGAGCCAGGTCTTCAGGTCCCGGCGGAATGAACGGAGGTCGGGGGCAGTCCTCAGCTCCACTGGCAGCTGGTTCCAAAGGGCAGGCGCCCCCACTGAGAAGGCCCTATCCCTGGGTGTCGTCCGCCAGCAATCTCTTACCGGTAGCACCCTGAGAAGACCCTCCCTGTGGGAGCGCACTGGACGAAGGGAACTTGATGCCGGCAGCAGGTGTTCCCTCAGATATCCCGGACCCAAGCCATTTAGGGCTTTATAGGTCATCACCAGCACCTTGAGTTGCGTTAAACAACCAAATAAGAGAAATTAATATTATTATCCCATGCCTTACATTAACTGAGTGGTTTCAGTTTGCCTGGAGAAACCTAGTAGTTTATCTTTGACTCATAATTTTAACAATTACATGTGCTTGTGCATTTTTGTCAGGAGATCATTTAGGTTTTATTTTTTAACCAGTCATTCATTAATGGTTTTTTGTATAACAGGAAAAATAAAATAAACAATAATGAAAAGGAAATAGAAGGATTACAATTAATTGTAGAACAAAAAATAATTGAAAAACTGTCAAAGGGAATAACTGAAAGACAAAGGAAGAGACAAAGATATAGAGGGAGAAATAATAAATTGTTTGCCTATTATAACTATATTTCTGCAGTTAAAATCTAGAATTTTGATACTGGGGGAAAATAATGGAGGAACAGAAAGGATAAAAAATTAATTGATTTGTAGGCAATTATCCTAGACTGAATTCATTCAGCATAAACCTAGGCCAGTTACTAGATCCTCAAGACACAAATAGATGTTCTATTGAGTATTTATAATCTTCTTGAATTCTATTCCTAGATTGTTCAGTTCTATCTTCTGGCAACTTCCCTGGCTATAGCCCTGGTTGATTTTCTGTCTTGATAATGTTTAATCTGGTTTACTGATTTCTCCCTTGGGTTCTGTTTTATCTCATATTTACTGACCATGGCCCACTCCTAATAAAGGGGAAAGAAAAGGTAGCTAAAGGGGGATAAAGGAATCATATAATTAAATCACAGTAGTTGTTGGATTTGGACAATACATACTACCAGAAGATACTTTGATGGCAAGTAGTATATAATGAATTAAATAAGCAGGGCAACTCTTGTTGATAAGATGCAGATAATCCTCAGTTTATAACCACAATTGAAACTGTAATTTCCATTGTTTAGTTGGTGCAGTCATAAGGTGATTCATCGTGTGATCGGACCCAATTTTATGACCATTTTTACCACAGTTGTGGTAAATGAATTAGCACACTTTTGTTTGCTGCCTATCTCGCTGCAAGGATATGTGATTGCAAATCACTGCAACCATCATAAATGTGAGCCAGTGCTAAGTACCTGAATTGTGATCGAATGACTAGGGATGGTGCAACAGCCATAACTTTGAGGATGGATCATAAATCATTTTTTCTGATGCCATCGTAACTTCACAACCATTGTTAAACAAACAGTCGTAAGTTGAAGATTACTTGTATACTGATTTATTGCTAGGAACAGTTTAAACTTCAATGTCCAGCTAGTTTGCACAGTTTTTCAATGTGACTGAATAGCCAAGCTATAATAAGTATCTTCAAAATAACTATTATTTTGCATGTTCAATGTGTATAAAAGAAAACCATGCCTTTTTCTTTTAGAATATCTTTCTACAGCGTTTAGAACGCAACAATTCTTCCATCCCATGTTTGGAACTGATTGTGCATATTTTTTTAATATAATGATGGGATTAGATGATATACCTATGGCAGATGGGACAAGGTCAATGAGTGTAGCTTACCTCACCTTTATATAACTGTAAATGTCAGACAATAAAACTAAAGGAAGGAAATGATACTATTATGTAGTACCTATTATGTTTGTCCACACTACTCTATGAACATATTATTTCAAGTTATTATTTAAAGTATTTTTCATCTAGCTTTCATAATAAAGTACAAAATGGTAAAAAAAAGTTGTGTCTGCGCACTGTTTGAAAACTAGGCACTGAATGGAAAAACGGGATTCCAGGAAAATTAACTATTACCCTTAGTCCTTTTTTTCATAGTAGCCTAATCTGAGATTTGGTAAAGCTTGCCTTTGAAGTTAATAATAATCGACAGCTTTGAAGGGGTGTCCACAGAACATTCATTTTGGACTATTTGTGTCATTGGCTCAGTTAGTTGCTACAAAGAATGCAAATAGATTTTTTTTCCTTATCTGAAAAGCAAGAGAAATTGTGTTCTTATGTTGGCACAAGAGCCTTTTCAGATTTTAAAAAGAGACAAAAGATCAAGGTCACTAGTTTATTTGAGCACCTAACTGCTCTTAATTGCTCATACTATATCAGTAAGTGTCCCAAGTAGCAGTTATCCTTACTTTGGCTCAGAATCTTATCTTTCATTTTGGTTATGTGATTGTAAATTATGGCACTATATATTCTGACATTGCATTTTATTTAGGAAATGAATTCTATGTTTCTTCCATTTTAATGAGTAAATAAGCATTCTGCAAAAATGAGAGTACTGTTTAAATACACTTCCACAATGCAAGAATGATCTAAGTTATATGCTTTAGGCCAGATACAGAAAATAATGTTATCTACATCTGATTAGTTTTTAGACATTGAAATCATGTATTAAATGTTTATACAGACATATACACATTAAATACATGTGTGTGTGTGCACGCGCACATGGGCACACAAACACACAAATGTGCATTGTGTTTCTTTCCCTCATTCCCATTCCTTTAGATGGAAAAGAAACTTATTTCTCTCTCAAAGAGAGAGAAACATTACATTAACACTCATAGGGTACTGATTACATTTTAATTATAAGAGATTTAGAAATATATAAGAGTTCCATTGTACAGCCCTCCCTTTAGAGATATGCATCTTCCTATATTGCAATGTATGGCAGTGAAAGTGCAATGTATGGACCGTAAGAAAGGCCAAGCGCCAAAGAATTGAGGCCTTTGAGCTATGGTGCTGGAGAAAACTCCTGCGAGTCCCTTGGACTGCAAGGTGGTCAAACCGGTCAGTCCTAGAGGAGATCAACCTTGACTGCTCTTTAGAAGGCCAGATCCTGAAGCTAAAACTCAAATACTTTGGCCACCTAATGAGAAGGAAGGACTCACTGGAGAAGAGCCTAATGCTGGGAAAGGTTGAGGGCAACAGAAGAAGGGGACGACAGAGAATGAGGTGGCTGGATGGAGTCACTGAAGTAGTAGGCGTGAGCTTAAATGGATGCCAGAAGATGGTAGAGGACAGGAAGGCCTGAAGGAACGTTGTCCATAGGGTCTCAATGGGTTGGACATGACTTCGCAGCTAACAACAACAACAATCTTCCCATAATTCAGTTAAATCCTAAGAAGAGAAAATATCATGAGAAATTTTTTAATAGAGCATTTTTAGATCTGGAAGTGCAGGTAGGTAGGAAGAGTATACAGTGACAGAAAGATGCATCAGAGAAAACAAAACCTTCAAAGACAGTTTAAAAATATGGCCAAAATGAGATTTAAAATCATTCGAGTGCGTTTCTGGTAGATTACAAATAAAAAAGGCCAAAAGAATTTTAGATACCTGAAGCACAGTTAAGCATAATATTATCCAATATTATCTTTTACTGTAAAATCTAGCTATGTAGCAGCATCTAACCAACCTTGGCTGATCTTGAAAAAATAAACAGAATTAATCTAGTTAATAAATGAATGGGAGACTAACAGCAGATCAAAGGACTGTAGACCTGGGAAGAAGAAAAAACCAAAGCAAAAGCTAAGCATTTTATAAAGTTCATTAACATATCTATTTGGTTTAAAGTCAAGATGAACTTGAAGAAAACTAGCCGTTTTGAAAAAGAATCATGATATATTATTTTTAGGGAACTGGTGAAATCAGAAAAGTGTCATTTCCCTTCAGACTGTCCCTCCAAGCAATCTTTCATAGGTTGATATTGAAACAGTTTCTATCAATAATAAACAGAAAGACTTTGTTATTGCAGATTGTCTGACTGAGTGAAAGCTGTTCCCTAGATAAGCATCTGTGATGATATAGGATTTTTAAAATCTGAATACTTACAGCAAGATAGCTATCTACTATTTCTTTTTATGTTGTGTTTATTTTGCTCAGTGCTTAAGGATGCAGAAAATAAGTTATCTTCAACTTGTTTTTCTTCGTGCTCTGTCTATTAGACCTAATATTAAACCATATCTAAAGTATCACCCATAATGCTTTGACAAATCCATTTTAACCGCAGCATTGCCCTTCATTTTGACTTCAAAATATTCACCTATTCTCCTGGATTTGTACTGTTTAACCCAGATATAAAGGTAAGCTTCTATTTTTAATATCAACGGATTATATCTTCTTGTTATATGCCTAGATTCAACAGAGAGTTTTCAATCTAAGCACATCTATTTTGAAGAAACCAGTAATGCCACTGTGTGACAATAACTGTAGTTATTAGGAAGACAGATAATATTATTTTTTAACAATTAACCATCTTTAATTTGATTTTCAGTTGCTGCAATTCTCTCCACCCACCTTTTTTTCCTGATGATTGTGCCCAGTGTTATCCTATTTGACAGCCATTATGATAAACTATCATGACTGCATAGACCACATGTCTTTATTTATTTATTAAAATTTTTATGCTACCATCTCCCCTATAAGGCATCTCTTTGTGGCTTACAGATTATAAAAGGATAAATAGCAAAGTAATTAAAATATTAAAACTATTCATATTAATATTTAAAAGCTGTACAAAAACCAGGACTAAGAGATGGGTGGTATATAGGGATGAGGTGGTCTTCCTCTGTCAATCACTTCCAGCAGTAATGCCCCTGTCGAGGCCACAAGCCAGCCAGCAAAACCAAGTTTTAATACACTTACAGAAGGCCAAAAGAGTGGGACCAGTTCTTACCTCCAGTGGCAGGGTGTTCCACAGGCTCAGATCCTTAGTGGGCAAGGTTCTTCTCCTTGATACCACTTGTCAAAATTCCTTAGCAAACAAGGTCTATAGCAGGCCTCTTCTGCAGGTGCAAATGTGGTGGGCTAGTTCCTTTGTGATGAGATGGCTCTTCAGATACCCTAGACATATACCATATAGGGCTGTAATTAACAACACCTTGAAATGAACCCTGATAACAGCAAACTGATAACTAATGCAGCTTGTACAGTAGCGGTGTTACACATGCCACCCTAGGGCCCCCAGAATCTGTGCACCACTGCATTCTGCATCAGCTGTAACTTCCAAATACTTTTCAAGGGTAGCCTCATGTAGAATACATTGCAGTAATCCAACTGAGAGGTGACTAGGTCATGAGTGACTGTGCAGGGCCTCACAATTCAGGTAAGGACACAACCGGCACACAACACATGAAACATCTTACAATTACTTGCATTACAAGTAACTATAATTATAATATTAGATGATTGCAGTTGAGGTTTGGGCTAGCCATGTCAATCATACATGACTTTTATCCTTCTTTGCATTTAGATATATATGTTTCTTTTCCTAATCTATTTGCCATTCTAAAATTTATTTTGCAGTTCCCCTTGTTCTTTTCACCCAGCCTCTTTTCCCATGAAATTTGCTTCCTACTGCAAAGAATGTTAATGTCCTTTTCCAGTTTGTTACATTCAGTCAATAACAATGAAATTCTATCCTCTATTTCACCTCAATGAAATAAAATAGTAATTGATCCCTAGGCAGCTCCTCTAACCACCTATACAGTATCCACCTCCCAACATGTGCGACTTCCAATTACTGTTTTGTAAATTTTGGAATTAAATTTGTTCTTAAGACTTTTCTTCTTTGGGGGGCTTATTTCTACTACTACCAGTTAAAATATTTGTTTATTTTAATCTCTTTGTAAGATACAAGTAATACAATCAGTGACATTTTTATTGGTTGGCTAGTTGGTTGGTTTGCTACTACAACAGCCCAGTCAATCATTGCTAGGGGTTATGTCTCTGTCTCTACCACCACAAAAGTCTGTCATATATTTCAGAATAAGAAGTAAGAGAATGCCATTCTTCCATGCATGCTCATGTTTTTATGTCAATGGGAGAAACTGTGTCCCACAGAGAACATTTCAATTCATCCCTTTGGGCAGAATGGCTTAATGCCAAGACAATTCATTTGCTGAGCAACTCATCCATTTGCAAGTAAAGATAGAAGAAAATGCCACAGGAAAACTATATATTTTTATTACACTATGTCAATCATTGTGTGAGTAAATATGGATTATTTGTAGTACCTACGTATCAAAAAAGAATAGAGATGGAAGAGAATGTCCAAATTAGACAACAATTGTACAAATTCTTCATGCAAGCAACATTTTAAGATCTTCTAAATAAAAATATAATCAATCAAAACAAATAAAGAAATAAAACAATATCATTGATTGTACAGATTGTGCCAAAATGTGGAAATATGAAAGCTAAAAGGCATGCCAGAGCATATGCTAATTATTCTTCTGAGAAAGTTGATGAGGTTGAGAAGCAGAGGCTGGGAAGACTGGGAGATGAAATTCATAAATCTTAGCTAATAGGGAAGAAAAAAAATTCAAAAGAGAGGCAGAAAATGGGTGGCCCTATTTGGTGTACATATTACAGATGACCTATATTAGAATAGCACAAAAATGTTCCCATCTCTGCATAGTGTTATCCCACCCAGATGAGCAACTTATGTATTTCATGAATCATATTTTGAAATGAATACAACCAAGAGCTAACAACATTTCTTTGCAGTGAATCATTAACATTAGCAAAGATACAAGCAGTATATCTTAAGCCATCTATCCCAGCAACTTAATCAGCCAAATCTTTGGCTTCCACTTATTTTCAACTCTTCATTCCTGTATGTCATATCTGAACTTCCTTTATCCGCTGGGAATAACAGATTAAAGAGTATGTTGACACTATTTAAATACAGGAGTTGGGGGAGGAGCATATCTCAAGAAATTATATGGTTCCCTTCACCTCAGTGTTGATTTTTTAGTTGTATTTTAAAACCTATCCTATTATGTTTGTCTTCCCCAATTTTTAATTCTCTATTATATTTGCTTCTAATTGGATAAGGTTTTTTCCAGCATTTAACCTGAGTTTTGTTCAGTTTCTTTTTTAAACTTAGTTTTTATATGTTTTATTCTAAAATGAAAAAGAAAATAAACTTTCTTCAAGATGTATGATTTATATTAAATTGCTTGGGGTACTTAAGTTGTCTTAAAGATTGGAACTTCCTCCACTTTTCAAAAGTGGGAAATATTCAGTCTTCTTCCCCAAGATGGCTGTTGAACAGTAAGGCGAGGCTTTTCAACCTTTTCACCCATTGTACCACTTTTAGGATATGGCAATATTTGAGTACCACCAGTCGCCTAGCAATGTGTCAAAAACCTGACAACCAAAAAAAAAGGGAAAAGTGATAAAGTACAGATAGTCCTAGACTTACAACAGTTGGCTTAGTGACTGTTCAAAGTTACAACAGCACTGAAAAAAGTGACTTATGACCATTTTTCACACTTATGACCATTGCAGCATCCCCAGGGTCATGTGATTTACATTCAGAAGCTTGGCAACTGATTCATATTTATGATGGACACAGTGTCCCAGGGTCATGTGATCTTTGCAAACTTTTGACAAGCAAAGTCAATGGTTCACTAGAGGAGCCTCACTGTCCCTCTTAGGCTGTGCAGGGGACTCCTGGATAGTGGCGCAGACTGCCTGGAGCCCTGGGCAGAGGAGGGCAAATGCCCAGCCCAGCCCTCAAGCTCCCGGGGCACCAAGATCCTGCGCCCCAACCCAGTCCAGGCCCACTTCCCCGAGGGGGCACCAGGCTGTGCTTACCTCCTCCTCAAGACTGCTGCTGCTGTGCTTGCTCTCCTTGGCCAGGTTGCTCATGATGGTTGCAGGAGGGCAAAGTGCGTGGGTCAGAGGGAGGCCCACTCCCTCTCCATGCACAAAGACCCAGCTTTGTAACCAAAGCATCCTTAGTGATAGGATGGGAGACCACCAGGATAAGCCAGGAGGAGGGGGGCAAGGGGATGGCAAAAGGGCAGCAGGCCTGCTGGTGGCCAAGTGCTAAGGCAGGACTTCCCTCAGACTCTCCCTCCCTCTCATTCCAGTCTCCTTCCTTTCTTCCTGTTTCCCTCCCTCCTTCCCTGCCTCCCTCCTTCTCATTCCTATCTCCTTCCTTCCCTTCTTCCTGTTTCCCCCTTCCCTCCTTCCCTCCCTCCCTCTTTCTCATTCCCATCTCCTTCTTTCCCTTCCTTCCTGTTTCCCTCTCTCCCTCCTTCCCTGCCTCCCTCCGTCTCATTCTCATCTCCTTCCTTCCTCCCTCCCTCCCTCCATGTCCAGGAAGGGACAAGGGGAGGGGGAGAGGTTGCCAGCGTGGCCAGTGGCTTGAAAGGCCACTGTAAATTCCTGGACAAGAGCCACACAGCCTTAAGAGCAGAGTGGCGGGAGGGAGAAAAACAGGCAAGAAACACAGCTGGGGAGGTGTCACCTTCCACCAGGAATGAGGAAAAATACCATCCCCTGAGGGCAGGCAAGGCAAAGCTGGCAAGAAGTCAAACTGCCTGAGCACGTGCACAGGAGGCGGTGACCACGCGGGGCCTGGCATCCCCAGTGAAAAGGAAGCACTCAGAATGCAGTCAGCCTATGGGGCAGGACAGTCACCAGGGATGCCAGGCTCTGCGTGCTCATCACCTACAAGTGCCAATACACCACCAGTTGAAAAGCCCTATGGTAAGGGATTTTTTTTTCTTTCGCCGATGATCTATTGATTTTGCTGCTAAAGCTGCTGCTCCCTAATCTGAATGGGACCACTTAGGAATGACCCAAGATGGCTTTTGGATAGCTGTGGACCGATGTGCGAAGAGGAATCTTGAAGATTCTAGTTACTCTGGGAGTGATCAAAAAGCCACTGGGCACACATCTTCTTGTCAGCAGTTTGTTTTCTTAAGTATTCCTGGGTTTTAACTTTACTTTTTGAATGCTCTGTTTTACTTTGGTTTTTTTCTTGAAAAAGTGACCATTTGGCTGAATGCTGATTTATTTTAACACCCCCCCCCCACTGGACACGATCTTTTTAAATCTTTTTTCCTTTGATTTATATTGTTGTTTTGAATAACTTACACTTTTCTATAAGGAAACAAGCCATATCTTTGGATGGTGAAAGTGTTTTTACTTGAATTAATTTTTTATTGGACATTCAATACAGGGATTTTGTATTTTATCAATTTTAAAAACATTTGGAGCTTATTTTTCTCAATCTTTCTTTTAATTTTGGAGTGAAATATCCAAAAAATATCATCCCTGCTCCTTTGTGTTTTTTCTTATTCTGCTTTGAAGAACTCTCTTATCTACTACACAGAACAACAATTTATCAGATTACAGACAAGGGAAGGAGGCTGATACTCAAAAAAACTGGCAACATGCGATTGTTAGCTGAAAGCTTTTTTAAAAAAAGTTTGATGAACTCATTAAGGTTGTGGAAAACATTCAGAGGCAAGTGACTGTAAATAAACCAACAAAAGGAATGTGATCTGAAAGCAGTAAATTCACTTAGAAGAAATAAGACCCAGACTTAAAAATAATAGAGTTGACTCCATATGCCTCCCTGAAGTTCAAGCCTGGACCCTTACGCACCACAGAAAATTGTCTTCAAGGATAAAATTGGTCTTTGTTAAGTGGATTGAAGAAGATTGGGGAATGGATTTATCACATTTAACTTGGGAACAATTTCATCTGGACTTTTAGGGGAAGATAGACTGGCTTTGGAGCTTGGACTATTCAGACACCAATTTAATAGAAATGATATTAAGAAAGTTTTGGAATTTTAATCTTGTCTTTTTTATTATTATTGTTCTTCCTATTACCTATTTTATCATTAATATAATATATATATGACAGGTTAACAACTTTGCAAATATAATTAGTAGTTTAGTAGATTAAAATTCTTTGGACCTATTCTGCAAGGAGTGGGAACTAATATTGTTGTAATATATTAATCAGCATTCAACTGGAGGAACAATATGTGTATATGTGTTAGTCTTTTTTAAAATACACTTTTTCTTTTTTAATGTCTTGTTTGTTTTTTCTTTGTTTCTTTCAAAAAAGAATTTTAACTTTTTTGAATAAAATAAAAAAGATTTAAAAAGTGGGATACATTATACATTTAAATAAAATGTTGATAATGTTCTTTAAAAGTATTGTATTCATTTGTTTCAGAAACATTTTGAACATGTTTTTATTCTTAATTTTATAGGATTTTGTGAATCACTCTAGATACTTTGTCATAAAAAATATTACAAGAAAACTTAAATAAATTCCAGGCCAAATAGGGGCAATAAATGAAACCTATAAAAACAATGGTTAAGACATAGATACTTACTTCAGGGACAATATTCTGAACAGTGCTAAATTATTTGATCTGTAGGAAAGATTAAAGGTTTGTTTAATCTAGAACTGTTATTATCTATTTGGATTAGAAACATCAGAGCATGCCCAAAATTATTTTTTTATTTATATTCCACTTTTATTTTGTTCAACTCAAGACAATGTACAGAATGCTCCTGAGTCCTTTTTCCTCACAACAACCATGCTGAGAGATGAGTTAGGCCAGGGGTCGGCAACCTCGGCTCTTTTATGACTCGTGGACTTCAACTCCCAGAATTCCTGAGCCAGCATAGCTGGCTCAGGAATTCTGGGAGTTGAAGTCCACGAGTCATAAAAGAGCCGAGGTTGCCTACCCCTGAGTTAGGCTGAGAGAAAGACTAGCAAAAAGTCTCCCGGTCAGTTTCTGTAGCTAACAGAGGACTAGAACTCATGGTCTCCCAGTTCCAGTCTAGCACTTTAATCACTACTCCAAACTGGTTCCTATATTACACTTTCCAATAATGAACTGAAGTCAAGAGCTGGGGAGAAATCAGTATATGACTCGTCTAAGGAACACTGGCATAAATTTTGTTTGTTTGTTTATTATTTCTTAAACAAGTTTTATTGGCTTTTCAGTTAAAATCTACATATTTAGAAAGCATCATGATGACTGGGTAATCAGAGATTCAGTAACAGAGTTTTCAGCACATAATTCAGGTTACATTATCAAAACATCTTTCTCAATTTCCCTTAACATTTGTTTAAACTAATAAATTTCTAGAAATAGCATGGTCAGCTGAAAAATTTGTCAATTCAATTTCATTGAGATATATCTATGTCCTGTTTACCTAATTTTAATTATATTATTCAAATTTAGCCTTTAACATCCCAAATAATATTCACAACCCAAATTTCCCTTTTTCCATTACAGCAAAAACTATAGCATCTAACATGTACTCAGTGGCTGAGTAGCTATGTTCTACCTAATAAAGATCGTCTGTTACACATCCTAATACATGAGACGTTACTGACAGGACCACAGCCTATGTTTATCAAACTATTTATACACAACCAGATTCTGTTTTAAATTTTAGCTAATTCTTAATTCTTGAATAGAATAATCAAACATCTTTTAATATCAAACGTGGGATCTATAAACCAAATTTCCATTATGTCAGTGCACAAATTATAACGTCTAAAATAAGCCTAATAAATACATAAACAAATTCTAGTTCTATCTCATAAACATTTTCTATTTTAGATCCTGATAGATCACTGATTACTAAAAGGATAACCTTTAATGGTTCTCTAAGAACTCACTTTTTAAATCTAACTCAGGCTTTCTTTTTTTGCCAATCAGGTTTCCAGACCAAGGCCTTTGAATTGCCAGATAGGTCTCCCTGCACTCCAATACATATTATTTGAATCGAAGGAGGCCATCTAGCCATCAGTGGTCCACAAAAACCAAACCATTTGTAATCATTATGTTGTTGCCCTGTTCTAGTCTCTGTATTTGCTCTAAAAACTTTATCTTCAGTTCGGTCTGGATTCCTCTTCTGTCTGGGTTTATCTGCTTTAAATAGAGACTCTTATCCAATTTTGAAATTAATGCTTGGCTATCCAGGCTTTCAGGAAACTGTCTTTGTTGATCTTCCATGTCCTCTATGTTAACATCACTATCTTGCACATTAAGTTTTCCCATAGTATGTTGTTGGTCCTTAAGGTTATTAGCCATAGTGATAGTTCCTTGTACTTTTAAAGTTGTTGGTTCTTTGGATAGTTGTTGCTTATATTCCTCTGTCTCAATAGTAATATCTTCCAATTTTGTTATATTCTGAAGTGTAAATTCTTTATTTGCAGTCTGGGTTTCAATTTGTGACTTAAGGTTGGCATGTAAATTATTAAATCTGGAGATAGACAACTCAGTGACTCTGTAGATTGTTTCAAGTATGAGGTTATAATCAAGCAAGGTTTGTGGCTGATCCTTTTCTATTTTGTAATAATTATAAATAGTCCTTGGTGGAGGCTATTTTTCAAACAAAAATCAGTAAGAGTCCACCTCCACAAGTCTAAGCCAAATTCTTCTCCAGCTGTTTCAGGTTTTTTATCTTAATGCCAAGGTCAGTCCAAAATATGAGTAAGCTTGTTTGCCAATAGTATTCACTAAATATCCTCAGAGTACTTCAAAAGACAGTATCTTTTTATTTATTTCTTTTTTTGTCCCCCTTTTTAGACTAATAGGTAGAATAGTCCATTTCTGTAAATATAGGAACTTTGGGCCAAAAGTAGAAAGGCAGTAAGTCCAATAAAGCAGTATAATTTAGTAGAAGGCTGTTTCTTTTCTCTCCCAATGTAACAAAGGCCGCTCTTAAGAAGGGTGGGGGGAAAAATCCCTTCCCTCTCTCCTCGCAGGGGGAAACAAGTAGACAATTAAGAAGACACAAAGGCAATTCTCACCCAGTTTTCAAGTGCTTTCAAGTGCTTTGTTGTGCTTTTGGCTTCGGCAGGAAATGGCTAAATAATGGGCCATGGGAGTGGCCAATTCTTTCTTCTTCGGTTCGGAGAGTAGCTCCAAGCTGACAGGAGGGCCGCTGCCCTTCTACCACCAACTGGAGAGACCTCTCCCCCGCTCATCGCCCCTCCAGGGCAACTTTCAACCCCTTTACAGGGGGCCCCCAATGAAGAAATCCAGGTGACACTAGGAGCGAATCCCTTGCACGTCTGGAAGCACTGAAATTCCGGAACCGGAAGCCGTTTGTTTATTATTTCAAATTGTATGGTAACTCATTTCAAGTTCATAAAGATTTAAAAATTAAATTAAAATTAAAAACACTCATAAATTTACAACCATTGCACAGGCTGTGCCATCATCTTGCTGCCCAAATTCAGTGGCAAAACGATGATTTCAAGGTCTTAGAAAAAGCCAACAGGGTCAGGGCAAATCAATTCCCTAGTGGGATGTAGTTCCATTTGCAGGCACTACAAGAGAAAAGGTTCTCCTCCTCCCTAAGGTATGGGACCCACCTGGAGCATACCTCTTCTGCTGGACTGTATTGAAAACCTCCATGCTTGTGGCTGCCATCTTGATTTTTTAACCCCTTCCCTGCAAAAACTTCTATTAGATAAACAACTGTGATTGACTACATACCTACAAAAATGTGATTCAGGAAGATCATAGTACTTAGAACAATATTTATCTCTTTATTAGAGAATATTCATATATACAGCTAAAAAGTAGGTATTACAGCCAATTCATTTCCGTGGCATGAAGTAAAAAATGCTTGCAGCCAAAATGGAATCCTTGTATCGTGAAAGCACTACTAAACTACAAGAGAGTGGGAGGGAAAGATGGCGATACACAAAAGTCACATTGTGTCTTTATGAAAAGAGTTAATTATTCTTTTGAGCAGTGATTAATCAATTACAGAATTATTTACAACAGTAAAATGACAACCTATACTTATGAACAATAAGTCAGAGGCATTGGCATATTGCACAAGGAGGGAGGAGTCCTGAGTTCTTTGGGAACAGGCCCGGGTATGAATAATTGCTTTCCACACTTGTTTGGATGCCAATACTTGGCATTATTAGACATTGTTCACACTAATTCAACTGGCAGCTCAGAATTTCATTCATAAATGTGGATATAGAGAAATTTTAGATTGGTCAAATCTACATGTCTGGAAATCATTTGGTGAATGGGAAGAAAGGAATTATTTTTAAAAAAATGCTAAAATGAATAATAGAATCCTAGTATCAAAATTAGACAAAATTGATCCATACATTTAACCTGCCCCTTTATTCTTGAGAAAACATATCCTTTAAATAAAATATAAGATTAGGCCCTTTTTGTTCACATTAATAAATAGTAGATGGAATGGCCCTAAGCTTACTATCTTTGTCTCCACAACTTTGGTCTACCAGAAGAAAAACTGCAAATCAACAATGTCGATCTGAGGACCACTTGATCAGATACATAAGCATATATATATATATATATGCAAATATTGCAAATTACAAGTATATATGTCCATAAATGTAATAGCATTGGGTGAAATCAGAGGAAAATGAAATTCAGACCTATGTTGTTGTTGTTGTTGTTGTTAGTTGCGAAGTCGTGTCCGACCCATCGCGACCCTATGGACAATGTTCCTCCAGGCCTTCCTGTCCTCTACCATCTTCTGGAGTCCATTTAAGCTCACACCTTCTGCTTCACTGACTCCATCCAGCACCTCATTCTCTGTCATCCCCTTCTTCTCTTGCCCTCAACCTTTCCCAGCATTAGGCTCTTCTCCAGTGAGTCCTTCCTTCTCATTAGGTGGCCAAAGTATTTGAGTTTTAATTCAGACCTATAGACAGTGGTAATTTAATATTAAGAGTTACCTCGAGGTAAGATGGGCAGCCTATAAATTTTTATAAATAAACAAATAAATTAACAGTAGCTATTGTAATTGATTGATTGATTATGTGTCATCACACCATTTTCAACTCCTAGCAACCACATAGATAGATTTTCTTCAAGATGATCTACCTAACCTGCTCTTTCATGTCTCCCAATAGTGCATTCATCACCTGTCCATCCTTTTTCCTGCTAGTCAGGCTTTTCATCTCTTTCTTTCTACCTTTCGCAGTATTAGAAAATGGGGTCTTTGCAGATAAAAGCCATTATAAAGTTAAATGTTAACAGTAACAATACATGCATGTTACTCCAATAATATGATTTTTTAAAAAAAATTAAGAACTTTTTTTTAAAAAATGTATATGCATGCCTATTGAAATAAAGAGATGATAACAGTATTATTATAAAACTTTTATTCATAAAACATGAAACTCAGTCAACTGAACACTCAAATTGACTGGCACTAATGGTTGACACGGGCTGCTGCCAGCATCCTAGGTATCAACCAGGTATCTCCTTAAAATGTAAGATGTTCCAAGTAGCAGTTTTTTGTAGCTTTGCTGGAGTTATTGCAGGAAGTTGCAATTTATTGATGTGTTTTGTAAAGTTTTTGGACATAGTTCCCAGTGTCCCGATGACAATGGGTATCACTGTTACATGTTTCATCCACAATCGCAGAGTTTCAATGGCCAGGTCGCGGTATTTCATAATTTTTTCCAGTTCTTTTTCTTCGACTCTGGCATCTCCTGGTACAGCGATATCAATCAGCTGTACGCTTCGGTTCTCTACAACTGTGATATCTAGCATGTTGTGTTCCAAATGGCAATCTGTCTGTATTCGAAAGTCCCACAAGATCTTCACCCTCTCATTCTCGATAACTTTTTCTACCCTATGTTCCCACAACTTTTCGGACATAGGCAAGTCGTATTTTTTACACAATGCCCAGTGGATTAGTTTAGCAACTCGGTCGTGTCTAGCTTTGTAATCAGTTTGCGTGATTTTGCTGCACTCACATATTAAATGTGAAACAGTTTCAGCTTTGTTGTTGCAAAGTTCGCAATTTGGATTGTCAGTAGATTTTTGTATCTTCGCTTTCATGGCATTAGTTTGTAGTGCTTTTTCTTGAGCAGCCAGTATTAAGCCTTCTGTTTCTTTCTTGATGGTTCCCACCTTAAGCCATGCCCATGTCAAGTTGTTATCACATTTTCCTTCAATGTTTTTCAAATGTTGTCCATGCAAAGCTTTGGTTTTCCATCTATTTAATCTATCATCCAGCCATTTTTCCTTATATTCTGCCTTTGTTTCTGTTATTTTGATAATGCTCTCTGTTTTCACAGCCTGCAGCAATTTTTCTGTACTTTGATTCACATAGTCATTCAGACTTCGTTTTTCTTCTTCTACAGTTTGGTGGATTTGCAGTAGCCCTCTGCCCCCTATACTTCTTGGCAGGTACAATCTGTCAATGTCACTTGGTAGATGTAGAGCATGGTGCATGTTCAAAAGTTTACACATTTTCCGCTCTAGGTGTTCCAATTCAGCCAATGTCCAGTTGATAATTCCAGCTGGGTAGCGTATCACTGGGACTGCCCATGTATTAATGGCTTTAATTATATTTCCACCATTCAGCTTTGATTTTAGTATTTTGCGGACTCTTCTGATGTGTTCCTTTTGTGTTGACTCTTTGACTTTTCCATTCAAGTCCAAAGTCCATTCTGATGTCACTGCTAAACAGTTGAAGTCATCCATGTATAGTAGATGGTTTAGCTTGCCATGCTGCCTTGAGATGTGGTATCCCAGTTTTGTGTTTCGTAATATTATTGTCAATGAACAGTAGTGGTGAAAGTGAGTCCCCTTGGAAGATTCCTCGTCTGATGTTTATTATTATTATTATTATTATTATTATTATTATTATTATTATTATTATTATTATTATTATTATTATTTCATCTTTCATTGTGATTTACTATCAGTTCCTAAACACTCACTGAAAATTTTGTCTGATTATTTTGTAGTTATCCATAGATATGTAACGATGTGACTTTACTGACCTTATTAAAAGCAATGTAACGGGAGAACTAACATTACTGAAAACAAAATTGAAAGGAAAATTCCAAGAAAACATGAAAGAAATCTGTGCTCTGAAAGATTACTAGACTAGGCTTCAATTCAGATTGTATTTCTATCTCTAGCCAAGGCTAAAATAGTTTGCATCTTTTTTTTTTCTTTAACCATTATATTCTATAAGTTTTTGCTCCTGTGCTTCTGTGGCCTCTTCCCCTGCACTGATTCAGTCAGAAGGAACAAAGTAAATAAAGGTCAAGATAGATGTCAACCTAAGCAATTACTAAGAGAAGAATTTGTACATGACCCTGAGATTAGAAACAGTGACTTGTCATTCTGGTAAAGGGAAGCCACCGATCCAAATGGAGCTCTGGTTTATTTGCATTTTAATCACTCCCCAATTTATTCCAGGACTATCTTGGTTTTCTCATCTTCTTTACTAGATAGGCCATCAATATATAGCCCAGACCGTAGCAGGGGAAGATTTTATAAAGGCAATAGCACAGTTGTTATTCAATATACCTTTTCATTAAAGTGAACTATGTTGTGGCAGTAATACCTATTGCAATGAGATACTGTATGCATGTCATGCAAAGAAAATTTCTGCTGTTGTTGAGAGGTACCTGTCTGTAGTTTCATGATGACACTGGGTAAAGTGAAAGCCAAAAGGGGGAAATCCCTTCCCCTTACTGCCTGTTGTCTCTTTCCTTTTTTCTTCCTATGAAACTGATGCCCCTGAAGTGAAGGGAAGAAATTAGTCTGGTTCTCATTGGAACACAATTTATTCATTCTTGCATTCAAGTCATTTAAATTGCAATCTAAATTCAATTTTCCTTCAAAGTTGGCACTTCACAAACATATAGTTTAAACTGACACAATATCAGTTTAGGGCCTTAGGCTGATAGACTTATCAAATCTTAAGCTATATCTAATAACCTAAGATAAAGGTATGGTGAAAATGTTTTTGTAGGTATCTAATATATCAAGGATATAACAAATCAATATAAGTTCTTGTTTAGCTTTCTCTAGCATGTTATGTGTAATGTATTGGGATTTACTTGAACTGTTTCACGTGCCTGTTTGAATGCTGCTTAAGGTTGCTCAATTGGTGGTCCTGGAGGAAACTGAGTATCTGGATCCATACCAATCGGGTTTCAGGCCCGGGTACAGCATGGAGATGGCATTGGTTGCGCTGGTGGATGATCTCTGGAGGGCTCGGGATAGGGGCTATTCCTCTGTCCTGGTCCTATTGGGCCTCTCAGCGGCTTTTGATACCATCGACCATGGTATCTTGCTGTGACGTCTTCGGGGGTTGGGAGTGGGAGGCACTGTTTTGCAGTGGTTCTCCTCCTACCTCTCGGGCTGTTCGCAGATGGTGTTGGCAGGAGAACAGAGGTCAACCCTGAAGCCCCTTGATTGTGGGGTGCCTCAGGGGTCAGTCCTCTCTCCCCTCCTGTTCAACATCTATATGAAGCCACTGGGTGAGATCATACGCAGTTTCGGAGTGAGGTATCATCAATATGCTGATGATACCCAGCTTTTCATCTCCACCCCGAACCAACCCAGTGATGCCCTCGACGTGATGTCCCGTTGCCTGGAAGCGGTACGAATCTGGATGGGGAAGAACAGGCTCCAGCTCAACCCAGCCAAGACCGAGTGGCTCTACATGTCAGCATCTCGTGTTGTCCAAGATTTACCATCTTTGGTTATGGGGAGAGAGGTGTTGCCTCCTGGATGCACGACTCGACTTATATCATCATATAGGAGCCGTGGCCAGGGGGGCATTTGCCCAGGTTCGCCTGGTGCACCAGTTGCGCCCCTATCTGGACCGAGATGCCTTACGTACAGTCACTCATGCACTCGTTACCTCCTGTATAGATTGCTGTAACGCTCTCTACATGGGGCTGCCCTTGAAGACCACCAGGATGCTTCAGCTGGTGCATAATGCGGCCACGCGGGTTGTGATGGGAGCATCCCGATACTCCCATATTACACCCCTCCCGGTTGTCCTCCGGGTGAGGTTCAAGGTGCTGGTTCTCACCTATAAAGCCCTACATGGCTTAGGTCCGGGATACTTACAGGACCATCTGCTGCCAGGAACGATTTCCCTCCACCCTGTGCGCTCACACAGAGAGGGTCTCCTCAGGGTGCCGTTGGCTAGACAGTGTCGGCTGGCGACCCCCAGGGGGAGGGCCTTCTCTGTTGGGGTGCCGGTCCTTTGGAATCAGCTTCCCCGAGAACTTTGGATGGCCCCAGATCTCCGGTCCTTTCGTCACGACCTAAAGACGTATCTTTTCCAACTGGCTGACCTGGACTGAGGATGGGAGGTTTTAATATTGTTTTAATTTATTGGTTTTAGTAATTAATTATGGGGCTTTGTAATTTAATTCTTTTTTAATATTTGTATTACTGTTTTTTATAGCTGTTTTATTGTTGTGAGCCATTCTGAGTCCTTCAGGAGATAGGGCGGCATATAAGTCCCATAAATAAATAAAATAAATAAGTACTTCATTGGACTTTGGTTTGGGCCGACCAGGAATGGCCAGCCAAAGGGACTCAAGTCAATCCGTCTCATGTGAACCTAAGAACCCAGGTCTACCCAGCCCAGCAGGCAAGCTGGTAGACCAGAAGTTGCCTGGATCCTCCAGGCATTCAGAACGGTCACGTAGACCACCACAATATTTACAAGATTATATTCTTAAATAATGTATGTACATTCTAGCGGGGAGGGATGTAATGTATTGGGATTTACTTGAACTGTTTCACGTGTCTGTTTGAATGCTGCTTAAGATTGCTCAATTGGTGTGTCTGTGTAACAGTCACTGACTACCAGACTTGCTGTCTCCAAGAAGATCATTGGATGATTTGGGGGGGGAATGGGTTCCTTTAAACCTATTGGCCGCCGCCTAGTGGCCAACCATATAAGTAGCTGCACAGAAGCCTCTATTTCAGTTCTGTTCCTGTTTTCCTCAATAAAGCAATGTTCCTGTTTGCAACCTCTCGTCTCGCTTATTGCCAGCAAAGAACTCACTACACAACATTATGTAAGCCAAGATTGTAGATAAACTTATGATATAGAGATAGAGATGCATCAACTGGCTGATATACAAGTCTTTTGCCATTGATGAAATAGTAAGCTGGTGATACTGACAGATTTTAGTTGTATAGTAAACGAAATATACATAGAATTTGGAGAAACATAAAGATGAATTTTCAGAAAAGCGCTATTTAGCACCAGATTTCCAATCAACAGCATTATTGTAAATGAAGACAATTATATCTACCTGTCTTGGCATGACAGGAAAGTGTATCTCAGGCCAAAAAGAACTTCACTTGAACTTACTGAATAGCTAATTGTCTGAACATCACAAATGATGGGATGTTCTCCTCCTGATAAGCTATACTCTATGTCTATTCAATGTGAGTCACACATTGTGATTATGCAATCAGCATTCACTCATCTGCTCCATTTGTGATCATGTCATTGTGCTGCCTCTGAGTAAGCTGGTGAAAAGCAGAAGCTTGTTAATTAAAACAACAGATCTGTGAAGAAATTACTGTCTTAAAGTGAATCAGTCATCGTGTCTTTTGACATGCCTGTGAAATTCCACGGCTGAGATCCAAAGATATATCTGAAGGATGTACTGTTGACATCATAGAAAAGCTCTTGCAAAAGGAGAGGAAGTTCCTCACATCTGAAACTTTCACTGGATTCTTGCAGAAAGAAATAGGTCAATACAACCATAGTAATCAGTAGCAATGGGACAAAGTGAAATTTTTATTTAATTCAAAAACCTCTATTAAACTGAGGATGTGGTCAGAAAAGTCAAGAAGGTAGCCATGGTAGTGTGATGGAAGTTCCAATGAACCTGCAATGCACATAAAATGGAGTTCTAATCACAGACGTTCCTAATGTTGGAATTTAAGAAAGAAAATGAAATATCAGCATGTTTGGTGGTTATTACCAGAAGTTTGCAAGTGAAAATCATGAGGAAAAAGAGAGAAAAAAAAATTAACCAGACATACCATGATAGTTCATGTAATCATAAGGAAGACAGCAGAAGAACAGAAGTCTAATCCAGAGGTGCAGATTTTTCCCCCTCTTCCAAGTCTCCTCTAACTGCCAGTAGTATAAAATTTTTCCCTAAAACTTGCAAAAAACAAACATTAACTAAGTAATGTAGTGTTGGTATATAAGAAATTTTGAGTGAAATGTTAAGGGAGGTGATAAATTCTGTAAATGAACAATTTGAACATGAAAACAAAAATTCAAATTCACCATATATCTAATGCTAGTTATGATGACAGAAGAATAGTGACAAGTGCATGGTGATGTCATATGAAAACTTCACCCTTTTGTATTGTACCAAAGCCCCAAATTAGAAGTATGTGTCAAGGAATTACACAGCCAGTGTTGAAATGGAGTCATAGACAATGACACAAACTTGTAGTTTTATATCAATAAATATATTTTACAACTATACAGTATATACAGCAAACTAGATAGTCAGACAAACAGCACCATCATCAGGTAAATCAACACAGCAGGAACATCTTGAGATAAATTACAGAGCACACGCAGCACAGAGGGAAAAAGTGGGAAACAAGGAAATTCCCCCTTTACGCAACCAATCACAGCTTAGATTACCTCATGCAGTGGCCAGCTCTCTTCAACCAATTAGCTATAACTGTGAGTTCTTAGAGTTTGCTTCATATCATGATGCACATTTTGTCACTTGTCCTTCTTGCACACACACACCACACAGTCCCTAGACCCAATGGTTCACAAGTAATCTCCTGGACTTTGGATCTGTACTATATTTACTTTTAGGATAAGAAAGGCTGTTTTAAAACATGCTAATAAAATCCTGGTATAATGCAGTGCTTTTCATAATATATTTCTTGTGCAAATGTCATGGTTACCCGTACATATTTACAGTTTAAATGAGTCTTTTTCTGTGGCATTGAATAGGACCAAGATCAGGATATTATTGAAAAAATTAAGGAGGCTGCCGCAATGGTTTGATAGACACAGGACCCATTTTTATGAGCATCGACCATGAGTTTTGTGGTACTGTTTTGCAATAATAGGAATTGAGTTGTTTTTAATTAAAGTAGTAGTTACATATCTGCACGATGTGAGGATGTGTGCATTTTGGTTTAGTAAAGTTTATTCCTTGTCATCAGTTTATTGACTTTGCTTAATTTACAGTCTTTTAATTATTATTATTAATATTTGTCTATGGATTTTTTATAAACTTTGTAAAACTTCCATAATTACTTCAGTCTTATAATTAGAGGTGGGGTTGATGATCTTTTATGTTATTTATGTAGAGTTCTTTCAAACCTAAATTTAATCACAAAGCAGACAGCATTTTTATATCCAGAAATATTCAAAGATTAATTCTTACTACACTAGACCTAGAACTTGATTAAAATGTCTTAATTAAAACTAACCTACAGTGTATCCATGCAACTGTGAGTGTGTATGGGTGAGGAAGGAGAGGAAAAATGTTGATTTACTAAATAAACTTCCAAGATTCTGCAGAAGACAGTAATCACTTACAGTTTGACATGTTAATCCATCCAAAATAGTAATATGCTGGATTCCTTCAGGCAACATGCCATATTATTCTCACTTATTTAGAACAAGGTATTATTCTACCAAAATTCTTCCTGGGCTTTTCAAAAATATCATATTCTATGAATGAATAAATACATTAAGACCAGTGGTGGGATTCAGCCAGTTTGCACCAGTTCGGCCGAACCAGTAGCTAATTTTTTGTTGCCCAGGCCCAGAATGTACTTCCCGAAGCGGCATCCACACAGAGAACAGGTTGTTCACATATTTGAATCCCACCATTGACTGAGACACACAGAGAGAAGAATCTAGTTTCACATTACACATTAAATTATCTGCTTGGTTTCCATTTAGCATCTTGTGAAAACTCACAATTAATTAATTCAACAAACCATAATTAAAACCAACTGGTTAGTGCAATGCTAGTAACCAGTTCATGAACTTCCACAAACTGTGCTGGATATTGCCTGATAATTAGTACTTCATACATTAGTTATATTTTAAGTGAGTATGTGCAACCTTTGGGAAAACAGAAAAAATATTCCTAGGCAAAAAGTCAGACTTGTATTCTAGTTAATAAATTTCATACTTCATGAGAAAAGGTTGAACAGCTGAATGGGGAAAAAAATTCACTCCCTTTATTGGAGTTTCCTCTTACACTATGTTTACACAGTTGTCAAACTGCTGATGTTGAAACAAGTAGGGATCAAAGATATGCTTTTTCAGCAGTAGCCCCCACAATTTGGAACACTTCACTCCCAGAGATTCAAGGGTTGCCCACTCTGCTTGCTCTGGTATAGCTTTTAAGACCATGCATTCCAGTTATTCCAGTAAAATTGGGAGTAGCTTATAATTCACCATTGTCCTTCTAAATTGGTTTTATAATGGTTGATTTTGTTCAGAACTGATTTTAGTCATGTTGTATTGAGATAATTTTATCTCATTATCTTGTTGTAAATCTTCCAAAAGGGCACAATATGTAACATTTTCCCAAAAATACATTTTAAAAATTACTTGTATACAATAGAGGTATTCCATAGAATTAGAGGCAAGATATTTATTTTCAATATCTATTGCATTGGGTACTCATTACTACACAAGGTGCACAGAAGGAAAGGCTATGCTTAACACTCAGGTGTGTATCTGATTTCTCACCCCAGAGATAACAGGGAAGCTCATAGTTTATTTACACAGTAGATATAGGGTAACTCTCTGTGCAATGACTTTAGATTGCCAGAATCATGTTGTTCTGTTTTTGTTTAAAATGTTTCAGATATTGGGCTTTAACTCCTCTTCCATGTGGAAAGGTATAAAACCAGGAATGGTTACTTTGCCTATTGACACATTTAGAGAGTTTTAACTATTTATACATTATCCTATCACCTAAAGTATGTTCTTTGAGCTGCATCCTTAAAAATCAATAAGAAAGTGGTAATGATGTAGTTGGCATATAGAACCTATCTCAGTGATTAATTTATATGCTTGTACAATGTGTTAAATCAGGATTCCCACACCATGGGGACATCATGGATTTTATTGACATTCTCAATTTTATATTTTATAGATATTAAATACGGTGATGGCCCTGGCAAATTAAGCCAACCTTTACAAAAGGCAATCTGCTGACATTTTATCCTATTAACCTTAGTTACACTATCTACAATGTTGAGATCTCTATGTTCGTTGAGCCTGGATTTATTCTTGTAAATATTTTGTTACCAAACTAGGATACCGTAGTTTCCGGCGTATAAGACTACTTTTTAACCCATGAAAATCTTCTCAAAAGTCAGGGGTCGTCTTATAGGCCGGGTGCTGAAAATTTAGGGACAGGGCTGGCTGGAAAACCTGGAGCGGATCTCCCATTTAGTCTGTGCAGGGAAAGCGGGACCAATTGGAGAAGAAGCTGCAGTCTGTGATATTTTACAGGCTGGGGTCTGGGCATCTTTCCTTCTAAAGTTGAAGAGCAGCTGTAGTATATCCCAACTTGAAAGGCAGGTGGGGAAGGCAGCAGCCAGAGCAGCGGCTTAGCTCTAAGGACACATTTGACTCAGGAACTGGGCGTGCTGGCTGGAAAACCTGGAGCGGATCTCCCATTTGGTCTTTTTTTAAAAAAATCCCATTTATATCCTGCCCTTCTCCGAAGACTCAGGGTGGCTTACAATTTAAAGCACAAATCAATGTGCTTAGCAATAGCCTTCATTCTGTGTATATGCCTGTTTATTAGGGCTTTCACACACCCCCAAGCAGCATTATTACAAAGTCAGCTTATTGCCCCCAACAATCTGGGTCCTCATTTTACCTACCTTGGAAGGATGGAAAGCTGAGTCAACCTTGAGCCTGGTGGGATGCGAACCTGCACTAATTAAAGGCAGCTGGTGTTACTTAAGGCTCTGCACAGGGAAAGCTTTAGAGTGAATTAGGAAAAGTGAAAAAGTGAATTAGGAAAATAGAGAACGGTTGCTGGAATTGGGTATGTGTAGTTTAACGAAGAGAAGGGTGAGGGGTGACATGATAGCAGTGATCCAATATCTCAGGGGCTGCCACAAAGCAGAGGGAGCCAAGCTATTCTCCAAAGCACCTGAAAGCAGGACAAGAAGCAATGGATAGAAACTAGTCAACGAGAGAAGCAACCTAGAACTAAGGAGAAACTTCCTGACAGTTAGAACAATTAACCAGTGGAACAACCTGCCTCCAGAAGTGGTGAATGCTCCAACACTGGAAGTTTTTAAGAAGAGACTGGACAGCCATTTGTCTGAAATGGTATAGGGTTTCCTGCCTTAGCAGGGGGTTGCACTAGATGACCTCCAAGGTCACCTCCAACTTATTATTATTATTATTATTATTATTATTATTATTATTATTGTTGTTGTTGTTGTTGTTGTTGTTGTTGTTGTTGTTGTTGTTGTTTAATCCACTTGCACTGTTTTATGTTTACATGTTTGATGACAAACAGCCTTATGTTTATAAGTGACAGTTTTCCTACTAAGCACCTGCATGTCATAAGCATTTGAATTAAAATTACCATATTAAAATCAAATCTGATGTTTTTTAATTTTTATTTGGTGTGCGTTGGAAGAGGGGTAGTCTTATACGGCGAGTATAGCCCAAACCCTATAATTTAACAGGAAATGTAGGGGGTCGTCTTATACACCCAGTCGTCTTATACACCAGAAAATACGGTACCTAGTTTGTAATGAAACATTTGCAAGAAGGAGCCAAGCTCGGTGAACATCAAGTTCCCAGTATTTCAATCCCGAGCTACACATATTCCCTGCTATTACTACCATCTACTATCACGTGTTTCATTTTTTTTCTGGACACAACGGCACATCTTCAAGCAAAATGGGCTTGTGCCCCTGTCATTTTATTTTCTAAGAATGCCTCCGGAACCTAGAAGCATTGGTGAAAATAAGGGTTATATCTGAGACTGAAACTTTCCTTTGCAAGCTTCCAATGGATTTATATACCGTATTTTAATAAAATGAAACAAATAAAACAAAATCTCAGTTTGGTCAAGGAAGTGTTGCATATGCAGGGACACTATACTAGGATCTAGGTTTTAAACAATGCAAATGGTGAGAAATATTTCAGTATTGGGGATTAATGTGTTTGTGAATCTATATTTTGTAAATATTTTTGGACATATAATTTTCTGGTGCCTATTCTGTGCTTGGTAAAACTTGTTTGTTGTTTTTCAGATCTTTTTTTCTGCAACAAAATTTAACTCACAGCTTGGACAAATATACATGCAAAGACCAAATTATATTCTGTGTTAAATGCATAATATTGCTTTCCTTAGTTGTGCTTTAAAATATCAGCTGTGGATAATGTAGTGGCACAGAAGGAGAATATCAACTTTTTTTTTACTATGAACTGTATCCTGATGGGACCTGTCTACAGCTGCTATTTTAGAAGAAAAACATGCAATGGAAAATGTATCTAATGTAATATGCTATTTGTCCCCAGGCTATATCCCATCTTAAGGATTTTCTGAAAGGAATTACAATAAATCACATTTGTTGTTCCTATTGCGAACTACTATTAATATTAGAACAGTTCTCAGAATTGGGATGTGAATTCCTGATCATAAAGGTGGCTGCTGAGTTTATCTGTATAACACATAAATAAATATATTTCCAAGAATATTGCCAGGCCAAAGCCTCAAATTGACTGCCTGAAAAATTATCTGGCACCCACCCCTTGAACAGACATCAAATTAAATAACAAATAAAAATTAAATCCAGTAGAAACCTTTTCAAATAATGTGAAAAGTGAAAACAAAACTGACATTCTGAACTGGACCTTATGAGATTGTACAGTCTCTGACAGTATATATAACTATGCTTCTCCTTGAAATTATAAAGGATACAATAGGGAAAAGCAATTTACATTCTCTGTTGTAACTATGTAGTTTTGTATTTGTCATTATTCCTGTGAATTCTTTGCCAACAGCCCCATCTTCAGGTCTCACCCAGTATATACTAGATTTATTTTTAAATTACCGTAGCTAAAAATTTGTACAGCCGTTAAGGCATCAGGCTAGAAACCTAGAGATTATAGTTTTAGTCCCACTTTAGGCACAAAGCCGGTTGGGTGACCTTAAGCTAGTCACTGTCTCTCAGCTCTAGGAAGGAGGAGGCTTCTGAAAAAGCTTGCCAAGAAAACTGCAAGGACTTGTTCAGACAACCTCCAAGGATAGCCACAGTTAAAAGGAGGAAACAAACAAACAAACAAAAACCTAGAAGGGCGTAGGCTCTTGCATTTAATTTTGTTTTGTTTTGTTTTTCAGATCTGCAAGTTTAAAATCATGCTCTCTGATATGGAAAATTTGTTGTTGTTGTTAGCTGCGAAGTCGTGTCCGACCCATCGCAACCCTATGGACAACGTTCCTCCTGGCCTTCCTGTCCTCTACCATCTTCTGGAGTCCATTTAAGATCATGCCTACTGCTTCAGTGACTCCATCCAGCCACCTCATTCTCTGTCGTCCCCTTCTTCTCTTGCCCTCAACCTTTCCCAGCATTAGGCTCTTCTCCAGTGAGTCCTTCCTTCTCATTAGGTGGCCAAAGTATTTGAGTTTTAGCTTCAGGATCTGGCCTTCTAAGGAGCAGTCAGGGTTGATCTCCTCTAGGACTGACCGGTTTGATCGTCTTGCAGTCCAAGGGACTCGCAGGAGTCTTCTCCAGCACCAGATATGGAAAATATAAAGGCCCAAAAGTTATATACAAACCAAAAAAAATAAGTTCATATTAGATGACAGGTGGATATTTATTCCTTTTTCCCAATGTTATATAGATAATCTCATAGAAACCACTAAGAATTATCTTTTTATGCACAGAATTCATGCACCAAAGCATCAGAAATCAAACAGAACAGAATGGTATCTTAGGTTAATGGTCCAAGATAGCATCCATTGCCTGTGGCTCAGCGTAGCGCTTGGGCCCAAAGCCTTAGATGTAATCCTCAAAGCTTCTCCAAAAGTTGCTACAAAATTATGTTTTATAGATGACAACTTCTACTCTGATATGATGCAGGAAGTAAAAACTGAAATAATAGGACTAGTTGTATTTATTTCCTTCAAACTTAAGTCTATTTTAAAATTAAGTATTTGTCCTGGCCTTGCTCTTTTTAGGAAATGTAGTCTCAGCATGTCAAAAGTCAATGTAGCCTTTTGCTTCCTTCATCCCCCTCTACAATTGTCTTGATTTTTTTAAAAAGCATTCTTTGTACTCTACTGATTTTTGAATTAAGGAGCCTCAGTGAAGGTAAGACCAACAAGACTTTGCTAAAATGAAAAACTTCCAAAACATTAATCTTAATTATTGCCTTCCTGAGTAGATTTTTCTCTTGAACTTTATCAAGTTTAAAGTACCAAATTTCCCAACAGGTTATCAGTCCAGTTTTTCAAGAGTATTGTGAAACACACAAATCTCAGCTAGGCTAGTAAAAGACTTTTGGAACAGTGCTGCCCTATTTTTACATGCTATTATCCTGACTTCAATTTTATTTATGCCCCTTGAAACAAATAAACAGAAAAACCAGCAGGAGAGACCAGAGGCACATATGGTGCTCAACTAGGCAATAATGTAGCATCAAACAGTGCTTCCACCCTCCCATCTGCAGAGTTGCAGCAAACCTCTGCTAAGACAACATCTGCCCTTCAATTATTACATGTTCATTTTAACATATTTCAAAATCACCCAGCCTTCGGTCTAACAGGAAGCTACTGACAAGGCCTAGACAGGCATGCTGAAGCAGCCTCTCTGAGGATTTAATTGGAGTCAGATTTGCCATAGTCAGTGAAGTACACGTTCCTTTGGTACATGTGCGACTAATCTACTTTTAATTGAACTCCATTGTTTCTTTATATTTAGTAAACAAATGTGCATAGGTGCAGAAGCTGCTGCTTGTTTACTGCACAAACAGAATGCAGCTTGTGAAAGCTTTGGGGATACCATTCTGGCAAGCACTGAAAAACACTGAATGTTTAATGCACCGGCATATTCCTTTCTTTACACTTAAAAAAAAGGAAAAGAAAACAACTTTTCTTGGACATTTTCACACCAACTGTTTATTGCATATAATTTTAACAGCTGAGCACAGCATATCAGAAGGTTAATTTCAAATGAGGAGATGGAAGGGGGGGCAGGGGACAAACATAACAAATCAGATTCCTTTATTAGTTTTATTCTGCTTTTTGAACTGATATTAATTCTCTCCACTGCAACTTTTTTTCTCCTGATGTTGAAATCAGCTAAAGAATTTTACTCCACGTTTTATGGACCTTTTAACATATGAATATTATCCCACGCAAAACTGAATATCAAAAATCCTCCATTTTAATTCACTGCTCCTTTAGCCATAATCAACAGTGTTATTCTCTATACAAACCTTGCATGCCCTCTGAAAGTAGGAGAAAATAATACTGGGTATGGTATTAGATATTATTATTAATTCTTTCTATTTTTAATGAGCATTTAACAGCAAGTCAAAAAGGTAATCAGAAGAAACTTTAACTATTATTCTAGCTTTTCTGTAATAAATGGCATAATAAATTTGCAACTTAACTCAAAAAAAGTAAATTCTACTGATTTCAATAACATTAGTCCATGGTATGGGTCTCCTATTCTTTTCATCTAATGCAGGGGTGTCAAACTCAATTTCATTGAGGGCCGCATCAGCATTGAAGTTGCCCTCAGGGGGCCGGGTGGGTATGGCCAGGGTGGGCGTGGCTAGAGTACGTATGGCCTACTGGGTGGGCATGGCCAGCTCTACATCGTTCGCATCAAGGGTGCCTATGGGGGCCTGGGCAGGAGTGGGACAGATCTGAGGGTCTCTGGCAGGAGGAGGGTCTCTGGGCCAGGGCCAAGGCAGTAGGGGCCGTTCCCTCACTGTTTCCAGGATGGCTTCGCGGGCCACATGAAACCACTTCGCGGGCCGGATCTGGCCCCCGGGCCTTGTGTTTGACATGTCTGATCTAATGTATGTTTTTGTGAATAATCATAATTTTTGCTGTAGATTGCACAAGCAGGGAACTGGACTAAAGACCTCCAAGGTCCCTTCCAGCTCTAATCTATTCTATCCTGGTAATTCCAATATGTTTTAGCTCAAAATGTTATCATTGAATAAATTGTCTGCACAGTACACCATAGTATTAACTCTAACCCTTTTTAGACATATGCACGCACATACACTGTGGTTTCTGTATTCTACTCTCTGTCTACAACCAAATAATCTGATTGGTTGGTTGGTTGGTTGGTTGATAGATGACTGATTGCTAAATTAAGTACTGGTTTACTTTCAGTTGGGATAAATCAAATGCTTTTATGCATTGTATCTAAACAGTTACTGGAAATGAGAAATGACTTCAAAGCACTGTTTCCTATCCTCAGAATATCCTTGTTACCAAGAGCTTTCAAACATTAAAGTAGAATTTACATTATCAAGGTCATTGTGCTTTCCTTTTAGTAACATTGGCTGCCATATTGAAACTGTGGGATGCTGTGCCCCAGCAGAGGATAGGCCAATACTAATGCAACATATTGCTATTTTACCAAATAGATATAAAGCAAGTTTACTCAGTCTGGTGACCACTAGATATGAATGGATATTTGTTGGCAGTCATTGGGTTGAACCATTTTTGCAAGTGTTTCTAGAACAAGTAAGCTAACTCTCTTGCTCTCAGCCTCTTGCCCCCACATATAATCCATCAAAACATTCAACCGTAGTATGTAGACATTAGAAATTATGATCATTTCTCATTTGCGATCATGTTCCTGTTCTTTGTTAGGAAAAGAAGCTGACAAGTCTTTAATTTAATTGTAATATTCTCATAGATTCCAATCAACCAGTAGAATCAAATGGACTCAACCACACTCTTTCATGACTGCAGAAAGAAACCGAGACAATCTTCTATATCATTATTTATAAGATACTTAAAGATAAAAGACCTTACAAACACAATTTAGTTCTGCTGCTCAGAACTAACTGACCCTGTAAATATTGTGATAGAAACTCCCTAGGGACTGTCTGAATATTATAAACAAAATATTAAGAAATAGAACTGCAAAGATGAAACTTCTTTATTTTTTAAATCCATTTGCCATTTGTTAAAGGAAAATTAAACTTAAGATAGGATGTGCCACAGTTCACTAAGAACACCACCAAATACCATATGTTACTTGAGATTAAGTCTTTGAGGTAAATCCTTTTGTCTACTTTTGGGCAGTTTTCAACAGACGTTGAAGATGTCATAGCAGGAACATTTTTGAACTTATCCACATTACTGGTATTCTTTCAGCAGAACAAATAGGCCAACATTCATCTAATTTAGACCTCATACAGAGAGGAGATTGCTGCATCCTTTAATCAGAATGCTGTACTTCATTCTAGCAGGATCTCAAAGTGACATCAAGTGGAATATCCAATGTCAGTGGGGAAATTTAATTAAACTGCAGTCCCTTTATACCAGCACAAATATTGTGAGGGAAAACAACTCCTCTGACATTTTGCAAATAGGTTCAGTAGAATCTGCTGTGTTTACTCTGACTGACATTTGTTTTTCACTCAATTATCCTTCAGCCCTTTCTTTTTCCTCCATAATTTATTACTAGCAGCTTTGCCATAATAATAAATATAAAGTTGTTTCCCTTTTGTATTATCATATTGTATACTCTTTTGGGAGCAATTGTGGAAGAACTATTATCCAAAGACATCACAGACTCATGATTTTGTGGTAGCCTGTTATTGTTCACAGGATTTAGTGGTATATGTCTGAGGCAATGCCTAACCTTAAATGCAAGAGAAAAATAATTTTGTCTTTGGAAAACAACTACAAAAACTTTGTTCCATTTCAGCATTTTTTAAGATTAAAAAAAGATTTATTGCATAACAGTCCACCACCATGCCTTGGAAATTAACTTCAACTGAGAGTGATTAGTATTTACAAGACCACTTGGGAAAATGTTCCTGTTTCTGTAGCTCAGTTTTTCTAACCCAGTTTTAATCCATTATAACTCCAACTGCATGAGCCTGTTTTTGGTCAGTTTGAGGCAGCCTTCATACCTAAGGCTCTGATGTTCCCCACAGTAATAGCCATGCGATGGGGACTGGCCCACAGTCATCCAAGTGGCCTGAAATGAGTCCTAGAATCACTGTTTCCTGGTTTTTAGACCAGAACCTTAGTCACTACACCCAATTGGCTCTCATTTCCTTTGTTGATCAGTCAGTTTGGTAGTATGATCTGGAGGCTCCAAGAATATTAAAAATGGGCTCAGGGCTACATTTGACCAGCAGGCTATAGGACAGTGATGGAGAACATTTTAGAGACCGAGTGCCCAAACTGCAACCCCAAACCCACTTATTTATCACAAAGTGCCAGGGCTGCATCAGCATTGTGGTGCCCTCAGGGGGGTGAGGGGGGTGGCCCACTGGGTGGATGTGGCTGCAGTGGTCATGGCAGATTGGGTGAGTGTGGCCAGGGCCAGTCCCTTGCCATCTCCAGGACATCTCCAGGGGGCCAATGCCACTTGCTCACTCACTTCCTGCCCTGTCGCTTCCAAATGCCACATGCTCGCTACTCTGGTGAACTGTGCTGTGGCAATGGCGCACGTGCCCACAGAGAGGGTTCTGAGTGCCACCTCTGGCACATGTGCCATAGGTTTGCCACCACTGTTATAGGATATCTCACTCTAGATAAACAGCTACTGAGAGCTAACTGAACCAAGATGTGATTATGCACAAGGCATCTTTTTGTATTACAAATGGTTTGAGAAGTTTAATATTTCCATGCCCTATTATTTTTCAGCTCCGATTCACTCTTTTACCCCTTTCAACCTCTGATGGACAGGTCAGGAGAATAAACTATGGTATAGAAAATAATGGGGAAGCAATGCCTCCATGACAAGGAGACAAAACATAGCTGGGTTAAATGGATGGTCAAAGATGGTCCAAAATTCCAAGGCCCTAGTTCTAGAACCTACTGGTTCTAGTTAATATATTAGCAATAGCAATAGCACTTAATCTGATATACCTCTTCATAGTGCTTTACAGCCCTCTCTAGGCAGTTTACAAAATCAGCATATTACCCCCAACAATATGGGTTCTCATTTATTAATCTCGGAAGGATGGAAGGCGGAGTCAGTCTTGAGCTGGTCAGAATCAAACTGCTGACAGTGAGCAGTGAGTTAGCCTGCAGTGCTGCATTCTAACCACTGCACCACCATGGCTCTGCTGCCACTGCTCCCTCAAACTGAACAAAATATTAGCTTATTAACAAGAGCTGGATTTTCTCTGTCAATCTTCAACAAGTTTTAAATCACTTCTCAAGAATTATGTTACAAGTAGCTCTTAACTTATACCATTTGTTTAGTCACTGAAGTTACAATGGCACTGAAAAAAGCTTAAACTGGTTCTTATCCTTACAACCATTGCAGCATCCCCACGGTCATGTGATCAAAATTCAGGCACTCGGCAACTGGCATGTATTTATGACAATTGCACTGTCCTGGGGTCATGTAATCACCATGTGTAACCTTCCCAGCTGGTTTCTGGCAAGCAAAGTCAATTGAAAAAGCCAGATTCACTTAAATGACCACAACAGAAATTTTGGGCTCAGTTGTGTTCATAATTGTGTATATTCGAGATTTAACTATTCCAGTCATTGCTATTATTGTTATCATGGAAAAAAATAGTCTAATTATCTGACACAATTATCTGATTGAAAGGGAAATATTCATTTACAAATTATTCCTTTTTTCATTTCTCAGAGAGGAAAGATACATATTATATTACTATATTTTGAAAATATGCTTCATCTGGTAAACCAATCAGCAGTTCAAATAATATTGTTTTGTTCCCCATAAAATATGGATGTCAGCATCTGGAATTTTACAAGGAAAAATTCTGAGATGGCTGTTTAAAATCATCATTAGTCATTTGTGGTTATTGTCATCTTTTTTTCAGCTATATATGAATTGTTATAAAGATAAGTTACATCTTAAATGTGTCCCACTGTATATAACTTTCTTTATGTATACAGTATAAGAAAACACTTCTACCATATATACCATACAGTTAAATACAGGATACATCATTATAACCTTTATGAACTTACAATACTTAAAGTACATTGGAGCTACAGCGCTGATAAATAGGACTTTTGCTAATAGAAGCATTTTCGTGTATAGCTTTGAATACACTGCTTTAATAACATGAAAAAAGAAACGAAAACCAATATATAATACACACAAAAAGATACAGAAGAAAATAAAATAACAAAAAAGGAAATTGTGAATCTAAATATAATAATTCAATTTTGGTTTGAACTAATTAAACCTTGACCACACAGGATCATATTATCCAATCCTTCCGTAATGTTAATGGCCATATAAGTATTGTATATATACACATTTGGCCAAGTTGTCTTTTGATATATGGTACAAGTGCATTTCCATAAACACCTGTCTCTTTTTCAATTCTCCAAAAATGATAGATCCAAATTTCTTCAAATATAGATAAAATATTCCAAATTTAGAAATATTATTTAGCAACCCATTTATATATTTAAATCTTAACTTCCTGTCTGGATCTTAGTTCACATTCTGTTGATCATTTAAGAGGTGCAGAAAATTGGCTGCCTTATTAAATCACAGAAAAACTTCATGCATACTCCTGTGCATTGCAAAGTCATGGCCAAATATCATCAGTTATCAGGCAGTGTGTCCTTTAAAACCAATCCTGGAATATTACTTTTCTTCCTGATTGACCAGACTCCTAATCACCTCTATGACACTTACAGCACTGAACAGCCAGCAAAAGCCACCCTAACAGCAATGCTGGAATGATTTAACAAAAGGGAAGTCAACGAAGTTCTTTTCTTCTTATTAACAGAGGACAAATGAGTATCCAAAGTATCAGACTACTTGAACTTTTGAATTTCCTTTTCCTTTTTTTAAATAGTGGAATGGGTAGGTAAGGGGTTTGAGTTACTCCAATGAAATAGAAATAATTGCACTGCGGCGATGTGGTAATGCTTAAAAAGTAAGTTAGAAAATCTCATCATTTAGAAGCAAAATTCATGACAAAATATCATAGGTAAAGGTAAAGGTTCCCCCGCACATGCGTGCTAGTCGTTTCCGACTCTAGGGGCCGGTGCTCATCTCCGTTTCAAAGCCAAAGAGCCAGCGCTTGTCCGAGGACGTCTCCGTGGTCATGTGGCCGGCATGACTAGACGCCAAAGGCGCACGGAACGCTGTTACCTTCCCACCGGAGTGGTCCCTATTTTTCTACTTGCATTTTTTACGTGCTTTCGAACTGCTAGGTTGGCAGAAGCTGGGACGAGTAACAGGCGCTCACTCTGTTACGCGGCACTCGGGATTCGACCCGCCAAACTGCCGACCATCTGATCGACAAGCTCAGCGTCCTAACCCACTGAGCCACCACGTCCTCAAAAATACCGTCCTCAAAAATTTCAGTGGGACTTGTAGTATATGAACGATAATAGTTGGACAGATTCACCTGGTTACCAAGCTGTTATTGCTACAAATATTTTTGCAAAGTACTAACACATGCAACATATACTGGCAATGTGAAGTGTGGTGGAAATTGAAATTTATTTCATTTCATTTTTTATGAAATAGAAAGGATGATTAAGTATTAAATTATTTAATTATTCTTTGTATCAGAAAGAAGACTTGGGTTAGGGTGAAGTAAATGGAAGGCCCTGACTTTGGCCTTGAGTTTTTAGTTTGCTCTTAACTTTCTGAGATCAGCAGGAGTGAAAACAGTTGGTGGGTCTACTTCAAAGTGTTCTGGGGAATTTAGAAGCGAGAAATGATGCCATGCGAAGTTCCTCTATTACAGGTAGTCCTCAACGTATGACCACAATAGAGCCCAAAATTTCTGTTGTTAGGTGAGATATTTGTTAAGTGAGTTTTGCCCTGTTTTACGACCTTTCTGGCCACAACTGTTAAGTGAATCACTGCAGTTGATAAATTAGTAACCCCGTTGTTAAGCAAATTTGGCTTCCCCATTTACTTTGCGTGTCAGAAGGTCGCAAAAGGGGATCACATGACCTTGGGACGTAGCAAGTATGAACCAGTTGTCAAGCATTTGAATTTTGATCACATGATCATTGAATGCTGAAAAACGCTCGTAAGTCACATTTTTTAGTGCTGTTGTAACTTTGAAGGTCACTAAAAGAACAGTTGTAAGTTAAGGACTGCCTGTAGTTAGATCCATGTTGTTTCCCATATTTGACCTGTTAGGAGCAGCACAGCTCAAAATAAAAAAAATAACAGCAACAAAAATAATGTGGAGATTCATGGAGCTAATCTGGAACATAAATGAAAACAGCTTCATTTTCATTGTTCTACAGCTATACCAGCAAAGTTTCTCTAAAAGAGTATGCACATTCTACATAGATTTTTTTTTAAAAAAAAAGTACAATTATTGTTGATAGCCCTTTTTTTCACAGTTGAGAAATTCTGAATGACTTCTATCTGAACCAAAGCTGGAGCAAAGCCAAACATGTTTCATAATTTATTTATACACTTTATAAAACTTGGCAGCTGCTAACTTTTGAGGTGCAATCCTCACGCAAGTAAAGTGAAATGAATCAGATCTTTCCCGATGACTCTCAAACTGTTGGAGCTGCAAAGTTAAAGAACTAGATAACTAATCATGTCTAAGCCTGACAGAAAGACAGGAGAAGATGAACAAAACAGTCAGCATTGGAAAGGCAATTACCATCTGTAAAACAGCCAACTCAAACATCTACTATTTGAAGGCGGGGGGGGGGAAGGAAATCTTCAGAATAACAGAACAAGAGAATTGGAAGGGACCATGGAGTCTTCTAGTCCAAACCCTGCTCAAGCATGAAGCCTTATATCCAGTGCTTTTTTTGTCGTAGAACACACCGGAACAGTGTTCTGGCACCTTCTTTTGACCGATTTTCCAAGTTTTAAAAGTAACTTGAAAATTTGGTGTTTGGACCACATGGACTTGAATCGCCATGTCGAGCGTAGCAGGTCAGTGGCAAAATCATTAAAATGGTGCGTGCAGGCTGCTTGTGTGTCAAGTCCGATGCATGTGTACTTCATCTGCACTGGTTGTGATGGTGCTGCTCAGCTTGTGGCACTGCCCAGCTTATGATTGGTCATGTGGTTGTGCACTGAGTGCTTACTGTGGGTGGCGACCGTTATGTTTCATTACACAACTGACGTGTGTAGATGTGTGTACAATGATTGACTACGAGCAAAAGGTAAATAATTGCTTTATTTTAAAAAATCGTTGGTGAATTTAAAATCTTTTTTTAATCTTTAGTATAAAAGTGTGACCCCAAATTTAAAAATGAAAAAAAAATACTAATTACTTCTCAACCACTGGTCCTGCTAAGAACTGAATGTATAATTTTTTAAATAAAAGATTAACAAGGTGTGAGTTCTGGCGCCTTTTTACTTACAAAAAAAGCACTGCTTATATCATTTCAGACAAATTGTTGTCCAATCTCTTCTTAAAAACTCCAGTGATGGAGCACCCACAACCTCTGGAGGCAAGTAGTTCCAGATTAATTGCTCCAACTATTAGGAAATTTAATTCTTAGTTCTAGGTAGGTTCTGTCCACAAAAGGTTCTCAGAAATAGATTTAGATTTAGGACCCTTCCAATGCAAAAAATAATATTTTTTTACCAACCAATCCTCCCTTAAGTGAATTTGTCCATTATTTGAGAAAACACTTTAGACAAGTCACTGCTTCCCTTAGAAAATAAATAAATATTATATTTCTATGCATAGTTCATAATTAACTTCTTGATGAGAAGGGAGGGAGGAAGTGGATATTTTTTTAAAAAAAAAACCTCAATATTAGTACTACTAGTAATTAATAAGAATTAGATATTTGGAGGTGAGAAATACATGAAAAGTAATATTAAAAATCTATTACAGGAAGGAAGGAAGGAAGGAAGGAAGGAAGGAAGGAAGGAAGGAAGGAAGGAAGGAAGGAAGGAAGGAAGGAAGGAAGGAAGGAAGGAAGGAAGGAAGGAAGGAATTGTAAGAATGGACAAGCAAATGTAGAGCGGCTTCAGGTAGTCACAATGACAGCTAAATCAAGAGGGAGGCTGCTAAGTTCAATCAGAAAGCACACCAGGATGAGGGAGGCAGCAAAAGAAGGTGAAAGAAGGATGGTTTGATTACAATGGGTTGGTGAATGGGTTGATAGAAAAAAAATGAAAAGATGGTGCGGCAAGAATTCCTTTCCCCCTTTACAACTCCAGCTTAAATCATGCTTCCTTTCTTATTCTGAGTGTGGAGCTAGTTCGCCCTCTTCTGGATAGCCCTCAAGTGTGAACCAAACAGACTACCTGTAGTAGTCTTAGGTACCTAAACAACTATTGTGTTTTAACGCTGTAGTCTCCTGACTAATGTATCAGCGCCATATGCTAAATAAACAAACAGTCCTTGTATGGCTGATATAAAGAATGACATCCCTTAGAACAGTTTTCAAACTGTCTTTCACTGAATCACTTTTTTGTAAAAGCCTGTCTTCAATTTTTGGGAAAAGGGGGAGAAATCTTTGGGTTTAGTACACATCTCTCTCCCCTGAACAGCTTATTAAATTTATATATTACTGTAATTTGCAGCTATCTTCTGGCTCCTTGTTTAACCCAGGCATTTATGATTTCATATTCAGTCAGTTCTTGTATACAGTATATTATAATGTAATTCAATAAACTTGCATTTGCTACAGTTTAGAGAAAATTGCAAAGATAAAATTTTAAACAGGTAGCATCATTGATGACTGACTGTCCTTCTATGTTCCAGGCCAGAATTCTATTCCTAGCTGGAGTTGTTAGAGAATAAACTTGGGACATTTTAATGAAATATATTATTTCCCATTCAATTACAGTTCTCTCTTGATCATGTTGCAGGTGACACATTTTGTACAAGTAAACATCTTCTCCCCATACATGGAAGATTTCATTTGTCTTCTCTAATTCATGCTGATCATTAAGCAGATCATCATATGACTGACTCAGTTTTACAACAAATTTTTGCAGCAATTGTTAAGCAACCATCACAATTGTTAAGCAAAACTGAAAATGCTTAGTATTCAGTCATTCTATACTCAAAACTATAACCTTATAACAACAGCCTTTCACAGTGCTTTTTTTGTGAAAGAAAAAGGTGCCAGAACTCACACATGTCATACAACCTGCCTTGCCTACCCTACAAGGCTCCATCCAAAAAAGGTACCGGAACTCCGTTCTGAGCGTTCTATGAGAAAAAAAGCCCTGGGCTTTCAGCATCTATTTGCCCTTGCAAAATACCTTAAACATGATAAACGTCTCAACAGACTTGACTCGTGGTACCCACACATACATGACCATGGAGGCAACAATATGAAAGGTAAATAACAAAAGGTAACTTGCTGTTGCCTTTTTCTGAGATTCATATTCAGTTCTTTTATTTCCAAATACAAGCTAAATTTAGCTTAGCTAGACCAATATAACTCCATTTCTATATAAGCAGCTGAAGGTCTCTGGATTGCAGTGGGGTTGAAATGGAAAATGAACAAACAAATAAATGAGTCTAATTGAGAATATAAAAAATGGAAAAACTATACAGGTTCTTAAGGATAATAAGTAATAAAACACTTTCAAGCCAACCTATCTTCAAGACTTAAGTATAGCTTAATGTGTAAAAGTAAGACTTAAACATGTGATTACAAATTCATGTACTAATACACAAATACTATCAGGAACATTTTGGTCTGGCAAACAGGCCCAGAATAATTTTCATGACCCATTCTCCTATAAGAAATAGCAATGCTTAGATAAAAGGTTTGTAACCTAGGGCAAGCCAGGTTAGCATGTACTGTTCTGTTCGTCTTGGCAAATGTACATTTAAAAAGTTGTCAGTGGAATTTTCCAATTCACAGATAGAAAGATATTACTGTGTTACCTACCTACCTACTACTTTTAGTAAAAAAATATGCAATTATGAAATTATAGGTGGGCCCCCATCTTAAGATGGACATAAACCTTTCCTCTCCAGAGTTCTTTCAAACACTTTTATTTTTTATGCTGACATATTTTTTTTAGCATTGCAGTACTATTGCAACAGTTTCCTCTTAAACTTCTACTTATTTATTTCAAGGAAATTGAACAAGCTGTTTAATATCTGCGTTCATCACCTGACACTGAAAGTAACACATACTTGCCAACATTTCAGAACTGGAGACTGGGATAATGCTTTTTTTTCATGCTCTTTTCCAAGCATGCATTCTAGCTCACAAGTTCAAAAAATACAGCAAAACAAGATAAAAATAGCTAGAGATGAAACAGTATTTGGCCCAGTCAAGAAATATGTTCAAATAACCAGTGTGAGCTAACTGGGATTAGATCAGAGCTTGGTCCTAACAGTTATCAAAACTTTTAAGAAGCTCGTTTCTTTGCTTAGCTGAGATCAGTCAAGATTGTCATGGTGCTACACCTAGCTAGAGAAACTGGAAATATTTCATAGACACTATTAGATGAATAACATATAATTGAAAAACATGAGAAAATATTTAAAAATGTAAACTATTGGATCAAGAAGAGACAAGTATATTTCCATTTTCAGACATGGCAGTTCATTCTCTCAGTTTAACCTATTGTACAAGATAATCGAAAGAAAAAGTTGGAGGAAAGAGTTATATTTATCCAATCTTGAGTTCCTGAAAAACTAGAGAATCTAAATATAACAAACAAACAAAACATTACTTCAAGGCACAGAATAGATAAATCTGTAAAACTTTGAAATTACTTGAATTCTACCTAACGATTATTCTGCTTGGGAAAAGAAATACATTTGGGAATTGTACCAAAAGAGTTTCCCTTAATAACTTGCTCAATTTTATTTCCCGTCACACAGTCAAGCATAAATTATGGTCCAATTTTTGAAAATGTTTTTGGTGATGTCAACAGATAACCATTTATGTTCTCAGACATGGTCAGTGATTGATAAAGTATCACAACAGGCCTACATATAGTTTCATAATTGCAGTTTATAAATTCTAGAGTTGTGCAAAGGACTTGAAAGGGATATTGAGCAGGGCAGTTTATCATGAGCATAAAACTCCTCCTCACAATGTTAAAGCAACTATACATATATGTGACTGCTTTCAAAGTTGTCTCTATTTGTATGCATGTTGTTGTTGTTGTTAGTTGCGAAGTCGTGTCCGACCCATCGCGACCCTATGGACAATGTTCCTCCAGGCCTTCCTGTCCTCTACCATCTTCTGGAGTCCATCTAAGCTCACGCCTACTGCTTCAATGACTCCATCCAGCCACCTCATTCTCTGTCGTCCCCTTCTTCTCTTGCCCTCAATCTTTCCCAGCATTAGGCTCTTCTCCAGTGAGTCCTTCCTTCTCATTAGGTGGCCAAAGTATTTGAGTTTTAGCTTCAGGATCTGGCCTTCTAAAGAGCAGTCAGGGTTGATCTCCTCTAGGACTGACCGGTTTGATCGCCTTGCAGTCCAAGGGACTCGCAGGAGTCTTCTCCAGCACCATAGTTCAAAGGCTTCAATTCTTTGGCGCTCAGCCTTTCTTATGGTCCAGCTTTCACTGCCATACATTGCAACTGGGAAGACCATAGCCTTGACTATACGCACTTTTGTTGACAGGGTGATGTCTCTGCTTTTTAGTGTGCTGTCTAGATTTGCCATGGCTTTCCTCCCAAGGAGCAAGCGTCTTTTAATTTCTTGGCTACAGTCCCCATCTGCAGTGATCTTGGAGCCCAGGAAAATAAAATCTGTCACTACCTCCATTTCCTCCCCATCTATTTGCCAGGAATTGAGAGGGCCGGATGCCATGATCTTGGTTTTCTTAATGTTAAGTTTCAACCCAACTTTTGCACTCTCCTTCTTCACCCGCAACACGAGGCTCTTTAGTTCTTCTTCACTTTCTGCCATTAGAGTGGTATCATCTGCATATCTTAGGTTGTTGATGTTTCTTCCGGCAATCTTAATTCCAACTTTTGATTCATCTAGCCCTGCATTTCTCATGATGTGCTCTGCATATAAGTTAAATAGTCAAGGCGACAGTATACAGCCTTGCCGGACTCCTTTCCCAATTTTGAACCAGTCAGTGGTTCCGTGTCCAGTTCTCACTGTTGCTTCTTGGCCCGCATATAGGTTTCTCAAGAGACAAATAAGATGGTCTGGTATGCCCATTTCTTTAAGGACTTGCCAGAGTTTGTTATGATCCACACAATCAAAGGCTTTAGCATAGTCAATGAAGCAGAAGTAGATGTTTTTCTGGAACTCTCTAGCTTTCTCCATGATCCAGCGTATGTTAGCAATTTGATCTCTAGTTCCTCTGCCTCTTCGAAATCCTGCCTGTACTTCTGGTAGTTCTCGATCCACATACTGGTGGAGTCTAGCTTGTAGAATTTTAAGCATAACTTTACTAGCATGAGAAATGAGTGCAATGGTGCGATAGTTTGAACATTCTTTGGCACTGCCTTTCTTTGGAATTGGAATGTAAACTGATCTTTTCCAATCCTGTGGCCACTGTTGAGTTTTCCAAATTTGCTGGCAAATTGAGTGTAGCACTTTTACTGCATCATCTTTTAAGATTTTGAATAGCTCAGCTGGAATACTGTCACCTCCACTAGCTTTGTTGTTGCTCAGCTTTTCTAAGGCCCACTTCACTTCACATTCTAGGATCTCTGGCTCGAGGTCAGTGACCACCTCATCGTGGTTATCAGGGACGTTAAGCTCATTTTTGTATAGTTCTTCTGTGTAATTTTGCCACCTCTTCTTAATCTCTTCTGCCTCTGTTAGGTCCCTGCCATTTTGGTCCTTTATCATGCCCATTTTTGCATGAAACGTTCCTTTCATCTCTCCAATTTTCTTGAAAAGATCTCTGGTCCTCCCTATTCTATTGTTTTCTTCTATTTCTTTGCATTGTTCATTTAAGAAGGCATTCTTATCTCTTCTAGCTATTCTTTGGAATTCTGCATTTAATTGGGCGTATCTTTCTTTTTCTCCCTTGCCTTTCGCTTCCCTCCTTTCCTCAGCTATTTGCAAAGCTTTCTCAGACAGCCATTTTGCTTTCTTGCATTTCTTTTTCTTTGGGATGGTTTTGGTTGCTACCTGTTGTACAATGTTGCGAACCTCTGTCCATAGTTCTTCAGGCACTCTGTCTATCAGATCTGATTCCTTAAATCTATTTGTCACCTCTACTGTATATTCAACAGGGATATGATTTAATTCATACCTGACTGGCCTAGCGCTTTTCCCTACTTTCTTTAATTTAAGCCTAAACTTTGCAACAAGAAGCTCATGGTCTGATCCACAGTCAGCTCCTGGTCTTGTTTTTACTGACTGTATAGAGCTTCTCCATCTTTGGCTGCAGAGCATATAGTCAATCTGATTTCTGTGTTGACCGTCTGGTGATGTCCATGTGTAGAGCCGTCTCTTGGGTTGTTGGAAAAGAGTGTTTGCTATCACCATAGTATTCTCTTGGAAAGATTTATAGTGATTTATATTAGTTATTTACCGGTAGATATTTTAAATATATATTTAGTTATTTATCAATTGCCAAAAGACCATATTGGTTGGAAACATGAAGAAGAAACCCACATACTGCAATGGATAGACAATGGCAATGATGATGATGATGATGATGATAGTGATAGTGATTTATAAAAAGCAGCTAAGGCCATACTTTGAACCTCTGTTTAATTGTCAAGTTGGTTTGAGGACCAAATTAAAAAATAAGAGGTTTTATGTCCACATTCATAAAGTGTCACAATTTGACCACATAATACTGTGATGGCAATTAGTAATTGCTATCTATGATTTAATTTGAACATAAACTGCATAATCTTCTCATCACTAACTATGAAATCAAAGACATTTGCAATCTAGCTTCAGATTATGGTGGCTGATTTGCTTTATCTCACAATGTATAAAAAATATTTTTCCCAACCTAATGTACCTAGGAAGTTACAAATGTTTCTGTTGGATGTAGCCTGCCAGAGTAATCCTTGCTTAAAGCATTCATTTAGGATTATAGATAAAGTTAGGGTTAGTTGTGAGCATGAAGCTTTACTTCAGTGGCGGAATTCAGCTGGTTTGCACTGGTTTGGCAGAACCAGTAGCTAAATTTTGTTGAGTTTGGAGAACTGGCTGAGTGCACACTGCTTCCGGAAGTCTGTTCTAGGCCTCGGAGGCCTGGAGGAGGCCTCCCGGGCCTAGAACAGCCCACCGAGCATCTGAAATTAAAAGTCTGAAATGCCAAAGGATTGTTTTATTACCTTTCATCTGCGATGTTGATTAATTGGTTGATTAAGTAACTAATGAGTAAGGAGGCCTCCCAGGTGTAGAACGGCCCACTGGAAGTGCGTGGATGCTACTTCTGGAAGTCCATTCTAGGCCTTGGAGGCCCAGGCCTGCATCCATGCAGAGAACCAGTTATTCAGATATTTGAATCCCACCACTGCTTTATTTGGATGCCTTAAGTGACAGCATTTAATCACTCACTTGCTGGTAATATTTCTCATGGAAAATATGTCACACCAGCATGTAGGCTTTGGGTTGCTGAGTGTATTTTTGACAACAAACACAAAGCCTAATGCTAACCTATACTGATCATATCATTATCCTATTGTGATTTGAATAAGAGGTAAACATATATAGTTTTTGCAGAAAATTATCCTTCAAATACTTTTGAAGAAGATTGTGTTAAACAATTCCTGTCTATTCTGCAAAGCCTGTTGTTGGTCCATTTTTTTCAGCAATTTTGTTACAATCTACCATAAATCAACTGTGCAACTTAAATGACAGTATCATAGTGATACAAAGAAGTGAAATTTGGAGAGATACTTTTGTAAACTCAAAGGGTTTTATATGTGGTTCCTACGTAATCTTTAATAGTTAGAGAAGTTGTTGGATAAGGTCACTAAGAAAACCTGGGTGATTGACTGAATCAGTTGTGGCTGAAACTGATAACCTGGGCACATTTTGAAGCAGAATATGACTGAAAGACAATTTAAACTGACAGGAGAGAGAACTTGAAGGACCGGCAGTTCTATCTCTCTTCCTTAGATGTACAACCTGTCCTAGTTGGGGTTGCAATTAGCCCTGCAAAACTAGGTACATAGCTTACAGTATTTCTGGATCCTACTTTGTGATTTGAGGCATATGATCTCAATTGCTGGGAATTTCTTTTATTAGCTTCATCTCATCAAGTATTCTTGCTGTTCAGCAGACATAGATAGGAAACAGCACTGTATCATCTACTGACATGATAATTGGATTACCATAATTTATTTATTTTTATTTTATTTATTTTTGGGACTTATATGCCGCCCTATCTCCCGAAGGACTCAGGGCGGCTAACAACAATAAAAACAACAATACAAAAGTTAAAAGAAATTAAATAAACAGCCCCAATAAATAAGTTAAACTAAACAATTCAAAATTTAAAAAAACATATAAAAAACCCTATCGTCAGTCCAGGTCAGCCTGATGAAAAAGGAATGTTTTAAGCCTGCGGCGAAAGGACCGGAGATCCAGGGCCATCCGGAGCTCAAGGGGGAGTTGGTTCCACAGGGCTGTACATTATGAGGTTTCTCTTGAAGGCAATTCAGAACCTTTAGCTCATGTGGTAGCTGCTGGTTGGAATTGGAACCAATACAAACAAATAAAATTATATTACAGCAATTCTGATAGAATAGTGCTGGTTCTGGAAGTTCTACATCATTTAGGTCCCAGTGTTTTAAAAAACTTCCTTTCCAGGTCAGCCAGCCTGTTCATCATCAAAGGGAACCCTTCTCCAAGAAGTAAAATACACCATATACTAGTGGAGACAGCCTGAAGCACCAAAATTATAATCTTCCCTTTCTGGTAATGCCGCTGCCAACAATACTAGGTTTTTGACACCTACTGAAGATCTTTTGGTTGGCCAAGGATTTTAATTGGTTGGTTTGATCTCTCACCATATTCTGTTTGTTCCTGTCTTTGTTTATACTGGAATAATATGGTTTGGTTGTTCTTATGGTATCTGTAATGCAAATTTTATAATCCTGTTGTAATAAAAGCAATTAGATTCCTGGAAAAATAATGTGTTATTTTTAATCTGGTGGCAGTAACCTTTTTGAGGAACATATTCTATAGCCAAAGTGACACCATCTTTGAGAAGCCCTTTCTTTCTCACATGGATGAGATTTCAAAGGCTAGCTAATTAAATATTGAAGAAAGTTTGATTAATCTTAACCAAACCCACATATGATTTTAAGAATCAAAACCAGCAAATTTGATCTGATTTGGCCTACCAAATCTGGAACCTGTATAACTGATAAAGCAATGGTCTTCGTGTATGCTCAGTTCCCACTAATAAGATTTTTACTTTCTTCTGAATTTGCTGCTATTCATAAACTATTTTGAAAGGTACATCTATATTCTACTTATTGCAGGAATCCAAATGTTTCACTGTGTTCCTGTGAGGCACACCTCTGCTATGTCAGCGCTGTGGGCAATGTTATGTCATATAATTCCTTTCTGATCTTTTGGTTATGGGAAGATGCATCAATTTGCACAGCACCAAAGTAGAATAATCAGTACAACCAAAGCCCTGGAAGCATTTCATGCTAATAAATATTTCTCTGCCAAGATCCTATCATCTTTCAAAATGGGTTCAGTCAGATAAAGATCTTGAATATGCCCAAGCTTAAATATAATTTGGCATGTTTAGACAAATATAGTTTGAGCTTAATCTGACAGTTTATTTGCATAGCCTTGTCTGAATTTCCTAATTTTTACCTGCCAAAAATTCCATTATATTTTAAGCATATACAATACAACCAACAAAATCACATCTCCTGTGAATGAAGTGAGAGCTTTCTTCATACAAGTTATACCTGATCAACCATCTGCTCAAAGATAAGTATACATTTTCTATACAAGTTTAATATATTATTATCAGTTCAAAACAATGTAAATTACAGCTATCAGTTCTTAGCTAATGTTGGCCTTCATATGCATTGAGTTCTTCCCGAGAACCTAGGATATAAGATATTGGTATAGCATATGTGTGGACACAAGCAGTGTGGCCTTTTGCAACTGATTGATGGAAATTTTGTTAATGCACAGATTTTCTTGGTGCCATCTTCTAAATGTTAATTTTAGGTTTTGGGGGGGGTACAGTACCCAGTGTGCTGATAACCAGTAGGACCACCACAGCCAGTTTATATTTCCATTTTCATTCAAGATTTTCAGATCTTGATACTTTGTGATGTTCTACAATTCTTTGTCATCTATTTCACTATCCCATGGTGTTGTTGTTGTTGTTGTTGGTAGTAGTAGTAGTAGTAGTAGTAGTAGTAGTAGCAGTAGTAGTAACCTTCATTTCCATATTCAACTAGTTCAAAAGCCAACTACACACCCAGAAGGTACCTTGGGAACTGTAATAATATGAAGCAAGAAAATGAATGCATTCACTTCAGACAACATTTCCCAGAATTCTTTTGAAAAAACAATGATAGAAATGCAATAGATAAGTTGGAAATAATTAAATCTCCAAAACGTCTTGCTAATTATGCATAAATTTCACTTCTTACACAGTAAGGAACATTATAGTTACTAAATGAGTACTATATCAATTTTATTTAAGATTACAGAGCTATAATTGGATTCACAACATGGAACTGCAATGAAGAATTCCTTCTGGATGTTCAGGTAGCAGCTGTGATCAGAAGTGCATGTGCCTGCTAGGATTTTGCCTACCAATAACAGAATAAAAGAATGACAGAATAACAGAGTTGGAAGGGAACTTGGAGGTCTTCTAGTCCAACCCCCTACTCAAGCCGGAGTTCCTATATCATGTCAGACAAATGGTTATCCAATCTCTTGATGGAGCACCCACAACTTCTGAAGGCAAGCTGTTCCACTGATTAATTATTCTGTCAGGAAATAACAGACAAAAAACCAATCAATGTAGCATCTTCAGAGTATGACATCCATAATAGGATGCCCTAAAAGATGTTTATGCAGTTATCACTCTACTTTAGAACTCACTCTCTCTCTCTCTCTCTCTCTCTCTCTCTCTCTCTCTCTCTCTCTCTCTCTCTCTCTCTCTCTCTCTCTCTCTCTCTCTCTCTCTCTCCCTCCCTCCCTCCCTCCCTCCCTGCCATGGTATTCCAATACTGACTCATTTCTTTCTTCTTTTTGCTTATTCTCTTTTATCTCTTTTATTATTATATTATTTTGATACAATATTTGCATTTAAAGTTGAATATTTAGTATCACATTATGACTTCATAAAAGGTGAGATGCATTTCAATGAATAAAAACTGCACATTCTATATATTTGGAATTGATGAATGTACCCTTTGAAATTACACTCAAAGGGATGATAGTGTAGCCTTTTTAATGGAGTCTTGCCTGAAAAATGTTAAGGAAGTCTCTTCCAAAGCTAGATTTAACTTTTTAATGTAGCTGTATTAATAGCAAAGGTAATTAGCAATCAGTTATTTCTTTACAGCCATTTATACCTAGGTATATAAATGTGAATGTAAATGTGCAAAAGTTAAAGCAAAAAACAACCAGAACTGAAAAACAGTAATTATATTCTGAAAACGATATTGCTGCTCAATTTCTATAATTTTTTTCAGAAAGCCACAAAAATAATTCACAAAATGACCAATTAAATAATAGGCTTTATGCCTGTTGATAAGGAGAATGCTTCTGAGACAAGATATTCCACAACATGTAGTATTTACAAAAAAGAACTGTCTTCATGTCTCCTTGATGTGATGCAAGGATGGGATCCTTAGCAATCTCCTCTGAATGCAAACATGGGACAGAACCATTTGAAGGGGAAAGACTCTGAAGTCACATAGAGTAAAAACACTGCAAATGGAATAACTTGATAACTTTGGTGACCCATGCAATAACTAGAAAAGGTGTGACAATTGTTAGTATTCTAGTCACCACATATTGTACATTTGCATTTTGGGGATCATCATTTAGGACTGGCCCATAGGAAAAATATTATAGTAATCTAGCCAAGAGCTAAGGGAAGGGATGATTTAATGTTGCCTGGGTTCACTGTCCAGTTATCAAAAAAATGTGGAGAAGGGTGACCTGACCAGAGACCATTATACATAAATTCAAGATTTATTATGGTTTTAATTATTTTGGAGTTTTTGGTGCACTAATGTGATTCCACCTGGAATGTGGATGCCTGAAATAATAAGTAAATTAAATATATTATCCAATGTCTGTGAATCCACAAAGAATGAGAAGCGTTCTCATGAGAAGCAGGTATTATTAATATTGGCCAGGAAATTAATACATTTAAAAGGCACCAGGTAGAAGAAATTAAAGCCATTATGGGATTATATTTTATGCAAAAGAATTAATTTTATTTTCTTGGACCCTAAAACCTACTTTGTCAGTACCAGCAGATTATTTTACATGCTAGTCAGCATGCAGAGCACAGAATATCACAATCATGTCATAGCTGAAATGATCTTTTTTGGGGAGATCTTAACCTTGAGCTACCTTCAAGGACACAAAGAACATTTGGCTGCAGCTCTTTACTATTTACACAAAAGATCTGACATATGTGCTTCACACCCTAGCTTTATTCATCATTCATGTTGTTCAACCCTGTAAGCAACTTTGTTTGAAGAAGGAGTCTTCTGATGTCATTACTTTTCCTGTTTTCACACAGCAAGCTCTCTTCAGCTGTTCTCATTGAACTCTCTTGAAATTGTTGCCTACTTTCAGATATTATATTATTCTGAATAATTCCTTGCAGTTGATCATAGAAAGCCAAGTTATGACAAATGAATGTTGAACAAATGAGTAATCTTGTTACAGAAACCTGAAAGTGAAAGTGTACTTTATATATTTAAAATTTATCTTTATTTTTTGGAATGATACTATATTCTTTGCATTATTTATTAAAGTAATGTACAATCACCACAACAACTCGAGATCTGAAAGCAGGTTTATTGAAGCATAGACATATGCAAATCTGAGATGCATTTGTAAACTAATAGAAAAAGTTTTATTATTTTCATTACAGAGATCTATAATTTATATATTATATATATATATATTATATTGATACACGCTCATAAAAGCAATATAATTCCTTCTGATTAGTTACATATATTCAGCATAAAACAGTATTTATTTAACAACAACAAAGTTGCCTTTCATCCAGAATGTAATATATTTAATAAAAAAAACTCTGATCAGATTAAAAGAAAATACAGCCGGACATCCATTTAATACACTCAGTTTAATGTGAACAAAAGCCAGACCTACCAACAGCTATACAAATATAAAGAAGCTAAAATTTCTTCCACCTTTCTATCAAAACCAAAAATTATAGAGATGCAAAGCTAGAAATATTGGGTATTTCACACAAGTTACTAAGCAAGCATACCACATTATAGATTTAAAAAGTTTTCCAGTTCTCCTTTTTTGCCAAGTCATACACATGCTATATCATGTCAATATATGATGGGAACGCTGTCCATTCCCCTCTATTACATTACATATGGGAATTCTGTATTTTTCAGACCACCATTCCTTAGATTTTTTTTATCTGTACTGTTTTATTTATGTACTTATAAACACTCTTCATCTTATCTGGGAAAACATGTCAGCATAAGTGGAGCACTGGATTTTTCAGGAACAGTATCTTAAGTATGTGCATTAAAATTAATCAGAATCTTGTTGTGATCTATAAATAATTATTTCTCTTAAATATCAAAGTTGGGTTTTAATTACTAGCTATTGTCTACCTTTTACTGATAATATATTTATCTGTGTTTTAATCGATATATTTGTGTGCCTAATTAATTATTTTGTCCTGATTTTATACTTCTTTTTTATTCCTTGAATGCCATTTTGGAAAAGTGAACCAAAGTCAAACGAATATGACTGACTTAAATACAGTGAAATAGTACAAAAGTTTTGTTTACACAGTTTTCAGGAATCCATATATTTCCAGTCTGTGTTAATGTTTCATTTCTTCATAAATCACATCAGCCTGTGTCTGCATCGACTGAAAATGTTTTAATCTATATAAAAAATCATGTTTTTGAATAATTGAAAATTTATTGCAAAACATGTATTTTGCGGGTTTTTTCCTAAATACAGTTATTTCTAAATTTTGCATTTTAAACATAAATTCTGCTTTTGAACTGAGAACGGCCTATAAAATTGAATGTTTAAAATCCAGAAGAGAATTACATTCTAATCTCCACATTACCCTGGGGGTTTCCAATCATAAAGATTTTATTTCCTGAGCCTCCTAGCACCTAGCCCAACTCTTCCAGTATCACTTATTTTGCTGTTTTCAGTGTAAAAGGGGATACTTGGCAACTGATTCATATTTATGATGGTCACAGTGTCCCACGGTCATGTGAAGTGACCAAAACCTGCTGCAACCACCCAGCAGACAAGGGGAAATAAAAAACAAACACCACCCCACCCCACCCCCGCTGCCAATCCTCAACACAAATGCTCACAACAATGAAAACCTCGGACAGGAGGAAGAGCACCGCCGGGCGGGCGGGCAGGTGTCTTGCTTGGCTGTGGCTGTGGCTTGGGGAGCACTTTGTAACTTTGAACAGTCACTAAGCAAACTGTTGTAAGTCGAGGACTACCTGTACATCAGTACCACCGAGTACTGGTGGTACTCTGATGTTGCCATATCCTAAAAGTGGTACAATGGGTGAAAAAGTTGAAAAGCCCTGCAATAGTCAATTTATAATAACTAACCATTTTCATGATTCAGCATTTTCTACTCTTAGTAAGGCTAAAATCTATAAATATGCTAACAATACAGTGTGCAGTTTGATTGGGTTTGCCTATATGTAATTACCTTAACTGACTTATAAATTGGTCTGTTTGATACTTTTTTGGAAAGAGAATTGAAGGTATAATCAAGTTCAAAGTTCAAGGTTATTTTAATTCAGAATACCTCCATCTGTAAATACCAAACTGTAATCACAAATAGTCCACACTGAAACTTCATTCTGAGACTGAAATTGTATAGAAAAAAATTTATATGTCTCTCCTTGTAGACTGATTAACCAGAGGAAAAACTTGGAAAACAGACCAATCAGAAACTTACAGGGTATTTGAGAAGTCATATACAATAATCCCATGCTTTACCTTTAGAGTAAAAAAATAATAAATTCTTAACTTTTGTTGCATTGTATTATTTCAAAGAACCCTATTTCATAGGCCTTCCTGTATTAATTTTTTTAAACTTTAAACCATATTTTTGTCTACATAATGGGATCAAATATACACAACAATTAAATCCTTACAGTTAAGACTGGAGGAAAGTACATACCATATTGTTAGAGAGACAAAAATGTAGTATGCTAATGTATCTAATACAATTTTTAAAAAGCCTAGATGATTGATCTCTTAGAATCGGTAACTTAAAAGGATTTAATTAAAAGCATAAATTCCAAATGATGATATACTGTATAATTAAAATGGCAAGTTATGCCTATTGTGTGGTATCTTCCTATTTCAGTCACAGCACAAGAGAGACAAATATACACAGCATGCACATAAAAACATGAAGATGCCACCCAAGGGAGACCAGAAATATGCATGTACACATGCCTGTACACATATACCCAGAGGGATGGAATACATTTCAGAAGGAAAGACACAGTTTCTATGACCACTGCAGGCAAAGGGCTTGAAAAGAATTTCAGAAGCCATTCTCCGCATACTTTCTCTAGCTTGTTCTTTAGTCTCAACACCCACTTCTCCTCTGCCTTGTCCTGTCCCCATTCCCCAAAGACTAGCCCTGCAGACTAAGACAAATTACATCTGCCAGACTTCTGAATTAATGGCTTGTAGGAGACTTTTGAAATTAGTTCACATACAACCCTAACGATGCAGGTTGCCAATCTTGATTTATTGTTGTCCTATAATTCATCAGTTATATTCTTAATACCAGTCTTTGGTATAAATTCTTGCCCTTGAGTAATATTCAGTTTGGTAAAATAGTAATATTTTTAATGCACATTAAAATGAAGTACCTTCAAAAAGATAATTCTATATTTATGCATATTTTGAAATGCCACTCAGAGCAGTGAAATTTATCCATGTAAGGCTAGCCATCAATATTATACAGAATTTCTGCAATATTTCTACAAAACATAAAAACCTATGAAATGCATAAAACACAATTGAAATGCAAAATAATTCTCTTGTGAGTACCATGTCTAGACTAAAAAACAAACATGGAATTCAAGAAATGGGAGGTCTAATTCTCTATGCCATATCCCATATACTGCAGAAGAACAATTTCAGACTATCTGGAAAGATTTTAACTGAAGATACTGGTAGAAATACAAAACTGTTGCATACTAATCCAAGATGATACACTACTTTGTATTAAAATTCAGTGCAGTTAAAATTTATTTTCTATCACAAATATATCAAAATAATACAATTGACACCTTATGCAGATCTCTCTTCCTACACCCATTCTTTCTGAGTAGATGTCAGCTGAATTTAGTTGAATTTCTAATTCAAATAATCTTATAAACCAAGTCATTTATCCATGCCAAAAATCTGGTTTCGCTTTAATGGAATTGGATCCCTTACTTTTTGAGAAGCTACCAGGTTTTTTTTAACTTAGCATGCTTTAAAAATATATTGATCTGTTTTATGATCTCTCCCTAGTTAGCATATGGAATTTCCAGAGAAAAGTAATAGATTTCTTTTTAAAACTCTGAGTTGCATTCATTGCACCCCCAGTGACACTAATTTTTCCTCCACTCTTGACTTACAGTTGTAGGTGTTATTGGAATCATGTTTGAAAATTCTGTCTGCTCTATGTACAATTCCACCCACAGTTACTGTAAATACAACCTAGAAATAACACCTTACATGGTACAGAAAATTGTCTGGAGGTGGACAGATATCAGAGCTATGGGAGGGCCATAGTATCTTTCCCTTGGCTATTATAGAGACTGGTAATCCCTAGAGCATCCAGAGGTTCATGATAGGAACAGAAGGAGAGTAGTGTATCAGTAGCTGTTCATGAGTATGCTTCAGCTCAGCATGCTTTCTGTCTTCCTAAAGCCAGGATTCTCCTGAACTTAGTGGCCAGCCCAATTCTGAGTGTGGGCATTTGGATACTGCTCTTCCCAATATGGATTATTCATTGGGGTCCCCGGATCACCCTTTCACCCATGGACAAGATTTAAAAAGGGCTTCCTAGCACTGATAGTCTTTAAATGATTGCCTTCAAAATGTCTTCTTCCATTTGCATTCAGTGTGATGAAATTTATAATTCTTTCAACAGGATGTCTATATATTTGCTTCATCTTTCTACAGTGGAAGTTTTATTTCTATAAGTAGCATTAACATTAAACCTGTACAAAATGTCTTATCTGTAAGTTGGGGAGGGAGTAAGAAGGAGGATTTTCCATATACATCCCCCTGTAATAACCTTTTGACTTGTCCTTCTGTATAAGCTTCAAAATGCAGCATTGTGATTTCAGAGGTGAGCATCTCTCACTTTTAAAGTATGGTAAATCTGAATAAATTGAGACTTTCATACGCAGAAAGTTAGATTAATGCAGAAAGTGGATAGAATGGTCAAATATCAATATAAGAAAGTGATAGGGACTAGGAATAGATTGCTCCATCCATTGTTAGTCAGATGATGGATGACATAAGCTTACTCTTTACAGTAATCACTCTTAGATAGCTCACTGACAATGGCTGCTGAAAAGTGACAGTGCAGAGTTTCTTGCAACTTGAAAGTGGATATATTAAAAAAAATACTCAATATTAGTTAGTACTACTAATATTTGATAAGAATTAGATATTTGGAGGTGGGAATACATGAAAAGTAATATTAAAATATATGGAAGGAAGGAAGGAAGGAAGGAAGGAAGGAAGGAAGGAAGGAAGGAAGGAAGGAAGGGAGGGAGGGAGGGAGGGAGGGAGGGAGGGAGGGTCCATAATCCCCTAAACTACTTATATGTGTAGGAAAACCTATATGTAAAAATAACCCTCACATGGCTCCTTTCCAAGTGCAGTTCTTAGCCAAGAAAAGGTTGCCAATCTCCATTATATGAGGTTTATTTCATGTCTGCTAAATTCTAAACTTTCATTCAGTTATGGATTATTATGACCACAAAATTTACTATTAATGGTCAAAAGGGTTAGGAAGTTACAAGGATTCCAGAATGTGTGAAAATGCATTCAGTTTAACAAATGAACTTTAATTTCACATCTATAACTCAAAAATTGTAATGGTAATGCATACATGAGAAAAATCAGCCTACTTGGGTGTCTGCCACTCCTGATTTTAAAATGATTTCAAAATGTGACTAGAAAGGACAGCATCTATTTAGGAATGATGAGATATTGTCATCTATACAACTCCTGGATTTGTTTTGACATGCATGTTTATACACCTGCTAGTGGCAAAGTTTTTAACCCATCATACATGGAACAGCATGTCTCCAGATGAAATCAAGCAGAACTATATTGCTGAAAGGGGAAGATCAACAATGTGAAGTCTGGAAAGGTGAGCAATGGAAACTCTAGAAAGGTATGAGCCTCAGTAGCAGGAAATATTGTTATCCACCTTACCCTTATTTCACAATCTTTATTGTGATCAGACAGTGAACAACTAGTTTGACCTGTATTCTAGAGCTCTATGAAATTGTGCTTTCAGGTTAGATAAGTCCAGGTTATATCAGGCCAAAGCATAGTTTAGCTGATTTGTACAACTGCTGGAGGGCAAACCGGTAGAACACCTGCATAGCAACTTTCTTCCTTAAGAGGCCTGTTGTCTAATCTGTCAGCCATCTCAACAGATCACCCTCTTTTTGACATGACTGAGAAACTAGTTCTGTAAATGAGTGTACTGATACTGGAGGAAGCACGCCTCAGTGCTCATGTGGTCTTATTTAAAATGTAGATCTGAATCATTTGGATTCTAATTCTGTACAGGTTTTGGCCCTGCAAGTCTCCAGCTACTGAATGTGGAGTAAATATGTTTCAAAAATGTCTTTAAAATAACCACATATAAAATCACCATGACAGACTTTTCTTTTCTTTTTTAAAATAATCTTTATTATTTACATTAAAAATGACAACAAATAGTACAAATAGTACAAGGGGAACAAACAAAATAACCGAGAGTTATATCTACTCTCCTATTAACAAAAAATATATCATCCCAGCTAACATGACAGACTTTTCTAAGCACTCCAAAAACTGTTCATATTTAAGAGAGAACCATATTTATTGTTAAATGTTTAAGCTTCAAAAAAAAGAAGGGTGTTGATGGTTATTGTGCCTGGAGATTCTCACATTATTTTTGTACTTAAACAATTAATGCAGTGGTTTAGTGCACTAAATATCACCAGACAACATTTAATATTAATATTGCTTACTGCAACCCTATGAATTAAAATGGCAAGCCATGTTCTAAGAAGAATAATGTCAAATATGGTTGGATTATTGTTGTAGTGTTTTTCATTTCCTATGATATTAAAAATCTGCAAAACATCACTATCAGGATTGACCAAGAAGGTGGCTTTGACAAGAGAGGTAACAGCCAACTAGGGAATTAAAAAAGGTAAGTGAAAAAGTATAACATTATAATAATTCCTATTCATGCTTATTCAGCAATGAGTAAAATTATTATCCACGGCAGGAGTATCTAACAAAAAGGTCAAATTCTGCAAGACTGAATAGAGGCTTCAATCTCCATACACATACAGAAGGGGTGGGTTCTTGGATCACAGTGCCACATCCACCATCTTGCAGATTTTCACACATAGACATACACAGCTCCTATTGATAGCTATGACCCACAGGCAGTGGTGGGATTCAAATATGTGAACAACTGGTTCTCTGTGTGGATGCCACTTCCAGAAGTCCATTCTGAGCCTGGGCAACAAAAAATTAGCTATCGGTTCTGCCGATGTGGTGTGAACTGGCTGAATCCCACCACTGCCCATAGGCCTTTTTTCCAGGTAGAGCACAGAGCAACCACAAAATAAAAAAATAATTAAAGCTTCCAGGTTTCTTTTCTTTTTTGTTTTTCAAATGACATGGAAGAGTATCCAGGAAGGCCTCTCCACCTCTTGCTTCTGACCTCTACCTTTTGGTGTAATAGAGAAAATTATGAAAGCTTTGGAAATAACCACATTCAACTTAAAAACTGAATAGTTGTTCATGACATTAACATTTGATTAAATCAAATCTAGTTTTTGTTCTTGCCCAACTGACTTAATTTTTGGCCTAGTCCAGCCTGAGTATACCACACTCAAAGTCAAGTGTGGCCTGAACGCCTCTGAATTGGACTTGTCCTTCTTCCACCACACCATCATGGGGCTCATCCATGATCTCTCAGCCATTTGGTTTATATGAGAAAAAGTTTTTTTAGTAGTCTCTGCTCATTTAATAAAACAGAACTGTAACATATTGGCCATTTCTGTTTAAAATCACTTGCTTAATGTCTGATCACTTGCTTAATGTCTGACCTACTTTTTCTGTGTTATGTAACGGTTGCTGTTACTGAGCCAGACTTGCTGTCTCCAGGTTGATAATTAGGTTTGGGGCGGGAAACTGTTACTTTAAACCTATTGGTCGCCGCCTAGAGGCCAACCATATAAATAGCTGTGCAGCAGCCATTAGCTTGCTTGTTTGCTGCTTCAACACTTTGTCTCGCTTAATGCCTAAAGAACCAAAGATATAACAAGAACAAAGAGAGGACAAAACAAAATTAAATAAGAAGGGAAGGAAAAAAGCAATTTATATACACACATACACATATACATATATACACATAGGAATCGTGGCCAGGGGGGCATTTGCCCAGGTTTGCCTGGTGTGCCAGTTGCGCCCCTATCTGGACCGAGATGCTTTACGTACAGTCACTCATGCGCTCATTACCTCCCGTGTTGATTACTGCAATGCTCTCTACATGGGGCTGCCCTTGAAGACCACCCGGAGACTTCAGCTGATGCAGAATGCGGTTGCGTGGGTTGTGATGGAAGCATCCCAATACTCCCATATTACACCCCTCCTGCGTGAGCTGCATTGGTTACCGGTTGCTCTCAGGGTGAGATTTAAGGTGCTGGTTCTTACCTTTAAAGCCCTACATGGTTTAGGCCTGGGATACTTGCAGGACCGTCTGCTCCCAGGAACGACTTCCCATCGCCCTGTGCGCTCACACAGAGAGGGCCTCCTCAGGGTGCCGTCGGCCAGACAACGTCGGCTGGTGACCCCCCAGGGGGAGGGCCTTCTCTGTGGGGGCACCTGCCCTGTGGAATCAGCTTCCCCTGGAGCTCCGGATGACCCCAGACCTCCGGTCCTTTCGGCGTGACCTTAAGACATTTCTTTTCCAACAGGCCAACCTGGACTGATGATAATGGGGTTTTTTAATCTGGTTTTAAGGTTTTATTAATTGGGGCTATAGATATAGTTTAATTTTAATTTTAATATTTGTATTCTCTTGTATTTTTATTGTTGTTAGCTGCCCTGAGTCCTTTGGGAGATAGGGCGGCATATAAGTCCCATCAAATAAATATATAAATAAATAAATAACATTTATATGACATTTTACACAACAATCTCAATAAAGATTAGATATATTTCATCAAAATCATATTTCATACCCACAATAATCTATGTCTATAAGCAACCCAATCGTAAATTGCAAATATCATCAGGTCTTCACTCCACTGAATAATTGAAACCATAAATTTATTTTTCCACAGTTGAAGGACTAGTCTCTTAGCAGTAAGAAGGTCATGGAGAATCCATTTCCTGAACTGTCTGTTACACATAAGGAGGAAAATTTAGATTCCATTCATCCCAGTCCTGGTTAATTTCAGACATAACATCAGAATGTCTATAAGAACTGCCATCCAGGACTCTTCTTTCCACCTTTTTGATTAGCAAACTGGAAGAGAGCTTTCCTGTCTACAATATGGGAACAGAATAATCAATCTGTGTAGCACATAGTATTCTTTTCAAGCCCTAGACACCATTGCATATCCAACAACATTTTAAAATATTAAAATGACTGACATTTCACATGAGATTTTGGCCATATAATCCTTCAAATCTTGCAGAAACATTTTTTCATGAAATCTTACGTTTAATATTCTTCTGAGATGTTTACCAATGTTCTTTTTTTAAAAAAAACCAACTAATTTTATAATTTTTGCAAGTATTACCTATGAATGTTACAAGCATTCTGGTGCCAAAATCCACCACACCACAGGCCCCTCACATGGCTTTGATAATCTAAATGGATCAACAGTCTACACTTGGTATATGCTTGTTCATCCCATGTGAACCCTCTAAGTGTGTTTGATTAAATGTAGCCTCAAGTGGTTGGAGTTTCCACATGTCAGACTCAAACAGTTGGAAAGCATTGGGTTGGGTAAGATTAATACAACACTTTTGGAGTGACCAGCATGAGGATTTGGGCTAAACTCAGTTAAAACTAAAATCAACCTGGCAGCACTCTGGCTTGCCCTTAATCTAAGAGCAGGAAGGTTACAGGGAAAGCTGAGGTACGTGTGAGCCAAAAGCCTATTACATTCACTGCTGCAAATTTTATTTCTTAGAAAAGTACTGAAACAACATTTTAAGGTCTATTGTTTTTAAAATGCACAAATCAAATATCTAAATGTATTAAGGTATTTTTCCCATATTTGGAGTCTACTGGATCTGATATTTCCCTATTTTTTTAAAAAAAGAATATTCCTTTTTCATTATGTCTGAATTTTATATAAAAATGCCTCCAAAGATATTGTAAAACTGAGACACACCATGGAAAATAATACTGTAGATGATTGATTATGAAAATGGGAGACACAATATGACCACATGCCAAAAAATGAGAGAGCAGACAACATAGCTCAGTTTCCATTTTAAACAAATGGACATTGGAACAATCAGGAAACTGCCAAGGTAAATTAATTCAGCATGGACACAGCACCAACAAAACGAGGCAGATTTAGTGATGGCCGCTGTGATCTGTTACAGTGGCAGTGATGAAAGATCCTCTTCTCCTGTTTTGTGTTTTTCTTGAGCCTGGACAGATTTCGCTTTCTAACTTTACATCACATCCAGCAAGTTCAGTGGCAGACTTTTGGCACTTAAAACTAGAATCTAAATCTGGCCTCGGCAATATACAAAGCACTCAGAGTATCCTTTCTTCTTGAGGATGTGACACATGATTGACTGCTCCTGATCATCTCTTCACCTCTCATTATGAAGATAAACAAAAAAGAAAAGGATTCATTCAACCAAGAAGAGAAACTGTGACAGATACAAAACTAAGCCATTGTCCATCAAAATGTTACAGGCTCCAAGCTCATGTCACAAGCTGTGCTATTTAAACTCTTTCCAATCTGCCACCTGCAGGGCTGAAATCAGACCACAGAAAACAGATCAAACCTGTATTGCTGCAAGTCTTTAAATATATCAGGATAACACGATTTGGTACCTTTGGTTTGTCATTGGCCAGTTGGGGATATAGCACAGGACCTAGTATACATCACTCTGTGATTTGGTATATCCTACTAAACCATGGTTTGTTGAACCAAAGTTCCTAGAGCAGGCATATCAAACTCATGACGTCATGTGATGTCGCAGGATGTATCACGACTTTTCCCCCATTGCCGGCAATAGGGTGGGTGCAGTTTCGGCATGATGCATCCGGCCCACAGTTTGACATGCCTGTCCTAGAGTAAACAACAACGGTTCAATTCACACAATATGCTAAACAGGACAACCCATAGCATGGCTTAGCAAATAGGAAAAATCTGACAATATTAAGGTTAGTATGACTGATAATACTTCAGACACTTTTTTCATCAATTTCATAAACAAACTTTCAGGTAAGATTGATATCAGGGCAATCCAGATGAGAGGCATATCTAGTTCTAAATTTTTTTGTAAGGTTACATTAACAGAATCTTGTCAGTCTGAAAGTATATCACTATCCCCTCACCTTTTCAGGTCAAGAAACTAGGGAGGGTCCCTTCAAAGACTTTTGCCATGCCCACATTCCTTCTCTGGCTAAGCTGCCTGTTATCTGACCATAGTCTAGTCTGCAACTCTTTCTCCTATCTCCCAAAGTCATTCCCACATACCATTACACCTCTTATTATACATGATCAAGATGTGACAATATATATGATTGTATACATGTAATCTGATAAAAATTAATCATGGTTACAATTTTCTAGCTACAAATACATAAAAAATCCATACATTGACCCAAGAAAGGCACCAATGAATTTGACTTCCAATATTTGGATGCTAACTACAAAAGAGGAAAAATGGGAAAACAAATCAGTTTGGCCTAGTGGTTAAGGCATCGGGCTAGAAACCAGGAGACTCTGAGTTCTAATCTCATCTTAGCCATGACCTTAGTCAGTCATTCCCTCTCAACCCAACTTACAGGTTTGCTATTGTGGGGAAAATAGGAGGAGGAAAGTGTTTTGTATATTGTCTGCCACTTTGATTAAAGCAAAATATAAATAAATGAAAATAAATTCTAAAGATGCAAATTAGTAAAAAGGATTATCAAATAAGTGGACTAAGTACTTTATCTTGCTTTTACTATGCTAAAAGCTGTATAAGTGTAGTATCTTAAATTCATCATAACCCAGTTGGAGCATAGAAGACAACTGAAAGGCTAGCTCCGTAGTATAGCCAGATTGTGCTTAAAATAGGGGTTGTAAACTTAATTGGTAGACTTCTACATTGCTAAACATTAGGGCAGTCAAGATCAAAGTCTCCCAGGTCCTTACATCTAAATCAAATCTAACATTTTATATTTAAATCAAAACAGCTCTAAAGGAAGAGAAAAGATCTATACCAAACATTAAAAAAATGATTATTACATAGGAGCAAAAGGTTGACAACAAAGAACTGATAGTTCAGGCCACAGCCACAAAGAGGAATCATACACTTCACAGAGGTGGAAAGTTTTAAACTAAGTTAAAGAACTAAAAAAGATCATAAGGCTACATCAAACTGCAACAAATATCTGTAACAGTTCTACAGGGCAGTACTCTTTTTTGATAAGATTCTATTAGACAAGATCCTTAGGAATAGCATGCCTACAAAAAATGGAATGAGAGGATCCTACATTTACTACACCAGCCTCTATTTCCATTGTACTCACAGCCAGTACCAGTTGAGGATATCTTGATTTGTTCAGCCTTTGAGTTGTGCTATTGCCTACAACAGCAAAGGGATAAACACATTCAAGATAAGTGTCAGATTTTATGACTGAAGCCACAGGCTCAAAATCCTCTTCATATATTTGCATATCTATCTGTCTCTATATGTTATCTATACAGAGAAAGATAATTTCAAAGACTTTAAGCAGTTTGCAATAATAAATAATAAAACAATATTCCCAACCATCAAATGATCACTCTAAGTAAAATGTCAATATGGAGGAGGAGGAGGAGGAGGAGGAACTTTTAATAACTAATATAGGAGTCAGCAGTCTATTACTGAACCTGCTCACCATGCGGAGTAACTGAGCTGCTGCATTTTGAACTCAATGTGATGATAAGGGTTTTAGGTTACTCTCGAAAATACCTTTTTCTTGACTGCAGGATTTGTAGAAGCAAATATGACTTTAAACAGCAAAACAAACAAACCAGAGATGCCAGGACATTATTTTAAAAGCAGACAAATTGATCCTGCCCATTTGTCTAAAATTACAATGTCCTTCAGCCCTAACCTATGAAAATAAAGTTTAAAAAATGACTCCTAATCATCAAAAGATTGTCTGCTTCTGGTTTAAACTCATCATTCATCAGTCAAGTTCAAAATAGCTGATAAAGAATGATAAAGAATCAATTAATGAACAATAAATAATGATGTAACAATAAAACTCTAAAACAGCCATATTAGAAATAAAGCTGTATAACCGGACATTTCCTTAATTGAGCAAATTAGAATTAAACATTTTTTTTCATGTTCCAAAATATAAGGAATGAATATATCATTGGCTAAAACATTTTTGACATACAATGAAGGTATGAAGAAACATAATTGACTCTACATCCACATTTTTCACTCCTGATTTTTCTACATTCATAAGATTGTTAGTATAAATGTAGGCTATTTTGCAAATAATCCAATAAATGGCAGGGATTAATGAACCATTTTTAACTCTATCACTCCCATCCCTGAGCTGGGACCTGAACAGAGTGATAATTGAGATTAAAATAATTTAAAGCTTCTTTGATAATTTTAGCCTGTCAAGAAATCATAATTTCTACTAAGGTCAGTTCCTAGACAAGAAAAGAAAAGATATAGCACCTTTAAAGGCTAGAGTTTGCCATTCTGTAATAGTAGTTAGGCATAAATTAAGACTAGATCTTTTAAAGAGTTGTAATATATGGATTTGGGGCATAGTATTTTCTTGACACTAGTGGACAGCTGGAAAAATACAGAGGTATTATTTATTTGTTCAATTTCTCATGGTGTTTTGGGGAGTATTAATTTCAGATTCCCTTTCATTCCTAAAATGCCTATATTTTATTATATGTCGAATATCAGTTTGCTTAATTAATTCTCAGTAAACTGATTTGAAAATGTGGCTCTGTTTCATTTATTTGGATCATTCCATGCATAGCTATTTTAGAGTTTCCTTCATATTATTCTTTGGAGTGCTGAACTCCCATTCATTTTCCAATGCTACAACAGATGGACTTGACTTTGGCAAGAATTGATGTCAAGGATTCATCCACCAGTAGCTGAAGCCAATAACTTCCTTCATTCTTTGGCATGCAAAATATTGGGTTTCACATGGAAATGAGGAAAATGCTTTTATATTCATTTGTGTGAAATATAATATATTTGCTCAATAAGCCTAGGCCTACATATTAATCATAAATCAATTATATTTATCCTTAATCTCGGAAACACTGCATTTCTCTTTTCTTCAGTATGAAATCCAATAGTTTTTTTTACAGCAATTATATTGACTTTCATACAAATGGTAAGCTCATATTGTAATCATTAGTACTGTAGCCAATTCATTTGATATGACTCCAGCATTTATTCGCAATCAGAATTCTTCCCTCCTCCGGCTTGATATTGATCTTTTTTATTTATTATTAACTGGATATCCTTTTCATTTTTACCATGAATTTTATACGGCATATAAAAATTCTATACAAATATTTCATATTGAAGAAAGGGGGCTATAAGATGGTGGAAGAAAAAGCCAAGCTGCTGACTACATTGAGATCATTGATCCCGGTAGCAATAGGAAATAACAGGAATTCATTTACCATAAGAAATACGGAGATAACAATGGCTTTGAAAAGCCCTAAACTGCCTTAGGGCTTTAGATCAAGTTCATTTCAAGTCTGTAATATATGCACAGGGATCAAGATTATTGACAGATGCTACCAGACCTTTCTCTGGAAACTTGAAGTCTGAGTTTGTGTTTGAGATTTAGGGTGCCATTTCAGGGTGAAGGCCTAGAGAAATGTCTTCTGCAAGCATTGCTCTTAAAAAGTGAGTAAAATGAAAACAGGGATAGAATTAGCATAAACCATAATATATCTAAGCATAAATTTCTGCCTTTAAATAAGTTCACTTCCATTTAATTCAATTCTCTAAATAATGGCAACATTTTCATTTATCAACCAATCAGAAAAAATAATAAATTGACTTGCTGATGTGTTAAACTGTTGTTATTTTTTTTCTTTAAAACATAATCTCGTTTTACTCCAAATAATTTAATAATCAGGATTAAAAGCTGGTGGCAATTACCATTTGCTAAAGAAATCTGACAATTAGTAAGAAATTCTGGGGGTCCACATCAACATTGTATCAGAATTGCATTTCACCCTGATCTTCATTGCCAATTTTCTTCTTTAATTCAAACATAATTTCTTAGGTTATTTGAATTCCAACTCTTGGCTTCCACAAAAGTCAAAAACATTAAAGCTGGAGAAGCTGGCTGCAGCTCAGAGTTTGGAAATGAGACAAGACGTCTAGACATCATTCTTTTCACTATTGAGCAGACATTTTGATTGTAATACAACATTAAGTTGCTATCACTCACTCATCAGCTGTTTGTTGTTTTGTTTTGGTAAATTATAACCAATTTTTCTTCAGCTGGCTTTCACATGATTCCTGCAGTTTTATTGTCATACCCAAGAAGTGTCTTTCCGCAAATGCTATGAAAAGGAGTATGATGAAATTAACTTTGTGATGTGGGTCACCTACATTTGAACCTAATTAGATTAAAATAAATTAAAATGTATTAATTTAAATTTAAAATTAAATTAAAACAAATGCATGTTTAATATTAAGTAATAGCCTCCAAGAATTAGTGGCAACAAATAGATGATCATAGCAATAGCACTTAAACTTATGTACCTCTTCACAGTGCTTTATACAGCCCTCTCTAAGTGGTGTGCAGAGTCTGCATATTGCCCCCAACAATCTGGGTCCTCATTTTACCAACCTCAGAAGGATGGAAGGAGGAGTCAACTTTGAGCCGGTAAGGATTGAAGCCCTGGCAGTCAGCAGAATTAGCCTGCAATACTGCATTCTAACCACTATGCCACCACGGTTCCTAACCTATTATTATCATTAATTATCATTAACATGATAATCTATTCTTCTCCATCCTGATGCCATCCAGATGCACTGAGAGGATTATCTGGGTTGAGGATTCATAAACTTGTGGTTCAGAAACATCTGGAAGGGACTAAAATAGGGAAAGCTGGCTTCAAACCACTTGGGTTGGATTCCTGAGGCTTTCATGGAATGAATTCTGGATTTAAGTCCCAAAAGAAGTATTTTTGTCCATTCATTTGAAATTGTTAATTTGAAAAGCACAACCTCTTTCAGGTTTAAAAAGAGAAAGACTTCCTTCAGATACAAACATTATTGATCTGTCTGCCTGTCTGACTGTCAATCTAGCAATCTATTGATGATTCAAGCAAGTGGCAGCTATATTAGTAATGCTTCTAAAGGTCCATTTTAATCAGATGTTTCTTTTAATCCTATTTTAGTGTATATTCCTTCTTAATTAACTTTGAAAAATAATCACAAGACAATTCACACTGTCAAAAGAATTATATAGCAGTAATTTTAAAGAATTATATCATGCATAAAACATCTAACATATGCAGTATGTTGAGATAACATTTATTACGTCTATAAAACTGAAAGTGAGAGAAGTTTCAGAAATTGATGTAAGCTGATTTGCTACCTTGGTTTGCATAGAGAAACAGTGCCATCTGGTGGTCGCATCAATGTATTTTAAAAGACTTCTCCACACTACTTACAGCTGCCTAAAAAAGCAAGAAAACTTGCAGGAATATATAAGTATGGTTTTGGGATATAGACTCTAAAACTAAAAAAATAGTTTCACAAAGAGCTTCAAACGAGCTTAAAGGGCGAGCTTAAAAACATAATGTGATCTCAACATTTTTCCGACAATCAATTAAGTTTTGTAAATGATTGCGTACTATCATTGATTATGTGCTATCAAACAAAAAAAGACACTACTTAGAAGAGAACCTAATTGGAAAGTTACATGCATCCTCCTTCTTCTACATCTTGCCATCTATGGGCTTCCATTTTCATGATCCCTGATTCACGTATTGGCTAGATTTATATAAGTTAAAAATTAGAAAACCAATTTTTCACTAGCAAGAAGTTCACCCATAAACTTCGTGATGGTGTAAGCCTTTGCATACATTAAACCAGAGGCTCCCAACCTTTTCTATACCCCACACCCCTAGAACACTTCTGATATATTCTTGCATCCCTTACAAAAGTTCAAAATAACGGCAACGAATTATGCATATACACTATAATTTTGAAAACCCAAGTTTTCGCATCCCCTGGAGTATCTTCTCGCAACCCTGGTTGGGAACCCCTGCATTAAACAGAAGGATAAAACAAAAGTTTCTTTCAGATGTGATCTCTTTCTTTCCATTAAAAGTATCCAAAAATTACCTTTATGAATAAATGAACATTATGCACATTAACTATATAAATACATTTATACATACACACACACACACACACACACCTTTTTGTAAGAATGCTAGTAGCTTATTAGATCTGTAGTTTTACATTCACATAGCTGAAATAGGGCACTGGAGAAATATACTAAAAGCAAAAACAATTCTTTACGCAAAAAATAAAGTGTTAATTGGTTTCCTTTACATATATTGTGCATTACCATCTTGAACCATATTTGTTGTAGCTAATTTAACAAACTACTTTTGGGGCGGCTTAACATTTGGTTTATGAAGAAAACAGGAGATAATTTACAAAAGAATCATTCACTAAAATAGTAAAAAAGCATCTAGATTCTAGATGTTCAACAAGAAGAACATTTTCAGCACTGGTAGATTACTTCTGAGCAGTATACAGTAAAGGTCTAGTTATAATCTGTGGATATACAACCTAAAAGGCTAAGAGAAACTTTTTACACATTGATCAGCAAATAATATCCTCCTTAGGACAGAATAGCCTAAAATATTCTACATTCTGCTGCAACTAAAATTTATGTCACTAGCCTATTCATTTGTCTGCAGACACTGTCTACACAATAATATGCTATACAGCCCACAAATAAACTCATGCCTGCCAGTGTTCTTTAAAAAGTCAATAAATTCACCACTGCCAGTCTGAAAGGCACCTGCCAAGCACTCACACATCCCCAGGTCTCATTGCCACTGCCAGCTCCAGCACTACTACCCCTCTGCTAGCTGCTGGTATTCTTTTGTAGCCCACGATTATTTTATCAACATGTTATGCAGGGCTGGTCCAGAGCTTCTTATATTGCCTTTCCAAATCTGATACCACCCAGATGGATCAGTTTACAGTCTCTCCAGACAGCATCAGCAACATATGTAAATTTAGGAGAGAGAGAAAAAAAATCCTATCCTAAAAGAAACTTTCTAAAGAAAACAAAGCACTAATTTAACTCTACAGCATGTCACGTGACGTGTCGCGACGTAGCGTGACTTTTTCCCCATTGCTGGCAGTGGGTTGGGTGCAGTTTTGGCGTGACGCATCCAGCCCATGAGCCGGCAGTTTGACACCCCTGCTCTACAGTGTCAAATGAGTAAGTCATAGCAACTGGGGACCTATGCAGTACAGAATCTCAACTGCTATCCAAAGGTCATCTGAAAAGAATCCTTCTTTGTGAAAGGGGGACCTACTCCCGGGAAAACTTTTTATGTTCTCAAAGTCCACCTTACAGATAGGCTTCCAAATACTTGTACTGCCTGGAGCTACAGATGGTTCAGTTTCGCCCAGTGCTTTTTTTGTAAAAGAAAAAGGTGCCGGAACTCACATGTGTCATACAACCCGCCTTGCCTACCCTACAAGGCTCCATCCAAAAAAGGTGCCGGAACTCCGTTCTGAGCGTTCTATGACAAAAAAAGCCCTGGTTTCGCCAATTCTGATGCCATAAGAAGTCTAAGACTCTAAGACTGAGTTCAGAACTTTGCAAAGCTGGTGTTATTTTGGACAGCCTAATTTTGAAGCCTTATCTTCATCTTTTAATGAAGTCTCCCCTATAGAGCTTTCATTCCTTCCACTCCAATTCCTCTCCAGGCTCTTATCCATTGTTCTCACTATGACAACCCAGGTCCTAGTTCTTCGAGAGAGAGGGTTAGCTATTTAAGATACAACAAAATAACATCAAGAGTTATGAAAATATTAGAAAATGTAATACAGAGCTATAATTATAGTTTAGTTATTTTATTTAGTCAGTGCCTACCTTATATTGTGGACAACTCACAATATATCAAACAGATTTTTAAAAGTGGTCTGAAGAGAAAACATGAAACATAATGGTAAATCCAGCCAACACCACAAAAACATATATCACTCACCCCACAAAAGGCTCCAGCCACCCTAGCCCAAAAGCCAGGAGAACAGTCAGGTCTTTAAGGACCTCTGGAATAACAAAGAATGAGAATCAGTCAGATTTCTGAGTTTTATCATGCCTGAATTGGAACTGTAGATGGCGCTCTACATGACTTTAATGACAGAATTCAAAGGCTAAGTACATTTCTTCAGGACTGCAATTCTCTGAACATGGCAAATCTTATTTCTAATTTAAAAAGCATATGATGCCACTTTAATCAAATTTCATTTTTATAAAATATTGTGAAGTATTACTATTCTTGTGGTTTTAATAGGAGTAGTTAAGCAAGCTTCCGAACTAGGATCCGGTTTGTATCAGGGTATAAAGCCAACCTTTCAACTCCATTAACAAACCTTGAAAGCATTTTTGAGTTCTTAATCACTGCGTGCTAGAAGGAAAAACTTTGTGCCTAATATATAATTGGGTCATTCAATATATTTTTTTAAAAAAATTACTATGACATGAAAACATGGACATGGGTGATTTAAAATGGACTTATCCCAAATATATACCAATCTGAAACTTATTTAATTCAGTTCATCTAGTGATTGGGGATGTCTAAATAGTGAAGGGCATAAGGACCCCATAAAGAATTACAGAAATTTTACAGCAGTATATAATTAGATATGAACTTGGAAATTTTCATAGCAGTAGGTCCTAGTGTGCAACCGTCCAAATATTTTTAAGGTAAATTACCACACTGCACTTTCACCACTTTAGACAAAATATAATTAAGCATTTTAGTAATGCTTGTGTGAATAATTCAAAACAAAAATATTAATAAAACTTTCAATAAGCTTAAAATTAGTTTTGAGGATAAATACAATCTAGACTGGGAATATGCACGAAAGGAGAGGTTTAGCTTTTAGAATTAGTGTACTCCCTGTTAAGATTGTGTTTCTTTATTTAACCATTCACATGAAGACAAATGAAATTTTGCATTTATTTTAATACGTTACATGCCAAAATTTAGAGGTGAAAATTTATAGCCAGAATAGTCAAAGTTTCATTTTTATGGTGGATGTTGAACAAAATATTTAGTTTTCTTAGAAATCCATTTCTACCCTTAGAACAATGTAATTAATGAGCCTGCTGCATGATAAGAGAGAGAAAATTCTAATTACTTTTCATTATTATTTTTTGTAGAGCATGGTTTAAGATAGATCTTTTATGAGAGATCTTTCTCCTGTTCCATTTTTAATACATGCAAATTGATAGGTAAGGACTAAAGTGAGTTCTTATATGACCATAGATATCTGTAGTTGCCCATTACGGTGATGTACTTTACACATTATTTGTGTACAGTTTTGCTGGTATGTGAGACCTCTGCAGGGACTCCCTGCAGATTTCATGTTTATTATATATGTTAGAGATTGGCATGTTTGAAAACAGATAAGAAAATAAAACAATGAAATACTTTTTAGATTTATGAGAATCTTTCTACTTGGAAATCGCTTCTGGACTTTGTGCTTGAGGAGGAAAAAAATGAAACTTTAAAGAAAAACCAATCTGAAACGCAGTTAAAAAGAAAAAATTGAACATACAGCCAATTCCTTTTAAGTCCATAAAGAATGAAAGAGGATAACAGGTAGTACTTGACTTACAAGCACAATTGAGAACAGAATGTTCATTGTTAATCTAGGTGGCCACTAAGTGAGTCATGCCCAATTTCACAAGCTTTTTGCCACAGTTGTTAAGCAAATCACTGCAGCTTTTAAGTGAATCAAATCCAAGTTATTTCAGATTTTTTTTTCTTAACCAACAACTCATTTTGACCTTTTGCTACTTTGACATATATCTACATTTCCATATTTGTTGCTCTCTTCCTAGTTCACCTGTTCTCACTTCGTACCCTTTGAGATAGGCCAGACCAAGAAACCACCTCTACAAATTTGAGTGAAATATTATTGCTGTAAACCAGAGTTCCCCAACCCAGTGGGGGGGGGAAGAGATGGTTCTGTGTGAGTAGTGGGCACATGCATGTAACTCTATTTGCACATGCAGTGTGCGTGCGTGCCCGCCATTTACACAAATGGAGCACGTGGGTGCTCACTTGTTGCTCATGAAAGCGGGGATGCTCTCGTGATCACTCGCCTGCCACTTCAGGCAGCCCGGTTCTGAACAACTCATGGCCTAGTAGTGAGCCACAGCCCAGGGTTTGGGGACCCCTGATATAGACTATATAACAATATCTTGAAAACCTGATTGCATTTTTGCTTTTCATCCCTCTTATACCCTGAAGAAGTAGGATGGGGCCACTCTGACTTTCTTTCAACTATTTTATTTCCCATGCTTGAAGCATGTTTTTGACCAGATTATTGTAACGGTCCCTGCTATTTTGCCAAGGTCATTTCTGTGGTTCTCTACATCTATTTCTGTCTTTTCATTTTCAGGTCTTTGCTAAAAGTTTCACACAATCACGTTATTCTTTTATTGCTTTTATTTCTCTTGTTGGAATTGATTGAATGCCAGTTTTGTAGGCACTCTCAACCACCTTCAGCTATTTTTGCTACTGGCTTTTTTCATTTCTCTTCCATCATTTTTGGAAAGAAAACATTGTTAAACTATGAATGAGACAACCATGACTGAGGGCTTTAAGGCATTTAGGACAGGATAGAGAATTTTAAAGCAAGAAAGTTTGTTATGCATCTGTCATGTAAGCTGTTCCGTTTGAGGCATGTAGTCCTGATCCAGGTAAGGCTGGTAAATTCCCTCCTATGTGGATTTGGGGATTTTTATGTGGACACGGTGGCTCAGTGGGTTAGGACGCTGAGCTTGTCGATCAGAAGGTCAGCAGTTTGGCAGGACGAATCCCGAGTGCTGCGTAGCAGAGTGAACGTGTTACTCGTCCCAGCTTCTGCCAACCTAGCAGTTCGAAAGCACGTAAAAAATGCAAGTAGAAAAATAGGGACCACTACGGTGGGAAGGTAACAGAGTTCTGTGCGTCTTTGGCGTCTAATCATGCTGGCCACATGACCACGGAAACGGCCTCGGACAAGCGCTGGCTCTTCGGCTTTGAAACGGAGATGAGCACCGGCCCCTAGAGTTGGAAACGACTAGCACGCATGTGCGGGGGAACCTTTACCTTTACCTTTATGTGGACACCAAATTTAGCATTCTAATCCCTTCATGTAAATATACTGATTCCCACAGTTCTAGGACTGATAATTCAACTTCAAGCAACAGGAACATTTGAAAACATTCTTTGGTTATCACAGCACTAGTTATGCTGATGGAATGTATGAACAGTGGCTTAATATTTTTTTCTAGGCAGATTTCCAGAGATTGAAAATTATGCAATCCCATATTAATGAAGTTACAAAAGATAATATAATATTTAGGCAAAACAGCAGAAACATTAGCACTGCTTGTGACGTACCAATTTATGCAAGTTACCTTTCCTTCATCCCCTAAAGTTCATTTGTGTGCAGAATTCCAAGCTTGGTTAGATAAACCTCAATAGAAAAAGATACAGGTTGGTTTAAAAAGATCTGCTTCCAAGCATCATGTTTGGAACAATAAGAATATTTGGTTATGTGTAAAAATTTCATTGTTAAGAAATATTTCTCACTTCCTGCTTCCTAGATGAACTTTTTTAGGTGTGGGCTTTTCATTGTTGTCTTTGTGATAGAATTAAAAGGCTATTTAAACAGTAAAAACATAGCCATTTTTGACTTATGCATTAATTGCTCTGGTTTACATATGCAGGTGGGAGGGGACAAAGACAGCAGAGAAATGGAAAAAAGAGCTTGCAACAGAAGAGGAGAGATGGGAGAAAAGGTAGAGGCAAAAAGCAGAGGAAAAGAAAAAAGAAGAGTTTGGAGAAGAATTTGCAGCTTTGTTTTTCTAAAAAAAAAATCCATCACAAGGGAAAAATCCTTACAGTATCCAAGTACCTCACATGTATCACCATCATATTTTTAGTCTGTAGGAAGCAAGAGTTATCCGGGATAATTTCAGATTCTTTTTTGACATTTGTAGACAGGTGCAGGGCTCTTATGCAGCTCTGGGTCAGGTTCAGAGAAAACTCAACAACCTCTCTCAGCCTGATAGGCTGGTAATAGTTTTCATCAAATCAGACAAGGTACATTCAGGTTGAATTTGATAGAAACAATAATCAAAATGTAGGATATACGATTGGAGAGGGTGCCCTAAGACAAATTCTTGAAGCATTACTCACTTTAGCATTGGCAAGATTATGACACTGTATCAAGCAACACAAACATCACCATTTTAAATTAGTATACTGTACAGCAGCCTTTTAAAATATATAATACAAAAAGATGACACACATACCAACTGGCATTAAATGGATGTTAAAATCCCCTTTCCTGTTTGTCCCATTCTCTACGCTGCTTAAAAATCATGCTTTTATCAAATGGGCTAAACCCATGAGTTCTTATAAATAGCATTTTATGGAATAAACAAAATTGCTGCTAGAAGCTATTCTTAATATATTCAAATTAAAATAAGTAGTAGCAGCAATAGAAGAAGTGACCAAACGAATGTTTTCATTTTGGTTGTATCTAGACCATTTTAATAAAGCTGCTTTCTGAATTTCAGTAATTCCTAGATCATATCTAATATCACCACAGAAAATGGTTTTTATATCTCTTAGCACACTTGAGAAACCAGAAAAAAATTAGATAATTTATAAGTTGAAAATCCAGGCTTAGGCCTAAACATGACCATTACTGGTTATACGGACCGAGCTGACAAGTTTCCCTAAGCATACTGAGTTGAGAGTTGTAACTATATTTAGGTACAATAACATATTGGATATGAATTAAATGAAAGATGGAACATTTTCATTCACAGTAAATCCATTTTGTAATGAAAAATATCTTATTATCATACTGATTTACTGCTATTCCCATCAGTTTTCAGTTAATAAAATGAATAGGAAAACGCATAACTTTCTGAAAGAAATATTTCTGTATTTAAATAGAAATTTAAATAATTTTGTATTAAAAACACAATAGAAAAAATGGCCTTTGTGTCAACATTATTGTCTTACCTACCCTATAATAGTCTTGTTTCATTCCCTTAATCACTGGACTACATATGCTGAAAATGCAAATTTCATATTATTTCTAATAATATTTAGGAAGTAAGTAATTCCGGTAATTTTCAATAGAATATTTCATGAATGTCTAATAATATTAATACAAGAAGCTGCCTTGTACCATTCTAGCTAATTTGTCCTTATAGGTCAAGGCAATCTTCTTCAACTAGAAGTTCTCCAAGGTCTCAGGCGCAACAGAACTTCTCTTTCTTAGCCTGTTCATTGGAGATGTCATGTTTTTCACTATACAACAAGCTTACATTCTACTGCTAAGCTACGATCATGATCCAGAATAAGATATAAGGATCTATATTTTATTCCATTGCCATTACAATCAAAGGGATTGGATAGATCTAGTCAAATAGATCTAGAGTCATAGGTTTTCTCCTCCCTCCCCATGTTTCTATTAGAACTACCTCCACCGTTTGTCATGGGCATGCATACCTTTCTTTAATACAGGTAGTCCTCAACTTACAACCACAACTGAGCTCAAAATTTCTTCTCAAGCCTCGTCCGGAGAGCAGGAAAACAAGCAACCGAGAGGAATGCTGAGTTCTTCAGGAACAGTTTATTGCAAACGCGAACAAACACCAAAAGGAATGAAGCCAGCGTTGGCTGCTACCGGCACCCAACGCTGTTAAATACATATCGCATGCACACGCCCACGGCCCACCCAACCGCGCCCACATCCGCCCCTCCCTTACTTAATGCCCGTTCCTCCCAAGCACCTCCTTTTGGAATACGTCCCGACACCCGGCACCCTCCACCCCCCAGGTGAGCACCCTCACGTTTACTCGCCCCGTCGTCTCCAGACGCCACCCCCACACCCGTCCCCAGGGTCGCCACTGCTCTCCCCGACACTTTCAGCGTTGCCCCTCCCTGCTGCTTGGCCCCCCGTCGCAAAGCCAGCGAGCCCCTGGCCGGGCTCCGCTCCCCTGACCTAGCTTCTCCGCGCTTCTGTTCTAGCAGCTCCCGAGGCCCGGACGCCCGCGTCAGGCCTGCCTTCGGCCTAGAAGTCAAGCGTACAGCGGCGTCAGGCCCGGTCTGCTGTTCCAAGCCCGCTGACGGCCCAGGAGTCGTGCGCTCAGCTGTGGCAGGCCCAGTCTGCTGTTTCCGATCTGCCGGCTCAGCTGCGGTGGGCCCAAGACCCTGCGAGGCCACCGTAGCCAGCAGGGCGGGACCGGGCTGCAGAGCGCATGCGCGCACCACCAGAGCTTCATCCGAGACAGTGGGCCAGCTGCTAGCAGGCCGCCATTGCCGTCGCAGCCGTTGGAGAGCAGATGCGGCCTGGGCAGGGCGGTGGTCGTCAGAGCAGATGGTAGGCGTCGGGCCAGGCGCCAGGAGATGTCGAGCCCGCGGTGCCGGTGAGCGTCGGGGCCGCGGGGCGTGACATGCCGCCCCTCCTACCAGGGGCCCTCCTGAAGGGGAAGACATAAGAGGTAAGCAACTGTCCACCCAGTTCATGGCTTCCACCGGTCCCCCCCTTGGTTTGCCGGGGTGCAATCGGTGGAATGCCCGCACCAACCGAGGGGCATGTACATCAGCTGCCCTTACCCACGTAGCCTCCTCCAAGGGGTATCCCTTCCACCTGATTAGGTACTGGACAACCCCCCTATGGACCCTGGTGTCAAGGACCTCTTGGACTTCGTAATGCTCGCCGTGGACGGGCCCAGGCCCACCCTCTCCTGCTGCTGTTGACGCTGTGGTGGCCGGTTTTAACAGACTACTGTGGAACAGTGGGTGGAGTTTGCCTAGGATCTTTGGCAATTGTAGTCGTACCGTGACAGGGTTAATTACCTGTACCACCCGGAATTGCCCAATGTATTTGGGCCCTAGCTTCTTACAGGGTATATGGGTACGTAGGTACTTGGTGGACAGGTAGACCAGGTCCCCCACTTTTGGGATTGCGAACGCTTTTCGCTTTTTATCGGCCTGCTCCTTATACGTTACCGCAGCCCGTTCCAGTGCTTTTTTCGCTGCACCCCAGGCCTCCTCGATCTGCCTCATCCACTCCTGAGGCTGACAGGGAGTCCCGTTCCCCGGGCTGCACTCAGGGATGGGAACGAACTCGTTGCCCGTCACCACCTTGAAGGGGGAAAACCCCTACTACGATGAACAGCATTATTATACGCCACTTCCGCAAACGCAGGAAGGTCCACCCAGTTGGTTTGCTGGTACGATACGTAGCAACGTAGATAACGCTCCACGGCAGCATTGGCCCGTTCTGCTGCGCCATTGGTGCTTGGGTGGTATGCCGTGCTGAGCCCCTGTGTTGACCCGATAAACCGAACAAATTCCTTCCAGAAGCGCGCTGTGAACTGCACACCCCGGTCCGAAATGATATGGTGCGGCACCCCATGCAAACGGTAGATGTGGGTTACGAAGAGCCAATCTAATCGACGTGCTGAGGGCAATCCCTTACAAGGAATAAAATGGGCCTGTTTAGAAAACAAGTCCACCACTGTCCAAATGACGTTATGGCCTTTGCTTTGGGGCAACTCGACAATGAAGTCCATGGCGATGTCCTGCCATGGACGGTTAGGGTCGGCCACTGTCTGTAGAAGGCCTAAAGGTTTTCCTACCATGGGTTTAGTAGTGGCACAAATGTGGCATCGCCGTACGTAATCCTCCACCGTCTTCGCCATGTGAGGCCACCAAAATTGTCGACGTGTCAAATGCAGGGTTTTCAAAAACCCATAATGCCCGGCTTGCTTGGTGTCATGACACCGATATAGCACTCGTTCCCACAAAATGGCACGTACGTAAATCCGGGTCCCGTGCCAGGCCAAACCATCACGCATGATCACAAGCTCCGGGTGAGTCTGCAACCAGTCGTCCCCCTGAAGGGCTTTCCGAAGGACCTCACCGAACTCGTCCTGCACTGCTAGGGCAACATCCCCTTCCCGAACTGGACCCTCGGTGGGCACAAGCGCCTGTACTACATCCTCCCTTTTTCCTTCAAACTGCGGCATACGTGACAGTGCGTCTGCCAAGAAGTTTTCCCCCCCCCGGAACATACTTTAATGTAAAGCGGAATCGCCGAAAGTACAGCGCCCACCGTACATGCTTGGGCGAAAGCCGTCGGGGTGTCTGCAAAGCCATCAGATTTTTGTGATCTGTCCATACCTCAAATGGGTGGACAGCCCCCTCCAAGTGATGTCGCCACAGTTCCAGTGCCCAGCGCACTGCAAAAGCCTCCTTCTCCCATATTGCCCAGGCGCACTCTGCGGGAGACAGTTTTTTCGATGCATAGGCGCACGGTTGAAGCACCCCGTCCTTGTTTCGCTGCAGAAGGACGGCTCCAAGAGCAACGTTGCTCGCATCTGCCTGGACCATATAGGGCAGAGCAGGGTTTGGGTGTCGTAGAACCGGTTCTTTAGCGAAAAGAGCCTTTAATGTATCAAAGGCCCGTTGGCACTCTGCAGTCCACCCCACCCGTAGTCCGGGACGCGGTTGTTCTGTTAGCTGTCGTGTAGGGAGGAGGTCCGTGAGTGGCAGAGCTATGGCCGCAAAACATGGTATGAATTGGCGGTAAAAGTTCGCAAAGCCTAAAAAACTTTGCAACTGACGCCACGTCTGCGGGGCCTGCCATTGCTGGATGGCCTCTACCTTTTTTGGGTCCATTTCCACCCCCCCTGCGGAGATCCTGTATCCTAAATAATCGAGCTGTGTTCTATGGAACTCGCATTTTAGACAGCTTGACAAAGAGTCGTGCGTCCCGTAACTTGGTCAACACCCGCCTGAGCAAGGCGATGTGCTCCTCCAACGTCTCTGTGTAGACCAGGATGTCGTCCAGATAGACCAGGACCCCGCGGTATAAGAATTCATGCAGGACCTGGTTAATCAATTGCATGAAGACAGCAGGGGCTCCCTGTAACCCGAACGGCATCACCCGAAACTGGAAACTCCCCAGGGGACAGTTGAATGCCGTCTTCCACTCGTCCCCGGCCTTAATTCTGATACGATAGTAGGCCTCTCTGAGGTCCAGTTTGGTAAAAATCCGGCCTTTAGCTAAGTGGGCCAGCAGGTCTTTCATTAACGGGAGCGGGTAAAGGTGTTCAACGCACACTGCGTTCATACCGCGATAGTCCACACACAGCCTAAGCCCACCGTCCTTCTTCTCGCGGAACAGCACGGGCGCCGCCATCCTGGAACGTGCTGGCTGAATGAACCCCCGCTCTAGGTTTTTGTCGATGTACCGCCGGAGTTCCTGCATTTCTTTTGGTGACATAGCGTACATCCGGGGTTTTGGCAGCTTGGCACCGGGTTCCAGCTCGATGGAGTATTCTCGGGGTACCTGAGCTTCTTGCGCTAACCCACCCGCACAGACCCTCTCTCGTTCCCCCATGTGTGATGGTCCTAAAAACGTGTGCACTCGTGGAGGCTGTGGGCCCAACCCCAACCGGAGATGGCGGCAACCCCCCTCCCACCAGATCGTAGGGCCCCACTGGTCCAACCATGTGAGCCCTAGGATGACCGCCTTGGTCATGGATGGTACCACTATAAACCGCAAAGTTTCCCAGTGATCACCCATCTCCAACCGGACCGGCTCGGTGACATGAGTAATGGGTGCCCCCCCAGGAGAGACCCATCCACCTGTTGAAAGCGCAGGGGTTGGCCAACCGCTTTACCGTGACCCCTAGTCCCGTCACCACTGCTTGACTCATAAGGCACCGAGTACTACCTGAATCAACAAGGGCCTTGTATGCTTTCTTCTGACCCGTACGGGGACTGACTAGCACTACAGGGAACACAAAGAGACAAACCGGAGCACTCACCATGGGGTCCTCATCTAGGTCCTGTTCCTCCGGACTCTCATACTGTGCGGGCTGTGTTTCCGCCGGCGTCTCCACCCGGACAGGAGCGGTTGACCTGGAGACATCCCCGCCCAGCTGGTGAGCAGCTCGTGTCCGCTCCGTGGTCCTTCGGGGTCCGGTCCCTCATGCTGAGGAGACAGAGGGGGCTGCCCGGGCAGGAGGCAGTGGGCACTCAGCTGCCCGGTGCCCTGGTTGGTCACACCTGAAACACCTCAGGACGGCCCGTGCTGGCTGGGTGGGAGGCCGCGTAGATGCCCCCACAGGCCGCTCGTCCACTTTTGTCTTCTCGGTTGGCCGTCGGCTTCCAGAGGGAGGCTCGAACCGACCCCGTATGTCTTGCAGGCCCACATCCAGCTCCACGGCCACCCGGTACCACTCTTGCAGCCGCGCCGGGATGCCGCGCACCACACAGGCCCGGCGGAGAGATCCGTCCAGGCCAGCCTTGAAATGGTGGATGAGGAGACGCTCCGGCCATGAGCGCAATTTCCCCGCCACCTTTCGGAACTCCCTCACGAACTCCACCGCGGGCCTGCCTCGCTGTCGTAGGGAAAGGATGTCGGCTTCAGCCCGCTGCACCCGGGAGATGTCCTCGAAACGGGCCTGTAATGATTCCAAGAACAAGCCAACATCCCCCAGCTCCCGAGCGTGGTCACTGTATAAATCGGCCGCCCAAGCCGCTGCCTCTCCTTGCAAGCAGGATGTTACTGCCACCACCATAGCCCGCTGGGACACGTAAGCTTGGGCGTACTGGTCCATGTGGCCTATCACCTGGCCCAGGAACATCGCCAGGCGGTTGGGGTGTCCATCGTAGGAGACTGACAAAGGTGGTGGCCCCCATACCACTCTGGGTGCCCAAGAACCCATCTGCGGCGCCAACATGGGAGAGGCCCCAATTAGCCGTGTTGTCGGTTGGCCAGGTCTATCCTCTGTCCCAGACCACATCCCCGCAGCACCTCGGCCGAGGCTTGCAGAGCCCTCACGAGGCACGCCAGGCCCAGGTTGGTTCTGGAATGGTGGTGCATTAGAAAGCGAACGGGTCGGCCCAGCCCGTCCTGCTGGAGCCCCAGCAGGGGACCATTGGTGGCCTGGATCCTGGCCACCAGCCTCCCCAAACCTGGTCCGCAGTATGTCCATAGTCCAATTTCCTGGGGTGGTGGAATAACTCCACTCCTCCCCCTCGTCCTCCATAAGGCACCGCTCCCTCCAAACCGACGAAGGTCCCCTCGGCCTGGGTTCGTGGGCCTCCTCAAAACCTTCATGGCCCAGGGCAGGGCCCAGCCATCATCCTCTGCCGTGGCTTTGGCTTCCAGCCTCCCTCGGCTCCACTGCGCCGTCCTCAAGCAACGACAGCCGCTGTTTGGGCCGAACCACCTCTCCCACATCCACCGTCCTGGAGGAGGCTACCTCAGCCCTGGCCCCTGTCACAGGCCCGACCTCCTTATCAGGACCAACCGCTGAGGCGGCCCCCTGCAATCCCTCCGCCATGACAACTCACCCACTTGTCGCTCGGAAGGCAAGATGTAAGGGTGAGTACGCTGGCTTTCTCTCAAGCCTCGTCCGGAGAGCAGGAAAACAAGCAACCAAGACGAATGCTGAGTTCTTCAGGAACAGTTTATTGCAAACGCGAACAAACACCAAAAGGAATGAAGCCAGCGTTGGCTGCTACCGGCACCCAACGCTGTTAAATACATATTGCATGCACACGCTCACGGCCCACCCAACCGCGCCCACATCCGCCCCTCCCTTACTTAATGCCCGTTCCTCCCAAGCACCTCCTTTTGGAATACGTCCCGACACCCGGCACCCTCCACCCCCCAGGTGAGCACCCTCGTGTTTACTCGCCCCGTCGTCTCCAGACGCCACCCCCACACCCGTCGCCACTGCTCTCCCTGACACTTTCAGCGTTGCCCCTCCCTGCTGCTTGGCCCCCCGTCACAAAGCCAGCGAGCCCCTGGCCGGGCTCCGCTCCCCTGACCTAGCTTCTCCACGCTTCTGTTATAGCAGCTCCTGAGGCCCGGACGCCCGCGTCAGGCCTGCCTTCGGCCTAAAAGTCAAGCGTACAGCGGCGTCAGGCCCGGTCTGCTGTTCCAAGCTCGCTGACGGCCCAGGAGTCGTGCGCTCAGCTGTGGCAGGCCCGGTCTGCTGTTTCCGATCTGCCGGCTCAGCTGCGGTGAGCCCAAGACCCTGCGAGGCCACTGTAGCCAGCAGGGCGGGACCGGGCTGCAGAGCGCACGCGCGCACCACCAGAGCTTCATCCGAGACGATGGCCCAGCTGCTAGCAGGCCGCCGTCGCCGCCGCAGCCGTTGTAGAGCAGATGCGGCCTGGGCAGGGCGGTGGTCGTCAGAGCAGATGGTAGGCGTCGGGCCAGGCGCCAGGAGATGTTGAGCCCGCGGTGCCGATGAGCGTCGGGGCCGCGGGGCGCGACATTTCTGTTGTTAAGTGAGACATTTATTAAGTGAGTTTTACCCCATTTTACGACCTTCCTTGCCACAGTTGTTAAGTGAATCACTGCAGTTGATAAGTTAGTAACCCAGTTGTTAAGTGAACCTGACTTTCCCATTGACTTTGCTTGTCAGAAGGTTGCAAAAAGTGATCACGTGACCCCTGGACACTGCAACTGTCATAAATATGAACCAATCACCAGGCATTCAAATTTTAATCACACGACCATGGGGATGCTTCAAAGGTCATAACTATGAAAAACAGTCCTAAGTTATTTTTTTCAATGCCGTGGTAACTTTGAATGGTCATTAAATGAGCAGTTGTAAATCAAGGACTACCAGTATAATCAAATTTTATTTTTTTCATTTACCCTTACATGGAGGCTCCAAGGATGATCAAACAAGTGACTGCCTGCATGAAGACATGCAAGTCAAAGGTATATGCCCCCAGCGATGCTTTGGACTGGATCAAGTGGCAGGCAAAATGAAAAACTGCAGACTCTGCGATATTGTGGGACTAATGCAAAGAAAAAGAATAAGACCCTCACAACATTGACACTCCTTTTTGTTAGGGAGGGCACTAAGATAAAATAATGGCAGCTTATCTAACAAGAGCTAGTAAGGCACTGATGACCTTCAATTAAGGATTTCCTGGTTCATAGCATTTATGCATTCATGAATACATTTAAGTTATTTTTATGTTGCTTTAACTACAGGACTTAGGATATATCACAATAATTTAAAATATAGCTACAATAAAACAAAAGAACAAATTCACAGTAGCAGTATAAAGGCGCTCCTTCCGGCGCGATCTAAAGACGTATCTCTTCGAACAAGCTGGCCTGGCCTGATGGGATGGGGTTGGGTTTTTATTACTTTTAATGTGTTTTAACCTATTGTAAGAGTGGTGGGCATTTTGTTTAATCCCTTTTAATTTTTGTATTTTGTCTTTTAACATGTACTTCCCTGTTCACCGCCCTGAGTCCTTCGGGAGAAGGGCGGTATACAAATAAAATTAATAATAATAATATTGTATTTTTATTATTTCCAGTAAAAGACTGAAATAGAAACAGTGCATTCTCAGTCCTGCAAAACATGAAATCAATTCTACAACTTCCTTAAGCTCAGTAATTGTCATTCAATAAATATAAGAAGTCCAAATCCTCCAAATTTTTTCTATGATTCTTGTACTACTCATTCCTAGGCCTCTTTCTCTTTCTTTCTCCTCTGTTTCCTCCTTCTAAAATTAGGGTTGTCATTCCACAGATGCAATTCTGCTTATAAAAAAGAATCAAAAGGTGTAAAAATCCAAAAGTAGATAGATGCTGTTGATATGTTGTACTTTGAGGATTCACACATATAGTTGATGATAGACTTCTTAGCATTGTGCAAATGCTAAGTCTAAAGTCTGTTATAAATATGAATGTAAATGGTAACACATGGAAGCACAAGATAGTGGATTCTTTGTTAACAGAATCAGTAGCAGGGACTAGTTACTCTGTAGAACAGGGAAAGGAAACCTGTAAAAGCTTATAATGAAGCTTAAGTAATTTTTAAAAACAAGAAGGACCTCAAACCTTCCCTTCCCCACAGGAATCCCAACAAAGAAGCAGAAAATCTACACATATAATGCCACCATACCAACTATGCCCAGTGCAGCACAAATATGAAGTACAGTAAAATCCAGCCAGTCTTCTATAGATGATGTTGCCTGTAATGTATTGGGCCTTTTACTTGAACTGTTTTCACGTCTTTGAATGCTGCTTGATTGCTTAATTAGGGTATCTGTGTAACGTCGCTGGCTGCCCAGACATGCAGTCTCCAGGACGATCATTGGTTGGCTCTGGGGCAGGAATAAGTTCCTTTAAACCTATTGGCCGCCGCCTAGTGGCCAACCGTATAAGTAGCTGCGTAGAAGCCTCTGTTCTCAGTTCTGTTCCTGTTACTTCAATAAAGCAATGTTCCTGTTTGAACCCTCTCGTCTCGCCTCCTGCTTCCAAAGAACCCACTACACAACACTCTCCTCCTGCATAAATCTTCCACTCACTGTAAAAACAGGTCAGTTTCTTGTACTAAGTCAGAATTTACACCAGAAATGGTTCTTAAGCAAGGCAGTTGTTAAGTAAGCCACACCTAATTTTATAAGACTTTTTGGCATGATTGTTAAGCAAATCACTGAAGTTAAATGAATCATGTGGTTGTTAAGGGAATCTGGCTTCCCCCATTGACTTTGCTTGTCAGAAGGTCACAAATAGTACACACAACTCCAGACTGCTGCAAATACATGCTGGTTGCCAAGTGCCCAAATTTTGATCACAAGATCATGGGAATGCTGTGACAGTCCTAAGTGCGAGGAATGGTTTTAAGTCATTTTTAGTGCCATTGTAACTTTGAACGGTCACTAAAGGAATGGTTGTAAATCAAGGACTATCCGTACACTTCTGAAGGGTCACTATTAAAGGAAAAATCAGGTACAGAGCCAGCTGACAGGAATGAAACTAGATAACAAAGGGTTTCCTTCATAAATGTAAGCTTTGCATTTTAATAGATCCTCAGCTGTATTTATAAAAAAAGAAGTTATTTTCAAGTATGAAATTCAGTTTCTAGAAGATGAAAGCATTTCCCCAAGTGAAAGGATACAAAATATTTTCTGAATAGACATACTGTATTGCAAAGCTGGCTAGGTTATTCTGGGATTTGAAGTCCAGAATTAAAGTTCCTAAGTTTAGGAAACACTGCGTTACAATATGAAATTACTCCATAATTCAAATTCGGAAAAGCAGTGTTGCAAGCTTGTACACTGCTATCCTATCTGACATATGCATAAAATATCATGAGCTGGACTGAAAGAAACAGAGATGAGAAGAAAAAAATTGCTCCAAGAAATATTAACAGACTCATATAAGCTGACGATATTGCTTCAGTAGAAGAAAGTGAGGAAGACTTAATCTATCTCTTACTGAAGGTGAAAGCCAAGTGCAAAAACAAGTCTGACACTTAATTTCTGTTAAACAAAAAACAAGATTACACCCAAGCCAGTGCAAATAACTGCTAATCTTTTGAAACAATGTTCACAAAGTATGCTTGGAAAAATCCAACACAAAAAATTAGCAGGTGGCAAGATTTTATCATGTAAGCATGAGCTTATGAGGACTTCAAGTAATTGCATATACTGTAGACAGTTCTGGCAAATTGTTGTACACCAGACCACAATAAGTTGGAAATGAATGAATAACTGAACAAAACAATAATACTAGATAGTGTACTAGTGTATCATATTATCAAGAAAGGTATCTTGGACTACATGGACACCAAGATATAATTTATACCGGTAAATAAAATTTCAAAGGAAAAAAAATTAAAGGGCACATTTTTATCTTGTGGGTGCTGAAGAAATAGATAATATGAGCAGAAGGAATATTTTTCAACACCCCCAGATCTGAGAGACTTTTGAAACAGCTTGCAGCTGATCTCTGTGGATTCCATACTCTTTAGCTCAAAATACAATTACTAATGAACTACTCTTACTTCAATTTTATGTACTCAGATTCTGCCAGGTGGATAGCAACACTACAGTTTCTTCCTCTATCCTACTTATTTAATCGCTATTAAAATTTAAAGATGACAGACTAATTATAAAAATTGTATAGATATTTTTAATAAAAATAAATGACTACTGTACATTCTGTAACTATGTAATTTAGCCACCGTATGGCCTAGAAGCTAATTGTATCACCACTGGATCAGAATCTATCTATTATGATTTTAATTTTATTGAAGATGTTTACATAACCCACTGACTAGCATGTTGCTAAGCTTTCAAACAATTGTAAACCAGGGAAAGGAAACCTCTACCCAGTGTAGCACTCAATGATAAAAAGTTATTAATTGTATACAACATTCTCTAAATGTTTAGCAAAGAGGAAAGAGAATTTAAAATGCATTGAAATCATTTTTATCCATGAGGTCTTATCTTTCAACCCACAAGGGAGAACCCTGGATTATCTTGCAAAGGGCTTGATTCACCACAATGCAGTCTGCAGGTGAATCCTAACGTATGTTATGAATATCTTTATATGTAATCCCATACAACATTTTATACACTGATAATACTAAGATCCAAGCATGATTACCCATCCAGCAGGTGCAGATTTTGTGACAACCAAATAATCCTGGGGATATTAATAGCTTGCTCATCATCCCAGAAATAGCCATTTTCCTTTCCCAATGATTTCTAGATGAGCTTTAATTCTAAATGACACAACCAAGAAAATTAGCTGATTCTTATGACAGTAGTGTTTTCTACAAAATTCACAAATAATACAAACAGATCAAAGTCTATATATTTAATTACTCAGCAAGGGTTGAGCTTGTTGAAATGAAGCAAGTTTAGATGTGAATTTTGAACAAAAGAATTGAGCTAAAAAGAATTGTACACTAAACCCTGGATTTAATAGATTAATGAAGGAAGGATGTCCCTTAAAGCTGGATAAATGACATCTTAGTGTGTTAGATGAAAATTGGAACTTTTAGCCTCAAAACATACTTATATATAATATGAGATTTCTGTCTTTGTATGAGTGCCTTCAAGTCAGCATTATCTCTTGACAACTGCCTGGACTTATCCCTGCAGGGTTTTTTTGTAGCAAGGTTTTTGGAAGTGCCTTGCTATTGCTTGCTTCTTAGTATGTGATGAAGCAGCCCAGGAATCCAACTGGCTACAAATCTAAGGTAGGACTAGAATTCAATCTCCAGAATACTAGCCTGGTGCTTTAACCATTATACCAAAGTGGCTCTCAATATATATTATTATCAATACCAGAGAAAACCCATTTTGAGGGGAAGCAGCAAGGATTGTTCAATGAATTTTGCCCATTGTTTGAGAGGAAGTCTATTACTGCTTGCAATTAGGAAAAAATTTAGATCCAGGCTTCTGTCATATCAGAAGCCCCTTAAGCCAAGATTCATTGAATCATTTTTATTGTATTAAAAAGTTATCTGCGCTAATGTAAATACATGAACAGGCTGGTTTAGCAGATAGAAGTTTTCACCCAAGGAAGTGGGTGTTTATGGTTGAGTGGGCATGTGAATTAAGGGCTCTTGTCGCTTTTTGTTGTTGTTGGCTGCAAAGTCGTGTCTGACCCATCGTGACCCCATGGACAACATTCCTCCAGGCCTTCCTGTCCTTTCTGGAGTCCATTTAAGCTCATGCCTACTGCTTCAGTGACTCCATCCAGCCACCTCATTCTCTGTCGTCCCCTTCTTCTATTGCCCTCAATCTTTCCCAGCATTAGGCTCTTCTCCAGTGAGTCCTTCCTTCTCATTAGGTGGCCAAAGTATTTGAGTTTCAACTTCAGGATCTGGCCTTCTAAAGAGCAGTCAGAGTTGATCTTCTCTAGGACTGACCAGTTTGATCGCCTTGCAGTCCAAGGGACTCGCAGGAGTCTTCTCCAGCACCATAGTTCAAAGGCCTCAATTCTTTGGCGCTCAGCCTTTCTTATGGTCCAACTTTCACTGCCATACATTGCAACTGGGAAGACCATAGCCTTGACTATATGCACTTTTGTTGGCAGGGTAATGTCTCTGATTTTTAGTGTGCTGTCTAGATTTGCCATAGCTTTCCTCCCCAGGAGCAAACATCTTTTAATTTCTTGGCTACAGTCCCCATCTGCAGTGATCTTGGAGCCCAGAAAAATAAAATCTGTCAATACCTCCATTTCTTCTCCATCTATTTGCCAGGAATTGAGAGGGCCGGATGCCATGATCTTGGTTTTCTTAATGTTAAGTTTCAAGCCAACTTTTGCACTCTTCTTCTTCACCCACAACAAGAGGCTCTTTAGTTCTTCTTCACTTTCTGCCATTAGAGTGGTATCATCTGCATATCTTAGGTTGTTGATATTTCTCCCGGCAAACTTAATTCCAACTTTTGATTCATCTAGCCCTGCCTTTCTCATGATGTGTTCTGCATATAAGTTAAATAGGCAGGGCGACAGTATACAGCCTTGGCGGACTCCTTTCCCAACTTTGAACCAATCAGTGGTTCCATGTCCAGTTTTCACTGTTGCTTCTTGACCCACATATAGATTTCTCAAGAGACAAATAAGATGGTCTGGTACTCCCATCTCTTTAAGAACTTGCCACAGTTTGTTGTGATCCACACAATCAAAGGCTTTAGCATAGTCAATGAAGGAGAAGTAGATGTTTTTCTGGAACTCCCTAGCTTTCTCCACGATCCAGCGTATGTTGGCAATTTAATCTCTAGTTCCTCTGCCTCTTTGAAATCCTGCCTGTACTTCTGGTTGTTCTCGATCCACGTACTGCTGGAGTCTAGCTTGTAGGATTTTAAGCATAACTTTACTAGCATGTGAAATGAGTGCAATGGTGCGATAGTTTGAACATTCTTCAGCACTGCCTTTCTTTGGAATTGGAATGTAAACTGATCTTTTCCAATCCTGTGGCCACTGTTGAGTTTTCCAAATTTGCTGGCAAATTGAGTGTAGCATTTTTACTGCATCGTCTTTTAAGATTTTGAATAGCTCAGCTGGAATACTGTCACCTCCACTAGCTTTGTTGTTGCTCAGCTTTCCTAAGGCCCACTTCACTTCACATTCTAGGATCTCTGGCTCGAGGTCAGTGACCACCTTATCGTGGTTATCAGGGACGTTAAACTCTTCTTGTATAGTTCTTCTGTGTAATTTTACCACCTCTTCTTAATCTCTTCTGCCTCTGTTAGGTCCCTGCCATTTTGGTCCTTTATCATGCCCATTTTTGCATGAAATGTTCCCTTCGTCTCTCCAATTTTCTTGAAGAGATCTCTGGTCCTCCCTATTCTATTGTTTTCTTCTATTTCTTTGCACTGTTCATTTATGAAGGCATTTTTATCTCTTCTAGCTATTCTCTGGAATTCTGCATTCAATTGGGCATATCTTTCTTTTTCTCCCTTGCCTTTCGCTTCCCTCCTTTCCTCAGCTATTTGCAAAGCTTCCTCAGACAGCCATTTTGCTTTCTTGTATTTTTTTTCCTTTGGGATGGTTTTAGTTGCTACCTTTTGTACAATGTCGCGAACCTCTGTCCATAGTTCTTCAGGCACTCTGTCTATCAGATCTAATTCCTTAAATCTATTTGTCACCTCTACTGTATATTCAACAGGGATATGATTTAATTCATACCTGACTGGCCTAGTGCTTTTCCCTACTTTCTTCAGTTTAACCCTAAACTTTGCAACGAGAAGCTCATGGTCTGAGCCACAGTCAGCTTCTGGTCTTGTTTTTACTAACTGTATAGAGCTTCTCCATCTTTGGCTGCAGAGCACATAGTCAATCTGATTTCTGTGTTGACCATCTGGTGATGTCCATGTGTAAAGCCGTCTCTTGGGTTGTTGGAAAAGAGTGTTTGCTATGACCATCGTATTCTCTTGACAAAATTCTATCAGCCTGTGCCCTGCTTCATTTTGTACTCCAAGGCCAAACTTGCCTGTTATTCCAGTTATCTTTTGGCTTCCTACTTTAGCATTCCAATGCCCCATGATGATAAGGACATCATTTTTTGGTGTTAGTTCTATAAGGTGCTGTAGGGCTTCATGTTGTTGTTGTTGTTGTTAGTTGCAAAGTCGTGTCCGACCCATCGTGACCCTATGGACAATGTTCCTCCAGGCCTTCCTGTCCTCTACCATCTCCTGGAGTCCATCTAAGCTCACGCCTACTGCTTCAATGACTCCATCCAGCCACCTCATTCTCTGTCGTCCTTCTATTGCCCTCAATCTTTCCCAGCATTAGGCTCTTCTCCAGTGAGTCCTTCCTTCTCATTAGGTGGCCAAAGTATTTGAGTTTTAGCTTCAGGATCTGGCCTTCTAAAGAGCAGTCAGGGTTGATCTCCTCTAGGACTGACCGGTTTGATCGCCTTGCAGTCCAAGGAACTCGCAGGAGTCTTCTCCAGCACCATAGTTCAAAGGCTTCAATTCTTTGGCGCTCAGCCTTTCTTATGGTCCAGCTTTCACTGCCATACATTGCAACTGGGAAGACCATAGCCTTGACTATACGCACTTTTGTTGACAGGGTGATGTCTCTGCTTTTTAGTGTGCTGTCTAGATTTGTCATGGCTTTCCTCCCGAGGAGCAAGCATCTTTTAATTTCTTGGCTACAGTCCCCATCTGCAGTGATCTTGGAGCCCAGGAAAATAAAATCTGTCACTACCTCCATTTCTTCCCCATCTATTTGCCAGGAATTGAGAGGGCCAGATGCCATGATCTTGGTTTTCTTAATGTTTAGTTTCAACCCAAGTTTTGCACTCTCCTTCTTCACCCGCAACAAGAGGCTCTTTAGTTTTTCTTCACTTCATAGAACCGGTCAATTTCATCCTCTTCAGCATTGGTGGTTGGGGCATAGACTTGGACTACTGTGATATTGAATGGTTTGCCTTGGATTCGAACTGAGATCATTCTGTCATTTTGGGGATTGTATCCCAGTATTGCTTTTCCTACTCTTTTATTGACTATGAAGGCTACTCCATTTCTTCTGAGGGATTCTTGTCCGCAGTAGTATACCTGATGATCATCTGAATTAAATTCACCTATTCCTGTCCATTTTAGTTCGCTGATTCCTAAGATGTCGATGTTCAGTCTTGTCATCTCTTGTTTGACCACATCCAGCTTTCCTTGATTCATGGATGTTACATTCCAGGTTCCTATAGAGAAAAAATCTTTACAGCATCGGACTTTCCTTTCACCATCAGATATATCCACAGCTGAGCATCCTTTTGGCTTTGGCCCAGTCGCTTCATTCTTTCTGGTGCTACTAGTACTAGCCCTCTGCTCTTCCCCAGTAGCATATTGGACACCTTCCGACCTGAGGGGCTCATCTTCCAGCGTCATATCTTTTTTTCCTTTTGGTACTGTCCATGGGGTTTTCATGGCAAAGATATTGGAGTGGGTTGCCATTTCCTTCTCCAGTGGATCACGTTTTGTCAGAACTCTCGGCTATGACCTGTCCGTCTTGGGTGGCCCTGCAAGGCATAGCTCATAGCTTCATTGAATTACACAAGCCCCTTCGCCACGACAAGGCAGTAATCCATGAAGGGGTGTCACTTTTTTATACCTGGCAAATTAAACTGATACATTGTAAATGCATAGTTGATTACCTTTGCTCAATTTAAATCTGTGTGAGGTTTCATTTCAATTTAGCCCCCATAACATTCACAAGAAGAAATTACACCTGGATACATCATTTTTTTTATTTCTGCCTACATGTTTATGTACCTGACTCTAAAATATAATGGTTATTAAAAAACACAAACAAAATAAATCTAATACATCAGCATTTCCATTCCTGTTCTAAAACCAAGTGCTGACATTGCCATAGATTTATTGGTAAAGGTAAAGGTTGCCCCGCACATGCGTGCTAGTCGTTTCCAACTCTAGGGGCCGGTGCTCATCTCCGTTTCAAAGCCGAAGAGCCAGCACTTGTCCGAGGACGTCTCCGTGGTCATGTGGCCGGCATGACTAGACGCCAAAGGCGCATGGAACGCTGTTACCTTCCCACCGTAGTGGTCCCTATTTTTCTACTTGCATTTTTACCTGCTTTTGAACTGCTAGGTTGGCAGAAGCTGGGATGCCAAAGTTCTAGTAAGATATTTACCAATTGATCATGTGCTCAGAGATTTTTCTGCTATTTTATTTTTGCCACTCTTCTGCTCCTAAAGAAGCTGAAACCTTGTGCAGCATTTGGTTAAACAAAAACCTCTGGTTGATTTCACAGACATCGATATGGAAATGATTTGATATTACTTTCTTCTAGGTATTTTCTTTTTAACTTCCGAGTCCTGCGATATCCGGATTCAAGCCAGCGTAGCTTCAAGAAATCAGCCAAGGTTGCCTAGAAGCTGCTCCCTACCTGGCACTAATTGGTGTAAGAGCTAATACGTTGGTGATCGTCTGGATTCCAGTTATCCAGTTATTCCAGATGATTACCGTCTGCATTCCAGTTATCTAGCATCGACACAAAGCCTGCCAAAAGGCTAGCCTTCCGTGGCAGGCGTTCTGGGTAGAGAAGCAGAAAGGACTCTCTTCAAACTCTGCAAATCCAGTCCTGACTGCACCCCCTTCTCGGTTTATTTAGCCTGTAGAAACGGAGGTATTAGAGCGAAAGATAAAAGTCTAGGCAGAAAGCCACAGCGTGACATTTACACAAACACTTTCACCTGCTTTTTCCCCTCACAAAGAGCAGGCGGGCCGACATTACCAAGAGGCGAAAAGCCCCTCCCACCCTTCCATCCCAGGGGCGGGGACTTTATAAAGGCAGCTTTAAAGGTGCAACGAAAAACGGCAGTTCAAACGTGCGCCGCGTCTTTCTCTCGTCTTCGAGCGCCCACGTTTCCCCACGACAAACTCCCCTCTGCCACGCCGCAGTTCCCGCGCCGCTCTTTCCCTCACACACATCCGTTACCCGCCTTCCCTCCGTCTCTCCCTCCCTCCCTCCTTCCTTTCTTCCTTCCCCCTGCCTCCCGCCAAACCCGTGACAGTCTTTGAGGCACGCCCTGCCAGGCCAGAGCTGCTGTTTGCCGGCAGGCTGGGGGGGTCAGCCGCGCGCTGCCTCCGCCCGCCCGCCCGCCAAGCGCGACGACGCCGGAGCGACCCGCAGCCGCGCGGGGTGTCCGTACTGAGGCCCTCCGCTTTCGGAGCCGCCGGGACGAGGACGGGCGGTGACGGCCATGGGCTCGACCGAGGAACTGCTGCTGCCCCCCGAGTACCTCTTTGCAAGCGAATGGGAACGGGAATCGGCGCCGTCGTTGCCGCCCTTAAGGGGCAGAGGGGGCGCATCCCGGCACAAGCGGCGGCGGCAGCAACAGCCCCCCCATTCCTCGCTGCCTCTGGCGGGGGACGAGGACCAGCAGCAGCAGGTGAGCGTCAAGGAGCTCTCGTGAGAAGCGGCGTCTTGCCGGAGACGCGTGTCAAGCATCGCCGGGTGGTGTGTCACGGAGTCTCACTTTCCTGGGGAAAGGGGACCAGGTCGGGGGAGTCGGTTTAGGGAAGCCGGACCGCGAGGCCTTTGTTCCGCTCTTGCCTTCCCGTGCAGACATGAGGGAAATGGGGCTTGTGTGTGTGAGGAACGACACACCTACCGTACTTGCACGAGGCAGCCAGACCCAGTAATCCGCTCCGGCAGGTAGGAGTTTCCCCTCCCCTTCTGGCAGAGCCGCAGTGTTGTAGCTCGGCGGCGAAGTGTTTTTTCCTCCCATTCTGGGAGAAAGAGAGCAAGCATTTTTCCCCCACAATAGGGCAGCGATGCATCTGAGTTTCTCCTTTGCCTGGTTAAGTTGGGAAGAGGCTCCTGGAGAGCATGAAAACGTTGCACTTCCGTCTAAGCATAATGGAATTGTCTTCTTGCCCAGTTTGGGGGTGAAGAAAAACGTGCACAGCGTGATCATTTTGATATTGTTAGATACATTTTTATTATGTAGGAGTAGGATTATTTCCTACTTGTGAACTGTTTCTCAGACTGGACATTTGATTTTTTTAAAAAAGAAAATCAGGAAGTTCTGCAACATCACATTATAAAACTATTCTGTATTGACATTTAATTGCTTTTTTCTTCTCAGTCTCCTGTTTAGGTGTCTTTAAATTTCATGTCTTTGAGAATATTTGATGTTGCTGTCTTAGACTGTAACCCATCACTGTATCATTCCTCAGCATCCTTTTGCAGCTTGTCCTACCCACTCTGGAGGCCTCTGATGTTTTCCCTGGAGATACACGTGTAAGAAATTCAGTAGGTTGTTGAAGAAATGTATAATAAACAGTCATATCACGACTAATGTGTAAGAATTCCACACTTGCCAATGAGAATTTCATTGAAATGTTGACCTTTTTAAAAGGGAGTTTTCATGTCCATAAAAATTTAAAAAGAATAAAACACACACAGAGAGAAGAAATGCTTAGCATAATAATAAGCCTAAGCTAAGATGCCACATCATTCAGGTATCTGTATTTATGATTTCTGGAGGGGTGCTTGGAATATTTTGCTAAGAACAGTATGAATATTTGAATAATGAATGTACAGATTCTCATATAATTAGAATTAAGTCTCACAAGTATGACTTGAAAAAAATGGACAGAGATAACACTAAGAGTTCGGAATGTTCTCACACTAAACAGGTGCCAGCATCCCACTGACCTTGGCTAATCTTCAAAATCTAAACAGATGCACTGCAGTAAGTCAATCATGAAGCAATAAAGTGCATGAGTGACAGTCTCCAAAATTTGATTGAGATTGTTATTACAGTTAAGCAAAAGCAGTTGTAAATTCATTCTGTTTTTATTTGATCCTAAACATTAGAAAACAGAATATTTCACATAAAACTCCTAAATACTCTTAAATATATTGTTTTTGTTAAGTTTCTCTATTTCACTGTTAATGGCAGAGGTATACAATGTGCAAAGTAAACAATTAGACTATGTGAAATAGAATTTCTCTGCAAAGATCTTCATCCACATATTATAATCCTTAATTTGTACGAGTCCCAAGAGCGAGTGGCTCAAAGAGCTGAAATGCCATTTTATTCAAAGTGATGGGAAGATAATCACTTACCAAATTGAAGAAAACATCAAATTTTGCAAATAAACAAAGCACCCCCAAATTAAAAGAGATTTAATTTCTATGTTAGTATGGTACTTGCTCCAGCTAAACTTTTCTATTTTAATTATTTAATATCCTAGCAGATTTTATTTTCTTTGAGGCTATAATTTTCAGAATGCACTTATTAAAGAGAATAAACACCTGGCATCTGTAGTTTCAAAATTATACAATACTGTGATACAATTTCCACCTCTGAGCAGATGTTTCAAGGACATTATTAAATAATTTATTTTTAAAAGTACTGCAAATTAATTAATGTAAATATGTTTATATTAATTAAATAAAATTAATATAAATATGTTACAAGCTTGGTGGTTCAGGAAGTGAAATTATTTCCCAAGTACATGCTTCATTTCACAGTTCCTATGGAAATAGATATTTACTACAATTAAGGGAACTTTGTATTACTTTTTGCTCTTTAGATCTCAATGTGCTACACAAATGTATATAACACTTCTATTTACTATGAACAAAATTACATCTTTTGTTATATACCCTTAATTACTGAAGCCTTGTAAAGTAAAACTGAAATAAAAAGCATCCTGGATAGTATACACCTAAAATTCATTTTAAGTTATTACAGGGCCTATTCTGTTTTTTCTTTTTAGCAGACTAATTAAAACTAACCTTCCTGGAATAAAGAATATGAAATCCTAACACGTTTGAGTAAATTTGTACAGGAATGTTTCAGTTATTCAGTTATTCACTGTACTCCAGTAAGGTCAAGATTCCTTGACCTACATTTGTTCTCAATTCTGTTACTGGACCATTATCTTCATGACTAAGTGCTGATTTCATTTGAGTTGCTTATAAGAATTAAATTAGTTCATTTGATATTATATCTTCACACCTAACAATTACAGGCAGTTTCTGTGTATTTGACCACAATATTTGGTAATTGTAGTGCACGGTTTGTCTCGAAAGCAGAAGTGTTACACAATATCGAAAATAAACATCTTAAGATAGCTCTAAAATGACTAGACTTGTGGTTAAAATATATTCTAATATAGAAAGAAAAAGTGTATTCTATTCAATTTTTACATTAAGACTTAAATTTTAACAATAATGCATGTTGACTGCATTGTTAGAACTTGTTTTAAAATAGAATAATCATGTACCATATCATATATCCACATATCCAGCTATAAAAAGGAAAACTTATTTCTTAACGCTCCTAACACTTAACACTCATTCAAAATTTGCGTGAAATCAGTTGGAGCAATGGGTTTGTAATTTATGTTAAATTGGTACTGTTATTTCCAAGTCTCTCTTATTAATTTCCTGCCTTTGCTCTGTCCTCTAAAAGGTCTCTTAAATGTGTCCTAGATGTATAGAAGCTTCCTTTCTCTGAGTACTTCCCACATAACTGCAGATGCATTTAAATTACTCAATTGGAATTTTCAAATTAGGGCTCTTTTGAAATAGTTTGGAAAAATTCTTTAGACACATAGGAAACTGCTTTTCTGGATTTCAGTAAACTCTTTTTGTGGCCCCCCCACATGCCCCGAAACATCTTGTTTAAACTGATTACAAAGTATTAAACATCTGTTCTAAACGGTCTTAAAAAGTAATGCTTTGCAACACAGGAGCATGTACAAAGTGCCTCTTTTCAAATTCTTAAAATAGTCTAATTCTTTACAAGCTTTATTTGTCTGCTTCAAAAGACACTTCCCAACAATCTCTGTGTGCATGTACATGATAGCCACTAAGTGAAGTAGTTATATAAGCGTGTAATGCAGAGATAGCCAGCTGCAGCTTCAAAGAGGTACTTTGTTGTCCAATGCTGTTAACCAACTGAGAACCAATCTCATGTAGTGGTTAAGGCACTAGGCTGCTGGGTGACTTTGGGCCAGTCATTTTCTGAGACCTAGGAAGCAGGCAAAGGCAAGCCAGTTTCAAAGACTAGTCCAGGCAGTTGCTAGGAGTCAACTCTGACTCAAAGCTGTTAAAAAAATACTAATTATTTGGGCCAGATCAAATTACCTACATTAGTCCTGTACAAAGCAGAGAAAGGGAACGGTGCCAGTGTGTGTCTGTGTTTTTCTTGTTGGTCTATGACTGTAATGATTTGATAGTATCTGCATGTTTTATTGTTTAAGTGGTATATTAGTTTTATGTCTGCCATTAAGGAAGAAACTTTAGTTCAAAATGGCAAGGAAGGTCTACAGGTAGTTCTCAAGTTATGATTGGAACCAGAATTTCTATCACTGAGCAATGTGGTCATAAAATGTGATGTCACATTACTGCATTGCTTAGCAACAGCAATCCCAGCAGTCCTCATTTCTGTCATGAAGTGAACACCTCACATGACTACAATTTGCAATTTCCTACCAGCTTTCAGCAAGCAAATTCAATGGAATAGTTGGCAGGAAGCCACAAGTCCTGGGAGGCTTGCAAGCAAGCTTGTAGGTAGATAAGTGCTATGGAGGTAGGCAGATGGGTGCTGTGGCACTGTAGGAGGAATGGCAGGGGAGAGTACTAACAAGGGGAGGTGGGCATGTACTACAAAATGCAGGGGGATACTGCAGGTCGGTGCATGTGCTACAGAGTATCTTGTACTCCATAGCTCAACTCCTTAGGGAAGAAGGAGTGACATGTGACTTTGCCTGCCAGCTTCTCCATTGACTTTACTTGTGGGAAGTTGACAGAGGAGTTTGCAAATGCCAATTCCATGACTGCGGGACACTATAAGCATCATTAGTGTGAGGCAGTTGCCAAGCATCCAAATCATGATCATGTGCTGTGAGGATGCTGTGATGGCCAGAATCAGAACCATGGTGCAGTCATACGTACCACTTGTTGAGTGCTGTTGCAAGTTTGAATGGTCACTGGATGAGTGATTAATTGAAGAGTAATAATGATAAACATTAGCCAAAATCATTTAGTGATTGCATTACTCATCTATTTAAAAAAATCTTACCATTGAAATGTATAGGATTGTATAGGATTTAGCTATATGAAGAAACAATTAAATTTGCATCTATTAGTCAGTCCTATAGTCCTATTAGTAAGGGACGCGGTGGCTCAGTGGGTTAGGATGCTGAGCTTGTCGATCAGAAGGTCGGCAGTTTGGCGGGTCGAATCCCGAGTGCCGCATAAGAGTGAGCACCTGTTACTCGTCCCAGCTTCTGCCAACCTAGCAGCGTTCCGTGCACCTTTGGCGTCTAGTCATGCCGGCCACATGACCACGGAGACGTCCTTGGACAAGCGCTGGCTCTTCGGCTTTGAAACAGAGATGAGCACCGGCCCCTAGAGTCGGAAATGACTAGCACGCATGTGCGGGGGAACCTTTACCTTTACCTTTATAGTCCTATTAACAGACTAAAGAGGACAATGAGATAAAAAGAACCTTTCTAGTCTATGACCCATGTGGTACAGTTGAGCATTATTGCTAGAAGGTGGAAAGCCATATTGTACTTTCATATAGTAAAAAGATAAATACTGTATAAGGAATTAAATTTCATATAATATATCCATACAAGTACAAGCTAGTACTTTATGTAGGAGCTGAAATGACTGAAACAGATTGGAGAGTAAAGATATTTCGTATATAAGGTTTCCCTGTCCAGTCTAGGGCACAGTGCCCATTTCTGTTTCTTGGCCAAGAAAGCCAGTGTTGTCCAAAGACATTTTCTATAGTCATGTGGTCAGCATGGGCTATACGCCAAAGGCGCATGGAATGTTGTTACCTTCCCATCGAAGTGGTACCTATTAATCTACTTGCATTTGAATACTTTCGAATTGCTAGGTGAACAGGAGCTGGGGCAAGAAACAGGAGCTCCCCTGATTGTGTGGTGCTGGGCCTTGGACCTGGGCTGTCCGCTCCTGGTGACAAGCTCAACGTCTTTAACCCCTGAGCCATGTTATAGCATATTAATAAAGTATTTGGTTATATGACAAAGCATAACAATACTATTGAAAAAAGATAATTGTTTAATAATATAAAACAGAGCTAGTTAATCTTGACAAAATATTTCAGATTATTACCCTTTAGAAAAAAAATTAAAGCTATTTTTGCATGCAAGGTTGCATTTTAAAAAGCAGAATTACTATCACAGGGTTTTATTTATAGATAGATAGATTAGTAATCTTTGTTCTCTTTTAATTCTAGGTGCTACAAGAAGAAAGGGAAAATGACACTGAATCAGTTACTGATGACTATAAAAAGATGGGGACTCTCTTTGGTGAACTCAATAAAAGCCTCATAAGAATAGGATTCACAAGGATGTATTTTGGAGAAAGGATTGTAGAACCTGTAATAATCCTGTTCTTCTGGGTTATGCTGTGGTTTCTTGGACTACAAGCTCTTGGATTAGTGGCTGTCCTGTGCCTTGTTATTATATATGTTCAGCAATAAAATACACGGGATAGACTATTTCATATATTCATGGATTTACATATTTAGCTGAACAAGAATGGCATTACTACTAACTATTGTGCTCAATATTATGTAGCCATTAAATGTTTGCATGGGGTTTTTTTCGTCCAATCTTTGTAATTTAAAAAGAAAAAACATTCTTATCTGTCATGAATAAGTGAGTAAAATATTCTCAGTATGAGGCAGTGTAGTCAAATCATTCATTTACTACCGTAAATCCTATTACTAAGTGGAAAAATTCTAATTTTAAGAGGTTTGGAGATACAAACATACTTTTCATTATATGAATGGTGCTTTTATATTCATGCAACAACAGTTTTCAAAAAATACCTTTTATATTAAAACTAAAGGTTAAAAAGCCAATTTTATGAGCTCTTGTGTTGTATGATTTTTTATCACCTTGTAAATCTCTTTGCAAATTTCTTTAGTGAGTTCTTTAGGAACTCATCTTAATGACTTGTAAGTGTATCAGAAAAATGTCAGTCTAAAAATTCTTAGACATGACAGTAAATCTGGTGATTTTTAATTTCATTTTTTATTATGTGTGTACTTATAAAAAAGCTTTCTCTGGAAATAGGATTCTTCCTTTCTTTTTAATGGACTTCTCCTAATTTATCTCAGTTTAATTATTTTATGTGCAGTCTCTGCAAACACATTATAAGAGCAAGCTACATAAAGTATTTTTTCTGAAATTGTCCATATCTTCCCTTTTAAATGAGTATTTTGGGGAGAAGAAATAAATACATTTTCTAGTTATAAAATCAAGGACTGATATGTATTGAGCCAAAAATATTATAAACATTCTTTATCAAGTTTACTTTACAATGTGAATATTCACTGCAGAGAACCTATTAGATCATAAATGCTGCACTGTTATTTAAGTTATTTAAGAACCATGGAGAATGTAGTTGATAAAAACAGCTTGCACAATTCCTCCTCAAAGCCATGTTTTCTGTTACTCTGTTAAGTCAGTATCTATTGTGCAACTCTAGAACCCCACTGATTTTTTTTAGTGAAGCTCTTTGTGTATCTTAAAAGTATGGTGATTACATTGATTTACCAAGTGGAATTTTTTGTGGGGCAAAATTGGGATAATAAATTATCCATCACAACTATAGAAATGCATTGCCAAACAAATTCAATCCACAAATAAAAAGTTCTTTTTGCCATGTTTACCATAGCAAGAATCCAATGTAGAAGTAAAATTTGGAGATTCCTTTTTATCTGCAAGACTATTGTGTCATTTTTCTACTGTTCACAGTAGGGTACAGATTTTTGAAGAAATATGTAGGAAAATATCCACACAACAATATCCTACCCTAGATCAACGGTTTATAGGCAAAAGGAAGATCACCACTGGACAAAAACTAGCTTTCATAATATTTGTTATTTATGGTAATATAATTTTCCTTTTTACTTTAGCTGTTCTAAGTAGGATATTTGTAGCTGAAATTTGCTTTCGTTATTTAAATTTAAGAGAAATTCCAGCCTCTCTTTTAATAGTTAATTTTTATTTCATTAATGAGTCATCAGTTTTTACTTTTTATTCACGTAGTTCATTGAAAAGATTTTTTTAAAATTAAAACTTGTCAATTTATTTTGTTGTAGACTTTAAAAATGTCACTTGTTCTGTTGATATGACCCTATCTAAACAATGTACAGAATCAGGATTATTGATACTGCATGGCTGTTACAGCTCACTAATAGATATCTGAAAGTTCTTATTCATTTTGTGAGAAGAAGCAGGCTTATGTGTTTCAATGAAATGTCAGAATATATGCAGAAAAACCATATACAAAGATGCTTCTCTTTGCAATCAGTATAGCTGGGTGTTAAATTCTATACCCTTTTTTAGGGACAAGATTTGCTCCAATTTTAGAACCTAAAGAATGCCTTTATAGGTATTCAGAAAACTAATTTTTTTTAAAAAAAACTGTTATTGGTGATGAATTAAGTGCAAGTATCCTAAGAATGACTTTCAAATGATTTTCAAATAACTACTCAGTTCAAACCTGTAGCATGTGTATATAATATATACTGTGGGTGTGTGAATGTTTATTTAGAGCCCATCATTTGGCCCATTTACAATGATTTTGAAATGGTTCTTAAATGAAAAATCTGATCTTTTGATCTTCAATTATTACCATTCTACTATTTTTAAATCTAATATGTTTTGGAAAGGAATGGAGCAAATACTATTTTATATGAATTCTTGACTGTACAGTATACTGAAGAGCCATGCACTATGGTTTAGTTGTCAATAATCCCTGCTGAAGCTCTTTACATGTCAAAATATGCTACCAGATTTTGGGGTGGGAGGGTGGGGGGAACAGGATTAGGTATACTGTTCAGGAAGATGCAACCAGGCATCGAAACTGGTAACCTCACAGATTCTTTTGAAAGTATTTTTGATCACAGATAAAGATTTGCTCTGAAAAATGTAACACCTAGAATGGTTTTAATATTGAATTATTTCCTCAGAAGTGTTTGTATGAAATTATGCTTCTACAAATTCAGGTTTTTAAAAATAAAATTTCTTTTGGTTTAAACATTGCTTTTGTCTGATTTTTTAAATTAATGAAGATTTATAATGAAATATCTTTAGTAAAATAGGACCTTCAAAAGGCATAGTTGTATTCTGAAGGTTTTTGTTAAAAAACATTATTTCCAATAACTAGAAATTACAGGTAGTCCTCAACTTAAAACAGTTCATTTAGTGACAATTCAAAGATACAATGGCACTGAAAAAGTGAGTTATGTCTGTTTTTCACACTTACAACTGCTGTAGCATCCCCATGGTCATGTGATTAAAATTTGAATGCCTGGCAATTGGTTCATATTTATAACAAGGGGTCATGTGATCACCTTTTGCAACCTTCTGACAAAGTCAATGGGAAAGTCAGATTCATTTAACAACTGGGTTACTAACTGATCAACTGCAATGATTCACTTAACTTTTGCAAGGAAGGACATAAAATGGGGCAAAAATCAATTATCAAATGTCTCACTTAACAGAAATTTTGCAGCTCAATTGTGGTTGTAAGTTGAGGACTTCCTGTTCTTGTTTTAGGAAAAACAAGGAACTGTCTTTTTTATGATGCCTTTTATTGGTTGTTTTATATAGATGTCCAAGAAAGGTACACATGCCCATGACAAATGGTGGAGGTAAATCGTGTTTTTTTTATTGAAAAGTTTTTCAATACATTTTATCTTTAACAAAACAACCCCTCCCCACCCACCCCCTCCCTTCCCAACCCAACCCTCCCCCCTCCCCTTCCCCCCTCCCCGACTTCCCAGAGCTAAATACAAGGTATAAAAGTAGAAACAATCATAAAATACCATATGCTAACAACAATGAACTATTAGGTCTACCGCACTTTAGCTCTTATAAAATGACTACAAGGGTGGAGGTAAATCTTATGTGGAAGATAGCAAAATGATTTTACTTATGTTCTAATAGAAACATGGGGTGTGAGGAGGGAACTTATAACTCTAGATCTATTTGACTCTTTTCACTTATCCAATCCCTTTGAATGCAATGGCAATGGAATAAAATTTAGATCCTTATATCTTATTCTGGATTAGGATTGTACCTTAGCAGTAGAATGTAAGCTTGTTGTATAGTGAAAAACATGACATCTCCAATGAACAGAGACCTTGGAGAACTTCTAGTTGAAGAAGATTGCCTTGACCTATAAGGACAAATTAGCTAGAATGGTACAAGGCAGCTTCTTGTATTAATATTTGTATTAATATTGACTTATGACTGTTTTTCACAGTTATGACCTTTGAAGCATCCCCATAATTATTTGATCAAAATTTAGATGCTTGATGACTGATTAAAACTTAGACTGTTGCTGTGTCCCAAGGTCATATGATCCCTTTTGGAACCTTCTGACAAGCAAAGTCAATGGGGAAGCCAGATTCACTTTACAACCGTGTTACTAACTTAACAACTTCAATGATTCATTTAACAACTGTGGCAACAGAAGTCATAAAATGGGGCAAACTCATTTAACAAATGTCTCACTTAACAACAGAATTTTTGGGCTCAATTGTGATCATAAATCGAGGACTTGTAGTCAGACAAGGAACTTTAATAACATTTTCTAAAAAATATAATCAAAAAATTAAAAGAACTACATTGCTGATTCTATAGGAAATGAATAAGTAATAAAACTCATTCTGCTTGCGTACAGGTAATCCTCATTTAGTGATTGCCTCATTTAGGGACTATTTGTGGTTAGGATAGTGATGAAAACGTAACTGAACAATCCTAACCTTTGCAGGTCTATAAAGCAAAGGAAAGCTGATCAAAGCACAGTCACAGTTTTACGTAGCAACCACTTCACTTAACAACCAAGTTGCCTGTCACAATGTGGTTGCTAAATGAGGACTACATGTAAAAATACTCCAATGGATATCTTCTCAATATTATGTTATCGAATGGTCACGTTGGAAAACCAGGCGTACAGTATTTATGCACTTTTCATCTCATTAAATGCAGTGAACATGCTTCTTAGGAAAACTGCATAAACATAAGTCAGAATTTCTAATATGTGATTAATATTACACATGTTAAATTTTAGTTATTTGAGTGACTATGTGCAACTTCACTGAATCTGTTGAGCTGTTGAAAGGTAATTTCTTTGAATAAAATATACAATCAGCAGATTCCTTAAATTTGTATGCTATCTAAAGAAAATTTATGTACCAAGAGGAAAAATATATTACTATAATTATATACCGTATTACACACACACTCAAAATATTTAGATGCTTCCCAAGTCCAGCATATTGATATTTTGAACTAAATCAAAACAACCAAGAAGCATTCAAGAGCCTTGGTGGAGCAGTGGGCTAATGCCTCCTTAAGTAACACCAGCTGCCTGCAATTAGTGCAGGTTCGAGTCCCACCAGGCTCAAGGTTGACTCAGCCTTCCATCCTTCCGAGGTAGGTAAAATGAGGACCCAGATTGTTGGGGGCAGTTAAGCTGACTTTGTAATAATGCCGCTTGGGGGGGGGGTGTGAAAGCCCTAATAAGCAGGCATATATACATAGAATGAAGGCTACTGCTAAGCTTGTAAGCCGCCCTGAGTCTTCGGAGAAGGGTGGGATATAAATGGAATTTAAAAAAAAAAGACAACCAAGATTGTTATACCTGTTCAGGGCATTTATTTTTGTTTTAATTGGACATTTGTGAAAATGGATAAGTTGTGGAGTATTTTCTTTAAGAATGTTTATTTCAAAATGAGCTTTCCTCCTAATGACTTCATGACAATATTCATATAGTTTTCTTGGCAACAATGCAGTAGTGACTTACCACTGCCTTTTTCCTAGAAGACTTTTTCCACTTACAGACTACAGTTGGATAAACTATGTATCTATCTATTTCGTGGTTACTACATTCTAATATGTTTTTGCAAAAGTTTTATGAAAGTTTACAAATACAAAAATAAAAGTCTGACAAACTAAAAAAATATGAAAAGTAAAGAAAAAAGAGGTGAAAAGAAACCAAAAAAGGAAAAAAGAAAAAGATATATAAAAGATTACTTCCCCCCTACTTCCAGAAAAGTAAAAATAACTTCAGTATCTTAATACCTTCTCTAATAATTCAGTAAAAATCTTTTCTTCCCATGGCTCATCCCATATCAATAATGTATAAAAAACATTATTCATTTATAATAAGCAAAAGTCTATTAAGAGCTACCAGAAATAATAAAATACAATATTTTAACCTTAATCTAATAAAACTACCTTATTTTACAATTTATCACTTTCTTTAAGAAATAGAGCAAAAGGAATCTCTCCATATATACAGTCATGCTCGAAATTGTTGGCACCCCAGAAATTTTTCCAGAAAATCAAGTATTTCTCACAGAAAAGTATTGCAGGGACACATGTTTTACTATACACAGGTTTATTCCCTTTGTGTGTATTGGAACACAACAAAAAAGGGAGGAAAAAAAGCAAATTGGACATGTCAAACAAAACTCCAAAAATGGGCCGGACAAAATTATTGGCACCCTTTCAAAATTGTGGGTAAACAAAATTGTTTCAAGCATGTGATGCTCCTTTAAACTCACCTTGGGCAAGTAACAGGTGTGGGCAATATAAAAATCACACCTAAAAGCAGATAAAAAGGAGAGAAGTTCACTTAGTCTTTGCATTGTGTGTCTGTGTGTGCCACACTAAGCATGGACAACAGAAAGAGGAGAAGAGAACTGTCTGAGGACTTGAGAACCAAAATTGTGGACTAATATCAACAATCTCAAGGTTACAAGTCCATCTCCAGAGATCTAGATTTGCCTTTGTCCACAGTGTGCAACATTATCAAGAAGTTTGCAACCCATGGCACTGTAGCGAATCTCCCTGGTCGTGGACAGAAAAGAAAAATTGATGAAAGGTTGCAACGCAGGATAGTCCAGATGGTGGATAAGCAGCCCCAAACAAGTTCCAAAGGAATGCAAGCTGTCCTGCAGGCTCAGGGAGCATCAGTGTTGGCGCAAACTATCCGTCGACATTTAAATGAAATGAAACGCTATGGCAGGAGACCCAGGAGGACCCCACTGCTGACACAGAGACATAAAAAAGCAAGATTACAGTTTGCTAAAATGTACTTGAGTAAGCCAAAATCCTTCTGGGAAAACGTCTTGTGGACAGATGAGACCAAGATAGAGCTTTTTGGTAAAGCACATCATTCTACTGTTTACCGAAAATGAAATGAGGCCTACAAAGAAAAGAACACAGTACCTACAGTGAAATGTGGTGGAGGTTCAATGATGTTTTGGGGTTGTTTTGCTGCCTCTGGCACTGGGTCCCTGGAATGTGTGCAAGGCATCATGAAATCTGAGGATTACCAAAGGATTTTGGGTCACACTGTAGAGCCCAGTGTCAGAAAGCTGGGTTTGCGTCCGAGATCTTGGGTCTTCCAGCAGGACAATGACCCCAAACATACGTCAAAAAGCACCCAGAAATGGATGGCAAGAAAGCACTGGAGAGTTCTGAAGTGGCCAGCAATGAGTCCAGATCTGAATCCCATTGAACACCTGTGGAGAGATCTTAAAATTGCTGTTGGGAAAAGGCGCCCTTCCAATAAGAGAGACCTGGAGCAGTTTGCAAAGGAAGAGTGGTCCAAACTTCCGGGTGAGAGGTGTAAGAAGCTTATTGATGGTTATAGGAAGCGACTGATTTTAGTTATTTTTTCCAAAGGGTGTGCAACCAAATATTAAGTTAAGGGTGCCAATAATTTTGTCCGGCCCATTTTTGGAGTTTTGTTTGACATTATGTCCAATTTGCTTTTTTTCCTCCCTTTTTTGTTGTGTTTCAATACATACAAAGGGAATAAACCTGTGTATAGCAAAACATGTGTTCCTGCAATACTTTTCTGTGAGAAATACTTGATTTTCTGAAAAAAATTCTGGGGTGCAAACAATTTCGAGCATGACTGTATATACGGTAATCAAAATGTCTACTTTGAATTCCTTTAGTTTCCTTGTCTTAATCTTCAATTCTACCAAATAATATCCCACAAGCTATCATTATCATTTTCTCTTTCTCTCCTCTCAGGAAGACAATATAAATATTTAATTTAATTTCCACAATGTATAATTTTGAAATATATATATGGATAAAAAAGAAAGGGGACGACTAACATACTTGTTAGTTGAAGAAAAATCCCAAAATCTATACTGTAGCAGTTTAAGCCAATTTAAGGCTACAAATAAGAAAAAAACAAGAACAAGTCATGCATCTGCAGTTTGTTACAGTGAAGAAAAACTATAAATGGTAAAACATTCAGTTGATCATATTTCAATTTATCTTGTAATAATATAATATAACTTGGTGAGTTTCAATGGAGGAAAAGAGAAGGCAACACCTGATCCTTTTAGTATAGTTTGTCTCACAATCAGCCAGGTGTTCAGACTGGATTTGGCATTTTTATCCAGGTATTGAGTTCCTCTCAAGGTTTGGGATAGGCAGATGTTGATTTTTGATGGTGTTAAAGGTAACATGGCAGGATTTAAGCTGTTTTGAGAAAAGCTGCCTTTTGCAATTGACTGATGGTGATTTTGTCAAGGCTGATGGTCTTCAAGTGGTGTTCTAGTTGCCTTGAGATTGTACCCAAGGCACCAATTATTATTGATACTACCTTTGCTTTCTTTTGCCACAGTCATTCTATTTCTATTTGCAGATATTTTGCTATTATTATGGCTTTAAAACTAATAGCATACATTAGTAATGGCCACAAACATTTTAGCAGTCACTTTCCCCAAGGATAGTTTGATTCTAGTCAGTTTTAGTTAATTTTTAGATTTTTTTTTAGATAACCTTTATTGTCATTTTTTTTACTGTGAGCACACTGGCACACATTAAATATGAAATTCTGTTGCCTGCTCTCAAAAATGTACACATACATAACACACATATAAACCTGCTATATGCATACATATGTATATATCTTCATCCTTTCATATAAATACATATCAATATTAATCACTGTCCATCTTGAATGCATAGCGGAAAGAGGAAGCTTGAGAGTTCACAAGGTTGGTACTGTATGGAATAAAACTGTGACTGAATCTGGATGTTCTGCTTCGGATACCACAGAGCCTCCTCCCAGAAGGTAACAAGGAAAACAGGTCGTGAAGAGCATGTGTAGCATCTCAGACAATACTGAAGATCCTGCTCAAGCAATGCTTATGTGCTGTATCCTGGATAGAAGGGAGTGAACGGCCAATAATCTTTTCTGCCGTCCTCACCACTCTCTGCACCGCCTTCCTATCTGACGCAGTAATGCTTCCAAACCAGGCTGTAATGCAATATGACAGAATGTTCTCGTCCCTCTGTAGAAAGTGGTAAGGACAAGGGAAGGAAGATGTACTTTTCTCATGCGACGCAGAAAATGCAGACACTGCTGTGCCTGCTTCAGTGGTGTCTCACTGTTAAGCGACCAAGCCCAGTTATTTTAGTCATTTCAGTCACCTCAACTATTTTTCTATTTTGGGATGACATTTTAAGCTCCTATATATTCACATATGCTCTTGAACATATCCAAAACTAACAAATATTTCTACAAGAAAAACAGATTTAGGAAAAGTAGTCTCTGGCAATGATAAGCATTAAGACAAGCTACTGACCAAAAATAAAATACAGTTTATAAAGTTTAATTTCTCTGGTCAATGTGCATGAAAACTGATTCTGCTAATCTGCTGAGAATTGATTCTGGATTGAGATGCATAACTTGAATGCTGCCCCCAAAGATCTCCAAAAGTTACCAAATTGTAACATTTAATATTATTGAATAAAACTATTATATTCATGATTGCAGAACAATATTTCTTTATAATTAAATAGCAATGTAAAATAAAATCTAATTCATCTCTTAAGGCAAAAAGTGTATGCTATCTTCAGCTGAATATGATTCGAGGAAGAGGAGGAGGAGGAAGAGGAGATTTAATTTTGTTTAGTCTGGCCTTAACAATCGCATTGCCTGAATAATTCAGTCTTGTAAACTGGCCAGCATATTTTTTTAAAAAAATCTAATTTTAAAGTACACAAAGAGTTAACATAAATGAATTTTAAAGCAAGATGCGTAAAAATGATGGGTGATCCCAAAATTCCATCATGAACTTTGCCACAGCAAGTTGTCTCATATTTTTGTGGTGAGCAAGTTTTTCATATTGTTCCCCCATGTTATGGAGGCAACTCCCTTTCTTTATTTCTTTCAGCATTTATTGTGCATGTAACATAAAATGAAAAGGGAGTTTAAATAGGTATTCACAAAATTAAAATAGTTTTTACTGTATTTCATTTGAAAGCATAGCCTAACAATATTATGCAGACTGAGGGCAGCACTAGACGTAGAATTCAATTATCCTTTGATTGTCATTTTAAAACAAAAATGAATGCTGTTTGTCTGCAGCTCCTTGTAATTATTAACTCCTTGCATTAGCTTTCCTGTAAAATGCATTAGAGTGTCCCTGTGGAAAATAAAAACATTATATACTTAAGGATCATAATGCTGCTAGTGGAAACCTGGAGCATGAATTCGGCTCATTATCTCGGGACAATTTTGTTTTATAGGTTTCATTATGACCTGAGATTTATTGAAAGGAAAAAAAAGTTGATGGATGAAGAACCTTATAAAGCTGGAAAATGCTTTTACTGTCCCTGCATATTTTTATATAATTTTTGTTAGAGATTTTAACAGAAAAAAACACAAAATATATTTTATATATATTATATTTTTATTTTTAAAAATATAAAAAGGAAAATTAAGAAATAGATAAAAAAGAAAAGAAAAAATATAAGAAACAATTTAACTAGAAAAATCTAAAGAAGCAGCTTCCAATCTTCTTTCCAGCAATTACACACTTAATATCCTCTCGCTTCAAGATTACATTTCCCTTTCCGTATTCAACCCTTTTTAATCAGCAAAGCCATAAAACACCAAATCATTTTTCCATTTTTTCAGCAAAAGCCCATAGAGTTTTTCAGTATTTTGTGAAAGTACTTATTGTTTAATTCCTGATCAAACAGGTCAACTTTACCATCTAGGCAAATTCCTCTATATTTACAATCTACTGTTCTACTGTGATATTTCAGTGTTTTTCCATCTTTGTGAATATAATAGCCTCCTGCAGTTACCATATAAAAAAATTAATCTTCCATAAGTCTTTTTTTTAATTGGCTATCAATTTAAAAGCTCAGATTTCATCAGAATATTAATTTTTAAAATTATTTGCAGCATCATATGAATTTACATCCAGGTTGTGTTTTGTTTGAGGGTGGGTTTGTTTGTTTGGGAGTGGGGGGGTGTTGCTTTTTCCCCCCACTTCTACTATGCATAGTAAAATGTCCCTTCAAGTCTTTCACATTTTGAACATTGATTAGAAATACTTTTATACATCTTATATAATTTATCTGGTACCTACAGCACATCTATATAGTATTAAACCAGTGATGGCAAACCTTTTAGAGACTGAATGCCCAAAACCTGCCCGCCCCGCCTCCACCCTGCCCAACCGCAGGGCCACCCACTGCCTCCACAGCCCACCGCAGATCGCCTAGGTGGCCCTGCAGCGGCCACACCCTCCACCCGCACCCCGCAGCAGCATCTTCGCGCAAGGAACCACATGGGCAGTGTGTTGTCCCTGCTTCCTGGCTGCCATGTGCTTGGCTGCGCTGTTCCACGCAGGCTGCACCTGGGGGCGACTCTCCTCTGGGGGGGCTGCTGGTGAAGAGGGGGCCGCAGGGGAGGTAGGGCTGGGGCAACGGCGCACGTGCCCACAGAGAGGGCTCTGAATGCCGCCTCTGGCACGCATGCCATAGGTTCGCCACCACTATACTAAATCTTTCCTGTCTGTTTTGATTCTTTGTAACCTTCAACTGAGGCAAAATTATAAGTGCTAGGATCTATTACTCCTGAGGTGATGACATTTGGGAATTTTTTCCCCACTTGAGCTCCACTGTGCTGCTGCTGTTCAATGCCATTTTACTGACTCGGTAACCTGCAATCACATGATCTCATTTTCAATGTTTCCTGACAGCTTCCCACAAGTTGATGGGGAATGCAGAAGGAACTGATATGACTGACAACACCCCTTGCTTTCCCCTTCCTTGTGGGAAGCTTGCAAGGAAAGTCAATCACTCCCTCCCTCTTCCACCCAGCAGCAAGCACTTATCTGCTTGCTGGGAAAAGAAGTGAAGATTTCTGATGTTCATTGCTAGCTTCCCACAAAAGGGAAGCCGATAGAAAGTCAGAAGCCACTCCCCTCCCAGTGATTTTTTTTTTGCTTACCCATGGTAATTCTATCTAAATTATTTATGCTATTAATGCTATAATTACATTATTACAGGTAATCCTTGTTTAATATACATTTATTCAGCAACCATTCAAAGTTACAATAAGCACTCAATGAGGGGCACTTACAATGGGTCCTCATAGTTGCAAACATCACAGCATTTCTACAGTCAGGTGATTGCAATTTGGGAACTTAGCAACTTGCTCAGAATTATGGTACTGCAGCATTTCATGGTCATATGATTGGCATTTGCAACTTCACTGCTAGCTTCTTACAAGCAAAGTCAACGAGGAAGCCAGCCAGCTGGTCACAAATGGCAATCATATGACTGCAGGATGCTTTGACCGGACAGGATTCATTTAATGACTGCAACTGGGACTGTCCGAACTTCTGTTGTCAGTCATCATGATCGTGTGACAGTGACCATGTTGCTTAAGCATGGAGTTCCCAGTCCCAATTACCATCGATAAATGAGGACTTTCTGAATATTTACCTATTAAAAATGGTATAAACAAACATTAAAAATACAGAATAAGCCATCTCAGAACAGCATATATACCAAACTTAGTTTGATAAATGAATCAAGAAGTACATAAAATAAATGCAATAATTAAAAACAGACAATTAACCATTTTTTTTAACTTGGCTATTCTGTAGGCATATGATACACATTTTATACTGGATACAGATCACTTGGATCACAGTATCAGTCTGGATATTAATTAAACCATAAAATTTGGGACAGATGACTGATAGCATTCAGACTGCTAACAAATATTTCTATTAAATTATTTCAAATTGTCTCTACAGTCCATTGCAGGGGTGTCAAACTCAACTTCATTGAGAGCTGCATCAGCATTGCGGTTGCCCTCAGGGGGGCAGGTGGGTGTGGCCTGGGTGGGCGTGGCCTACTGGGTAGGCATGGCTAGAGTGTGTATGGCCTACTGGGTGGGCGTGGCCAGCTCTACAGCGTTCGCATCAAGGGTGCCTATGGGGGCCTGGGCAGGAGTGGGAAAGATCTGAGGGTCTCTGGCAGAAGGAGGGTCTCTGGGCCAGGGCCAAGGCAGTGGGGGCCGTTCCCTCACTGTTTCCAGGATGGCTTCACAGGCCACATGAAACCACTTCGCGGGCCGGATCTGGCCCCCGGGCCTTGTGTTTGACATGTCTGGTCCATTGCTTCAAAGGAATGTCTGCAGTGAGAGAGGTCAAAAACTGGAACAAGTAACACATCATTAATTTGATGTCTTAATATATATCACAAAGAAATCTTCCAATGACTTTAAGCATTCCATTGCTTTCAAAGTTACATGATTTTGCTATTAATTTTTCTTGCTTTTCATTTAAATATGGTCATGGTTTCTGAGGCAACAGCATTTCAAAAAGAACAGAAAAGTGGAAGCATTGTATTTAAATGGCATCAGCAATCTGTAAAAGATTGTTATTTTACATATAAATAAATATTCTGAAATGCAGACTGTTAAAAGGCTTGAGTTTTTAACTTTTGGGTCAAATAAATATAAGAAGTTATATTAACAAAGCCTGTGTGCCACACCTTAGTTAGTGCATTCTTGGTTAAGAATTTAGTACCAGTCATTCTTAATTTCTTTTGCAGAAAAAGAAATAGCTCACCTTTAGGTCTTCTAATACCTCAAATACATTTATGATACACAGTGATCAAATACATATAAAATATCAGAATTAATCTTTTTTATTTCTGGAGCAAGATAAAATGAAATTTTATGTACAGCAAGCCAAACAAACCAAGAACAAAAAGAGATAGGCAGCAGAGCAGAGCCAAATCCACCTACTTCTTTTGATTTGCTCTGTCTGAAATTTTAAATGGTGGACAGAATCTGGAAGAGCAGTGCTCCAAATAATATTAATAATTATAATTATAAAAACAACAACAATAATAACGATGATGATGACGATGACGATGATGATGATGGTGATGATGATGTGGTTCTACAGACAAGGTCATGGAGCTATGCAGCTGACAAAGGATGATTCATTATTTTCCCTGGCAGCAACATTGACTGAGAACAGTAAAAACACTTGGTTGTTGGAGAGTGGGGCGAGTCAGCATATTGTAAATGAACTACAAACATTTTCTAGCTTGAGACCAGCTAAAGCAAACATTTCTTAGTTTGGCTAACGGACAATCGTCCGCTGTTAAAGGGGAAGGTAAAATTTATGTATTTGATATTGGGGAAACATTGGACAATGTATTGTATGTACCAGACGTAGATAATAATTTGTTAAGTATTTCAAGTTTGGATAATAAGGGGTATGAAATACTGTTTGCTAAAAAACAATACACCATCAGGAAAGGTGGTAGGATTTGTACATGAGGTGTTAAGCAGGATAATTTATACATACAAGGGAAGCAAAAGTATGGTTGTGCACGAACACTTACAAACACTCCCAAGCATGATAATTGTGTACATTTACTATACAGGAGGTTACGTCATGCAAGTTTCAGAGTGCTGCAAAAGATGCCAGACCTAGCTGAGGGACTAAACATTAAGAAATGCAATACTTAGATTGTGCTGTTTGTAAAGAGTCAAAGTCCAGTGTATATCCTGTGAGTAAGAAAAGCTCAGGGCAAACAGAGTTTTGCAGTTAGTGCACACTGATTTAATTAGCCCTATGGCACCCTCTCTAGGAGGAGCTAGGTATGCACTAGTCCTGTGCTGGGGCACCTGTGGCACACGTGCCACAGGTGGCACGCAGAGCCCCCTCTGTGGGCACACGCGCCATCGCCCCAGTCCTAGGCCTTCAGCTGGGTTTTATAAAACCTTTTTGCTTTAAGCCTCTGCCACCACGTGCCAAAAAAAGTTTCAATCAATCAATTTCAACTTCTCACAGAAAAAAAAAGATTGCGCAAAGTTGGAATTGATTGATTGAACTTTTTAGTCCCACCCAGTCTGCCATTATCACTGCAGCCATGCCCACCCAATGGGTAATGCCACACAATTGGCCATACCCACCCAATGGGTCACGCCTACACAATGGACCACACCCACCCAATGGGCCATGCCTACCCGACATTCGTCGATACATAAGTAGGTTTTGGGTTGCAGTTTGGGCACTTGGTCTCTGAAAGGTTCATCATCACTGCATTAGTCATAGTGGATGATTACATTAGATACGGGTTTTGCTATGTGTTAAAAAGCAAGACAGAAGTATTACAACAGTTCAGACAATGGGTGAACTTTGTAGAGTGAAGATATGGCCATAAAGTATGCCAGCTGCAAACAGACAGGGGAACAGAGTTCATGTCTAACAATTTCCAAAGGTGGCTGAGGAATTTAGGCATTAGGCATACAGACGTATGAATCTGTACTTGTCAGCAGAAAATGGAGTGGCTGAAAGAAGGAATGGCGTATTGCAAACCATGAAAGACTCACTGTTAGCAGATGCAGGAATGAGTAGATTGTACTGGGGGGGAGCCATGAAAACAGCCAACTATTTGATAAACAGGGTATGGAGTGATGCCATAAATGAAACTCCATATTACCTGTTATATGGAAGGAAACCTTCACTGGCTCACCTAAGGACATTTGACAATTATGTCTGGGTGCATATTACCAAAGGCACCAGAAGAAATGGACAGAAAAAGGCCAAGAAACTTGGGTTTGTTGGATATGAGCCAGGTTCCAAAGATTATAGATTCACAGATGAACAAAAAAGGTAGTAATTTCATGGTCCGATAGTTTTGCAGAACAGAATAATTGGAACAGGGTGCATGCAGACACTGAAGCGTTCATGCTAATGTGTAGCACTAGTTCTCAGGAAGGAGAAGCTACACAAAGCCTAATGAAGGGATAAGATGATAGCAGGTCAGAAATAGTAGAAATAGAAGAGGATAGGCCTGAGATAAAGAGAGAGGCCACAGAATCACAGGAACAGATATAACTAAGGAGGTCTGAACATAGCAATAAAGGTGTACCTCCTGATCGGTTCTCTGCAAGTGGGATTAGAGTGTGTAGTGTTAGGTATGAACCCCGTAATTACCAAGAGATGTTGTCGTTGCCTAAGGCAAAACAGGACAAATGGAAGGAAGCTATGGACAGAGAAATGAAGTCTATGAATGTGCATCAGGTTTTTACCCCAATGAGATTACCAGAAGGACAAAAGGCCATGGGGTATAAATGGGTATATAAAAATAAGGTTTTACACAACAATGAACTGCAGCACAAGGCACGGTTAGTTGTGCAGGGATTTATGCACAGAAAAAAATGTTCATTATGACGAAGTGTTTGCACCACAGTAAGTGGCGAGACTATAAGGCTAGCATTGACTTTAGCAGCTGCATGCAGTTATACCATATATCATCTTGATATCACCACTGCATATTTAAATACAGAGTTAGAAGAAGACATATATATGGCACAAGCCCCAGGTTATGAAACTAAGCACCCTGGATATGTATATAAATTAAATAAAGCCATATATGGGTTGAAACAGTCAGCAAGAAACTGGAATCAGATGCTGCTCTCACAAGGTTAGGATTTAGAAGCAGCAAGGCAGATCCATGTTTATACACTGCACAGTATAAGGGTGCAGAGTGTTTGCTGTTAGCATTTGTTGATGACCTTTGTTTTATTGCTAAGAACTGCTCCCAGGCTTACTCCTTTGCCAAGCAACTGGAAAAAATGTACCAATTAAAAAGCCTAGGAGAAATAAGGAATTACCTAGGTGTGGAGATAAGAAAACCACAACAAGGAGGATATCTGCTAAGCCAAAGAAAATAAACCAGCTGTTAGAAAAGTATGATATGCTAGGATGTAACACAGTAGTGGGATTCAAATATGTGAACAACCAGCTCTTTGTGTGGATGCCACTTCTGGAAGTCCATTCTGGGCCTGGGCAACAAAAAATTAGCTACTGGTTCTGCCGAACTGGTGCAAACTGGCTGAATCCCACCACTGATGGAACAGTGTATTAACTCCTATGACACCAAGCTTCCAGAATGATGTAGAAACAGAAAACAACACAGAATGTAACCAAGAAGTGTACCAATCAACTATAGATAGCTTATTCTATTTATCCCAGTGGTCAAGGTCAGATATAATCAGTGTGGTTAGCATTTTGAATTGGCACACTTCAGCACCCAAACAACAACGCTGGTTGGGGATTAAAAGAATATTAAGATATTTAAAAGGACCTAGGATTGAGGATAAGGCCATTGTTCTGTACCAGCCTACTACCGGCCCTGCAGATAAGGCAGGGACAACCCCTTTACAAGAAGGCAAGAGGCTGGAACTAAGCCTGCCAAATTTATGGACACAAAAGCAAACAGAGCAAAAACAAGACACGAACCATGAAACAGGAACTATTCAAACGGTTGCCTTCAGGAAACCAGCCTTCCCACGCATTCCCCTTTTAAACAGTTCAGGGCGTGGCTTCTCTCTGCCTCCTTCCGAGGTGCCCCATTGCCTTCCTCTGTTTACTCCTGATTGACTGCCTCCTGCGTCGGGCGTCCTTGAACAGGGCCAGCTGTGGGTCATCTTCATCCACGCTGTCAGGCTCACACAGCTGGGTCTGCGTCGTAACCAGGTGGGAGGGGCCTGGCTGAGGGCTCTCATCAGCAAGCTCTCCAACACCCTCAGCAACCTCTCCAACAACCCCCTCCTCCTCCTCTGAATCGTCCGACCCAACTGCCGAACCCACAGGCTGACCCTGAATCACAACAGCCATCTGGTGACTTATCATTACAATGCTGTGTAGATAGTGACTGGGCAAATGATACGCGGGACAGAAAATCAAACTTGGGGTTTGTGACATTGTTTGCCGGCACTGTAATTGAATGGAAATCCAGAAGACAACTTTCAGTAGCACTTTCAACTGCTGAAGCTGAATTCATAGCACTGTCTGAGGCATGTTCTGAGATAACCTGGTATGTTCAATTGCTAAGGGATGTACATATCAATGTACAAGGAGCTGTACCAATATTTGAAGACAATGTTGCATGTATAAAAATGGCAACAGGAGAAAGTATCAGAAGCAGAAGTAAACATGTAGATATAAAGTATTGTAACATCAGGGAGGCTGTAAAGGATAAACTGATAAAGTTACAGCATTGTTCCACTGACAACAATATAGTCGATATGTTAACTAAGCCTTTAAATGCAGCCAAGCATCAAGAGTACGTAAAAGCATTTGGGTTAACAGCTGTTCAGCTTTAAATGGGAAGAGTGTCAAGGTGATGATTTAAGAGCTGACCAGCTGATGCAATGATGGGAATGAGTCAGCAGGGTCTTTGGCTGTTGTCTCTTTAAGAGCCTATGTAAAAAGGGGAGGCTCTGCTAGTGTGTCTTTTTCTCCTTTCCTTTTCCTGCTGTATTTGCTGTTGGTTGGATTCTGCTCATAGCACGTGTATGTATATTGTTCCTAGTGATACTTGTATAGCATTGTAGGTATTGTACATAAACCACCATTTGTTACAAACCACTGTTTGCTGTGTTTGCTCCTGGGTTGTCGCAGGCAACAGGACTGTGCACACTCTGACACATCATTTATAATCCATAATGTCTGGTTTCGTAGGACACGCTTGGCTTATGCTTTAACATGATTTATGAACCTAGTCATTAAGAAACATTTTTCTCCTTAAATGTATTTTCAGAAAGTATGGCGGGGGGGGGGGGGCAAGGCAGGCACACAATCTTATGTATCTGAATTCTGTAAATAAAAGATACAATGTTGAAAAATTAAGTCTATCACCAACTCACTTTCATTTGTTGTGGCACTAAGAAGTCTTCCCAATATTTATTTATTGAAAGTTATTTTTTTAACATTGTTCAGCCAAAATGTTCCCATTGTAGCTATCAGCAAAATCTGCTTTCATGTTTATAGTATGAAACACTAGCGCAAAATGGCAAAACATGAAAGGGGATGCAGTAAACAAGGAAATAAGCACTAGACTAGATACTAAATTTAAACAGCAATTCTTGTGATGACCATCAAAAACAGGAAAGTCTCTTTCTTTAGGAGTTCTAACACTGCATCTTTAAACTGTTAGGTGATCATTTATACCAGATAATTTATAATTTAGTCACTAAAGGATGAAGAATTTGATCTTATGTAGGTATGCCCCACTAAATCAAGAAAACCTCTAAAATAATTAAATATCTTTAAGCCACTTAAGAGAATAGAATATGATATATGATATACATAGAAAGAGGCAAATAATTAATAGTGTACACACACCTATAATTTACTTTAAGGGCAAGAAATATTTCTGCAAATACTCATGAGTTGTTTTCTATTTAATTTACAGCTAAAATACTTACCTAACAAGGAAAGGTTATTTGATTTATATCCTACCCTTTCTTTCCAAGATCTCAATGTGCAATACTCCCATCTCCAATTTAACATTTTTAATAATCCCGTAAAATAGGATTGTTGGTATGAGAGAAAGTGATTGGCCCTATGAGTTTTTATGTTAGCTTTCTAACCTAGTTAAATACTGTAGCTGATATACTAGACCAAGGCTTTTCAACCTTTTCACTCATTGTACCACTTTTAGGATATGGCAATATCTGAGTACCACCAGTCGCCCAGCAAGGTGTCAAAAACCTGATGACCAAAAAAAGAAAAAAAGGAAAAAAGTGATAATGTACAGGTAGTCCTCAACCTACAACAGTTCGCTTAGTGACTGTTCAAAGTTACAACGGCACTGAAAAAAGTGAGTTATGATCATTTTTCACACTTATGACCATTTCAGCATTCCCAGGGTCATGTGATTTACATTCAGATGCTTGGCAACTGATTCATATTTTTGATGGCTGCAGTGTCTCAAGATCATGTGATCCCCTTTTGCATCCTTTTGACAAGCAAAGTCAGTGGGGGAACCAGATTCACATAACAACCTTTTATATGAGGAGTGTCAAACTTAATTTCATTGAGGGCCGCATTAGCATTGTGGTTATCGTGGGGGGGAGGGGTCCTTCCTTCCTTTTTCCCTCCCCACCCTCCCTCCTGTCTTCTCATTCCCATTTCCTTCCTTCCTTCCTTCCTTCCTTCCTTCCTTCCTTCCCTCCTTCTTTCCCTCCTTCTCATTCCCATCTCCTTCCTTCCTTCCCTGATCCTGGTACTTCTGCTGAACCCTGACAGCTGATCTGCGCTTCTTTGGGGCTCAATAAAAGCACCAGGATCAGTGCTGGACTCCAGCTGATCAGTGCTTCTGGGGGGCTCAGCAGAAGCGCTAATCAGCTGTAGCTGCACGGGCCAATCATGGGCTCCTGCCAAGCCCCCATAGCCCTGCAGAAGTACACACTGATCCTGGGGCTTCTTCCCAGCTCACTTGCTCGCCCTTCCCCCCAAAAAAGGCCGCTTGCTAAACATGCTGCTCGCTCATTCACCCTTCCCACGAAAACAGGCCACTCACTAAACAGACTGCTTTCTCATTCACCCTTCCCCTGAAAACACGCTGCTCACTTAAACAGGCCACTCGGTCATGTGCCCTTCCCCCGAAAACAGGCCGCTCGCTCTGTCTCTCATCGCTGCTTTGGTAAGAAAAGCCTCTTTTCTTCTCACTCTTTCTCTCCCTCTCCTGCCAAAACTTGCCCCTTTTATGCTTCTCTTCTCTCTGCCCTCCTCCTCCTTTTTTTTGCCAGGTATGCCAGAAGCTCCAATTACCATGTCACCACGTGTGCCGATCTTGGGGCTTCTCCCAAGCTCTGCAGCTCCAGCTGATCTCCTCCAGGTCTGTGGAAGACTGCTTTAGCTGGTTCCCTCCTCCGTTACACTTGGCTAGGGGTCACGTTGAAAAGTCCTGTACTAGACAATAATGCCTGGTTCTTTTTAACTTTAAGCAAAGGCAGTCACTGGGAAGATAAGAGTGGTATGTATATAAACTCATGTATGAAAGGAGAAATATGGGTGAGAGAAGTTTCTCTCCATCTCACAATATTAAAATAAGGCCTTATCCTAAATGTGGTAAGGACCAATACAAGTATGTACTTTTTACCCAATGCAAACTTACACTGATGCTGCTATCAGATATGATGTCGGTCACTACTTTATATTATTTTTAAATAGGACTGGAATAACCGGCCATCAATTGCTAATAATTTTGATGGAGCTTGTTACCTCTAAAATCCCAAAGGGCACACCGTCAATGCTCATTGCTAAGATGCATTGATGGAAAATGTGATCATCCTCATGTCCATATTTTGTAAACATCTTGATGCATCTGATTGCCTACTGTTGAATACAATATAGAAAAGTGGATTTGATGGGTCAATGGCTAAAACAATAGGGCTCTTCACATCTTCTTAGAAGACCCTGCTTGTTTCTTTTCTTTTTGTGCCTATGTTCTGTTGTTCTTTTGTTCCCCCTGTTTCTGTTACTACTGCCTTATTGGACAGACAGTAAACTTCCTCTGTATTGTTTTGGTGCCACCCAGGGGCCATTTATGATTTCCAGAAAAACAAAATGGGAATTTTTCTCATGCATGGAACATGGAAAAACAAGTGCTAGAAATAACAATATGGCAGAAAAAATGTCGCTAGGCCATGTTTATGTTATGATTATATGTATCTGGGGAAAGGCCCTAAGCATGATTTAAAATGTATCATTTTAAAGTATTCACCCTAAGGAAGCATTCCAGATTTCCTTAATAGATCCAGTTGTTGAGATGTACAAATACATTGTAAAATTCAACTTTTCTCCCACGAGGTTGCCATCTCCATTGTGAAGTAAAAACCATTACAAGAGATAGTACCTAATCACAAAGAATTTTCCACCACTCCTAAGGCTTTACATAACTTCTTAATGTGCAAAAAAGTTAATTATAAAGACTCAATGCTACTAAGGGGACATTAGATTTGCTGAAGTAAAAAGTTATCTCATATCCAAAGCTTTGAGTGCTCCCTTTAGAAGAAGTAAAAAAAAACATTCTGTGCTGCAATGAAACATTCACTTCTGGTGATGTTTGAATGCAGTTAACTGGTTTATTCAACAAGCACCATTAATAAATGCCTGTGAATTCAAGCCACAGTAGCACTCATATAACATATTAAGGGCACTTCCACAGCTGCCCTAACCATAGCGTGAAAATGTCCTGGCACCTGCCATTTTCTGCCAAGTCCACATGCCTACATCTCATCCCCAGTCCATATCTGAAACATCTTTAAAGTCAGCTGCTCAGTTTTAATGCTTTGCTCTTCCGCCCCACATTTTGTGGCATGGATAAGAGCTCACATGATTCAGTAATCATTGGGTTGTTAAGGTGGTCAGAGATTGGAAAGTCTCCCCTTGATCATTCAGACTGCTGTTGAACAAGCTCCTTTCCCTGTAATTTCTGGGCCCAATCCTCCACGGCCAATTTTGCTCAGGTTCCAGAAAAGAAATGATGCCTCACTTCCACAGAGGCATCTGCTGCATAATGCCAGAGCGATGCTTTCCATAATGTTTATTATGTCTTATCCAGGTTCTTTTAAAAGGCTTATGGCTATTCTCATTTTTATTTAACATGGGGGTTTAGTACAATATTCTTTTGAAGGAGTGCTAGCATTTTTACTGCTTTTCTTTATTATTTTTAAATCTTCAGGAATATGTGCAAGAACACTACAACCATCAATCAGACCATAATACTTTTAGGGTACGGAATGGGACAACTCGCTGTGGCCAAATTGCCACGGCCAACTCGCCACAAGCCAACTCCTCACAGGACAATTCAACAAATACAAAAGTTAATATTGGAACCATGGCCAATGATAATAAAACAAAGTCAATTCAGAAATATAAGTTACAAAAATTTTGATAAAAACATGGTCACCAATAATAATTGATTGAAATGATGAATACAGCATTGAATTGTCCCACAGTGAGTTATCCTAGACACTTCAGGACTAGTCTTATGCATGAAACTATGCCAGCGCAAAATTTGCTCCCTATTACCATTCTGGTCTTACTTTTCTTACCACTGAATTGCCTTTGAGACAGCACCAGGAACCATAAAGGAGGAGGCACTCTATCCCGTCTAAACTGGCCAATCCGCTGATACCTTCTCCTAGGTTTTATTTGATGGCAACATTTTCTGAATATTTGATATATCGTGACAGTTTGTTTTCACTAAACTGCCACATTTCGTTGACTGCTAAAAGAGAAATATTTTTTTAAAAAAATAACGTTTATGCTGTGGTTAGGTGCAGTGGAGAAAAGGCCCTAAGCATGATTTGGAATCCATCACAGTCAAAGCATTCAGCCAAGGAAAGCAGTGCAGATGAAACAGAAAATCATTGCTAGAGAATTTGCCCATTGCCTTCTTTCTGATCAATATCCCAGCCACCGGTACAATGGTTTTGTTCCTGGGTTACAAATTATTATGGCAAATCCTAGCAGGCAAAAACTATAACTGGATCGATTAACATTTTGGCTCTTGTTCCCAATCTAATCTTTTCTCCAGCCTCTTCCTTTTTAAAGTGCAGAGCCCAGGCAATTGTGAAGTTTCAAAAACAAAAGGAAACAACAGAGATACTGTTGAAGGACCATGAAAGAACAATTGCTGTTTAACCATGCATTAATGGTTAGTTCACGTTTGGGCAACACAATCAACTGCAGCTGGGTCAACTTAGTAAAAAGAAATTATTATATATTTCAGTTAACAAACTCTTGATAATTATGAAGTAACCATGTTCCTTGGTTTAGAGACATTTTCCTCAGGAAAAAGCAAACTATAGTAACAAACTCGGGCCACAAAAAATCCCAAGTCTTGAACAACTAAAATGAAATAATTTTAAACATATTTGATAGAAACTAATTTCACCTATTCAGAGGATTTATTGGGGGCAGAGTTATACTATTCTCATTTTACTGAAGGAGCATACATTTTGCTTCTGGTGCTAAAAGAATGTTCTTGTTACATCCAATTTAAGGCAAAGCTAATAATAAGAGTAACTTAACCTATTGCCTCTCATCTGCAATTTAAAACTGGTTGTTTGCCAAACATCAAGGAGCTTGAAAGCTTATTTGTTTGAGCAACAGCCAGCAAAGCAATTTGTGAGACAGCTATGTTGGTACTATTCAGATCTGTGCAATATAGCATATAAATATATATTTTCCTGTACTTTGTTTATATGCTACAAACTACAGGTCAGAAAGGAGAGAGGCTAATAAATGTATTTGCAAAGTTGTTGCAAATGTAGTCAATGTTAACTTATTCTACTTGTGCATTTCAATAGGACTGCACAACGCTCATGATTTTAAAAGTATGTTAGAATGTATAAAGGTACATTCTAATTCCTCAGCTACACCTTTTTCCAGAATTGCACAGCAGCTACAGAGAACAGCCCTCCTAATCCAGGAAAAGATGCCACAAAAGCTGCAAAAGATTGCAAACATGTTCTACATCAGACATGTCAAATTCGCGACATCACGTGACATCGCACAACATATCAGAACTTTTTCCCCATTGCTGGCAATGGCGTGGGTGCGTTTCATCATGACGTGTCCGGCCTGCGGGCTGGCATTTTGACACCCCTTTCTACATTCATCCTCTTATATGCGCTAAAGTGCCCTTTTAGAATAAAGTCCAAACCATTGCACAGTTACATGGTTTGATTTGGTTTAAGATGGCAGAAACTCTATTATTCAGTTATTTGGGAATAATGTACCTTGAGCCTGGCAGTGTTAGGCTTCAGTGTCCCCAACCTAGACAAAGTTTCCCCAACATTTCACTAGCAACTGCGGCTGGCATCTTTGGAAATAAGATAGCTAGCTCTGCAGACCATAGGCAACTGAATAAAAACTAACTGGGATTCTGTTTTTATAATCAGATGTCCTGACTTGTGATTGGTCTTTAGCCAAAATGGTTCCCAATTGGTACAGGTTGGTGAGGGCTGGGTTCTGAGTGGTTATTTCTTTATGCCCTAATTCAGACATGTCAAACTTGCAATGTCACATGACGTCGGAGTTTTTTCTCCATTTCCTGCAATAGGGTGGGCACAGTTTCCTGATGACACGTCTGTCCCGCAGGCCAGCAGTTTGACACCCCTGCTCTAATTCAACTGCAGATTTATAATTCTTCTGTAATAGACTATTTCAGCTATGGAAAAATTAAAAAGCAAGTTGCTTTGAATTTTCCTGCTTAGGGCCGAAAAATATAAAATTTAAAAAACATTGCACTATACAAAGGGAAGCTGTATATCACTGCATTACTGTGCAAGAGAATATTAAAAATTTCATTTGAAACAATAATCTAATATAATAAAAGGAAAAGGACTCCCTGTGGATTTTACTCGAATAGTTGTTGATAACTATAGGGGGCAGTGCTCATCTCCATTTCAAGACCATTGAACCAGTGCTGTCTGAAGACATTTCCATGGTCATGTGGCCAGCATGACTTCATGGAGCGCTGTTACTTTCCCACCAAAGTGATACCTATTTATCTGCTTGCATTTGCATGCTTTTGAACAGCTGGTTTGGCAGGAGTTGGGACAAAGATGAGAAATCACCCCGTCACATGGCGCTCAGTCTTGAACTACTGCACTGATAATCTAATATATAAGTACAGAAAGCATTTAATTTAAAAAGGGCCAAATAGGAAAAAGAAGGGAAGGCTAGAATCACTGATACCAAATTACAAATAAAATTAATTTAATTAATATTGCCTGCTTAGGATTCAGGAATTCTTGAGATTCAGAATTCCTATAGAGTTTATTGTGTAGCATTGTTAGATAGGTTCCTTTCTTCCTCTTGATTCTTTTCTTTTTAGAGCATAGTTGTATAAAAGCAGAAATAAAGCAAAAAAAATTGAAAATTACAAAGTGTCTGAACCTACCTTTCTAAAACTATAGAATTATAAAAATTCTGGCTGCTTTCTATAAAAAGTTTTAAAGAAACTATTTTAAAGGAGCATTCTAGGAAATAAAAAATAATAATTCTGGCTTTTTCAGGTCTCCTATCATGAGGTTAACTTAATTGGTCTATGCATTAAGCAGATTGCCAATGATGTGCAATGACCCTGATCCAGCACCGGCGGAACAGATCCTACTCATCCAAGATCTTCCAGATTGTCCTCTGCAGGTGAAGGATATTGCTGCTGGCACCACAGCAGACAAGGTACTGAGCAGGGTCAGCTCATGGTAGCATCTGGGTGGCAGACAAGAGCCCAGGGCCGGAATTCCAGGCATATTTTATGAGGAGGCACGAGTTGTCTTCTCATAAAGGATGTTTGCTGTGGGGTAGTAGAGTTATTATTCCAGAGAAATTGAGGGAAAGGGTCTTACAATCGTTACACGAGGGGCATCCTGGCATAGTAAGGACAAAGGCACTAGCTAGGAGCTACTTATGATGGCCTGGACTTGACAAAGCCATAGAGGAGCAGGTAGCGGGGTGCTACACGTGTCAGAGGTCAAGGCCAGAACAGCCACAGGCTCCCATTCACAAATGGGAAGCAACTCACACCCCATGATCTAGGTTACACATCGATTACGCTGGGCCTTTTCAGGGACAATCGTTCCTGGTAGTGGTTGACAGCCACTCTAAATGGCTAGAAGTAGTCCCAGTCTCTAGCATGACCACTGCAAATACAATTCAAGTGCTTCGGGGACTATTTGCCACTCATGGGTTGCCTGATGTCTTGGTCTCTGATAATGGCCCACAATTCACATCTGCTGATTTCCAGGCATTTACCAGAGCCAACTCGATTAGACACGTCACATCAGCGCCTTTCCACCCGTCGACTAATGGCTTGGCAGAATGAATGGTGAGGACAACCAAGGACACATTGAGGCGCATCATTAGTGGAGACTGGCATCACCGGTTAGCTCAGTTTCTTTTGGCACAACATACCACTCCATGTACAGCCACGGGCAAGAGCCCTGCTGAGTTGCGTTGGGGATGGCAATTCATTACTAAGTTGGACAGACTACACCCAGACAGAGTGGCAGCTCAACAGGAGCAACCAGACACCACCAGAGAATTGCATATTGGTGAAAAGGTTTGGGCCCAGAACTATGGTCTAGGGCCTACCTGGATTCAGGGGGTGGTAGTGGGCAAAACGGGGCCTGTATCTTACATTGTAGAGGTGGAGGAGGGTCGCGAGGTGAGAAGACACATTGACTAGTTGAGAAAGAGACAACCTGAAAAGCCACAAAATGTGTTTCCAGAGCAACATCTGGCTGGTAATCAGGACCCTGATGGTGTCCTAAGGGATGACTACATTGCAGACACAGTTGCCCTTGCTGATCCAGGTGACCACAATGCGGGTCAATCAGTGAAACGATTAGCAAGGAACCATAGGTCACTGGCGTATCTCAAGGACTATGTAAGGTCTTGAGGCTAGGGTATTATAAAAAAATCAAGCTCCACACTGCAGGGTTGTTATTCCATTAGTTGTTTATTGTTTCTATTATTATTTGTTTTTTTGTATGGGGGAAGGGGTGTTATGTATATATGTATATAGGAGATGTTCACAGAGATAGCCACTGACACCACCAGGTGGCAGGGTGCCCTGTCAGGATTGGCAGGGCAGTCTTTGGCGGGAAATCTGGACAATGGGATTGGTTCCAAGTATACCTGGCTAGGTATATAAGAGAGGCAGTTGCCCCTTTGTTGGCCAAGTCTGTGCTACATCAATAAAGAATGTTATGCTGAACCCTGTTGTCCTGCATCATCCATCTTGGCCATGCGGTCCAGAGCCCACGATCTAACACTTTTGTTACTTAAAGGTAAAGGTTCCCCCGCACATGCATGCTAGTCGTTTCCGACTCTAGGGGCCTGTGCTCATCTCCGTTTCAAAGCCAAAGAGCCAGCACTTGTCCGATGACGTCTCCATGGTCATGTGGCCGGCATGACTAGACGCCAAAGGCGCACAGCTACCGGAGTGGTCCCTATTTTTCTACTTGCATTTTTACGTGCTTTCGAACTGCTAGGTGGGCAGAAGCTGGGACGAGTAACAGGCACTCACTCTGCTACGCAGCACTTGGGATTCGACCCACCAAACTGCCGACCTTCTGATCGACAAGCTCAGCATCCTAACCCACTGAGCCACTTGCTTCATGGCAAATAAAGTAGGAATGGGAAGAAAGCAGCGAAGACAACAAAGCTAGACCACCGAAACAGCAGCAGCCAAGCTGAAACTGCATCGTCAATAAAGCATTTCAAGTTTGAAAGCACAGGGAAGAGCAAGAGGGCAGAACTGCCTTAAAATATAAAGGTAAAGGTAAAGGTTCCCCCACACATGCGTGCTAGTCGTTTCCGCCTTAAAATATACCCAGCTGTAAAGCAAACCAACAAACACTCTTAAGGCTTCTGAGAATATCTATACTTCCTGCAATACTGAGCAGTACTGTATATATATATAGACCGTTCCCCGTATGATCACAACCGGAAGAGGATTTCTAGATTAAAAGCAATCAATATGGATTGAACGCGGAGTCTCGGAACAAGAAGTTTTGGGACTCCGCCAAGGGAAATCCCGGCATCCTCTGTGACTATTTAGAATAATCATTTTATTCATTCAATTCCCGATATCCGACAGCCACCGTCCCCTCCACCAAAAAACAAACAAACAAACAAAACCAGCCTTCAATCTCTTCCCAGCGGGAGAACCCACTCCTATCTAAAAGCAGGGGAAGAATCACAACGTATCGGTTTACGCATGCGCTACCCTGCCAGCTCAGTCCCAGCACCGGGGGCCCGGGCGATGAATGAGGCGAGGGCGTGGCTGACGGCTGCACGCGACTGCCGAGCTCGCCGTCACAACGTGGGGGGGGGGCAATGAGGCGGGGGAAGGAGCGGACTCGCTGCTTTCCTCGGCCGCGCCGTAACGGCTGATCGTCGGGCGTCCTTCTCCTCCCGTGCCCATGCACGAGAGCTGTAGCCGTCCCAGCTCTTGCCCAGCCATCTCTTTCTTCCGCTCGCGGCCGCCGAGGGACAGTGGTAACCGATTCCGGCGCTACGTTGGTGGGTGACCGAGCGCCCCCGGCCGCAACTCTCAGCATGCCATGGGCAACAGCTGGGCGGCGCAGTGGTGTTGCTGGGTCTTCCCGAGACGGGAAGCGGGACGCCTCCAGCGAGGAGGAGGGTAAGCGCTGGGCCGGTTTGACTTCGATTCCGCCTTTCCGGGGGAATTTAAGACAGGCCGGCCTGTGACTGAAAGGCAGAGCCTCCCCGCGTGTGGAGCTTTGCCTCCGGTGCCTTGGAAGAGGGGGATTCGGCTGGAAACTCGATCCGCGCTTGGTTAACCGGGAGGGTTGAATAAAGCCTCCCTATTCACAGGCAGTGTATCTGAATCCTAGTTAACAGCGGGGCAGGCGTGTCTGAAGGCGCTGGTCTTCAAGCCAGGCCTGTGGGCCTTTTCCCAAGGTATCAGGTTGGCCTCTGCGGCGTAGAATTAAGTGACCTTTCAGCCTGGTGGAGCTGCAATGGGTTGCCAGCCATGTGCGGTTCGAAGGTCCCCCAGAGACGGGCGGCCATCAGCTCACCCTGGCTAAAACGGTTGGCGGTGACGGTTGTCTTAGCAAAATTATGTCATCCAGTGGTGTACTGGGGTTCTCGTGACTTGCACGTGGTTGTTTTTTTTTAAATAAAGTCTGATGGCGTAGGGTGAATAAACGATTTTGGTCTCATTTGCTGTACTTACAGGCCAATTTAAGTAATGTGCTTCATTGTGTTCAGAGCGAACAAATGATGAATAGTGTGGCAGCATTTCCCATTTGCCCCTGCTGCAGTGTTATTTGGCGATACCGAGGTTGAGAAAAAAGGGAGTGAGGAAGTATAAACAGTTTTGTTTTGATGAGCACGTTATATTTCCATATTTTCATAGCCTCCTACGGATAAAAAGACAATAATTAAGATTATATAGCCCTGTTGGCAATTGCTATTAACTTTTTTTAACCATACAGTTTAGGTTGACTTCAGCCTCACAACTTACTTTCACTTTAGATTTGTTTGCTTGGTCATAAAAAACCTCATAATTCATGGGCAGACAAAAAAAACTTCCATTGTTTTGTCTAAGATTTTTTGAAAACTGATGAAATAATTATATCTGCCTCTGTGTGTGGAGTAATTACCAGGTATCTAGCTAGTAACCATCAATGAACCTAGCCTCTAGGACAGGGGTCTTCAAACTTGGCCCTTTTACGACTTGTGGACTTCAACTCCCAGAATTCCTCAGCCAGCGTGCCGGGTTGAGGAATTCTGGGAGTTGAAGTCCACAAGTCATAAAAGGGCCAAGTTTGAAGACCCCTGCTCTAGGACAGTGGTGTCAACCTCACAATGTCACGTGATGTGTCACGAGTATCTCAACTTTTTTTCCATTGGTAGCAATGGGATGGGCATGGTTTCGGCATGACGCATCCAGCCCATAGGCCAGCGGTTTGACACCTCTGCTCTAGGAATTTAATTCCCCCTTTTAACCTCTCTATATTAATATAGGTACAGTAGTTCTGGTAATTCTTGACTTAGTGGTCATAAGTTGTGGTGATCATCCAGCAAGGTGCCCATGTGCTTGTTTTGCTTAATGACTGCAATCCCTGCTCACCCTTTAAGTCACTGCATGGGTCATTGAGCAGAGCACGGAAGGATTCCGGTTGGGAAAGGCCCTGGCAGTCCTATCACATACCCAAGCCTACATTTCAGCACCTCCCAAGTTCACACATGGCTTCCCAGAGTGTCTCCCACCCCGTGAGGTATCCCATGCTTCACTTCCCACCCCACTGGGTCCCACACACTCCTCCCCAGACCTTCAGCCCAGCTTAGTCCACTTACATTTTCTGTAGATCTCCTTTGGGAATCAGCCAGTCCATACTCTATAGGGAAACTGAGGGCATATCAACCCTTCTTGAAGCTGTCCTGCTGTGCAGCCTTCCTAAACAGAAGACACATGGTGCTGTCCTGAAAGTGGGTGCCATTTTGGGAACAGCCACAGTCAATTGTGGCCACTCCAAAATGGAGCTTGCTTCTGGAATGGCGCCATGTAGCCTCAGTACTTTATAGGGAGGCAGATGGGTGGATCGACTGGCTCTTCTTCCTGAAGGCAATCTCCATCTGTATTGTGTACTATATAGTCTCATTAAACAGTATTTCAGTTTACTATATCTCTGTATATAGGTTACATTTATCTGCTGCCATAATGCATCGAAATACATTAAAGGAGAAGAGCACTGGAATATTTATAGCCAGTAGAGAGATTGATTTATTATTATTATTTTAGTGCTTTTAAGTCAATCTTGACTCATTGTGATCGCCTGGATGAGACTGTGTGGTTTTCTTGGCAATTTTTTGGAAGTGGTTTACCATTGCCTTCTTTCTAGGAGTGACTGAAAGTGACTGGCTCAAAATCATCAATCTCCATTTTCTAGCCTGATGCTTTAACACTAGTTCTCTTAAAATATCTCAAAAGATTTCACATAGAACATTAAGGACTGTTTATTTGGTTCCAGGTAACAGAACACTAAAAAATATAGACAAATTTCAGGAAGATAGATTCTTGAGTAGTAGAAAAAAGTCTTACAAATTTGAGACAATTTGGCAATGGAACAAGTTACACAGAAGAACTGTCTCTCCTTTCACTAATATGTTTAAAGGCATCCACTTATCAAAATATTTTAATTTGGATTCTAGCACTGAGCAAGTGATTGGATTCATGGGTTTAATAGATACCTTCCATTATGAAGCTGGGATGAATAGATTATTTATACTAGGCCAAACGATTGCATCATCAATTTTGCAGTAACATAGGATCATTTATGCCTAAATATTCAATATTTTTATATTAATCTAAACTAAAATGTACCCTTAGGAATCTGGAAGCTGTGAGAAATATAAAACAACAAATCTGATAGTTTAAATATATATATAAATACCGTTCTTTGATTGTCTATTGCGCTCAGGATCTTTTTGTTTTCCAAAGCTGAGGATTAATTTTTCTAGTGCCAAAAAGGTTCACAAGTTTCTTTTGAAACTGGAACTACATATTTCATGATTAATGCAACAAAAAACAAATCTCACTTTGCTGTTTATTTTGAAGATGTAAAATTTGAAATAGTTTCTCAAGATAATTATAGATATCTTCAAGGGAATAAATGACAACATGTATACCATGATGTCCACAAGGAAATGCATCGGATTTCATAACACATCTTGTTTGTATGATATGACATGTATTTTATTTTAACATAATTATGGCTTATTATAGCTGCCTTTGGCTTAAATTGTTTGTTGTAAAGAAGCCTTCTTTGTGCTGAAGGTGTAATTAGAAATTCAAGCATGTGTAATTTCAGCATCTTCATTGTCAACTTTCATTTCACCCCAAGAGGAATCACAACATTATTCTTTAAGTGCTTATGGGAATAAATATAATAAGAGCTTTGGGATTACTTTTATTATCCTATCTGAAGAATAACTAAATTTATAATGCTCCTTTATTTTGTAGAAAGTAATAGGCATCATACACTTTGTTTAAAAACAGTCTGGGTCTTCATTTTACCAACCTCAGAAGGATGGAAGCTAAGTCAACCTTGAGCCCGTCAGGATCAAACTCCTAGCTGTGGTCAGAGTTACCCTGCAATATTGCATTCTGACCACTGCGCCACCAGGGCTCCCAGTAGAGGTTCCTCTGGAAGAAGAGTGGATTTTTTCAATTCACCCTCCATGTCACTACATGTTCCAGATGGTCAGTTTTTTCCAGGAAGGAGTAGGGTGTAAAAAGGACTCCCCCTTTTCATAGCTGAAACGTATTTTTTACATACGATATAAGTTAAAGACAGACTTTGCTGTCTTTAATAATGTCTTCCATAGTATAATCTTGAATATATCCAGAATATATAAATAATAACAGTGATGTGTAGAACACACATTGGAATCTAGCTGTGTTCAATGCATGTGCCAACCACTTATTTTTACAGGGTCAATGCAACATTACTTATTCACTTGAGAACATGGCAATTAGAATGCTAGATGGATAAATTAATTTTCTGCAAAATAGACTGACCATTCCTAGTTCTTTACTTCTGGAAAGATAGGAAAGGAGATTCATTCTTGCTAATATATGCTGGCAGAAATTACAGTATTGGAATATAGCAAAGCTAGGTGATTCTTTTCAATTATTCAGATAAATATTGTTTCCAAATAAGGCTTGTATATGGTTGTTTGGCTCACCCATTGCTTTACACCATCAAAAGGTCCAATTGGTTTTGTATTAATGTAATAAATCATAATTTATTCAGAAAATCATATCTAAACAAACATGGTCTGTGATATGTAAACTCAATATGTTTAGCACGGTACATAGTACTTCCAAACCCTAATGTCAGCAACTTTTGATTTAGGAATCATAAGTTCTAATTTCATGCCCTTCTTTGCTAAATATACCCAAGATTGTGATCAAGCTTTTATTAAAAGAGTATTTCCGAGGTTGTGTGAAAAAGGGCATGTAACCATGTGCAGGCTTCTCATGACAAAAAATACAGTATACAATATTATACATGGGAGGGTTATTAAACAAATTCTAATGAGGGAAAAATTATTCTGATGACTTGAAATATAGCAGTAATTCTGCTATGATACTGTTGGTTTATATTCTAGATCAAAGTACTTCAGAACATGCTCTACAGGAGAACATTTCACTATAGAGGTAAGTAAAGATTTTAAGGCTCAGTGGGTTAGGACGCTGAGCTTGTCGATCAGAAGGTCGGCAGTTTGGCGGGTCGAATCCCGAGTGCCGCGTAACAGAGTGAGCGCCTGTTACTCGTCCCAGCTTCTGCCAACCTAGCAGTTCGAAAGCACGTAAAAATACAAGTAGAAAAATAGGGACCACTACGGTGGGAAGGTAACAGCGTTCCGTGCGCCTTTGGCGTCTAGTCATGCCGACCACATGACCACGGAGACGTCCTCGGACAAGCGCTGGCTCTTCGGCTTTGAAACGGAGATGAGCACCGGCCCCTAGAGTTGGAAATGACTAGCACGCATGTGCGGGGGAAACTTTACTTTACCTTTTTATAGTCATATTATGAAACTAGTATGTTTTTTATTGCAAATTTGCTGGCTGAAACATGCAATAAATAAATTTGAGCAGTTAAAATTATTTGTTGCTAATTTCAATCACATCAATTTGGAACAATCTGTTCTTAAGAATGACAATCTAATTAAAATCACTGTATGCTACGGTTTATGATCATTAAAATGCAAAGAAAACATAAAATACTGTAATCTTGGGATAACATAAATGTAATAACATTCATGCAACTATGAACTGGGTATGTTCCATTATGTGACTGGGCAAAAGGGATGGAAAGCGGTGGCAAATTACCAGCTTCTTTGAGCTCTCTGGTTCCTTAACATTTCTGTCCTGTTTTTGCTGGTTTTGGTACCCTTTCCTGACATAGTGTTTTCCTAGGATTGCCCTAGGAATTAGTTCATATAGTTTCCCAAAATTGCAAAAGTCAAACATCAAAAAAGCTAAGAAATGGCAGAAGAAAATCTGTGGTTTCCAGTTACCAGAAGACTTTAAAACATCAAAAGATCAGTGAACTATTGCATGTATGTGATTGTAAACGGCTGCTAAGCAGATAAAACTCTTCTCTCACCAATATTTTTGCTTTTCCTAGAAATTAAATTGCTGTAGAAATTAGAGAATACCCCAAAGAATACTAAAAGAATACTGTTTAAAATAATTCATTTGAAAGTTAATTTGTTTGAAGACCATCTAGTTTTTGTTAATTCCAGTCTTAGCCCGTTTCAAAATTAATCTTCTTAAGAACTTTGATGATTTGACAGGTATACATATGAATCTTACTAAATTGACAACAGTTTATCTTAATATAGAAAAACAATTACAAATATATCACAGAGCTTATGAGGCACAAAATTAAAATAAAATACCTCAGTTATTTGAAGGTAATCATATCTAAAATGTTAAAGAGGTTCTTAAAAATTACACTTATTGGATATATTAAGAATATTATTCAAAGGTTAATTTATGGAAATCATTAAATCTATCTTGTTTAGGGAAGTTAATCAAAATCCCTAACCTGTTTATTTTTTATTTCTGTTTTTATTTCTGTTTATTTTTTTTATTTCAGTGCCTTCATTTGGCTATTTATAAAGTAGTTATAGTGGCAAAAGATTAATAAATAACTGTACACATGGGGGAAAGGCATGAGACTAAAATTATGTACAGCAATGCAAATGAATAAATATTCACAGTTTATGATGATACAGTATGCAATAAGATTGAATATTTATATTTATAACATCAGAATATTTTCAGATATAAATTTCATTTAAATATTATATTCTATTACTGTTTTATAACTGTCCAAAAAAGATAAAACTTGAAACCCTTTTTTGGGTTTCATAACACTTTATCCCCAAACCAATCAGAAAAAAAAGACTTGAATTTCTAATTTAATGAGATTTGATCAAAGGATCTACAGGTACTTTATAGTAATTGAAGACAGTTTAAAATATTTAAATCAAGTTTCTAAACTGTTTTTAAACTTCTGTACGGGCAAAATCAAATTTAAACCATTATCAGCTAAAAGTAGGAGACATTAATTGTAGTTACTACATAGTCTCTAACCTTAAGGAAATTGTGTTCAATAGAACCAGAGATACGCCCAAGGTTTTTGCAAAGCTGTACCTAAATTAGATTATATTTACATACAATATGTGGTGGTCTTATATAAAAATTCAAATAATTTGTATTCAGATAAGGAAAATAAATAAGCAAAATGTTGTCCTGGATTCTAGATTAGCCTTATTAAATGAAGCAAATGAAAACTGTTTGATATAATTTATGGTCTGTATACAGAGTGGAATAAATTCATATATTCCTAAAACCAATAGTAATCCATGGTCAGATTTTTATTTATTTAAAGGGAAAACTGAGCAATACATTTTTCTACAATATTGTTTACAACTATATCTAATATATTTGGAGGTTATATATTAACAAAATTATATATTTGTACTATGTACGGATTTAAAATGATAATTTACAGTTTTTATAAAATAGCTGCTAAGCTTTACTACACATGACACTTATTTTGTCTGAAGTAGCTATGTATTTGGTATTTCAATAAACACTTGATTAATTGAACTATTGTATCTATTTTCAGTTTGAGAACCTAGTGGAAAGTGATGAAGTAAGTTCTTCATACTGACTTTATTAAGTTCAGTAGATGTTTTATATATACAAATTAGATTATAAGATATTTGAAATTAGAGCAACTAAAAATGTAATGAATTGGAAAACTAGAAGAGGTGGCACAAGATTTATTTAATTCTTAGAATTAATTTTATGAAACCTTTAGTTTCTGGCATTAGGGCAGAATGATGGGAAAATGTTATACTCCATGCTTTAAGAATAATCACAATTCTGTGTTATTTAAGTTATGTTCTTTTTAGACAAATTATATAATGTTCATATTGTTATGTAATAATGAATCCTTTGTGAGAAACTTAGCTTTTCGATCAGGGAAAATAATAGTGTTGGCTTTTCCAAAGAGATGCTAATAAAGATCCAATCCTTTTACACACCTCCTTGTATATAAATACTGTATAGATACTAGGAAAGGATTCAATTTTAGAAGCCTTTTATATGGGCTTTTTCCCATTTGCTTGCTGAACATGCCTCTGACATACTTTGAAGGAAAATTTTGTAAGCACCCTTAATATAAATTTATCATAGATACATGTATAATATATTCAATATAGATATAAGTACTGTATAAGAGACTGGCGTGGCATCCAAGATATTCTTTGTAAAGCAGATCTTTATTTTTTTTAATAATAATAAATCCTCTTATTTAGTAAAGGAAGATAAATTTCACAGCTTGTTTATGATCTTGTGCTTCTCTAAGAAACCCTAACAGCTATCCTTGTAGATGAGAAGACATGAGTGAAATGTGAATGTCCAGTTTCTCACTAATCATGAGAAACCACAGTCCTATGATTAAACAGATTTGCTTCTGTGACATTTAGTGTAACCCTAAGAGGCAAAACAATTCTGAGTCTTAAAGATATAATCTGAAGATGATAAAAATAATACCGTTGATCAACTGATAATCCCATTAAAAATGATATTTGCTTTGAAATCTGCCTTCCTTAGACTTGCTGTTCGATTTGATTTAAAATGCAGACAGTTGCAATTCCAGTTCAGGGGAGAATAGAAGAAGGATTTAGATATTATAGACTGAAAATATATCAATAGGTCTTTTTCTAAATATTTTAATTTGACAAAGTTTTATATTGATTTAATATTTTAAAAGATTGGAGGTTTAAAATCATATATTTCAGATCTATTTTGAAAATAACTTGATATTTAGGTTCATTTTTAAAAAGCATTTTTTTTAAACAGGGTGAAAGTCCAGGAAGCAACCAAAGGTATGAGTTTAAATTTATGAATTGATTTGCTTTCCTTTCTCTCTCTTATATATGCTCCTTGCTTCATTCTTTTTAATCATCTACTTTTTCAACTTAATTCATTTCAGCAAGTTGACATTTTTGAAATTTAAAATACTGATTTGATTGTAGTGTTGTTCTTTTAAGAAAATATATTTCATAGAAAGTTATTTTTAATCACTGGAATATCATTTGTAAGACAAATTCTGCTACTTATGATCCTAGAAAGTTTATTCTTCACAGGTTTGCAGAAAAGCATAAAATGGTTATCTCTGACTAATAGGGAAGACTTGCTGACTTCAAGAGAAAATGTCTAATCGTGGAATTCTTGAAATTAACATAAACTAAAGCTAAGTGTGAAATGCATACATTGGATTTCAGAAAACTTGATTAACCTAGTGAATTGTTTGATAAGAACATTAATCAGCAACTAATCTAAGTGGACTGAAGTGTACAGTAAGGTTTCATAGCATTTGGTCCTTCTCTTAATGCTCTCCAACATATTCATTAATGATTTGCATGAAGAGGTGGAAAACATTGTGTGTTTTCTCTTGTCTCAAAAGGAGATTGATTCCCATTGAGTGTTTGGAAAAACTTGCTAACAAGAAGTTAAATACAGTTGTGGAACTAATAACTAAAGAAGATGGTGAATACAGATGTGCAGCATGGAGCAATTCAGCTGTGACACCTTTCTGTTGAAACATTATGTTTTTCCCTCAACAAGACTGATCCAAACATTCTGAAGTTGGCTTATGCATATTGTCCAGAACAGATAGTGATTTGTGGTGCTGCACATGATCCAATCCAAAACACTCCATTTTGGTTTGTGGTGAATTCCTCTCATTGGATGAGTTAATGTGATTGCTCAGCCCTCTGTTAAAATATTTTTATTTAGAGTCCCACAGTGGAGAGGGTGGTGCACTGGATAAAAGAATATGGATCACAGTAAATTTAGTAAAAAAAAACAAAAAGGAATTGCACTGTATAAAATCAGTTGTATACTATATGCTTTCTAAAATATTAAAATACTAACTCTTTGTAAAGCCTCCTCTGTTTCAGTATAATTTGAGTAATAAGATGTAAAACTGAAATATACACAAAAATAGATGCAAAACTTCACTTCTCTATTGGATTGTTGGGTTTTTTTTAATGCAGCAATAGCAATATCACTTAGATTTATATACTGCTTGACAGTTCTTCACAGACGTCTCTAAGCAGTTTACAGAGTCAGCACATTCCCCCCAACAATTTGGGTCCTCATTTTACCTACCTCAGAAGGATAGAAGACTGAGTCAACCTTGAGCCTGTAAGAATCGAACTTCTGGCAGTCAGCAGAATTAGCATGCAATACTGCATTGTAACCACTTCACCATCATGGCTCCTATAATGACTACTTGTCTCTGTGCTCAGAAAATATGCCTCAGTACATATTTGTATGCCAACAATTTCTTATCATTCTAATTCTTAAATGTTGAAACTGACTTTCCTGCTCTAAAGAGAGTAGAATGACAGGCATGGCATTCTTTCTTCTTTTTCTTCAGACCTCTGACAGAAGAAGAAATTTCTGCTCTTCGAGAAAGGCAATATAATTCCATTGCTGAAAAACAGAGAACTTTAGATGACAAGCTTCAATCAGATGTAAGCATAGTAACTGTTGATGAACAAATAATTTATACTTGATGGCATTGAAAGCTTCAAACTTTGGACCCAGCTTTACAGTTGGTGCTTATGGAGTCTGGAATAATTGTCTAAATCAGGTAGCATGTTCAAATAGCAGCAATGTATATTTTTCTGTGAAGAGTAACATTAGAAAAGTTGTGCAGCTATGTTCCTAGGGAGATATATCAGATACTCAGCTTAATATTATTTTCCCATTCTGTAAAATTTTTGTTATTTTCAGCTAACTTCCTATCAATAAATTTTATTTTTATCAAATACTTTATTGATTATTGCTACTTTGTTTGCTTTAAGGTACTATAATGTATCCAGGAATTTTTCAGTTAATGAGTAATTTAGAAATATATTAAGAAAACAGGGGAGCATAGTAACAGCATATGCCACCGTGAAAAAGTTTGTAGATGTTCATTTCGGTATCACTCTGAAAGTTAGAAATAAGACCAATAATCACTTGAACATCCTTTATTATAAAACTGCTTGGCATGGGAAAACAAATTTAACAGGAGACCCCTTACTACTATTCTGCTTTACAGTAATCACTATAAACACAAGGAATAATGCAAAAATGTGTCCTTTGAGTAGTTGAAGTACTGAAAATGTATTGTGTAACAAAAATGTTTCTCACTATTTGTCTTGTGATACCTGCGGTGTAATTTAATCTGGTGAAATTTCTTCCCATATATTGCAGTTAGAACACTACATCTATGAATGTAGATAGCATAAAACATGTCTAAATAGGTAACTCCAACAGTAAATAACTGTGCTTTCAGTTGATATCATGCATATGAAGGCACTCAAATTTGAAAATAGTTGCCTAAGGTCAGAGCAACCATTTCAATTTAGACCAAGCAACTGTTGTTTGCTTCATGGATAAATGATTGTTGCTGCCTGAATACAGGCTCAAATCAATGTTAGTTTTAGAATGGGAGTAATTATTACTTCATTCTCTATCAGTATTCAAGGGCTATTTTTGGTCTTCTCCTTTATCTTACATATGTTAATACCATTAACTTTAAATGCTTTAAATGTCTACCTCACAGGTCATATAAAAAGTGTAATAGAAAATGACATTACTAACTAAACTAAAAAAAATTAACAGAATTTTAAAATAGCATGCATAGTACAATTAAAAGTTGTGTTAAATATGGAAATATTTTAAAATCTCAGTATATTTTATGTTCAGATTCTTTATAAGTACCTTTACTTTAAATTTAGTGCACTTACTTTCATAGGAGAGATAGCTAGGTTTTCTTTTGTTAACCATTATTATTTTGTTCATATACAGTTAGCCATACAAGAGGAGAAGTTAAGAATAGAAGAGGAGACTTTATATGCTGTGCAGCGTGAAAGAGCCAGGGCAGCAAAGCAAAGAAAGTTCTTGGAGGTGAGGGGAAAATACCCCAAAATATATGTATTAGAGTGTTTATATCTTCCTCTTAGATTCATGTGCTTTTTTAAACAACATCCAACATCAACACTGATTTGAAACAGTTTCTATTTTTTTTTCTAATCTCTCACTAGATATGGGCTTAGAATGCTAAGCCATTTTGTTTTTACAATTATAGTTCATACCACGTAAACAAGTTGCTAATGTTCTCTGATTTGCAGTTTTTACTTTTGGCCAATAAGAATTGCTGAACAGACAAAGGAGTCCTGTTCATGGTTTGTGTAATATAACATGTATACAAAGATCCTTGCTTTCTTCCTATTTTAAATTCCAGCATTTATTGGCTTTAACTTGTGGATAAATCATAATATTTCAGTATCTATATTTGCACACAAAGCTCTTCTGCAGAATTTATATATAGACTCTTAATTCACAAAAATAAGATGAAATGTTTAATTCAGCATTAACAGCTTAGTATAAAAATATGATATATATGGGCTTATTCAAAATTGTTGACTGGCAACAAGAGGGCCCATTGCCAAAAGAAAGGTAAAAACTTGAATATTAAGGTTGCAGAGGGAAATTATTGAAAGCAAGGAAGGAAATATAATATATCCATAAAATAAATCTGAAAACCATCAGGAAATAGTCATTGACATTTCATATTATAGGACACATAGAATGAGATCCAATTAGTTATGAAATTTACTGAGAACTTGCTCAAATATTAATATATTTTAACTATATTTGTCTCAGAGTGTTGTAGGGAATAACCATGTATGTTCTTCAGTTTGGAATATGAATAAAATCATTGTCATTACAATCATCTATAAATAAATATTAGTTTTGATTCTTAAACAATTTTTAACTTTGATTCTTTTGTTTTTACTAGTATTTTTTTTGCTCAACCTTTCTGATTCACTAACTGATTACTTGTAAGACTAATATTATTTAACTCTCCTACAAAGCAGGAACATAAACCAGTTTAGCTGATTTTAAAACTCCTATAAGGCAGTTTAATAAATGAATTGATAGCTACAAGAAATTAATAAATTAGGAATTTTCCTCTAAAGCCAGCTATATCAGAAGAGAGATCATTGTTAGAAGTCTTTATTGTTTGCCCAGGTTCAACAAATCTGGGGGTTTATTTGTTTGTTTGTTTATTGAAAAGGACTCCAAATCAAAGGTGAGTGGAACACCAGGCCCGTGTAAGAATATAATGTGGGGCTGCCCTTGAAAAGCATCTGAAAGCTTCAACTGGTTCAAAATGCAGTGGTCTTAATGATTTTGTGCAGACCCAGGTGTGCACATGTGTCACCTCTTTTGCGGGAGCTGCATTAGCTGCCTATTTGCTTCCAGATGCAATTCAAGGTGCTGGTTATCACCTTTAAAGACCTACGTGGTTTGGGACCAGGTTATCTGAAGGACTGTTTCTTCAGTTATATCCACCCAACCCACAGGAGCAGGCAGGCAGGGAATGTTGCTGGTCCCTTCTCCTAAAGAGGTACAGCTTGTGGGACCCACAAGAAGGGCCTACCCTGTAACGGTTCCTCCTTTTGGAACATCATCCCTGCAGACATTAGACTGGCCTCCCCTTTGACACTCTTTCACAAGGCCCTGAATACCTGGTTTTGCCAACGGGCCTGCGGATTGTAAGCTGCCCAGAGTCACAGAGTGAGCGAGCAGCTATATAAATTGTCTAAATAAATAAATATATTATCAAATAAATAATATATTTTGCCTGTTTTTATATCACTTGTTTCAGACACCAAAAACACATTAAGGTCATAGAAATAGTAGCATGCAGGCTAATGCTCAAAAAATGAAGACTGAAATTCTATATTTGCTATGTGAAAGACTATAGAATAAGTAACAATGGAGGGTGCACGTCTGTGTAAAAAAACATTGTGCTCAGGTATCTGAAACAGTTCGTTGGATGGTGCTCTTTATATAGAAAAAAGTGAGAGATGCCATTGTTTCAAAGGCTCCTTTAGTGAAGATATTAACAGCCCAGTCCATAGAGTGAATTAGATGAGAACTTGCTACAACAGTTCCACATACTAAGCTGCTTTTACATATTACTCATTTAGAGAAATGTTGTGTTTAAATGCCCAAATGCATTTTTTTCAGCAAAAGGAAATGTCTTAATATACTTTTTTCTACACTTTCAAAAACAGGTATTTATTTTTCCTTTCCCATATAACATTACCTTTTCAAGAATGAGTTGTCCTATGATCTCAGTATCAGGATTATATCTTGGATTATATTCTCTAATTCCTAATTTGTTACAAGATAGAATTCTCAGAGATGTCACAAAAAATATTTTTGTTCATTTACAAGCAAAAATAAATAATGGATATTTTTAACTCATCCTCATACTTGAATTGTCTGATGTGATAATTTCTGACAGTCTATGTTATTTTATTCACATAACATAAATACATTCCAGTGTTAATGAGAAACAATATATCAGACATGGAGAACAAAGGAACATATATGTTATTTTGTTGAATACTGACCCTAGAAAGTAATATGCTACTTAGGATAATGATAATACTACTTATGCTCTTGGAGGATCTTATCACTTAAGTGGCTGTTTCTTGTTTTTCTTATTTTTGTTAGCAACAAACGTTGCAGAGAATAATTCAGAAAGCAAATCATGGAGATGCCCAAAGGTAAGAGGAACAACTAAAGTTGAGGAATTTTAAATCTGTACAGTCAGAAAATATTTAAAATTTGAATTTCAAATAGTAGAATTTTATACCGTACATGTTTAAAAGAAGATATATGAAAAAAGGCAAGTCTGCTAGCATTAATGCAAAAGCTAATCCTATTTTTTTCAGAAACGCAGTTGTACTAGATAAGGTTTTCAGTTCTACTTATGATCATCCATAAATGAATTTTGGCAGCCAATTATGCAGCATGCTTTTCTTAAAATTAAAACAAAGTTAATAAATTTTGTCAGCATAGTAGTAGACTTGTTTTCATTTCCAAAATATTTCTCTGAACTTGGCCTACTTGTTATAACTTCTTTTTACAGTTCCATGGTAGAAGAAGACTTGGATTCTTATTTGAGAAATGTAAAATCACCATATGAAGCTTTCCGCACTAGTAGTAAGTTTCCAATATATAAGACATCATAGAATATTTTATGCTCACTGGTTGAATTTATGCTCACTGAATGGTTGTAATTCGTAATCATATTTTATGACTCATATAAGACATCATAGAATATTTTATGCTCACTGACGGTACAAATAGCAAATTACAAACAAATTTGCTATTTTACCCACATGTCAGTGAGCATAAAATATTCTATGATGTCATATGAATCATAAAATATGATTACGAATTACAACCATTCAATTTCTTTTCGAAACAAGCAGTGAAAGACAGAAGTCCTTATTTAGGAAGGTTTGTTTGACAAAGAAGAAATGTTGGAAAGAGATGTTTGCAGATTCTGCTGTAGTTCCTATATCCTCTCCAAGAAGATCACTTGCTCCATGATATAGAACGGTGGCGAACCTATGGCACGCATGCCAGAGGCGGCAGAGCCCTCTCTGTTGGCACGCATGCTGCCAGCAGCAGCAGGTCCATCAGGCCACCACCACCTTCCAGAGCAGGAGCAATGCCTAGCACAAAGGAGGCAAAGCGGCCAACTAGCAAGCTCAAGTAGAGATCACCAAACATTGTTGATTGGCGGACTGAAAGAAAAGGGAGGGGGAAGCATTTTACACCCCACCCCCGAGGACACCACAATGCTGATGCGGCCCTGGCACTTTGGATAAATAAGTGGGGTTTGGGTTGTGGTTTGGGCACTTAGTCTCTAAAAGGTTCGCCATCACTGATATAGAAGAACAAGAGGCAGAGCCTGTGATCAGAATCAAGAGAGGATTCATCATATTCCCATGAGTGGTCCAAGTCCAACCTCCTCTTGAATTCCATTAACTGTTGTCTAGCGCCAGTTTTGCGCTGACCATTAGTTGACTAGATTCTGAGCCATGGTGACACAGTGGTTAGAATGCAGTATTACAGACTGGCTCTGCCTTTGCTAGGAGTTTGATCCCCACCAACTCAAGGTTGATTCAGGCTTCCATCTTTCAGAGGTTAGTAAAATGAGAACCCAGACTGTTGGGAGACAATATACTGACTCTATAAACCACTTTGCGAGTGCTGTAAAGCACTATGAAGTGATATATAAGTCTAAGTGCTAAGTACTATAGGTATGAGTAATACATCAGCTTAATTGGGACATAAAATGTGGTCATGATTCTTTGCACCCAACATATCGATAGTTAATTTTTAGAAACTATAGATGGCTTTAGGTAGTAAAGATTGCTTTCCTTTACCAGAAGTACCTGTGGAACCAAGTTTTGTTTTCAAGAAGTCCAGTCCACTAGTTTACTAAATGTTAATATTGCTAAAACATTCATTTACCTGTTTATCATAACTGAAAAATGGAAATAATTGAAAAATGGAAAAATAATGTAAATTAATTGATTTTACTAAAAATCCTATTACTTTCTGAAATAACTTCTAAGGAATTTGTAGAGAACTTTTCAGTGTGCAAATGAGGAATTATTTCTCCTGTCCTTTTTCCTCCTATTCCCCTCCTCTTCTTTTCAAGTATATTTAATATTTTTTTATTACAGGACTTTCATCAGATGCCACTGTTCTAACACCAAATACAGAGAGCAGTTGCGATTTAATGACCAAAACCAAATCTACAAGTGGAAATGATGACAGTAATTCCTTAGATTTAGAGTGGGAAGATGAAGAAGGTATGTGTTCTATCCTGTAATAATTATTTAATTGATCTAAAGTGATCCAAAACTGATTCAACACAGTGGACACTGTTGAGTTTTAAAAATCAGAACTGCATTATTGTTTTAAAATTTCATAAGCTGTGTAGGTTTCCCATCCCTCTGAAGGAAGCATGAACAAAGAAGAAATTGCAGTAGGTAATCTTAAACTGGACTGAATATTTGCATGTGCACAAACAAGTAATATTAGTATTGAAATTGCCCATACCTAGAACTGCAGGGTCCCTTCAACCCCACCACCACCACCTACCTCCCTTCCCTGTGGCACTTTTTGGCAGCAATGCTGAGGTTGAATAGAGGCCTAGGACCTTCAACAGTCTCAGCTGGCCACCATTGTCTTTGGATTTCTATTTCAGTGTAGCCAGTACCTAGGAGTAAGCCTCAAGCCCCATGCTAGGCTAGCCACCATAGTGCAAAGGCCTTGCCACCCTGCTCTCCACCGGTCCTGCTGCACCAAACTGACCTTATCTGTCTTCCTTCTGCTGCTAAGTAGACATGCCTGATCTGGCCCTGTGGGAGGTAGCTGTGGCCATGCCAGGCTTTCTTCCTGCTCGTGCTCTGGTGGAATAGCATGCCCCATTCTCACAAGGCTTTGGAAAGCCTCAGAAGCTAAGCAATGTGGTTGTGTGATGTCGCGCTTCATGACCACATTGCTTATCAATGGAAGTTCCGATCCCAATTACTTTTGTTAACTGAGGACTACTAGTATTCTCCTGCTGCATTGCAAAAAAATGAATTTTCCTCAACCATAAAATAATTTTGCTACTGAAACAGATATTGTTAGAAAAATCAGTATGTTGCTGCTTTATTCTTAGATTCACAGAGCATGCAAATAAATGCCTGGCTATACCTCCTCAGGGTACCGTCAGCTAGACAATGTCGGCTTGCGACCCCCAGGGGAAGAGCCTTCTCTGTGGGAGCGCCAGCCCTGTAGAACCAGCTCCCCCCTGAGCTTCGGATGGCCCAAGATCTCCAATCCTTTCGCCGCGGCCTCAAAACACTCCTTTTCCACCTGGCTGACCTAGACTGACAGGGATTTTAATTATATTTACAATTCTAACTCTATTCTTTAATTTATTTTAATTTATTTCAAATTTTTATTTTTAATTTACTGTACAGAGACCTTTAAGTTTTGTTGTTGTTAGCCGCCCTGAGTCCCTCGGGAGATAGGGCGGGATATAAATCCCATTCATAAATAAATAAATAAATAAATAAATAAATAAATAAATAAATAAATAAATAAATATTTATATATATTTCTACATATAATAGTACAGAGAATGTTCTGCATATTTCTATTGCTTATATATAATCACACAAGAACAAATTTGATGCATGGAAGGTAAGAGAAAGTACACTTGTGAAACTTTGGTCAGAATTAAAAAATAATAACTTTCTTTAATGTTAGAAAACAGTTTTCAAATGTTTTTTCATAAGCTAAAATAACAGCTGCAGAAATAAGCTAGGTAGGATTTTAAGAGACTTAAGATTATTTTTTGTCATAGTGTTTACTCTATGAGTTTATTTATTTTCTTAAAATTGTGTTTCCCAGAAAATAAGACCGGTCTTATTTTTATTTTGCCTCCAAAAGTGGCACCAGGTCTTATTTTGTGGCGTGTCTTTTCCACTCACCTTGAGGCAGCACCAACAGCCCCACTCAGCCGGCCCACTTCTTCTCCGGCCAAAGTAGCATCTTCATTCTGCAGCTGAGAATGGAGCTCCGGCCTGCATTTTGTCATCAGAGGCCTTCCAGAAATGCAGGGCAGGGGACACTGGAGAAGAAATGGGCCAGCAAGGAGAGGCAGGTGTTGATTCATGAGAGGCCTGGTTAGTGGGTGTGGGGCAGCTCCCACCCCCACCCTAGCTTGATTTTTAGGCATGCGCCTCACCCTAAAACTAAGGCTTATTTTCTGGGTAGGTCTTACTTTCAGGGAAACACGGTATATTAATTTAGATTGAGTTTGTGCCACGCTGATTCACTAAAAGTTTGAAGTATCATTTCCTGGCTGCTACATGGATTTGCCTCCGAACCTTAAGATATTTTGCAAAATAAATTGTAGTTATTTGATTCAGGATGTATCTACATGAAACCTAAGAACCGTGGAAAGAAAACTTTTAAATCATTCAAGAATTCTATTAAAAACATTTTTTTAATGGCAGGTATAAACAGAATGATCCCTTTGAGAGAACGTTCAAAAACTGAAGAAGATATTCTCCGGGCAGCATTGAAATTTAATGGCAAGAAAACTGGAAGTAACCCAACTTCTACATCTGATGATTCTACTGGCTTGGAATGGGAGAATGACTTTGTTAGTGCAGAAATGGATGATAACGGTAATTCAGAATATGCTGGATTTGTAAATCCTGTTTTAGAACTTTCTGCAACAGACCAAAAAACTTCTGGTGTTGATCAACAAGTGAGATAATGAAATTGGCCATTGGGTGCCTAGCAAAATGGTTGAAGTTGAAAAACCTACAAACCTGTATTGTGCACAATATTCTAATGACTGCTGCTGCTGCTGCAAAATCTCCTTTTATAATAAGGAAATGACACAGTGACCGGCCTTGGTGACTCAGCTCCAGATTTCTAGGGAGGGGGAAAGGAATCTATGCTACTTTATGTCCATTAAACAATATGGTTTGTTAACAATATGGTTTGCTCTCTGAACTGAATTGTAAGTGCAATTTTTATCATCTATCTTTGAAATGTTTATACTTGAATTATTCTGTTATGTCTGTTTTTAGGTTTAAGCATACAGCAGCCTGCATTAAATATAGTGTTACGGCTTAATGTTTTAATCAATTATTTTATTTCAGTCTTTTTCTTTTTTCTTTAAATACAGTGGTACCTCGGTACTCATCGTTAATTGATTCTGGGAGGTGCGATGAGTACCAAAAATGATGAGTACCAAACCGATTTTTTCCCATAAGGAATAATACAGTGAGTCAAAATATCAGCCAGCACAAATAAATTCTAGCTTGTGCATTGAGTACCAAATGATGTGTACCAGGACAAAATTTTCACATCAAAATGCATTGAGCACCAAATTCGATAAAGCAGTTGAGTACCAAAATACTGCTGTACCTACATTAGCATAATTTTAGCAGGAAATCTGATCAGCACCTTTGTACTTGAAGTATGAAACTAGGAATAAGAATTCTGCTATGGCTTCTCAAAAAACATAGGATGCTGCCTTACACTGAGTCAGTCCATTGATCCATATAGCCCAATGTTCCAAACATTCCAGTTCTCTGATGTTTCAAGTAATTTCCAGATTTATCTGGAAATGTTGAGGACTGGACATAGTGACAGCAAACTACATGTTCAGCTAAAGCATCCCTAACAGTTTTACATTATTCAGTTCAACTTGTTTTGAAAATTAAATAAATTTTGGAATGTGTTTTTATTCCTCCTAGTGTTTTATTCAGATTAAATCTCAAGCACAATGTCTTACATTTAAAATGTGTGCTAAAGCATTATAAGTAAAATTAATCATGGCAGTAATGAGCCATGTAACTACAGAAATTTGGAAGTATTGAAGATATCTTTATTTCTTTAAAAACATTGGATACTAAAATAGAGATTTGCATTTTTTTTAAAGTTCCACTGTTCTTCCAAATTAAAATTATAAATGCTTCTAATATAGTTACTTAATTTTTAAATTGTGTAAAATTAATATTGTTTAATGGTTAACTGAGTGCTCTTCTGATTTGTAAAATATGGAAAGCATGAGTACTTTCTGTGGCTGAATCAATGCAAATGCACATCAAATGCACAATCAAATCTTTCTGAGGTATGTGAAACATTCCACTGTTGTAATTTAATTAAAATCAGTTTATCAGATTTAATAACTTCTGAACATGGATAGAGTGATGATACTGTTATTCAAAAATGTTACTTTTATTACCAGTATGGTTTAATCCCCCCCAAATTCCTGTACTTAATTGGTTCTAACCATTGGGATTAGAAAACTCTTCTTATGAAGCTGTTTTTCTGATGAGACAAAATCTGCCTTGGAATGATGGTTACATTTGTATGATAAAGCAGACATGTCTTCCTCACAAGTATCTGATTCATAACCATTTTCAGAGTTTAGCAATGTAGTACTGTAAATCAGGGAGCAGCAGTATTTACTTCCATTACCTTGAGTTGTTGAATTTCAGTTTGTCCTACCAGTCATGCTCTAAGCACTTAACAAACTTCTAACAAAAGTTTTCTTGCAAAGCATTTACAATGAAATATCATAGACACATATAGACATGATGCCTTCTAGCAGCTGCTGCTACAAGTAGAAAGGAAAACCAAAACTGCAATACTGAAAATTATTTATTTTGTTTTAAAAAGTTTGTCTCTTTCAAGTCAGGTTTGACCAAAAAAAAAAGTTCATGGATATGGAAAAAAAAACAAGTTACTTTCTCCCAAACCCACTATTTTCTTTTCTTTTCTTTTTTGCAACACTATAGAAGTTGCATTACCGTCTTTTTTCCACTTCTCAGTCTATAGCTATGGTACTGACTGGAATCACTGTCCCAAGTACTACTCAGATCTGACTTTAATTGGGTTCCAAGCACTGACAAAATTAACCAGAGCTGCCATCTGCTGAACATCTCCTGTACCTTTGCTACCAAAGGCAGTAGTGGTTTCTAAAACCACTAAAATGCACACTAATAACTATATATATTCTACTTGGTAGGCTTGTGCTTGGCATTTGTCTCTTTGCTTCTCTGTAAAAAACATTATTGCCACATTGATTCATTAACTCTTTTATAGCTTGATTAACTTACAGATTATGGTTGTTATGATTCCAGATTCAGAATATTTATTGTTTACATTATTCACATCTCCAGAGTTATGGGTTTAAAGAGGTCAGCAACAGTAAAGTTATATGTTTATATGTAAAAATTTAAGTAATGTATACCAAGGTCATCATTTGACCTATATATGGTTTAACATGATTTCTGTCACTTTTGTTTATGCTACCAATCTTTAAGTTTAGATTTATCAAGCTGTGAATAAATTTTTTACACTTCATAACTAGCCTTATATTTTTTGAGTCTTATTGTTCCATTATATAGTCCTCAACTTACAATAGTTTGTTTAGTGACTGTTTGAAGTTACATCAATGAAAAAGTGATTTATGATCGTTTTTCACTTACATCTCATGGTCATGTGATCAAAATTTGGATCCTTGGCAATAGGCACATATTTATGACATGGGGTCATGTGATCCCCTTTAGCAACCCTCTGACAAGCAAACTTAATGGGGAAGCCAGATTCACTTAACAACCGTGTTGCTAACTTAACAAGTGCAGTGATTCACTTAATAACTGGCAAGAAAGGTTGTAAAATTCAGCAAAATTCACTTAACAAATGTCTCACTTAGCAACAGAAATGTTGTGCTCAGTTGTGGTCGTAAGCTGAGGACTACCTGTACTTGTTTTAGGAAGAACAAGGAACTGTCTTTTCTATGATGCCTTTTACTGGTTGTTTTATATAGATGTCCAATTATCTTTTGATTTTGAGATCTATGTCTTTAAAATTACTACACTTTTTAAGAAGTCCTAATCTACAGACTTTAATGCCCACTCAAGCAATCCCCAATTCAGGACTTTAAATATTTTTTAAAAAATTAAATTGGTTTCCAAGTGTTAACCACATCATTGGCCAAAATGTTTCTTAAAGATATTTATAAAAAGAAACATATTTCTCTTGTGTTCATCAATTTAAAACACTGAGCTATCAAATGCTTTTATAAGTAAGAGACATAATGTAGAACAGGCATGTCAAACCTACAACATCGTGCAATGTATCGCGACTTTTTCCCCATTGCTGGCAATGGAGTGGGCATGGTTTTGGCGTGATGCATCCAGCCCGCTGGCCGGCAGTTTGACATGCCTGATGTAGAAGAAAATGTTGGGAGAGAAGAAGAGAAAAATGGAAGCATTAAGTTCCTAGTACAAACATCAGTACAACTTGGATCTAAATACAGAGAAATAGCTGCTATGAGTGGTTGATGGAGGGAAGGAAGGAATTTTTTCAAAGATACCAAAAGGTAGCAATGTTGAAACAATATTTATTCAATTGTTATGACTGGCCATTCATCGAATGGCTCAGGTAGTTCCAGAAATATGTTAATCTATTGGCAATGCAGGTGAGGATACAAATATATCCAATACAGATATCATTTCAACTACCATAGCACACAAGGTAAAGCTGACCACTGAATACACAATTGTTTGAAATTGTTTTTCATGGAATTTTCCAATTTATACACTCTCATCCATCTCTGTTGGAGAGTGGCAATATGAACTGCTACTTTCACATACTGGTTTTTTCAAAACTAGATTTCTTTCTTGTAACAGTGACGTTCTGGCCAATTCAAAGCAGATGTTAAAGTAGTCTTCACACTGTCCTTCTTGTTTTTGCAATAACATCTGGTAATCTCCAAAGCAAACCATACAGTTATCTGGTAGATCGACTTTATTTAGATAGGCCAGTTCAACATCGTCCACAGTTAACTTTCCCTTTTTGCTCAGATTCTTAATCTCAAAACCAAACTCTGAGCTGTTGAAGTACCTGAAAAACTGAAGTCCAAACTGAACACGTGAAACCCGTGAATCTAAAAAGTGAAAATGACAGATTTTTGAATCTCTTCCAAATTTCACTGTGTCATCTGCTCTCAGCTGTTGTTGGTGACAGAATCTTAAAGCACCAAAGACTGGTTTTTCTTCTTGTTTTGGGTGATAAATAGTGATTTTCAGACATGTTACAGTCTCTTCAGTATCTCCAGTTTCAAAATCAGACATGGCTGTACTAATTCAGGAAATCCTAAAAGAACAATGTATATATTAAAATCATTTTAAAATCAAATTGCTGCACACTTGCTGGATGTTCATTATTTTTTTAAATTTTAATCCCATTTATATCCCGCCCTTCTCCGAAGACTCAGGGCGGCTTACAATCTAAGCACAAATCAAATGTGCTTAGCAATAGCCTTCATTCTATGTATATGCCTGCTTATTAGGGCTTTCGCCCCCCCAAGCGGCATTAATACAAAGTCAGCTTATTGCCCCCAACAATCTGGGTCCTCATTTTACCTACCTCGGAAGGATGGAAGGCTGAGTCAACCTTGAGCCTGGTGGGATGCGAACCTGCAATAATTGCAGGCAGCTGGTGTTACTTAAGGAGGCATTAGCCCACTGCTCCACCAAGGCTCATGAAGAACAAAAAAAAATCTGCCACCAAAAATGGAAGCAAACATGCTGCAGTGTTGCAGAATCAAGACACTCAAGACTCCGGAATCAAAAGAAGTTTGTTTTATTTTGTGCAAAAGGTTCAGAGCAAAAAGCATTATCAATGTCTGAACACGTTTTCATGGAAAAGCAAGTACATATATAGTCTTCAAAAGTAGCAAAACACGGAAATGTAACTTATGAGCATTGATTGGTTACTTGAATTACAGCCCCCAACTCCCCTTGTCATACAGCCCCCAGCCCCCCTTGTTGCTATGCTGAATTTAGCTGAATATCTTGCAACCTTTTACTGATCGAAGTCACAGATTCCTTGAAGAAGCACTTAAGTTTCCAGCACCGTGTTTGTGGTTAGTTACAAACGAGACATACGTGATTAGATGTATCACAGCTCCATGCTTGACTAAATAGGTGTGAGACAGATGAACTCGTGGGTTTGGCATTTTCCATTTCCTTGTTCTTTTCTAACTTATACATGCCTTTTCTTTATGCCTCACTTTTATGTCCTGCCTTCACTTTTATGTCCTGTCTCAGCAGCAAAGTCCATTTTGATGGGGATCATAAATATTTGACAGGGATGGAAGCTACAAGGTTTGGTCCCAGTAAACTTCAAATATGAAAAAAAAAATCTTCAGATTAGATTTCAATTTACTGCTTTTTACTACATAGGAAGTATTGATTTATCTGATTGGTTCAAATACTGCCATTTATGGGGAGACCTAAAGGGATAGTTATGGCTTTTAAAACCCCTATCCATCATCATTATAAAGTCATGGCAGCACATAAAAGTAAAACCACAAAGGCAGCATAAAACTATTGCAGAAGATATAACTTTAGTTTAAAAACAAAAAAAAAACGAAACTATATTTAGTTTGAGGCTTAAACCAAGCATCCTCATCCCTTACCCGGGGATGTACAGGGGGTCCGGGGCACCTATTCGTGTTGCTTTTCCTTCCAAAGGGAAAAAGAGTTCCTGTCGAACATCTAAATCAGGGGTCTTCAAACTTGGCCCTTTTATGACTTGTGGACTTCAACTCCCAGAATTCCTCAGCCAGCTTTGCTGGCTGAGGAATTCTGGGAGTTGAAGTCCACAAGTCATAAAAGGGCCAAGTTTGAAGACCCCTGATCTAAATTATTTTCAGGCAGGCGTCTCAGCTCCGCGTTACCAGACTGCGGAGTCTTCCCCGCCCACTTGCCTTAATTCTGCTTGCGTTTGCAAACAGAATGGAGGCCCTTCCCTACGAGGGTTGCACTTTCGCTTCTGTTTCCGGCGTGGTAAGTGGAAGTAATGACTCTACGGAAACATCCCACGAAAAATCCAGGCAGGCGTTCAAATCTGAAAGGAAGCGGGTCTAAAGATTTCTTGGCTGACCTCCCACTTCACCCCGTTCTGATCTGAACTTTGCCACGGGGCAAAAGCCCAGGTAAGCTGTCAGTCTTACTTTAATCGATTGCTTCTCCCCGTCATTTTCTGTAACGTTGCTGGTTTTGAGTGTAGCACGAGTAGGTTCGCGCCAAAAGCCATCGTTTGAATGGGAGTCGGCTCTACCAAACTCTGCCTTAGAAATTTAAATGATTCGAAGCCTGCAGTATTAACAGATCGGTAGATCGGCTTCAAAATACGATTTGTTTTGCCTTCCTCCTGGGACTCACCTTTTCAAAGTGATCTCATAAGTAGCAGCAGCACCAATGAGAGAGAGAGAGAGAGCGAGAGAGCAAGTAACTGGAAGAAACGGATCCACCAGGCTCGCGAAAGGATGCCACGCTGCCACTGCAGAAAAACATCTACTTTTCTTTTCTCGCCCAGCAAAAGGGGAGGGGATTTGTCTCAATTGTGGTGCATAACCAAAGTTCCTCCTTTTCTTCAACCGCGAAAATAGAAGGAGGGTGGGGCATGCGAGCTGGTAAACAAGATTGTAAAATGTCGATAAGGACTCATCTCCTTATCAGCGATACCGAGAAGATTGGAAGACGGTTACTTCTTTCTCTGGAGACATTATTGTTTCACAACCAAACAATATCGAAAGATATTTCCATTTTGAAGTTCATTCCATATCTGAACATTTCTTTTGAGATTTATCGGATTTGGTAGGGGTATTAGGTGTTTTCATACTGTAATCAACTTATTTCAAGTTTTAAACCGTTTGACATCCTGCAAGAGAAGTTTGGATTGTCTAATACTATGGAATGGCAGTGTATTCGGTTGAACTTTTTTTTTTAACTTCACAATTTTCTCCAGACACATTAGCCGCATCTAGACGAACTTCTAAATTACTGTGAATGCTGAAAAGTGCTTTGGACAATTTCAAACCTATAACTTTTAATAGGCAATTAATGAACAGTAGATAGCGGTTTGCAAACACTTTATGGTAAGGAGCTGGAAACTCATGCTCAAAAAAAAAAACCAGTAGTGAAAACTTAAAGAATATCAAGCATATTTTTTAATTATCTCAAGATGAGATTAATTCAACAAAACTTTATGTGTACAGGTAATCCTTGATTTATGACCACCTCTGTCCTGGTCCTATTAGACCTCTCAGCGGCTTTTGATACCATCAACCATGGTATCTTGCTGCGATGTCTTGAGGGGTTGGGAGTGGGAGGCACTGTTTTACAGTGGTTCTCCTACCTCTTGGGCCGTTCGCAGACGGTGTTGGCAGGGGGCAGAGGTTAACCCCTAGGCCCCTTAGTTGTGGGGTGCCTCAGAGGTCGGTACTCTCGCCCCTCCTGTTCAACATCTATATGAAGCTGCTGGGTGAGATCATCCATGGTTTCGGGGTGAGGTATCATCAATATGCTGATGATACCCAGCTTTTCATCTCCACCCCGAACCAACCCAGTGATGCCCTCGACGTGATGTCCCATTGCCTGGAAGCGGTACGGATTTGGATGGGGAAGAACAGGCACCAGCTCAACCCGGCCAAGACTGAATGGCTTTACGTACCGGCATCTTGTTTAGTCCAAGAGGTTCCATCTTTGGTTATGGGAGGAGAGGTGTTACATCCCGTTGATAGGGCATGCAATTTAGGCGTCCTCCTGGATTCATGACTCAGTTTTGAAGATCATATAGGAGTTGTGGCCAGTGGGGCATTTGCCCAGGTTCGCCTGGTGCGCCAGTTGCGCCCCTATCTGGACCAAGATGCCCTACGTACAGTCACTCACACACTCGTTACCTCCTGTATGTATTATTGCAATGCTCTCTACATGGGGCTGCCCTTGAAGACCACCCGGAGGCTCCAGCTGGTGCAGAATGCGGCCACGCCGGTAGTGATGGGAGCATCCCGATACTCCCATATTACACCCCTCCTGCGTGAGCTGCATTGGTTACCGGTTGTCCTCCAGGTGAGATTTAAGGTGCTGGTACTTACATGGCTTAGGCCCGGGATATTTGCAGGACCGTCTGCTGCCGGGAACGACCTCCCATCTCCCAGTATGCTCACACAGAGAGGGCCTCCTCAGGGTGCTGTCAGCTAGACAATGTCGGCTGGCGGCCCCCAGGGGGACGGCCTTCTCTGTGGGAGCGCCAGCCCTATGGAACCAACTTCCCCTTGAGCTCCGGATGGCCCTGGATCTCCGGTCCTTTCGCCGTGGCCTTAAAACATTCCTTTTCCATCAGGCTGAACTGGACTGACGACAGGGATTTTAAAATGTTTTTTAATTTTTAATTTCAATTTTAATTTATTTTATTGGGGCTGTTAATTTAATTCTTTTTAACTTTTGTATTGCTGTATTTTATTGTTGTTAGCCGCCCCGAGTCCTTTGGGAGATAGGGCGGCATATAAGTCCCAAAAATAAATAAATAAATAAATAAAATGGAGCCCAAAATTTCTATTGCTAAACAAGACAGTTGTTAAGTGAGTTTGTGCCCTATTTTATGATCTTTCTGCCACAATTATTAAGTGAATCACTGCAGACGTTAAGCAAAGGTAAAGGTAAAGGTTCCACCGCACATGCGTGCTAGTCGTTTCCAACTCTAGGAGCCGGTGCTCATCTCCGTTTCAAAGCCGAAGAGCCAGCGCTTGTCCGAGGACGTCTCCAAGGTCATGTGGCTGGCATGACTAGACACCAAAGGCACACGGAACGCTGTTACCTTCCCACCGTAGTGGTCCCTATTTTTCTACTTGCGTTTTTACGTGCTTTCAAACTGCTAACGTTAAGCAAACCATGCAGTTATTAAGTGAATCTGTGTCCCTCCCCCCCTTGACTTGGCTTGTCAGTAATCAGCTGGGAAGGTCACAAATGGCAAAAGTCTGATCACATGACATGGGGATGCTGCAATGGTCATAAGTGTAAAAATCAGTCATAAGTCACTTTAGCAGAGATGGCTAAATTGACTGTTTTGATAAAAGAAAAGAATATAAGTACTTTGTTTCTACTTGGAAACCACTTCTGGACTTTTTCCTTGAGGTGGAAAAAATGATACTATGATTTTGGATTTTATTGATTAGATCAGGGGTGTCAAACTTGCAATGACATGTGACATGTCGCGACTCATCACGACTTCTTGCCCATTGCCGGCAATGGGGTGGGTGTGGTTTCGGCGTCATGCATCCAGCCTGCAGGCCGGCAGTTTGACACCCCTGGGTTTGATTTCTTCATATAGAAATAGCTAGTTCATACTACTAAAGAAATGTAAAAAGTTGAGGTTCGATGTTAATCCCTTATTTTACTGCAACAGAGGGAGTCAGAAGTCAACACCTTTTTTTTTCTTTCCCCCCCTTTTCCACACTTCTCCTTTTCCGCTTTCCCTATTGTTGTTCCTTACTATTTGCTTTTGTATTTTCATATTTTATATTATAAATAAAATTATTTTTAAAATGTGAAATAGTTGCTAAAGCAAAATATTCCAAATAGCAAATTCTTTATAGTCTGTCAGTTCAGTGGCATTCTCTCCATATTTTATTCTGCCTATGCTTATTTGCTTGCGATGTTTGAGGAAAAGATGTACCAGCTGTGTAAGATCTATGAGCTGTGGTGGTGCAGGAGTTAGAGTGTATTGCAGGCTGACTCTGCCCATAAAGGCAGGAGATCGATCCTGACCAGCTCAAGGTTGACTCAGCCTTCCATCCTTCCGAGGTCAATAGAATGAGGACCCATATTGTTGGGGAAAATATGCTGACTCTATAAACTGTTTATAGCAGGGGTCTTCAAACCTGGGCCTTTTATGACTTGTGGACTTCAACTCCCAGAATTCCTCAGCCAGCGTGCCTGGCTGAGGAATTCTGGGAGTTGAAGTCCACAAGTCATAAAAGGCCCAAGTTTGAAGACCCCTGGTTTATAGAGAGCTGTAAAGCACTATGAAACGACATGTAAGTCTAAGTGCTGTTGCTAAAAGGTGGGAATATTAAAATAAAGACTATTTAAAAAGAAGTCACTTTTTTTCCAGTGCTGTTGTAACTTGGTCACTAAATGAATGGTAATGGTAATAATAATGTAGGTAGTCCTCAATTTACGACCATAACTGAGCCCAAAATTTATGTTGCTAAGTGAGACATTTGTTAAATGAATTTTGCCCCATTTTACAATCTTTCTTGCCACAGTTGTTAAATGAATCATTGCAGTTGTTAAGTTAGTATCACAGTTGTTACGTGAATCTGGCTTCCCCTTTGACTAGGTTTGTCAAAAGGTTGCAAAAAGGGATCATATGAACCTGGGACACTGCAACTGTCATAAACGTGAGTCGGTTTCCAAGCATGTGAATTTTGATCGCATGACCATGGGGATGCTGCAGTGGTCATAAGTGTAAAAAGTCATCATAAGTCACTTTTTTCACTGCCGTTATAACTTTGAATGGTCACTAAGCAAACTGTTGTAAGTCGAGGACTACCTGTAATGAACTTTATGGAGCCATTTAAAGCATAATTTCAGCTGAGACTCTCATAAGCTACTTTTAAAGTTCCTGACCTTCATTGACCTGGCTCTCCTGCACCAAGGTTACAGTATTATTTTTATTATCTTTATCTTTATTAGACTTATATACCGCCCTTCTCCCGTAGGACTCAGGGCGGTTCACAAGGTTTTTAAAATAACAATACAACAATTACAAAAATTAAGAACAGTTAAAATAATTACATTTAAACCTTGAATAAATATAAAACCCCAATTAAAATCCAATTAAAACCCCAATTAATACTCTCAGTCCAGGCCAGAAAGCTCAAAGAGCCAAGTCTTCAGGTCCCGGCGGAATGAGCGAAGGTCAGGGGCCTTCATGTAGATGAAAATTCGGAAATATTTCAAAAGAGTTGATTGCCTGGTTCATCATGGTCAAAGAATAAAAATTTTTATTAATTAAATTTTTATAACTTTTTATAACTTTCACATTTCGGGGTACCTTCGAGTCAGTCTTGACTCCTGGCAACTGACTGGACTTGACCCTGCAGCTTTCTGGGCAATATTTCAGACTTTCCATTGCCCTACTTCTAAGGTTGAGAAAGAATGACTGGCCTAAAAGCTTTCTGACTAAGGTGGGATTAGAGTGAAGTTTCCAGTCTGGTATCTTAACCACTACACCAAACTGTCTCTGATAAAATGGGTTAGAAGACATTGATGCAAATAATGTGGATTTGTCTCACTATTGTACCATTGTAGTTCACTATTCATAATTTTTTAATATGGTTTTGGGAAGAGTAATATGTAAATTTACACAATTGTGATACATTCGTAACATTTGTGTGGTGACATTAGGAACCATGTAGTTAGTATCATCTAGTCATAAATCCCCAAGGGAAATTTACTGTTCATAAAATGTGTCTTAAACAGGAAAGTACATAGTATTGACCTAAAGTTGGTCAATTTTATTGATAAACAACAATATCAATATTTCTCTGTCATTGAATATCAGCTTGGTGCTTCTTCTGCGTGTCAGTGCTAAGCTAAAGTCATTTAAGTATATCATATCAAGGTTTCACCAGCACTGTAGCTTGTAAAAACACAGTTTACATTTACCATTTTGTAAAAAGAATCTATTTCTTTTTTAAAAAAATCATAATTAACAAACTATGCCTTGAGGTATGTTTGAATATTAGTAGCTCGGGATGGTAGTTGGGCTGTGGGTTTGATCTCCAAGCTTGGCGATTTGGCTGCAAATGTTTCATTTCCATTGGGGGAGGGGGGGACGGGACATCTTCCGTGCACTTTGAATTGTCTTCTTTCAATTTTAAGGCATATTCGAGGCTTGCTAGGAATTCTGTTTTTAGCGTATCTTTGTGGTTGAAGTTGTCCTTTTGTCAGGACTTACTTGTTGTTCTTCATCTTTGAGTTGGAGGTTGGATAAGTTCTTGATCCAGGTTTGTTCGTTGTTGTGGGGGTTGTTGGTTGTTAGTCTGGATAGCTTGCTTTGCAGGGCAGTGTGCTTCTTTTCTCTTGTGTTTGTTGTTCTGCATTCAATGGCTCTGTTTAATCTTTGCATGAGTTGTGGTCCAATAGTGTTGTTGCATAGGAGCTCATTTTATGTATTTGTTGAGGCGGTTGTTACTATGCCTTAGTACTATTAGATTTGGGCTACAAAACTCCTGTGACCAAATAGATGCAGCCAAGCAATAAAGAAAATTCTAACTTTTTGCTGTCAATTTCCAGTAACAATATTCTGTACAAACCATTTTTGTGTAATTGTAGAAATCACCCCATCTTGATGAAAAATGAGGAATCATTTTTAGTCCTATTTTAGGCATGAAAGCCAGCTGGGTGGTTTTGAGCCAAACACTGTCTCAGCCAAACTCGTTTCACAGAGTTGTATGGAAAATAGGAGGAGGAAGCAATATTAGGTATGCTTGCCACCTTGAGTTATTTATTAATATAATAAAGTTGGGATATAAATAAATAAAATAATGTTGAAAAAAGTGCTTTTGGATAGCAGTAGATCTTAATGCTAAGTAATAGCACTAGTTCAGAATGCTAAATGATTAGCGTTTAGCATTAAGAATTAAGATAGCATTAAACAAATGATGTTTAATGAGTAGGAAGAATGTACCAAGAATAAATTTTGTTTTACTTGATGCCTTTGTTAAAAATCTAGAGTTGTGGTCTAAAATTTAAAAAAATCTTAAGCAAATCAAGATTGCAGCCGTGTTATTTAGCCTTTAGTATAATTTATTTTAAAATGTATTTTGCATGTAGTGAGAATTATGAATTTCATACTGAATTCTTGTTAATATGTCTTCTTAGCCATGTGGAAGAACATCTAGACGTTGACTGAGATTTGTTTATTTTGATGTATGTATGTTAAATCATGGTCTAATATTCTATGTGAATCTTCCCATGAAGTACCTAAAAAATTTTTTTTTAAAAACATAATTATGGTAAAATATCTCGGAGAATTTCCTAGATCAATGTCAGTTGTCTCTAGGAAACTGGTAACTATATTTATGATTTTTGATAAAGCCATTTCTTTTCTGTAACTTCTGTAGAACAGAGAAGGTTTCAGGATAACAATCTGGGTCAGTCAATTGGACCAGAGGTTTAGTCTTCCAAGCTTTTGGACTTGTTCTGGGGCCCATCCTCAGGGAACTTCTCTCTAGCGGAATGTGTGCTACCAAGTACTTAGGGGGCGAGGACTTGGCAGCAGAAGCAAACAACAGCCAATAACTTAATAGCTAGCCATCAACACCCCAATCAGCAACTAAAAAGCCACAAACAGCCAGGCACTATATAAATAACACAGAGAGAATACCCCAAAGCATGCATTCTGCTAGCTGGCTGAGGAATTCTGGGAGCTGAAGTCCACAAGTCTTAAAATTGTCAAGATTGCAGACCCCAGTGCTAGAGAGAAGTTCCCTGAGGATAGGCTCCAGCATGAGTCTGAAAGCTTGGAAGACTAAAACTCTGAGTCCCAGTGACCAACCCAGATTGGATCCTGCAACGTTATCCTGGGACAGGTATATTTTCCTTCATTCAAGAGAAGGTTCCCTACACTAGATAATTCCAAATATATGGTTGCATTTTGACAGTGCTTTTTTTGTAAAAGAAAAAGGTGCCGGAACACACACATGTCATACAACTCACCTTGCCTACCCTACAAGGTTCCATCCAAAAAAGGTGCTGGAACTCCATTCTGAGCGTTCGATGAGAAAAAAAGCTCTGCATTTTGATGGGATTATTTCATTCACATATAACCATTTCTTTCCTTTCAGCCATTCCAACTACCCCATTCACATAGGCATCCCCAGGGAAGCACATTTCATCAACTTCGTATTGTATGACATTGAGATGCTAAGTCTGTCTGTTACACATTTGCATACAATATTTCAACAGAAAGAAGTGGCAGAGTTTGTATCTTACATCATGAAGTCACTCACAATGCATGTTTCGTGGTTAAGAACAGACACCTATTCTCATTTATCTCATTTCTTATGATGATCAGTGCTTTCTTCATATTTAATTGATTCGTATTGACAAGCCATAACGTTGATTGCTTGTAGGTGGCTTAGCATGTTATATAAAATGATGATCAATTTGCAAATTCAGTTAACTGTTGCTTTTTTGACAAACAATGGCTTAATTCACTCTGAACCCAGCCTTGTCAAAGTTATATCCACTAATGAATTACATAGTTGTTATTGTTATTATTCATTACTCATGTTTAACATATGCTGTTATGTACTGTTTCTAGTTAAGCTCATTTAGAACATTTTTTGAGGAAAATATTTTAAATACAGTATCTGCAAGATTTATTTTTCATTTGCAGTTTTAAAAAGTGTTTGTATAAGCCAAACAACACCTTATTAGTCTATAATATCTAACAAGGACTTGATGTCACTTGGCACTGACATCTCTGGAAATTCCTGTTTGAGCAATGTTTGAAGAGCAATTTTTTCACTGTGAATTTCCTGCAAACCTCTCTACTAGCTTTCTCTTTCTCAATAATGTCTTAGAAGAAACATAAGCTTTTCAAATCAGAATGAAACAACTTCCTTTTGAATAACATTGATTATATCTTTATTGCTATCTATAAAACAAGAAAAGGTTTCAGTAAAGTTGTATTCAAGGAATTATTGATTTATTACTTAAAGAACGTTGATTTAGTGTATTTGCTCTAATTTTTGCTCTGTCTCTGTCTCTGTCTCTGTCTCTCTCTCTCTCTCTCTCTCTCTCTCTCTCTCTCTCTCTCTCTGTGTGTGTGTGTGTGTGTGTGTGTGTGTGTGTGTGTGTTATTACTGAACTGCCAATAAATTAGATTCACAATTTTCTACTCCCTTTTAAACACACACTTGTAATTATCAGTATTCACCTCCAACTAAATCTATTTGGACTGAAAATAAGTATTTCTGCATGTTTGCTTAAATATAATTTTTATTCTCTCTCCTTCCCTCAGTTCCACTGCCATCATTAAGCATTGTTAAGCAAGCTGTCTTGTAACCGCATCTTTCCCTATTGACTTTGCTTATCACATATCAGCTCGGAAAATAGCAAATGGCAATAATGTGATAGGAGAGACTTACTGGTGTTATAGATAGTCCTCTATTTATAATAATAATTAATAATAAATAATAATAATAATAATAATAATAATAATAATAATAATAATAATAATAATAATAATAATAATAATAATTTTATTTGTATACCGCTCTTCTCCCGAAGGACTCAGAGCGGTGAACAGGGCAATACATGTTAAAAGACAAGAATACAAAAATTAAAAGAGATTAAACAAGATGCCCAAGAACTATAACAATAAGTTAAAATACATAAAAAGCAATAAAAACCCAAACCCATCACCCATCAGGTCAGGCCGGCTTGTTCGAACAGGTAAGTCTTTAGGTCACGCCGGAAGAAGTGACGGTCGGGCGCCATCTGGAGCTCAACCGGAAGATGGTTCCATAAATCCGGCGCGCCCACAGAGAACGCCCTCCCCCTGGGGGCCACCAGTCGACATTCTTTGACCGGTGGCACCCTGAGGAGGCCCTCTCTGTGGGAGCGCACTGGGCGGAGGGAAGTTGATGCCAGCCGCAGGTGCTCCCTGAGGTATTCCGGACCCAAGCCATTTAGGGCTTTGTAGGTCATTACCAGCACCTTGAATCTCACACGGAAGACAACTGGGAGCCAATGCAGCTCGCGGAGCAGGGGTGTAACATGGGAGTATCGGGAAACTCCCAACACAACTCTCGTGGCTGCATTCCGTACCAGTTGGAGCCTCCGAGTGGTCCTCAAGGGCAGCCCCATGTAGAGAGCATTGCAGTAGTCCAAACGAGAGGTTATGAACACAGTTGGAACTGGAATTGACATTGTAGGTCATGGTGGTCTAAATCGAGTCATCACCTAACCAACTAATCATCACCTGTTCTGATTTTACAACTATTTTTATAAAGGTAGTAAGTCAAATCACTGTGGTCCTAAGTCGAGTCATAAGTGCTATCATAATTGTGAATCCAGCTTAATTAAGGATAGACAGGGTGCTGAGATCATTGTCAATGTGTGATGGTTGTAAAGCACCCAAGTTATGATCACAGAACCATGGGGTTATTGCAACAGCTGCAAGTTCAAGGACCGGTCATAAACCTACCTTTATCAGCATTGTTGTAACTTCAAACTGTTGCTGAAGAATGCTGTGAGTAAGTGACAATTACCTGCAATAAACCACAGGTCCTCTTTCGCAATTGAGAACAGAATTTCTGTCAGTAAACAATGCAGTCATAAAATACGACATCACCTGACTGTGCCATTTAGCAACAGCAGTCCCAGCAGTTACCATTACCATTATTAAACAAGGACCACGTGGGTCATTAAGCAATGAGCTCATGAGACCATGATGTGGGAAAAGGAGAGAATCCAGAAATGTTTGCTTGTGCTGCTGAAACTGTGTTCCATGCAAGCAGGCTGGTGGCCAATTGCTATGGGCAGATGACTATCACAAATGAGTATGTGGAGTATGAGCAGGCAGGTAATTGTCACAGGTGGGCACTAACTAGGTAATACAGGCAGATGGTCACTAGGGAGCATGAGATCCCCATGCCTCCTGGGAGCTCCTTGGGTGAAAAAGTGGGAGAGTGGGAACAAACTGCAAGAGCAGCTTGCAACCTCCTGCAGCTCCCCCATTGACTTTGCTGGTGGGAAGCCATCAGGGAAGGTTGCAAAAGGCAGTCACATAACCATCGGACACCTCAACTACATAATTGCAAACAGATTGCCAAGCATGCAGAATGGTAACCACCAATCAGCACCTCAAGCACCAATTAGGTGCCATTGGTTAAGGTGGGTTTTTCCTCGTGACCACATGACTTGACCTACGAACAAAGTGACTCAACTTATGACCATCATAAAAATGGTCATAAAATCAGGTCCAATCAGGTGATGATTTGACTTACAACCACAGTTGTAACTTACAACCACAGTGACTTACGACAGATATTCTACAATTATGGTTCTAATTCAATGGCTACCTGTAATGCCAATAAGTCTCTCCCATGCTATGATGCATGTTCTAGAAATAATGCATATTTTACAGAAAGGGCCAAAATGATAAACCTGTGAACCTGGTCTGTAAATCAAGTTCAGCAAATAAAACTCCAGTGTTCTCGTTTGAATAAAAAAGCAAGGCATGGCTTACTTTGAAGTAGAAAAAAGAGGTTAAGCCTACAGAGTTGCATAGGAAAACCCCAATAGTTTCATCTAATAGCTACGTCTGGGGAAAATATGGAACAAATTTTCAGTAAAGAAATATTTATAAGAAAATGGAGCAATTGAGCTGAGTGGTCTGTCACAGATCCTTTTTACCACAAGTTATTCTAAATACAAAAATTCTAAATAGTCTAAGTATAATTATTGAATGTGATGTAACCAAAATTCAACACTCTTACAGTGATTCAATTTCACTGGAAGATTGAAATGCACAGTTAAATTGACTCTGCTTTTATTAATAAGCTTTCAAATTTTGTAATAAGCTTTAAAATTGCCTGTACAATTTCCACAGAGATGGAAAAATGTTTATGAGCTCCTGCTAATGAGCAAAGTAGTAGTCAAATAAGAAAGGAAAAAATAGAGAAGAAATTAGGAAATAGGAATAGAGTAAGTATAAAAATTATAGAAAAATTCACATACATTATTTTCTCAAATGAAAAAAACACGTATCTCAATCAGATACATTTACCTGACAAATTGCATTGCCCAGTTCAAAGAGTTCATGCTATTGTATATTGTAAGAGAAGAGCTATGTTAATATATGATGACAAAAAAAATAGGAGTATGGAACCATCTTTGCTGACTAACATACTTATTCCTTTTAATAAATATTGCTAGTTGGGAAAGTAATACCAGATTCCTTCTGATTTTTTGCAGCCACTCTTCTGTATACAAATAGTCCTCAACTTACGACTACAATTGAATCCGAAATTTCAGTTGCTAAGTGAGACATTTGTTAAGTGAGCTTTGCCCTGTTTCACAACCTTTCTTGCCACAGTTGTTAAGCGAATCACTGCAGTTGTTAAGTTAGTAACAAAGTTGTTAAATGAATCTGGTTTCTCCATGGACTTTGCTTGTCAGAAGTTTACAAAAGGTGATGACATGATCCATGGATATTGGATCCATCATAAATACGAGTCAGTTGCCAAGCATCTGAATTTTGATCACATGACCATGGGGATACTGCAATGGTCATAAGTGTGAAAAACAATCATAAGTCACTTTTTTCAATGCCATTGTAACTTTGAACTGTTACTAAATGAACTGTTTTAAGTTGAGGATTACCTGTATAAATTTAGAGTGTGGTTTAGATAAAAGTGCTGCATTTTCTTTCCTATCCCTAGATGGCAGTGTTGTATCAGACATATTCTATTAGTTCATAGTCCATTAATGTTGGGTTAGTTCTACTTCTGAAAAATTAGTTCTTCAGCAGAAACTGATCCTATCAGAATGTCTGTACATTACTCCTTTTATGCACATGAGAATTTTCACTGAATCTGACTTATTCTACTTGTGTTCATTTCCTTTGAGAAGTTCAGGGTTAAAAGTTCTGGACCAATAACTGTGCAAACGAAATCCTTTATTTGCTGTTGAAACAGGCGCAGAGGCAAAAACTGGAGAAGTATCACAAACCTCCTCCTCCTGATTCTCTAGCAAACCCAAGAGGAAGGTTGTGGCTGTCACAGTTTTCAAAAGTAGGAAATAAACTAGAATTGAGGAGTCATAGATAAAAGTCCAAGGTAAGAATAATAAGTGAAATGTTGTATGAGCAATCACAAAGAAGCCAAACAAAGAACTAGAAAATTAGTAAACCAATGACAAGGATAAGGATATGAAACATAGGTGTGACACAAAGATGTCGTTGATCCAAAGTGAGATTTTATTTATTTATTTAGCATATGGCTGGTCACACAGAGAATTAAAAGCACTTCATATTTACAAGTTAGAACAGTTAAAACAATTTTTTTTAAAAAAAAAGAAGCAATTATAAAACCTAAGAGGAAAACAGAAATAACATTTCAGAGTTTAATGTCGAGTTTGGAGATCCAGTCAGTAGCTGCCGTTGTTACGCAGAGGAAGTCCTTAAAATCTCCTGGGTATCTTCTATTAGTGCATTCCCTCACTATATGTTGGATAGTCTGTCGGGGAGCCCGCAATCACATTGTGCTGAAGGTGTCTTTCCCCATTTATACAGAGAATCAGCACACACCCCATGAGTCGTTCTAATTCTATTGTATGTCACCCATATGTGTCGGGGTAGATTAAATCCTGGAGGTATACTATTAGGATTAATATGCTCAGAAATATCTTGGGAGGTATAGCTACTCCATGCTTCCATCCACTTTTGTATAGTGCTCTGATGTTCAGCCAGCAGCTTAAGCGCTGTGAGGAGTGGTGGATTTCTTGACTTTAATCGACATCTTAAGAGATCAGAGGTATAGGCATGAATGGGTAGAGAGGAGTTTAGCAGGTTCTTACTATACTCCCGAATGAGAGCTTCTTGTCGTCGTAAGTGCGGGGGAAGTATGTGGCTAAGAACTGGTAGCCAGTGAATAGGTGTAGATTTTATGCACCCAGTAATTAATCTCATCGTATGGTTGAGTTGAACATCAACAAGTCTTGTATGTGAGCTGTTTATCCATACAGGTGCGCAGTATTCCGCTACAGAGTAGCAAAGCCCAAGGGCTACGCATCGAAGAGTTGGAGCTGAAGCTCCCCAAGTTTTTGCAGAATGTTGTTTCTGCTGTTAACCTTGGCAGCCATATTCTGAATATGTTTTTTAAAAGACAGGGTCCTGTCTAAGGTGACCCCCCAGATATTTTGGAGTTGCCTCATATGGGAGCAATTTGTTATTTAGGTATACATTGAGTTATCTTTTTGCCAGTTTATTATTAAGGTGGAAACATGATGTGACTGTCTTACTTACGCTTGGGATTAACCTCCATTGGTGGAAGTATGTGCTCAGAGTTGTAAGGTCGGCTGTTAAGTACACCTTCTGTAACTTCGATGTCCTTGTGGCTATATGCTAATACCAAGTCATCAGTGTAAGAGAACTTTGTTGATAGCGTGGGTGGTATATCGGAAATATATAAGTTGAATAAGGATGGGGCCAATACAGAGCCCTGAGGGAGTCCATTCAGTTGTCTTTGCTTACTAATTTTATTGCCCATGATGACTTGAAAGGTCTTTGCTGAGAGCATGTTATTTATTAGGCAGCCCATGGTCCTACAAGGGACAGCGTGGAGGAATTTGCTTAATAGACCATCCCTCCACACTGTATCGTATGCTGCTGTGAGATCCACAAATACAACAGATGTTTTCAATTTATTCTGATAGCTGCTTTCAATGTGGCTAGTAAGACTAAGGACTTGATCGGCACAGCTCCGATAAGATCTAAACCCAGCCTGTTCAATCGGTATTTGTTCGTTAATTTTCTGTCCAATTCTGTTAAGTATCAACCTTTCAAGTAGTTTATAACAAACACTTAACAGAGCAATGGGGCGATAGTTTTCTGGCTTGTTGCTTTCTTTTCCAGGTTTTAATATGCCGATTACCTTGGTTCTCTTAAATTCTGGAGGGAGCTTACTGGAAGTTAGGATATCTGTGTAGAATTTTGGCAGCCAGATTAATGAGGGAATAGAAAGAGGTAGAAAATGTAGGCTGAGACTGAATTCCAATTTCATGTGACAACAGTCCTACGAAAACCTAATATAGGTAGTCATCGACTTACAACAGTTCATTTAGTGACCATTCAAAATTACAACAGCACTAAAAGAGTATACTTTAAAATTAGTAATTGACCATTACTAATGGTGGCCCAGGCGGCACCATGGCAGAGTGGGACAATAGACAAAGTCTTTAACCCAAACCCACGCATTTTATGTCCCTAAGGCCTTATTTGCTCCTTTGACTGTCCCTGTCCAGTCTATGGCAGTGAGAAGGGAGGAGGTGGTGTGGGAACAGTGGCCCTTCACAACAGTCCCATTTTGTCATGTGGCCTCCTGGGAAAATTAATTGCCCACCTCTGCGTTATCCAGTTGCTATCAGTTTAAATTCTGAAGTTAATGATACCTAGAGAAAGTAATTAGGAAGACAACATTTAAACTACTACAGAACTACTCAAAAAGAATATTGCAAACATTACTGAGATATTGTGTGTAAAACCCTTTACATATACTAAATTAGTTTGATTGCATAAATTATAATGCATAAAACCTAGTGGCAATTTGCTCAGGAGGAGAAGAGGAAGAGCGGAAGGGTGTGTCCTGGAACACAGGTTTCATATATAAAATCTCCTAGATTGAATCCATTGCATTGTCAGACCCTAGAGAGCTGGTGCTCGACTGTATAATAAGATTATATACATGAGATCACCAGGCATCTACTATTGTAATCAATACTGAACACAATAGATAATGGTTGCATTCTCTAAATGGCAGTACCATGTATAGAAATAAGGTACAATATCATCTGAGGTAAGGAAACCAGTATTTTGAATTCCAAAGCTGCTTTTATTGTGATTTTAAAATGTACTGCACTTTGACTGCCATTGTTAAGTTCTTCAAATGACATGCATTCAACATGAAATTGCCACTTACAATTATATCCCAAGTGGTATCAGTAATTGAATTAATATATGGCAAATTCGTACACTGGTGTCTGAAGAGAATCTGTCAGACAGTGCTGTGGTAATCAGTGTGTGTTATTTATGGACCATCTCATAATACAGATATTAGACATAGTATAAGCAGGGTTCATCAATAGCCGGGGTGGGCCAATCAAATAGGTCACCTCCCTGCAGAAAAGAAGAGCATTAAAAAAAATCACCAGGGCATTATCTGACCATGACAAAGAGAATAAAGATAAGAAAAGAAATATATTTGTGTTTTCTTCTTGACAACAATACATTTTCTGAGATGCAAAAATTACTCCAGACATTAAGTAAAGCAAAAACTTACTTGTATTTTTATTTTGTTTTACTTTACTCAGTTAGAATAATAGTAACACACGTCTTAGGGTGAATTGATTCACCATGAAAATTTTATGTCAGAAATTCTACTTTGTTGGTAGGATTGCTACATCTGGACTATATATTCTAAACCAGTAGATGGCAGCACAAATTTAGAATTTTCTCTTTCTCTTTGCTGTCACCCAGCGGAGTTCTGAATATTTGCTACTCAAATCTAGTTTAAATTTATATCTTTTTCCCTTTTGTGAATGCAATAAGTTGATATACAATCCCCACTTGGCTGGAGTGACAACTGGATATCTACCCTAACATTTGGAAAAGACCAGTTTTGCGGGGGGGGGGGGGAACTCATCTGGAAAATTACCAGGAACAAGCACCATTGTCTTCTGAGTAAATGCAATAGAATATGCTGTGTCAAAAATAATCCAGAATACACAGGCTAGAACTAAAGTCCCATTTCAAATCTTCTCAGTTCAAGAAATACCCTTTCTACAATATGGAGTACATGAAGATTGCTGGTCCCTAGATGTCCATATATTTCCAAGAAGGAAGTTATATGTAAGTGATTGTTTCCATATTGCTTCTTGTGGAATCACTTGTACAAACAGTTGCATTATATTCTTTCATTCAGAGGACTATACTCACGCTGCTCCCTGGCTTTTGGAGACATTATATATTGTCCCTGGGATCTTCTGAAACTCTATCACAGAATTACATCCTGTCTGAGGTTCTGCTGCAAAAGGGAAATATCATGAATAATGTAGTCACCTTAGGAAGTACTAAACCTGATATAAGTTGTTGCATATGTGTAGGTGCATGCTTTTGGTATGATAAGGAAATTATTTTTCTGAGGTGAAAAGCAAGCATACCTCTTTGCAAAAACATAAGAATATAGATGCATGCTCCTAAGATTTTAAAGACTACAATATAATTTCAAAGTATCCTATTCTCAGACCTATGTCCATATAAAGAGAACAATAATTTGTTTCAGGATCCAATCTGGGTCGGGAATCGGGACCAGCGGTTTTATCTTCTGAGCTTTCGGACTCGTGTTAGAGCTCATCTTTAGAAAACTTCTCTGTGTGTAGTATTTATATGATGCCTGTTGTATGTGACTTTTTAGATGTTGATTGGGGTGTTGATATTTGATTATTAAGTCGTTGGTAGTTGTTTGTTTCTGCTGCCCAGCCCTTGCCTCCTAAGTACTTGATAAGTTGGTGGTAAATCAACATTCATGTTTCTCAGGCTTCAATCACTTCTCTGGCTATTTTTATACCTGCTCATCCAACAACTTTAGTAGCTGCAAAATTAAATGTATGTCCTTGTCGTTGCAGTGTGAGGCTGCCAATGACTTTGGGTCTCCTTGTCTGACTACTTGTGTTCTTGCAATCTGGTGGTAAGCTTCCTCCATGTCTGTCCTACATAGTCACAGGGGCAATCCATGTAAAGAATCTGGTAGATTACATTCGAAGTATCTCCCACCTCCAAGGAATCTTTACAATGCATAATTTTTCCTTGAATGATAGCCTCTGGGCAGTGTGTGATTCCCACTTGCAGATCTTGGAAGCTACATTCTACAGCTTCCAAAATGTTTTTGATGTATGGCAGGGTGTGCCATGTGTTTGGGCTTGTACCTTGTTTCTTCCTTTCTCTCCCCATCTTATTGCATGCACATCTTGTGACAAATGATTGTGGGTACCCATTTTGCCTGAATTGATCACGTACAGTAGGTACCTGCTCTCCATACTCCATACCATAACTTATTATTTTCTTTATTTTATTACACTATTTACTTTATCTGAAACCCTTTGTCGCATTCCATAGGCTGAAAGTGTACCATATTATATAATAGTCTAAATAATACTCACAAATTTTGTCTATGTAGGACAAGATATGTTAGACTTTGCTTTATTTCTCCTGTTTATTGAAGAAATTTAAAGTTGTGTCACTTCTACAGAAATACTGCATTTGTAATTGTTATATCTCTGTTTTCTTTTTTTAAATGCAAGGAGTCAACATTAAAAATAAAGCAAGGTATTGAAACGTATTGGTGACACTTAAAGTCATTATGCTCAAAATTAGTCTCATAATTTTAGGTTGAAATTATATTATTAGTTAAACCCAAGTAGAAAACCATAATTGACAGACTTTAACTTCTTTATATTTGAATCTCAAATATAATAAAGATTTTGAAATCAAACATTGACTTAGATAATGCTTTCATAACTCATGATCAGGTAAGACATGTGTCAGGAGTCTTTTGTCATATAAAAAAATTCTCCAGATTTGTTTTGCAGTTATGTTGATGTTGGTGTCTTGCCACTTTAAAAATAAGGCCCCATCAATTTTAGACATAGATGTAAATATTTAACCCCTGCACGGTGCATCTGGAAACCCATTTGAAATACATAAAAGGTACTAGATCCCTAAAATGCGTAATTGTTTCTTTTCCCCTGGGAGACTGTGAAGGTTTTACAGAATTTGCACATGAAGAAATATTCTACAAACCTCATCAAGCTCTAAAGAAAGGTTTAAAACAGACAGTTCCTCTGGTTAATTTCAAAAGCGTGAGCTCACATTACTCTCTAGCATTTCAGCTCTCTCAACCCAATAGCTTAGGGTTTTAGTGGCTGGTTGGCTGGTGAGGGTTGGTTTTTTTTAATTGCAGTTTTGAAGGGTATGTCTCTGTAGACTTGTGAGCTGATGATACATATTCATGAATGAGAAAGTCTTTCCCGACCCTGTTAATGCTGACAAAGACTAAGCTGGTTTCACACAGCAAGTGGATGGGAGTTGTGGGAGACAACAGCTGAATGACAAGATTAGCTGGGGGGGAAAAAATCCTTGCATCACTTGGCCTTGCCTTCCTAATGATTTTGCCAATTGTTGTTGGGGACAAGGCTATCATTCACTGATGACTTCTTCTGACCATATTCAGATAATGACAATTTCCTTAACTTCTATTTTATTGGACACCACCAAGCAAGATCAGAACAAAAAGGAATCAGTTTCAGTTGTTCACAGATTGGAGTTTGGTCACTTCAAAGGTACCTTTGATCTAGAAATATGTAGTGTACCAAATTCATTATGTCTTTTTAATGGGCTCCTTAAATTTATTGCTCTTATTGCTGATCCTCTCTTCAACGTATAGCGTAGTTTTGAAATGGCCATATTTAGAGAGGAACAGTCCAAACTTGTACTTTTAAGAACATTAGTCATGGAAAACAACAGGTGCTTTTGTTCCTAAATGTGACTCCTTTCAGATTCTGCCTTTGGCCACAGAATCCTCTTGCCTGAATGGAGTTGTATACAGAGGATAGTTAGAATGTAGGACTCATGAATAGAATAATTCATCACATAAGAAAAGTGGGTATGTTTTAAATTTGCCACCCAGACCTAAATATATCCCTAGCAAGGTCTAGTAACCCAAATGGCTCACTAAATAACAGATGGATATTTGACCTGGATATGTCAGCATATAAAAACTGTGTCTGCAAGGGGGAAGAGCGTAAGTCTTTTGAGACACAGAACTGTACTGGCCTCTGCCTACCAAGCTTAATGGGAGCATCCAACAAGAAGGAAAAGCCAGACCAAGGAAGTAGGAAGGACCAATTTAAAAATAAATAAATAAGAATGACATATGCAGTAGATTATCCTTCATCTATTTAATATTTTCTTCATTGTCGTATTCAAAAATTATGATTTGGCAGAAACTTTTGAAGTGCCTCTAAGTGCCTCTAGGCTTGGAGAGGGGTTCCTTGAGGCAACAGCCTGTGCACTCAGCAGTATCTGCAGCAGAGAGATCAAAATAGGTAAGAGCAATCCCAGCATTGCATTGAAACCCTGCCCTTTTGTTCACGCATCACAAATAACAAGAATGGAATTGATCATGGAACATGTACAATAGAATGATTCAGTATGAGATTACAGTAATGGGTTAATAAGAAGAGGATGTAAGTGATCATGAAAAATCTATCTGAAGAAGGAAAGCAACATCTGCAGCAATTAACAGGTTTAATATTAGCAAAACTAAGTACCTGAGAATTTTACTTAATAAAATATAATAAAGATTTTTAAAGCTCATGGATTTGGATCAAAGTAACGGTAGATAATTTAAGATGGAAAAAGTTAAACTTGTGATTAGGAAGAAAAAGGAATGTTTTAGTGAGGATTAGTTTCAAATGATTTTCAAAAAAAATGAAAATAAGGCGTTACACAAGTGGCAAAGACAAATAATTTTATTTGGTTAATTTGGATCATACACAGAATTATAGAATTTTCTGTCTAGATTACTTCTACTGAAGCAGCTAGATATCAAATACTTATACAAATATATTTAGTTGGATATAAAAGAAAGGTGCTACCTATAAAAGATTAATCAAAGTGTGTACTTAAATGAAAGAGTTAAAAAGAGAAAAAGAGTAAGTCTAGAGCTAGCACTTCTTGCATCAGTATTAAATATTTCCAAGAAGTGAATATATAAAAAAATAATTAATGTAGAGATAACTTTTCAGATACATTTTCAAGAATTAATCCTTGAAAACAAGGATTAAAAATTCAGATCATACATAGAATTATTGTATTTTCTGTCTAGATTACTTCTACTGAAGCAACTAGATACCAAAATGCTTATACAAATTGTGATGTATTGGGCTTACTAAAGAGTACCACGTGGGGTTAATTGCTGGAAGGTTGCTTAAGCAGGGAAGCTGGCTAACAGCTCCCAGCTCCTCAGACAACCCATCTCCAGCGCCACCATTGGCTGCTTCTAGGGCAGCAATAGTTTGCTTTAAACCTATCGGCCGCCACCTGGAGGCCAGGGTATAAATAGCTGCATTTGCAGCCCTGTTTCTCAGTTCAGTTCCTGTAAGCAAATAAAGAATGATTCTTTTTTTTTTAATCCCATTTATATCCCGCCCTTCTCCGAAGACTCAGGGCGGCTTACAATTTAAAGCACAAATCAATGTGCTTAGCAATAGCCTTCATTCTATGTATATGTCTGCTTATTAGGGCTTTTGCCCCCCCAAGCAGCATTATTACAGTCAGCTTATTGCCCCCAACAATCTGGGTCCTCATTTTACCTACCTCGGAAGGATGGAAGGCTGAGTCAACCTTGAGCCTGGTGGGATGAACTCACTCACCTCGTCTCTTCAATCAAGCACAGAACCCAGCATATAACACTGGCGACGAGGGTGGGATACTGCTCCTCCAACAGAACCGAGAGTCACTAGGGGAGAGGCTGGAACATGCCTGGCGGGAAAAAGCAATTTGGTCGGTCTAGCACAGCCACGCTAGCGACCACGCGCCCAGAGGACCAGTCCCTGAGCATACGGAGGAGCAGGATAAGAAGACGACGAGCTGCAGCCACAAAGACCAACAGAAATGGCGAAGGTCGGAAAGCTGGAAGAATTTGATATAGCTCACCCGGAAAGATGGTCTTCGTATCTATCCAGGGTCAAGAACTATCTCCGCGCCAATCAAGTCGTCGAGGACGGCCTGAAGGCCACTATGCTCCTGTGTGTTTGTGGCCTAGCCACATTCAACATTGTGGAGAACTTGTTCGCGCTGCCATTGGAGTCCGTAATGTTCACAGACTTGAAGAAATGGCTTGGCAACCATTTCCAGCCCAAGCTGTCGGTAATCACTTGGTGCCACGTGTTCGAACAGACGGTTCAGCAGCAAGGTGAAACAGCATCTGAATTCATCGCGGCATTGAGGCAGGCTGCACTCCTGTGCCAGTTCTCCGACATAGAGGAGAGGCTCTAGGACCAACTCATCTGCAGCCTCCGGAATCGAGAGTTACAACAAAAACTCTTCGCCAAAGAGACCCTGTTGTTCCCAGATGCGCTGAAAGAGATCATGGCAGATGAAGCCGCCGCCGGGGACATACAAGCCATGCGGCCCGCCAAAACAGCACAGCACGAGGAAGCAGTCCACCACGAGGACGCTGAACATGTGGAAGTCCCCAAAGACAACATGGAAGTTGACAAGCTACAAAGGCATAACGACCAACAGCGTCACAGCAACAAGCAACAAGGGGCAACTTACAAGGCAGATCACTTGCTTAGGTGCCCAGGGTGTGGTGGCCACCACCAATGCATGGACTGTAGGTTCTGGACAGCCACATGCCGGGCCTGCGGGAAGACTGGCCACATCGCGTCCATCTGCAGAGGTTGCCAGAGGGACTGGCAATCGAATCGCCAGTTGGACATTCCGATTAGGAGAGGCCCTGGGGCAGTATAGCGTAGGGTTTTGCTCCAACCGTAGAAGCATTTGCTGCACGGGAGCTCGCCGCCCTATGAAGCCGAAGTTTGGACTTCAGGTGGAGCTGCAAGGGGTCCCTTGCAAGATGGAGCTGAACACAGGCTCAGCCGTCTCCATTGAGACATTTAATTTCGTCTGCAATCGCAGCAAGAGTTGGGCCAAGCTTAGGCCATCCGACATTGTACTGACCAACTTCCAGAATGCCAGGGTCGCAGTCAAGGGTGAGGCCACACTGGCCATCAAATTTAAGGGGTTTTCTGGGCACCTGGACGTTGTAGTAGGGGGTCAGTGAATGAGCCTGATTGGGCTCGATTGGTTTGATGCACTAGGCATCCAAGTAACCGGAATCAACCGGACGCAAGTCACAAGTCTAGCAACAGTATGCAAGGAATTCGCAGATGTGTTTGACTCAGGTCTGGGGACGTATACGGGCCCACCAATAACATTTAAACTAGATCCTACTGTAGTGCCGGTCAGGATTAAACCTCGTAGCGTGCCATTTGCTCTGAAACACAAGATAGAAGCTGAGTTATATAAACCCATAGAACAGGGGGTACTTCAGCTTGTAGATGGGGGTGAATGGGAGACCCCAATCGTCACGCCACTAAAAGCCAACGGGGAGGTCAGAATCTGTGCTGATTACAAATGCACAATTAATCGTGCACTCAAACAGCATGCGTACCCTGTACCAGTAGTAAGCCACATCCTGGCATCCTTGCAAGGTGGTACAATTTTTGCAAAGTTAGATTTGGCTCAGGCCTACCAACAGCTTCCTGTAGACGAGGCCACAGCCACGACACACAATTGTAACCCACAGAGGGGCGTTTAAAGAAAAATGCCTGCAATTTGGAGTCACCGTAGCCCCTGGTATTTTTCAAGGCATTATGGAGCGAACGCATCAGTATTAAATATTTTCAAGAAGTGAATGTATAAAAAAATAATTAATATAGAGATAACTTTTCAGATACATTTTCAAGATTTAATCCTTGAAAATAAGGATTAAAAATTTGGATCGTACATAGAATTATTGTATTTTCTGTCTAGATTACTTCTTCTGAAGCAACCAGATACCAGAATGCTTATACAAATATTATTTAGTTGGGTATAAAAGAAAAGTGCTACCTATAAAAGATTAATCAAAGTGTGTACTTAAATTAAAGGATTAAAAAGAGAAATCACTTCTTGCATCAGTATTAAATATTTCCAAGAAGTGAATGTATAAAAAATATAATGTAGAGATAACTTTTCAGATACATTTTCAAGATTTAATCCTTGAAAAAAAGGATGAATTCTTTGACATTGTCTCCACAAAATGGTCAAATACTTCACTGGTTTCAATCTTTTTCAGATAAGCAATATAGCTCAAAAGGTATTACATAAAATGCAGAACACTGACTGAATTTGAAAACATTGCAACACAAACTTCAGAACATCTCTTGGCTCTTATTTCTACAGTAAGTTGTTATTGAAATAGAAACTGAACAAGTCAAAGAGGAATGCATAATTAATGGTTCTTATAATATTGACTATATTAATTATTGACCATTTTCATTGGGATTGCTAAATTCTAATAACAGTTAAGATTATTTTTATCAATCTATTTTTGTTTTGAAATGTTTATTAAATTTTATCCAATACATAACTTTCTTTATTACTTTAGGGTTCTTGGGCCTTTTATTCCTTTTATTCTGTATACTCACTTATTCTGGCTATACTATTAAATATTTGTTACAATATTTTTTTAAAAAAAATAAGTACAAAGGGGCAGGGCTTTGATTGCAATGCCACAGCTGTCATTGTGCCTGTTCTATTTCCCCTGAAGGAATCACTGCCTGTAGGTCTGATCTAAAAGACAAGTGGTCCTATCCTAGCTCATGCAACCTTGTCTTGGGCTAATTCACTTGGAGGAGAACCAATTGATTAATTGGAAATAAAAGAAGTAAGTGGAGTATTCTTAATATTTCTGAATAATTACTACCGTGTTTGTTATAGTTACTATTGTTCTTATTGTTGAGCACAGCAGAATTTCTGCTGCAAAATTCCATTCTTCTTCATTTTTCCATTATGAGAACTAAGTATTTAATGCACATAGTCTTCAGCTTATGAACGCAGTTGAGACAAGGTTTCCATTGTTAAGTAAAGCAGTTGTTAAGTGAGTCATGTCTAATTTTATGAGCTTTTTTGCCATGGTTGTCAAGCAACCATGCGGTCATAAAGCTTATCTGACTTCCCCCATTGACTTTGCTCATTGGAAGCCAGGTCTCAAATGAAGATCACATGACCCTAGAACCCTGCAAACTTTGTAAATATATGCCAGTTGTCCAGCACAAGACTGTGGGGATGTTGTGACAACCATAAGTGCAAGAAATAGTTGTAAGTCACACTTTTTTCAGTGCTGTTGTAATTTTGAATGGTCACTAAACAAATAATTTTAAACTGAGAACTGTACTTTGGCACATTATATTGCTCTGGGCTAAGGAGCAATATAATACATATAATGTAGATCAGAATTGTCCTGTATGGCATCCAGCAACATGCAAGGAAATTTTGGAGCTTAGAAACCTGTCATTTGGAGGGCAAAAGGTTATGCAACTTTGAGATAGCGTGATGACATAGCAACATATTCTGCCTGTTCTGTCCATCTTGCTGACTGCTGTACCATCCATCCCAAGGAAAACAAGATTTTCAACTCTTTGAGCAAACAACACTTAATGTATAATATATTTTTATCATAAGCAGTTACATATTTGGAGAGAGAAGAAGGAGAATAATACCTGCACTTTTTACCTTGCATCTTAAGACTGACTTTTAAAAAAAATGAAAGCTTGGAATCTGGGAATGCATGTCATCTATTCCACTTCACCATCTCCATCAAAACTCATATTATAGAGTGATATATATTAAGCATTTTCCCTGTTAGATTATAATTTGCATAATCCCTATAATGAGACAGATTTGGAAAGCATGAAGTTCAAGTAGTCTCTATTAAAGAAAATTTGCATTATAATTCAAAAGTAAAATACAGTATTAAAAATACTTTTTGCACCTCTTAGAATGCCTAGCAAATATGTCCATGTACTGTATATATAGTTGGCCAAACTTGTGTATATATAATAATAAAGTTTTATATACCAGCTGTATGGGTTATTTTTTTGACCCAAAGATAAATAGTGATAGATTGAGCCATGATATAGTAATTCCCTCCCATATGAAAAGTGTTGTGAAATTGACTGCTTGTTTTGGATCTGGATTTATGTATAGGATCTCAGATAACTTAGTAAAACTGAACATGACTAAATGATTACTTATCTCCCACTGTAGGTGACTTAATAAATAATTATTGTGGATGAATAGGAGGAAGGATCATGTTATAATGCTATAGGCATAATAATTCATTCTTGGCTGTTGAATGCTTTGCCAGAGGCCATATACCAAAAATGTTTGTGAGACCATGAGAAAGAATTTGGTGGGTTAGGGGCCTAACTTTAACTTACTGTAATTGAAGCAAAATTAAAATTGAATTATTCAAGTACATTCATCTGTCTGATTATTTCCCCCCTTCTGTCCTTTTGGAAAAGGCCTTTTAATGGTAAACTTTGCAGGGGTTTGTAGAGGCCACCCACTAAGCTTTTCATTGACCACATGTAGCTCTGGGACCATAGGATGGACACTCCTGTCAAATCAGGACCAACAACAACTGGACCCAATTTCTGGAAACATGCTAGATGAATATAGGAGTGCAGGAAATCTGCAAATTTTAGGGCAATTGAAGAATCAAGATATTTGTTGTGTAGCTACCTCTATTTCAACCTACCAAACTAAATTCTGTATCTTTTCACATTTCTATAAATTTATAGTTCTCTTGAGGATAGGGAGATTTGTTTTATAAAAGGACCTTGGTCCTGAACTAACATCTAATGAAACTTACTCCTCTCCTCATGCCAAGTTTATCTCTATTATCTCTATTATATTTCTGCAATTTCTACATTGCTCCAGACTATTGTTGATCTCCTTCCTAAACACAAGTATTTCTGCTGCAGCTTTTGCTAAGGAAAGGGGGTGGAGTAGGACCATCCTCTCTTGGTCCCCCTCCCTTTTCCCTCATTTTGCCTGTTAATTGGCCGAGACCACCAGAATTTGGGGGACACAGATGTCACTGATAGTTTGCCTAGGGAGCGCATTCATGCCCATCTGTTGCAGTCTCGAAGGCTGTTCATATAGTCACAAGGCCTTCATTTAATTCTTGTCAGAAAGTAATGTAAATCCCGTTTACCTCAGAGGTCGCAGCCAAGATTTATGCCAATGAGCCCCCTGCAATTTACACATGCGCACACATACACACACACACACTACAATAGTTGTATAGGAGAAAAGAAAGCCTTTCATGTAGCTGCATATTAACAAGTAAGCTTGTCTTTGGAGAGGCTTTTCTTGGTCAGGGTTTTCCTTATTTTAATGCCGCTGGGGTCATTTGGTGTACTGAGCAATGCAGAAAAAAAGGAAGCCTTGAGCCTTGCAGTCCCCAAATCAGATGGAAATAAGACTATGAGCAAATTGGCTGGCTCATCACACATTAGATCATTGTGTTATACTGATTCTGTGCTGTGTGGAATATTATGTCTATTACATGACTGAAAAGCGACAAAAATTGCCAGGAGGAAAAGAAGGAGAAGGAGGAAGGCTTCATGCCTTCTGCTCTTATAACTGTGAGCTCAAAGAGTGGCTGGGTATTTATTTCACAAAACTCTGCAAAGTAAGCCAAAACAAAAATACAGAATGCAATAAATGGGGAGAGACCAGCAACGCTAATGTTTACTTGTCTCAATAACTCTTTCAAAAATAAACAGCTGGTAGCTCCTTTCCCCACACACCCACCCTCCACCCTGCTTTAAATGTAATTTCAGATAAAAAAAATGAAGAAAGTGCAAATAAAATATGGTTTTCCTGATTTCAAAAAGGGGAGAAGCCTCATTATCGTGAAAATAAAAAAAAATGAAATCTGACCTTTGGAAAGGCCGTGTGTTTGGGGCTCAGTCCTTCTCCCCTCGACAGGACCACAGGATTTCTGCTATTCAATTCCAAAGAGAGCAAAGCCCACCCTTTTAAAAGAATAGAGACAAAATGCACTGTAGCGTAATGGCATGGGTTCAAAGTAGCTTTAATAAGCACACAGTTCAAAGTGCAGTAGGAGAGGGAAGATAATTTGCAGTCAGGCTGAACATTGGATGCATTCATTTATAATTCTCTAAAAATGCTTTTTCAACTAATATCAGAGGAGAGAGAAATGATTGCAACCTCCATTCCAGTATTGCTACAACAAATAAAAAGTAGGCTCTGTGTTTGTTACAACACTGTCTGCCAGTCCCTAATGATAGACTCCATCTCCTGTAGTTATAATGTTTACAAGCTTTTATGATATTGTTCTAACCTATTCCACTGGTGTATAACTGAAATAACCCTGGTTTTGCTATTCATGTGATTGTAAAATTGTTATCCGATACAATACTGACATAACCTCTATGCATGGATAATGCTACTGTATTGACAGTCTTTAGATGGTATCCATACACCATTTCCAGCTCCAAATAAAACAATAAAAATTAATAACAAGATGTTTATTTCATAATATTCTGGCACTCATGCATGGTTGATGCAAGATATCAAAAAAATATGCAACATTTCAGCATTTTTGCTGAAAAACTCAGGGCTAAATGCAGTATTAAAACTGATAAATTTGTGAAACTTTAACTATTTTAAATTAGGGAGGGTAGATGCATATCAGTCACAAAGATTGCTTATTTACTTTATGCAAGCCTGGATAATACAATCAATATAGACCTGAGTTACCAGGACTGGAATGGAAAAACCTGGTTATAGTGCAGATGTCTGAGCAGTGAAAAGTTCCTACACAAACAAATAGACCCTAGCATCTACATTATCCATTGACTGTCCTTAAGAAAAAGAAATGTGAAATGTACTGTATTCCATAAGTAATAAAAAACTTTTAGAATCTTGACTTGTTCTAATTTTGGCTCTAAAATTAAAAGCTTGGTTCTGATATAGTAACATGCAATATGCAATTGTAGGAGATGACCAGGCTGAGCCCAAGGGAAGGGTCAAATGCGTCATCAGTCTCAAGTCCCTTCATACCCACGAGATCTAAGTCCAGCTCTCCTTGAATTCTATTGACTCTTACATATTGCCAATTTACTTTGACCATTAGTAATAGAGATTCTTATAGAGAGCTTAAGCTTACAATAACTGCCTGGCTTTCCTGATTTCCGTGCCTGACAGCAATACTATAGTTAAGGCTGGTCCTTCCAGGCAAATACTATGGGTAGATACAGCTCACTGCAACTTCCTTTCTTTTTTTTCTTTTTCTGATAGTTGAAAATATGTCTAGCTTTGGATAAAACACTTGTGATTTTTATCTAATTTAATTTTATGAAATTAATTTTATTAAATTAAGTCATACTTCATCTTTGTGCTGGTTCTGCTCCGTTCTTTCTTCTGACAGGGGCAGAAGACTCTTTTTGCTGGCACTTCTGGTGAAATGGCTGATTAAAGCACAGTAGTTCTCCTTAATAACTTGTTTCTTTATATCATAGCTCAAAGTAGACTATATAGCTCAGTGTTTTTCAAACATGGCAACTAAGATGTGTGAATTTCAGACCTCAGAATTCACCAGTCAAAGTTCTCTGTGCTGACTGTGGAATTCTGAGGGTTCCAGTCCATACATCCAAAAGTTGCCAAGTTTGAAAAACAGAGTTCTAGCTATTGGAAGCGAGATAATCCGCATGAACCAAGTAGCCATGCTTTACACAGGCTTTTTTTGTAAGAACTCTTCTAATGTTATTCTAATAACAACCCTGTAGAGTAGGTCGGACTGAGGAAAAATAGCCTCAAGCTTTGTGATTCCCATTGCAGGGGAATGCAGTGCATTGCACCAAACCACAGATCTAAACTGATAGAATCATTGGCTATGGAGATTCTCAGTCATCCAGGTCATGCTTGTCTCAAAAGGTGCTTTTTCAAAAGGCAACTGGACTATCTTTGTTTTGCTTGAAAACATTTTGTTTCTCATCCAAGAAGCTTCTTGGATGAGAAACTAAACCTCTGATAGACTGATTATTCTTTTAGGTAAAGGTAAAGGTTCCCCCGCACATGCGTGCTAGTTGTTTCCAACTCTAGGGGCCGGTGCTCATCTCCGTTTCAAAGCCGAAGAGCCAGCGCTTGTCCGAGGACGTCTCCGTGGTCATGTGGCCGGCATGACTAGACGCCAAAGGCGCATGGAACGCTGTTACCTTCCCACCTTAGTGGTCCCTATTTTTCTACTTGCATTTTTACGTGCTTTCAAACTGCTAGGTTGGCAGAAGCTGGGACGAGTAACAGGCGCTCACTCTGTTACGCAGCACTCGGGATTCGACCCACCAAACTGCCGACCTTCTGATCGACAGGCTCAGCGTCCTAACCCACTGAGCCACCGCGTCCCTTCGATTATTCTTTTATACCACCCTAAAACAAACATTTCTTGTGTGGTATACCATCTGTCAAATGTTTTTAAAAATAAAGCTATATGAAGCAATAAAGAAACCAACTTAGAAAGCAGGAAACAAACTATGTTATTTCAGAATGTTTTTAGAACAGTGTTAGCAGTTCCATACTACTCTCACTCCATGCCTGCATTATCCTTCAAGATAAGTCTCCTGATGGAGACAGCAGCCAAAGAAAGGACTCAGTGGACGTAGGGAAAGCCTGTGTCTCTCCATGTTTGAATAATTAATTTTCTGATGCTTGAAAGCCAGAGTCATTTTTTTTTCCAGATCCTTTAGTTGAATACTTTAAAGAAGAAGAAGAAGAGAAGCCTACCTTCCCCAAAGGGAAATAAGGGAACTCCTAATGGTAATAATGAGCTTTGTGTTTCCTGCAGCTGCCAGATCCCCTAGTAATTCAAGCATCACTCATTCCCCGTTTGGCTCCGCAAATGAATCCTAACATAACAAAAAGATTTGTATAATTACTGCTGCATCTATTTCAGGGCCACCACAGATCTCCATTCAGCGAACAAGAAATTTTTGGTGTGGCATGTAAAATAATTAAAATATTTATTTGAAAGTCAAAACACCAGTAGCCATAAATAACAAATGCTTTTTCTCATTGACTGTACTAAGTCCCAGTGAAGGCGCCTGTGAGGAGCTTTACTTGTTCCCTGTTGGGATTAATCCATAAATGCAGCCTCCACATAGAACTCATGAGGTCTTTGTTCCCCATTTATTGGCTTCTGGAATTAAATAGTGTAGCCTGAGATCAAAATTAGGGTAATTTTTAAAAAAAGAATAGAAGGGCTCAAGTAATCTAATTGGCTTTTCAGAATGTGAAATCCAGTTTCTAACAATATAAAATGTAAAAATTTTCTATGTTGATATATTGCAAAAAAAAAACACAGTAGTTTTGCTGTATTTGCTTGTAGATAAATAAATTATGGCATAAGCATTTATGAACTATTTATGATCTACTTCAAAGTATATTCTTTTTAAATATAGTGTCCTGGATATTGTACACATACTTATTGCTTTAGAAAACTTGGTTGCGTGGGGCAGCAGCTTCATAAACTGAGTGCAGAAGTTTAAACTTTTTAGATTATATGAACTACCTTGAATTTAGAAATGAAAAATTAACAAATAGAGACAAATTAGAAACTGTATTGAAGGAAACTCCCATCTGGAGAATACTTAGGTTTCTGCCAAAATCATATGACATTTATGACATTTCTCCCTCCCACTCTTGGGTGGAGAAACTCACAACAGGATGGCATTCTAATCTCAAAGGGGGCATCTGTAGACTACTTTCCTCAACCTGGTTCTCTTCCCATTATCACCCTGCAATTTTTGGTCATGCTTGTTTACAGAATCATGGAAAATGAAGTTCAGCACATAAGGAGTTAGCCAAATCGGGAGCACTGTGCATTAAAAATTGGGGGCGTTTTTCCTCACCTGGAGTCCATCATAATATATTAATCGTGAATCTTGCAGAATTCCAGCCAACAAAAGAATGTCAAGTTCATTGGCAGCTCTATTTTTTAAGAAAGGGCTATAAATGTGATCATTACGCGGGAAGTGGAACCATTGCTGTTTATTGGCTGGGGGAAAAGTGGAGGTTGCCATCTTCCAACTCCTGTGTGGAAAGTGAACTTATCATATATTTAAACTAGTACCAGTTTATAAATCCTTAGTAAGACCACACCTGGAATACTGCATCCAGCTTTGGTCACCACATTACAAAAAAGATGTTGAGACTTTGGAAAAAGTGCAAAGAAGAACAACTTTTGAAGACAAAAACATATGAAGAATAGTTCCAGGAATTGGGTATCACCAGTCTAGAGAAAAGAAGGACTGGGGTGATATGATCGCATGTTTCAATACTTAAGGGGCTGCCACAAAGAAGAGGGGGTCAATTATTTTCCAAAGCACCTGAAGGCAGGACAGAAACAATGGATGGAAACTAATCAAGGAGAGAATTGACCTGAAATTAAGGAGAAACTTCCTAACAGTGAGGACAATTAACTAGTGGACAGCTTGCCTTTAGAAATTGTAGGTGCTTCATCACTGGAGGTTTTTAAGAAAAGACTGGGCAGCCACCTATCTGAAAAGGTTTAGAGCACGGGTGTCAAACTCTCCACATCACGTGACGTGTCATGACGTATCACAACTCTTTTTGCATTGCCGGCAATGGGGTGGGCGTGGCTTCAGTATGATGAAACTGGCCCACAGGCCAGCAGTTTGACACTCCTGGTTTAGAGTCTACTGCTTGAGCAGGGGGTTGGACTAGAAGACCTGCAAGATCCCTTACAGCTCTATTCTGATTGATTTATTATATGGTAGAACTCAGCTAGTATATATAATATTCTGTCTCTTTCCTCTAATTCAAAGCCAGAATGCTTTCTTGCCCATTTTTTTCCATTTTTTAAAGCACTTGAGCCCAGGAAGTTGTATATATGTAAAGTGATTCTCTTATTCACAGGTCACTGGCCATTTCACTGCTTGGGCTTTAAAACACTGTGGATTGCAAATTCTTTCTTTGTGCTCCCTTTGCAAGGAGATGTTTGTTGTACTTCAGTTTGTCTTGCGGACCCTGGAGTAATTTCATACCCTTCTCTAATAAAGCCCTGGGAGGCTATAATATACATATCCTATTATCCTACCCTATTTGAGCCTTGCAGATAATTGATGATGTTTTAGTTAATCACCTCCCCCACTACTTCTTTTGTTCACCAGGTATGTCAGCCTGAAAGGGATTCTTTTCATTTAAAATGTGTGTCTTCTCCTAGGTAATTGATCACTGTGCAACCAGAACACCCCCTCCTCTTGATTCCAACAGTGCGGGAGTGTGCAACATGAATAATCAGAAAATGGTGAACTGTCTTTTGCAAGAATGCAAGCAAATGCTGGAGCAGCCCTCACTTATTATGGAAGACCAGCCCAAGGAAAGCAAGAAGCAACTCTTCGGTGGTGAGATCATTATGTTAAGTATCAGATACAAGACGGCTGACCACCCGCACTTGTATGATCACCAATGTGCTCCATTCTTTCTAGCAGTCAAAACATCTAGAACCCAAGCAGGATGTGGGTATAGAGGCAGGCAGGCCTTCTACCACATTATACCATTGAATTGCTGTCAGTTTCCATTTCAAGCTTCAGTGAACATAGATTGTCAGGAGCAGTTTTCACTTGACAAAAACAATGTTCCCAAAGATTGGTAGTACACGTACATTTAAATTATTAAAAATAATAATGAAACTCCTGAATACTGCCTGTTACTTTCTTTCCATTTGCTGAAAATCATTCTGTTACAAACATATTTGACAAATTTCCCTATTTTGGAATTCTTTAATTGCTTTTTCATTATATGGGTCATTGTTGAAAATAAAGTAGAGCAAGATGCTTTAATGGAAGAACATTATCTGGTATTTGGATAGTTTGAACAAAGGCTCATAAATGCTAAATATATACAGTATAATATATATGTTTTTAATAAATACATATAAATTTATGTTAATATTAGAAAGTTAATATAGTGTGCCATATGATGAAGCAAGATCTTCCCTATGAGAGGTTATGATATGATCAGTTTATGAATCATAAAAATACAACAAAATTCTATTGCTCTTCCCTTTCTAAAGAAAGCTGGCATTTTTAGTCTTTTGGAATATATTATTCCGGAAAGCTATCCCAATATGTTAACAAAAACTTTAAGTTATTTTACAGTGCAAATTTATGCACTCTTGATCAAATGTAAGTCTATTTGAAATCAAGGAAACTAAAGCAGGGAAACTTGCAAACGACTGATACTTGCAAGGTTTTCCAAAGTCTATGCCTAATTTCAAATGACTAACGATGTATTGGATTACAAAGTAGTCATCCACGTTTTCTACCATATTCACTGCCATCATACCCTTTAGAAGAATAACTGTTTGCTCAAGTTATATAATATCAAACCAGAAATCAGAATTTTGTTTGCTTTCTTATTCATTAAAAGTCTCCAAATAATCACCTATCTGTACCGTAGTTTTTCTGCTTGTAACAGGTTTTGTAACAATCTTTTCTGGCACTCAGATCAGAGATTTCTCTCCACCTAGTCTGAGGCATTAGTGGTGCTTGCTATTTTGTAATAACTCATCCATGATCATTTAATTTACACTTATTGCATTATTTTAATTTGATGACTCCTCCTTAAAGGTAGTCCTTGACTTGTAACTAGAATCTCCATTGCGAAACAAGGCAATTAGTAAACAAATCATGCAAAATTTTACACTCTTTTTTTTACCATAATTGTTAAGTGAATCGCTGCACTTGTTAAGCAAGTATAGTTTCACCCATTGATTTTGCTTATTGCAACCCAGCTGGGAAGGTTGCAAATGGCAATCAAAAAACCCCAGGATGTCAGTACTGTCATAAATACCTTTCCTTTTTAATCACATGACCAACAGTCATAAGTGCAAGAACCAGTTGTAAGCCACTTTTTTCAATGCCATTGTAACTTTGAACAGTCATTAAATGATAGTTGTAAGTCGAGGACTACCTGTATCTAATATTTTTTTCCTTTTGGTGACTATTTACTGAAGTGCTATGAACTATATCCCTTGGGGAGTGTAGACAGCCTCTTGAACTACAGTTTGTGAATTGCTGATGTTCAGGTTTGATTATACAATAGTTCATTACGGTGCACATTCATTTAAGAATATAGTTTAGCAGGCATAAATCTTTTTATTCCATAAGGGGTACTTTTGCTTCCTTGTCACTATTTCGTCTCAGCTTTATTGCTTCTCTTCAGATGGGCTGTGCAGCTTCTAATCAGGTGGCTTCTTCTTTGCTTCCTTCCTTGTGAAATGCTGCAAAGCTTGGTGAACAATCGCTTTAGTTCCAGATATGCTACATCAGTGCGTTATAATCACCTCATTAGAGAGGGCCCTCCAGGTGAAACCTGCTTCAGGAAGTGAAGGATCTGAGACTCAGAGTTCCTAGGATCGATTATCCTCAGCTGAGATAAGGGTAAAAATTTGTCTGAACCAGTGAAATAGGGCATATTAATAAATGTCACAATGTGTGACAGAGATTATTGCTTTAGATTCTTCAGTGGTTGAAATTGTAGAAAAACTAGGCTTAAAATGCAGTTAGTTGGGTCATGGCCTAATGTGATTTTCTGTATGATATAATTTAAAATTTGTAGGTGTCCATTTCTATCCCTAGTGATAAAACATGCATTATGAATCACAATGCAAGTCTTTCCATTTAGTACTTGTGTTACAAACTTCACACAGAGGTAGTTAAGAGGCGAAGCTTACATCACAAAGCTATAATATGCATTTTTGGCAACTAATTCATAAACCATGTATCATGCTTGTAACAGGAATGGTGCAGCATATTATGGTGGTTTGTGAATTCAAAACAAGTAGCCGTTATCACTATCTTTTATGATGCTCAGAGGAGGCAGAATTTTGGAGATGAAAGGGAGAAGAGAGAAGAAGATGATTTGGGAAGGATTCTTTCCAGTCTGTAAGTCCCTAAGCCATTAAATAATTCTTGAAATTATTAACATCCAAATCACCTTGAGCACCGATTGTTGAAATAAAATGCAAATGCTCATTATTGGTAAATAAAATTATGAATATTTTTCATAAATATATTTTGGCTTTGTCTTGCCTTGCAGCAGCACTATCTTTCTTATCTCCCATGTTAGTTCCTTTTCTATAACATTTTCATACACTTTTCAAATATTCCCAATGCATAAACTGATCAATAATTCTAGTGAAGTTTTAAAAAAACAACTGATTCATTGATTAAGAAATAACATCATGGTTGAGGATGGACCTAAAGCTGGATTTTCCACTAGTTCATTGTCTTTACTACTATATATCACTAGCTTTCCTTGAGATTCTAGTTAACAATCACATATAATAGTTGCAGATTTATCTCTTATCCTAATTTAATATCGGAATAGTGTTTCATGAAAAGCTGCTTTTCACCAAGAGAACTTGGATTCATTAGATAATTGGGCTGAGATGGTAATTTTTCAGTCTTCCCAATATCTCCCACTTTCTTCTAAACAACTTTTTAGCAGGATAGAAAATAAAATCATTGCGCTAACCCCATTTAGAGAACAAGAGTGTTCAAACCTGGATCCAATCCATTATGATACTTGTCTGAGTTCTTAGCTTGGGATGCAAAATGTTAAACATAGTTAACAGTTTTATTGAGAATCAGTGTGGCATAATGGTTCAAGAAGTTGGACAAAGACTTTCAGCCTTAGAAATCCACAGGGTGACTTTGAATCAGGCCAACATACCTCACAGAATTGTTTTGCAAGGTTAAAATGAATAGGGATCTATATAAGCTACGTTGAACTTCTGAAGGGTATAAATCTATCAGTTAATAATGAAATGGCCTGTATTTATTTAGTGTGCATAATATTGAAAAAGTAAACAATCAAGCCTTGCGTTTGTTGATCTAACCCTTTTTATCCAAATTCATGAGTTTTCTATGAACATCCTATATCTTTCCAACTTATGCTCTGTCCTGATACCCATGAAACAATCTGGTCTTTCTCGTCCTGCTAATTTTTTTTCTTTAATGGCAGACAGCTCCAGTTTAGCTGCAGGCAAAGGATGAGAGGTCACCTGATGACAGGTAGCCTCTCTCCCTGTTGGTCTGTTGCTGGAAGAAGTGGCAGCTTGTAGTTCCTTAGAGGCAATCTGGGGAAGGGAATGCTTTCAGAAAGGTATCACCTTGTAACCTTTGTGGCTGACTCACTTACCTGCCCTTTGACCCTTTCAGCTTCACTCCCTGCTGATTTGAGGACCCTCATCGAAGAGGCCAAGGAAATGAAGTGGCCCTTTGTGCCAGAAAGGTGGCAATACAAACAAGCCATAGACCTGGAAGACAAAACAAATTTGCAAGATATGATCAATGCAAGGCTGCATGACTTACTGGTATGATACCAAAGACACCTGTCCTTGAAACCTGCTCTAGCTCTTAAATTTACAGTGACCCAACAGATGGTATAGGTTCCTTGTTACACCGGTGCCCCCACACAGACATACACACCACCATTTTTCACTGTTGCTTCTACCCCATGACAGTTGCTAGCCTGCTTCTATTCAAGCCGATGACATTAGTGAACTTGCCTAGATCTCTGTTGGAATAAGGGTCAGCAAACTGGTTTTATTTCTTATATTATGATTATAATTTTGAAAAGGGTATTTCCATTTGAAAGCATTTTAGAGATTTTCTTCTCAAAGCTACTAGGACATGGGTAGCTAATTTTGAGTATTTTGGGAAGCAAATTTGTATATTATTTCCTAGTTGATTATTATTATTATTATTATTATTATTATTATTATTATTATTATTATTATTATTATTATTATTATTATTATTTTAATCCCAGTGTGCTTTTGGGTTATTTTATCATAGGGTTTGAGGATCAGATTTTAGGATGCTGACAAAAGAAGACAGACTAAGATATCCCATGAAAGTAGCTATCTCCTATTTCATCCACCTTACCCAAACTATTAGCTCCAACAGATTAATTAAGCCTCCTCATATAGAGGAAATATTTCATGCTGAAGAATGAAATCAAATCTATTCAAAGGGCAAAAATGTGACTTAAAGTTCTGTGCATGTGCAATGTAGCACCTGTTAGGACCCTTAACTAGACATCTTTTCCTTAATAGAACAACAGCCTTGATGGGCAGCCAGACAAGACTAGACAAAGAAGCAGTTGCTTTAAGATGTCCCATAAAATGTTTGATATACACCCACTCAGGATACAAATGATGCTTTTCCTTTGAATTTGAATGTCTTGAACATTCACATAATATCCAAAATTCATCAGGTACCACAAATTGTCTGGAGCAATTCTCTAATGAAACAATTCCACTTTTTGCTCATTTGTGCCTTTACTACACTTTAGATAAATGCATACAGAGAAGATATTCCTATCTGGCATGCTCCTGTTGGATTCCAAAATCTTTTATTTGGACCCTTCCTATCCAAGGGACCCAACTTCCTATTGGCAGCATCTTCTGCTAAAATAGTTGCCCACTTCCTGCTCTATTCAGCTAAAGTATTTGCATGGATATGTATTTACAAGCTTTATCCAAGGGACTGTGAGCCATTTGTTAGGCATATGGTGTTAGCCTACAATGTTGAGTTGAAAATATATTAACCAAGATGTTATGTCTTTAAGATGTTAATTGGCCAATGGGTGTTGTAAGTGTTCTCATAACCATAAGAGGGAGCTAGTAACGTAGCTTCTTTCTCTCTCTGAATTCACTGCTCTCTACTATTACTGTTTTTGCTCTGTTACTGTTATAAACCTGAACTGTGTATTGACCTCTGGACCGGTAAGAAGACTTTGTATTTGGATTGCTACTTGGACTGTTTATTTTTGACTGTGCATTTTTTGTTTTTACACCACCTCAAAAGTAAACTACTTTTTGCTTTTACAACTCAGTGTACTCTTGTGTTTACTGTGTGACTCTTACTGCTCTCAGTACCCTTCCTTGTCTGTGCAACTCTTTGGTAGCACAAGGAGACCTCTGCACAACAAAATTCCTTAACACCATTAACCAAACAAAATGTGTTAAATGTAGGAATCCAAGTGGGCTCAAATAGAATGTTGACATCATGCAGTGCTTGCCTGAGAGCTGTAATATTTAAAGTTCTATTGAAACAGTACCAAGTCATTCTTCTCCACCACCATAAGCAAGTTGGTTTAATTTGTGTGATGTGACTTACACGCCTTGACAGAGGAGGAGGGCTCAGTTGCTGTTTTACAAATTCCTGGCACTAAGTGGAGTTTTATTGTGATTCTGAATTTGTTTTGGCTATTTTCTACCTCTCTCCTCCACCACCCCCCTGCTCCTTTTTTCCTTTTTCTTTTTTTTAACCTTTCTTTTTCTTTCTGGTGTGTGGCCTTAGACAGAAATTTATGGTAGAGGCTGACCCTTTGACAATGCCCACAAAGCCCCTAGACTCAAAAGCATTTGTCTGCTCCCTCCTTGGAAAAACACCTGCAGTAAAACTCACTGAGAAACCTGGATAGATAGGAGATTAATGTGGCTGTAATAGCAAAGCCATGTTTGCACACATTATATTCTCACCCCAGGTAGATGGACCATTTCTGGGATGATACCAATTATTTATTGTGGAAACATCTGTTGATAACTGCAGCTGCCCCAGTGAAACAAAGCAGATCTTGGGGTTACAGGCTATAGATCTCTTGGCCCCAGGTCATGCTAGTTTGAAACTATTCACTCAAGTGTCCCAAGGTTTGTGGGTTACCCTCGTTTTCGTGGTTTTGTCCTACCGTAAGACGTTATTCCCAAATACTCTGCTCTTTTCCCTGTGAGCTTTGAAGTATTATTTCAGTTTCGTTGGTAATTTATATTCCAGTACCATTGTACTGCAGGAGAAAAGAGACACTTCTTTTTGTTTTCCTTTTAATCGTACGTTGACTGACATTTTGACCCATATTATTAGTATTAGTCAAGAAAGGCTTTTTCCTTTCCTGCTTTGATTTTTTTTCCCTTTGCTTTTAAATAATTGAGGCATTATCAGATTTTCAATTGAATTCTATGTATTTTTTTTAAAAAAAATACAATTTTTGACAGCAAAAATTGAAATTTTTCCTGTTTTCATATGTTTTGAGGAATTATTTTAATTCTCCCAAAAACACAAATAACCCTTTGTTGGTATTGTTGGGAAAAACAGTTAACACATTATGTCTGGGTTTATTCTAAAGTGGTGAGTTTAGAATAAGCTCTCGACCAGAATGAACCAGTGTTTGTAAATGCTCTGGGATCCTTGAATGAAGTGTTTATTATTCTGGAAGGACAGATTTTGTGGTCCTTATTCACAGCATGTAGCATCTTACTTCTTGAGTAGCTTCCCTGATCTCAAAGTATCTCTGTGAGAGCACTTGGGTCTCCTGTCTGAAAATTTGACTTAGCTTTACATTGTCACAAGCCAAGCTTTGTTTGCAGACCATTGCTTGGCTGAGTATGCAAAGCAATCAGGGCTGCTTACATCAGCCTTTTAAACAGTTCAGCTTGGCATTGGCTGCAGGAGCCTATTATACAAAACTAGTAGAATGAGAACGATCATAAAAGACACCGAGGAGCTGGCAGGGAGCAGAGAGAATCCCCATATTGTTGGTTTTATCAATCTTCAAAAATTGGTGGAGTGAGATGTGTACCCTACAATATATATTTTTTTCTCTTAATCATGATTTTCACTGCGGAACTTTTAGCTAGGAATTGGAAATGAAAAGAAGATATGGTAACTCTTAGCACAATCGTTCATGAATTCTTTAAGTGGTTCAGACATCATTCATTAATTTAAATTCAGATCAATGTATCCGATAACAAAAGTTTAGTTGATTCAATAAAATGAAGAAAATATGGTCCCTTTGGACACTAAGAACACTTTTAATAGTTATTAAAGTTATTTGAATGGTTTTTTCAAAAAAGCCCAAACATTTTGAATTTTAACTACCAACTTAGAATTACTTCTACATTCACTTTTTACTCATATTTGCTATTTCAATTGTTATATTTGAACTCTTACCCCCACCCCCCTACTTTTTGCCTGTTTTTCCACTTCAGCAGATAATATCCACCAGGGCTAGCATAATCATGTTTTTATTTAATTGTTAGGTTTGTAATTCTGCCTTTATCCTAGGATTTCAAAGTTGTGTAAATATGGTTCTCTCTTCCAGTTCTTCCTATAACAGTTCTGTTGTCTAGCTAGGTTGAAAGCTAGTAGCTGCCCCATGTCACCCAATTAACTTTTGTTATTTGAGAAGAGTTTGAACCTGATCTTTCTGAACTAAGTCTCATGTCTCAACCATTGTGCTATACCCTATCTCCATATTAGAAGGTAAAAATAGGTCACAAAATGAAGGCAGCTCCCTTCAAAGGATAGGCCAGAAGGGACTTCATTGATGCCCCTATTTGGGAATATAGATATCTGATAGCCTGGTGTTGATTCTAGTTGAGTGTTTTGTGATCACAAGCTAGAGTTGCCCAAAATTCATTGAAGTCAGCCTCATTCTTGATGCAGCTAAGCTACATGTACTGTGATAGAATCTGCACACTTTTGAAAATAAGATTTCTTAGATACTCTAAAAATATTTGGGATTTGCAATGTCATTAATTGATATTCAGGTTTATTTTTTTGAAAATTTGTATTTAATGACAAAGCATAACTTGAAGAATTATAATGCAAAAACCAGCTGACTCTTAATACTTCAGCTGTAAATTCTAAAGGACTTGGTGACGGTGATTCAGTCTTTAGTGAGGAGTGACTGAGCTGCCCTTATGACATACAGAATCAGAACCAGCAAAGGACTTTAGGAGCCATTGGCTCTGTTGCTTAGTTTCTGGAAATAGATAAAACAGAGAAGAGCTCCTAAGAAAAGAGAGAACCGAAAAAGAAGAAGGCAGTAATTACAAAAGTGTAACATAAACAGGATAAGAAGTAAATTTAAGAGAGGAAGTAGTTCAAACAAAAGAGGGGAAGAAAATTAAACTATCGGACCTGGGTCCATTCCATAGTTCACAGCTGTATCCCTTTGTTACATTAAATAAAACAGCTTGAGCTTTCCCTAGTTGCCCAACTGGCTTCATTATTCTCATTGTGAGAAATATTCTGACATGTAAGAATAGCATCTTCATGCAAATTATTGGTTTTAAGCAGAGCTGTGCATATGGTCATCTATATGTTGATTGGAACTATTCCATCATCTGATTGCAAGTGATGAAAGTTGGAATTCAATAACTCCCGAAGGTCGCAGGTCCATTTTTTACTTAATTTAACCATGATAACTTGGTTAGATGTTTTAGCATAAATCAGCAGCCAAAGCTACATTCCTTTTTTTCTTTTTATGTCTTTTTTTAGGAAATTGTGCAGCTAATTTCCTGTCTGTGATAATACTTTATCAATTGCGTTGTATGAAATCTAGATTCTGCTAAAGGCATACATAATTGCATAAGAATGTTAGACTTCTTATTGTAGAAGGTAAAGCCACAAGGTATGCATGATTAGAGCCACAACTTTCAAACTAGACCAGTATTTCTCAAATGGATCAGCTTTAAGATGTGTGGAGCTCAACTCCCAGGTTTCCCTTGCCAGCACCTGGGAAATTCTGGGAGTTGAAGTCCACACATCTTAAAGTTGATCAGGTTGACAAACACTGACAAGCACAAGCATAGTACAAAATACTTTTGTATTTGTAATATTGATAACAATTGCTGGAGCAGGTGTTTCTGAAAAAGTAGGAGTTTTTCTGGCAAATGCTTGATTTTATAGCATTGGTCTTGAGGCTAGAAATGAAACTATGAATCCTGTAAAACTGGGAAGATTTAAATCACTAAAATAAGGAACTGGAATACAGGACATTCATCCTCTCTGAACTTTTTAGAAAATGCTCTTGGGGAAAACATTTTTTTCTTCCCCAATCTGCACACATCCCCAGATGCAAACATATAGAATTCTGCAAATCTAATTCCATTTGCACCTTCTTCAGTTCTCTAACCATGAGCCTTGGTGGAGCAGTGGGCTAACGCCTCCTTAAGTAACACCAGCTGCCTGCAATTATTGCAGGTTTGCATCCCACCAGGCTCAAGGTTGACTCAGCCTTCCATCCTTCCGAGGTAGGTAAAATGAGGACCCAGATTGTTGGGGGCAATTAAGCTGACTTTGTAATAATGCCGCTTGGGGGGTGTGTGAAAGCCCTAATAAGCAGGCATATACATGGAATGAAGGCTACTGCTAAGCTTGTAAGCCGCCCTGAGTCTTCGGAGAAGGGCGGGATATAAATGAAATAAAAATAAAAATAAATAAAAGTCCCTTTTGTACCCTAAATTCAATTACATACACACATTGAGCAGATAGATGATCAAGGCAAATGCACACTTATTCCTCTCTGTAGCCATGATGAATACAAAAACCTCTTTTTCCCATCCATAATCTTTACATTTTTTAAAGGTTGGGCTGCTTGCATTTACTATGAATCAATTATTTCTATGCTACATTTGACAGAAAAACTACAATTACAATTATAAATTTGGTTTATTTGAAATGATACTAATTTTGTGGAGGTGCACTATTTGCATCTATATGTACCAGTCACTTTTTATGTGGCGGTGCGACGTATGTGTGGAATTGGAAACAAAAGCAGCAGCAAGATCAAAACTAGCAAAAAAAATCACTGAGCTTATATAGTGAATGGAAGCATTCAAATACAAGCACTAGGACAACTATGTGCTCTGGACGATACTATTGTAAAAGACAGGAGTTTGGTATCATTAACAGTAGAAACTTATTTTGCCACAGCAGGTGGCAGCACCTGCCTTAACTTGGCAAAGCTGAACTGAGTCAGACCTGATTTATATTTAGATCAGAGACTACAAGAAATATTAAGTCTGTAAACTAGACTGGGAACATGGAAGATGCCAATAAGAACTGTACTACTACTGTACTACTGCAAAGAAAATTGTATGAATGTTTGCACATAGATTCCAGGAGTTGAGCATAACTTGTAAGACATTATCTTCAAGGGTTTTGAAAAACATGTAATAGATTGTTGCATGATGGACTTTAAAAGTTATAGTAATTCCATGTGAAAGTCATATAGAAACCAACTATTCTTAGCTTACATATTATGCATATGTGGAAGGAATAATGTAAATCATTTATACTGATGTAATGTATAAGCATATACCATGCATTTCCAATTGATCAGCATATTTCTCCCTTTTTTCTATCAGTATCATTGTACATGGGCATTATTAGATTGTTACACAACAAATTGCTTTTCTTTCAGTTATGATTACTGGTTTGCTTTCAAAACTCTTAGATTATAGCTAGTTTTAACTACAGCTATCTATAGAAAGTGAAAAAATAAGTTTGCAAAGATGGGTTGTTTTTCCTAAACTGTTAAATCCAATCCTAGTTTATTGACCAGGTTATCTAAAAGGAAGACTTCAGTCTCTTCATTAGCTTCATCAAGATGAACTCTTCTTAGAGTTTCTTGATCTGGGTGAATAGGAACATTTGAACTAGGGTACCATTCTTCCAGCTACATCATGCTATCAAAAAGAGAAGGTAACTTTGCTAAAATTCAGCATTACTGTAATCTGTCAAAAGAAGATGATTCCAAAACCACATAGATTTTTTTAAAGAAATGATGGCAGACCAAGTATTTATTATAGTCTTTGAGACCAACAGAATTGAATTGGACAGAATTTAGTGTCTTGCCCTGTGAGAAATAATTTTATTAGATCTCTACAAATGATTTTGAGAGGAAGAAATGAGTTCCTTTATTAGGCTTCAAGTATGAAATAATTGTTACACTTTTTAATTGTTTCAGATTTGTCTGACTTTTTTTTAATAATGTTTAAATATTTTTTAGGGAGAAGAGGTCTTACAGTTTTCTTGTGGACTAAATGTTGTTGTATGATTTGATGGGCAAAGAAGTAATCACATATTTTATTAGCATGTTGTTGAGAGACACCAGAAAATTTTTTATAATATCAACAACTGATATCAAGCTAAATATATCAGAGTGAAGTGCCACCTTACCTTGAAGGAAAAGAAAAAAAATAGGCAATATTCTTCCCTGTCTTGACTTTGCCCTATTTTATGTCAACTTGATTTTGAAGAGGGTTACAAGAGGTTTCGGCATTAAAGCAGAGAGTTAAATTATGCAGCTGCCCAGCCTTCCAGAATAGGGAAACTTGGTATAGATTTTTTTTCACAATGCTATTGAAGTGCTTATTTTCCTCCTGAAGAGACACAAACAGATGCAAACTTCTGTAAACACTTTAGAAATGAATTCAGTGAGTTTGGCCTCTCAGCACTGCTCAATAGCTGACAGAAAAATGTCTAATTAGTGCAAGTGGAAATAATAGGGCCACTTGGATTCCTCCTACCCTTCTTCACATCTCCTTTTCCTAGGAACTCAAAGACTCTTTTGTCTGGCAGGTCACCCTCTCCCATGCTTTTGTGTTTTAGTTTCTTAAAGGAAGGCAAAAGCAAAGGAGAAAAATATATTAGGCAATGAAGGCAATGCTTATACATATGGTAGATGCTGGAGCACTGTGAAGAATTTATACCTAGGCAGTATCAATTTACAGGTGCTTCTAGATGGGAAATTCCTCCCATAGTGGACAGTGTATGTTCCAGTAAAAGGGGAATCCTTTTCAATTGCCACCTTTTATTTTATTAAAAAAAATCCTCAAAAAGAATGTTTTTATTGCCTAAATCATCTGAAGAGCACTTCAAAGTAATTGACACCCTGATCTTGTGAGTAAATATATATTCTGCATTCCTGCTAATATCATGCAGGAAAATTTTCCTCACTATAGTGAAAGGGAGTCTGCTTTCAACATTTCTTTAGAAGGAGAAGAGACATGTGGTGAAATTCTCATGACTGAAAGAGTGTTCTTGCACTTGTGTGAAGAGATGGCTGTGCACAATTCTGGGTCCTTTTGTTAAAAGAATAAAAGCAAGGGTGACATTGTCATGTTGTAAGATCCACCATTTTTGTTGCAATATAACAATGCACATGCAAAAGAGGTAGGGTCTGCAGAATGATGCTACTCTCTTTAGACTGACCAACTGGATGCCCCCTGATACTGTTCTGTCATTTCTTCTGGTGATCAATTAAATCCTAAGGGAAGACAATACAAGAGAAGCAGACGGCAGCCAGGAAAGTGTCCAAATATTAACAACAGGATAGACCAACAGAAACTTTATTTCAGTCATTGACCAATAATTGACAACAGGATGTTTATTCCTTTATGAAAGAAGCTTCAGTTTTTCCACATTATTGTCAAGATGCTTTCAAATTTCTGAATTGTGTTTTTGAGCTGAGTCCTTGGGTGAATTAACAACATATCTGCTGCTTCTGTCATATTTCTTTTGTTTCTTTTTAATTTTTTTATTCAGTTTCTCCTTATTTTGTTTTATCAAATTAAGCAAAAAAATGCTTAAGCAAAAGTTATAAGTTTCTAGAGCAAATTAAAGGCTTAAACTAAATCTATCCTTGTGCTTTTTTTCTTTCTTGGACCTTTTGTTGTAAAGTTTATTTAGTTATAACCATGCCTTACCCAGTTTAGCTTCCAAGCCCAAATTTGGATAGGAGAGGCTGCCTGCTGAGATAAATTCCTTTTAACTGTTCCTAATTAAATTTTTGTCTGAAGGCCCACTAACTCAACCAACCGTCATTGAAACCATTGAGGTTCTTCCTACAGATAACATGTTCTGAACTAGGTATGAAAGCTTTATCCAGAACTCCTTCATGACAAGGGATTGCACAATATAGGGAGTCTTTGACTTACAACTGTAATTGAGCACAGAATTATCTGTTAAGAAAACAGTGCCATCATTAAGGGAGCAGGACAAAGCAAACCCATTTTCCCATATGGGTATATTTATGCTGAAAACCAAAACTAAATGCTGGAAACCAGCAAAAAAATGCCAAAAAATTCAGTCACATGCCTATAAGATGCTAATAGTCTTAAATGCAAGGTGGCTGCCAAGCAACCAAAATCCAATGACATGGTGGGGGTGGGGGGAATGTGGCTGTCAACTTTAAAATCCAGTCAAAAATATCTCTGGGAAGGTCCTTGGGAATTTCACACAGTCACTAAGCAATCAGTCATCAAGCGAGGACTATGTGTAATCTCAGAAGTGCCCTGAATTTGTGTTCCTTTAGGCAGTGAGGATGCCTTCTCTCTTGAAGCCCCAAAACATTGGTCCTCCACGCAGATATATTATGCATGGCAACAAATCTCAATAAATTATTCTAGAATATAAATGAGAGTAAGGATGGAATGGGCCTGGGTTCATCCCAAAATACATCAGGAAGAGGACGTATATCTATCTCTCGATTAAACTTCATTTTGTTTCTATTATTTAACATAACAGATAGATTGATTTATCTGAATATGTACTGCTTTTCCTTTTTAGTTCTGATTAAAATCTGTACAATACATTCTACACAATTTAAGCCCCATTGATTTTAGTGAGAACCAAACTTAACTTTTTTAGCTGTAAACTAACTTAGAACATTAAACTTAAACTATACTGTGGCTTAGCTTAGCCTGTGGTGTGATTTCAGTCTCTGTAGTTTATAAACTATATTTTATATCTTTGCATTATCTGTGAACCCAGCAACAGTGGATTAATCAATAAACTAAACTAAAGACTTCCGGTTTGCCATCGCAGCCGCCGTGGACGCTGGTAGGCGAGCTCCGTCTTCCGTGTTCAGTTTCGCTCTTTTGAGGGACCCTGGAAAGGGTCGAAAGTCACACTGTAGGGGTGACGAACAAGGAGGGGACCCCTGTTTGATTGCAGGAGGGTGGCAGCCCCTCCACTTGATTTGGGGCAGCCCTCCAAACCGGTGGAGGAAATACCAGCCATAATAATATGGCCCGTCCCTAGGCTGCAGACAGCCGAAGTCAAACTTACAACCAAGCACTTCGAAAGCACTGTGGATAAAACTGGGTGAGATCCAATCTTCTCTTTACCCTAAGTACTTTTTTTTCCTGTAAAAGCTGCCTGAAGTGTCTTTCCCTCTGTGAGGAGAGAAGGAAGGGAATTTCTATCCCACCTTCTAAGAATAGCGGCGACTGACCACACAGAGGAATTAAAGCATTAAAAGAACAACTTTAATCTAATTGGATTTATATGTTCCTGAAACTTGGGGACCAAAAATTTTCCTATTTTTATTGGAGACTTTTGCTTTTATTTACAAAAAAGAAATAAAATTGGAAAAAGGATTATAAAAATTTTGGAGTTAAAAAATCTTAAATGGCATCAGTGACATCCTGTGGCGAAGTTTGGTATTACAAGTTGTTATTTCCTAAAAGAGACTTGGGTTGAAGCCCAGACCTTAGATAAGACTCTTCTGACCTTGGCACCACCTGTGAGAAACTCAGCTATAAGAGAACAGCTGGGCAGCATAGCTGGCCTACTTGAACTGTGAATGTAAATCTTTACTGACTTTTAGAGTTATATGTGGGGAATTGCCTTCCTATCTCTTTATTTGAGGGACATTGGTTACTATATAAGATGATGAAATACCTTGGACTATAAAATCTTGCTTGACAAACAATTTCTACTATAAAGACTATTTATAAACAAGTGAAAGAGATGGATGAAGACCAGGAAAAGATCCTTTCCATGTTGGAAGCAATACATGAAACCATTCTTTCAGTTTGTGATAAAATAAGACCTAACATAAAAGATCAAGATGCCAGCTTGGATACACAAACCCAAACTTTGACTACAATCAAAGAACTAATAATGCAGAAGATAACAGAAGAAGTGGATCAATCAAATATTAAGACAGAGGACTCAATTGACCAACAAATACAGTTAATGAGTATCCAGAAAAGGGAGTGACAACACTGAAAATGGAAAAGACTTTCTATATAAATCAGAAGAAATTTGAGAAAGAAAAAGAACAGATTGAATGGAAGATAAACATATCAGGGCAATCATGGGGAATTGGAATAATAGGGAGACAACATTATAAATGAGCTAGTCCTTCCAAAAAAATGGCAATTAAATGGTCTCCTTTATTTCAAATAACACATATAATAATAGAGGGAGATCTATTTGATGATCTAAAAGCACTGATATGGAAGCCTAGTTGGCAAAGGAAGAAAGCCAGAATTAGGCTGAAGAAAATTGGGGTTTTGATTTATTAGAGGAGATTCCATATTATTAATTAGAGGGTTAAAGGAAGAAGCTGAGATAAGGGGAATTCTGGTCATTAGACTTAAAATATTTGGAAATTAGTTAAAATAAGGATTTTATCTGTTTAATATTTAAAAATTAGACCTAAAAATAATTATTATGAATATGTTTGATTTATTGAATAACCCAGGTAATATATATAATGGTTTGAATTATTAAAGGGCATATTATATTATTAAGTAGATGATTTAATATCGTGGGAAATAGATTACTTTTAGCAAATAGAACAAGATTATATTTAAATAGATAAAATATGTATTTTGGATATTATATTCTGTTATGAATTGAGATAAGGGAAATCTTGGTTACCTAAAGCCTGAAAATTATAAATATCAAAGGTTAAATTGGAATATTGAGGGGAAACTAAAAATTGGGGAAAATTAATAACAGGATATGGATTGTTTATGAAGATTGAATGTAAAAAATAAGATACATATAAGCTAAAATGTATTGATAAATGTAATAATGATGTTTTTACTGAGTTGATATAATAAGAACTGTATTAGCTTAAATACGAGACAGTAAATGTTAAGGGAAAAATAGAGGAAATATTTGAGGTTGTAACTTAAGATTTGTACTAAAGATTTTGTTATCGAGCTATTGATTAACCCAGCCACCATGTTGCTTTCTAAATACTTAAATGTAAAATTGGAAAATTAATAAAATATTATAAAAAACAAACTAAACCAATGATGGCTTAGTACAATGTATGTTTGTTTACATGATTAAGTTTCTCAGAATAATCTAACTTTGGTTAACAAGCTGAGTGAATCAGAAAAATTACAGAAATAAATGTCACTGCACACAAAGGTAAAATATCCAGCTGCTATATTGAAAGGGTATCCCATACTTTGTAAAGTCTTATTTAAATTTGTTTCTACCTTTTCTACTCGTTTTCTGCATTGGATGCAATACTTCCCAACTTTGCCTCGCGAGTTTCTGCAGTTCAAGGGAAGTGTAAACATCTTTCAGACAAATAAGTGAACAAATATTACAGCTTGGTACCTTCTCTATCTCCTGGTGAATGATGTATTGTATGGATCGTCCCCTGCAAAGAGTTCCCTAGGCCTAGGGCAGCTTCTTTCTATTCACATGTTTTTGGTCCTCTTTTCAGGTTTACTTAAAAATCTCCATTGCCAACAGAGACTATCTGACAGCAACAGCTATTGCGTTCCTGGTTGATCGATTTCTATACTGGGTCGATGGTTCCAGCCAGCTTCTTCAAATTGTCAAAAGGCTGCATCAGCTTGAGCCTACGGTACCGATTGCTCCTCAGCTGGTTATCCGTCAGGCTCGCATCTCTGTGAATTCAGGTAAAGAAATGTTGTCTGCGAGCCCCTTGACCCTTTCTCCATTTTCTTAGCCTAGTTCCAATTAGAAGATGCTTGACTTTCAAGAAGATACTTTGTCCCATTCTAAAGATGACATTTCTTTATGCTACACACTTTGCCGACACAAAGTTTCTAATGGAGACAGAAAAACAGGAGAAAATTATGAAAGAATGTGGAAAACACTAATTAGAGCTTTTGTCACCTGAAGGCTGCTCCCTGCTGTTTTGAATACTGAGGGATAAATTGCTGTCTTTTGGAACAAGAGTGCCTTAAAATAGATTACATATTTCTAATATTTTCTGGGTTATATAGGGTTAAAAAAAATCTGCAGATACTTAAGGTTAAAAATACTATTGAGCAATTAACCTGAGGATTTTCTTTCAGCAAAGAACATAAATGGTATTGTGATGTTTTTCAGATATCAAATATATTACTGATTTATTTATTTGATTTATTTGATTTTTATCCTGCCTTCATTACTTCATAAGTAACCCAAGGCAGAAAACATACATAATACTCCTTTTTCACCCTTTTTTTCTCTACAACAAGAACCCTGTGAGGTGGGATGAGAGAGAGTAACTGAACCTGAATCACTCAACCATATTTTATGCCTAAGGCAAGACTAGAACTCAGTCTCCTGATTTCTAGACCAGCCCCTTAACCACTACGTCAAACTGGCTCTTTATTTTTGGAAGAAGGATTATTGTAAGAAGAAAATAAAATTATTTTTGTTCAGCAGCTTGGTAAACTGTAATGAAATTATAATCTTTTTAAAATAACTTCATTCCAACACAATACAAGCAGAAATATTAAGTTTTCTAGCATTCTCATGGCAAGTCTGAAAAATAGATATGTCAACAAAATAGAGAGATGGGTCTCTGTTCATTCTTTTAATTCAGTGTCAGTCAAAGTAGCATATCAAAAGCATGAAAGCTCAAAGAGAACAAAGTATTTGTTTGGATGAATCTGAGCCTATGTATACGACTAAGCATTTCAAGGTTGTATATTGTCTCATTGTTTAATACACTGTGTTCAACAGGGCTCACTCCCAAATAAATAAATCACAGCTTTAGCTAACAGGCTGAGACTGAGACCATTTACAACAGGGGTCCTCAACCTTTAAGACTTGTGGACTTCAACTTTCAGAATTCCTCAGCCAGCTTTGCTGGCTGAGGAATTCTGGAAGTTGAAGTTCACAACTCTTACAGTTGCCAAGGTTGGAGACCCCTGATCTACAATATATCGCCACTCTTGAACCAAGGCTGCTGCTTGGTCTCAGCCTAATTTAAGGTGGGTCTTGATCATTACACTATGATTACAAGACACTACAGCCCAAGTTAACAAAATAGATCCCCATATGCCATTTTTCACTAAAGGGAAGCTACATTTATTTAAAAGAAAACCTATCATTATGTCAAGCATGGTGAGAAATTATTACCACAAAGTTGATGCGTGTGTGCAGTTGTATGTGAAGTAGTGCAGCTGTCTGTATTCACCCTGGTGATCATTTCAACTCAAGGAACCTTATTCATGAAGTGGCATTGCCGTGTTATGTTGATTATAACAAAAATATTTAATATTTCTAGGTAAATTATTGAAGGCTGAATATATTCTTAGCAGTCTTATTATTGACAATGGTGCAACAGGTAAATAAATTATGGTTTTTATATTTCTTTCCATTTTAATTGATAAATTCCAGTTGTTAATAATTATGGCCTACACTGCGATATGCAAATAATTTTGGTTGTATTTTCTTTAAGTTATAAAGAAATTTGTTGGGAGAAAACTTCATTTTGGTCTTCAATTTTTCATGTTTCATCTTGCATATTAAGTCTATTGGGAACCAATTTTAATGTATCTTTATTTTTTTAATAGCTGTATTTTGGCTCACTGAAGAACTGTAATATGTCTGTGTGTGTGTTAATGAATCTTTGTAGAAATATATAATATAAGCAGATACTATTGTAATTATAATCCAATGATAAGTATAGGTAATTAAATAAAATATAAAATAATCATGTATTTACATATTTGAATCTCTCCCAGAGCTAAAATTACAAAACAACTAGCTGTAAAACAAGAACTATTAATTTCAAACAAGTGTTAAACTTTGGTCTTACTATTATTATTCCTCATCTTTAAAGCTCTGGATGATATTTTACTGACCTTTTCCTTTTGTTTTTTAGGAGTATGGAAGTACTATAAAGAAAGTGATCGTATTCTTGTTCAATCTGTCTGTATACAGATTAGAGGACAGATTCTACAGAAACTGGGTAGGTTTGTTAAATCCAAAAATCTTACTTTCTTTGATGTTGTGAGCTATAACTTTGGAACAGATTGCATAATAACTGTTCATATGGACGAACTTGGTGGAAAACCCAATCTATAAAAATAAATATTTAAGGAGATAAGAAGTTGCACATAATAACACTAATAACAAAAGAGCAATGATCTCTTGAGAGCCAGTTAGTGTAGTGATTAAAGACATTGGATTAGTAGCTGGGAGACTGGATTTCTTAACTTGCCTTAGGCACCAAAGTCAACTGGATGACTTTGGGCCAGTCATTCCCAATCAAGTGTAGGAAGTAGGCAGTTGCAAACCATCTATAGTTGCCAATAAAACTTCATGAATTCCATGTCATTGCCAGGCCTCAGGACCGATTTGAAGGCACTAATATGAATATTCATTCACAAACAAAAGGATCTTCTAGTATGAGTAAAAATGTTCATGCTGAAAAATATTTCTTAACAAAAATATAAAGATTTGATATAATTTCTAATACACAGTCTGTTTTGCATTATGTTGAAATGTAATTACTGTCTTTTAATATAGAGAAAAAATAGATGTAGATATCAGCCTTCCATCCTTCCGAGGTAGGTAAAATGAGGACCCAGATTGTTGGGGGCAATTAAGCTGACTTTGTAATAATGCCGCTTGGAGGGGGTGTGAAAGCCCTAATAAGCAGGCATATACATAGAATGAAGGCTACTGCTAAGCTTGTAAGCCGCCCTGAGTCTTCGGAGAAGGGCGGGATATAAATGGAATTAAAATAAAAATAATAAAATTTTCTTGACTATGGTTAGAAATAAATTATAAATACTCATTAAGAGTATTAGTTCCTATCATGAAATGCTCAATCCCTGTCATTATTTGTAAACTCCAATATTCATCACTAGTAAAACTCTTTTTGAAAAATAAAACAACTTTTAAAAAATGAACTTCTATGTGTGTTGTATTTCAGGGATGTGGTATGAAGCTGCAGAGCTGATTTGGGCCTCAATTTTGGGTTATTTCACGCTTCCCCAGCCAGATAAGAAGGTAATAAATGTATTTTTTAAAAACCTTGAATATTTTCTACCCAGTAATGGCCTATGTTGGAGCATTTTGTGTGCTTATTAGAAGCTCATATTAAAAATGGACATGTTATACACTGATTGTATACATTCAAATGATTACAAAGAAACAGACTGCTTCATAAAAATATTTTGAAGAGGCAAGATTCCATGTTCTCTGAAGCCCTTGGTGCTTGACCATTGTCATCTAAGGAACAGTTTTGTTCTCTCTTTTCTGGTTTAAAAAGTAAAATAGCTGTTGAAGTTTTGAGACTCTGGTTTACATAGATGCATGCATCTAAGAAAGAAATAGAGTTCCTAGAAGAATGTGGACACTTTGTTCTTTCTCTCATGGATTCATGCATCCAGGCAGGCATATTTGTCACCACAACATCACAACAAAAGTATGACTCTGCAGTTTATACCTTAAAGTAATTTGGTTTAAGATGAAAGGGGGTGATTAATTGAAGGCAAATTTAATTTTAAACAGGATCAATGTGGAAAATTAATTAGAGATAAATTAACTGAAGTGAAGAAGGGTAGGTGGTATGGATGGGGAATTAATTGTGAAATTTAAATATATTTCCTTATTTCTATATTTGCATCTGTGATGTGAGTTAGTTTATTAGTATTCTTCATCTGTCTACTGATCTGGAAAAAATATTGATATGTTTGATAAAAACATATACCAATCATTAATTGGGAGTTTGATGTACCTGTGTAACTGGTCAAGACCTGATATAGCTTTTACTGTAAATCACCTGGCAAGATATTGCGAAACTCCAACAGTAAAATGCTGGCAAGGTGCTAAAAGAGTTTTACGGTATTTAAAGCACACCATACAATATTATTTGTATTTAGAGTCAACAAGGGAAATGGAACGGAAAGCGTTTGCAGATGCCAGCTTTGCATCTGATACTGTTACCAGAAAGTCCACTTCAGGTCTGGTTATATTATTGGGAAACGCTTTGATAGGATGGAAATCAAACAGACAGAAACATGTTAGCTTGTCTACAACTGAATCTGAATTCTCCTGTCTATCGTTATTGTGCACTGAGCTACTGGTTTGGAAACAGTTAATGTCTGATATGGGGTTGGAATGTAAGAAACCAATAACTGTGTTTGAAGACAATCAAGCAGCTATTAAGTTGGCAACAAGCGCTGCAGTAAAGATCTAAACACAGAGATCTACGTTATCTCAATGTCAGACAATGCATTAAAGACAATTTAATAAAATTGAATATTGTGCTACAGAAGATAATATTGCTGACCAGTTTACTAAGGCACAGGGTGCTGTGAAACATAAAACTGTATGTAATGAATATAATTTAAGATTGTAAAAGTGTATGTCAACAAAAGGGGAGATTGTTAGGTATTAAAGTCCTAACCTGGTTTGGGTGAAATACATATAATATGGTTGTGTACCTTTAAGAAGAGAAATGGCCTAAGGGTGTGACTAATTCTATTCAGCATAAATAAATTTCAGATGTTAGACTTATGCTCTCTCTCTCTCTAGTGTTTTTTCTCTGACTGAGTTGTTACTGTGTGTATTGATATTTGACTTTTAACTGGTAAGGATTTTTGACTTTGACTTTGTTTACTCCTGAACTGTTATTCAACGGCGATTCTTTGTTACTGACCTTGGATTGAAAACTGGACTATATGTAATTGTGTTTTTTTTTGTTTTGTGTTATATTGTCTGAGTAAAAATATTGTTATGATACAACTCAAGTTAGTTTGCCTTTTACTGTTTGCTTCTTAAAGGTCCCAGTACACTTTCCTTTGTGCATTGCAAGCCTTGTACAAGGCATTCTGCACATTCTAATTTTGTTTCTTATTAACAATATGTCTAATTAATCTTGAGTTGCTTCAGCAGGCATAAAACCTTTAAGTACCTGATATCACTGTTCTCTATTATTTACTGGTGTCTACAGAGTTCATTTTTGAGCTATTCAAAATCAAAGTTTGAGCTATTCAAACTCTTAAAAGATGATGCAGTAAAAGTGCTACACTCAATTTGCCAGCAAATTTGGAAAACTCAACAGTAGCCACAGGATTGGAAAAGATCAGTTTACATTCCAATTCCAAAGAAAGGTAGTGCCAAAGAATGTTCAAACTATCGCACCATTGCACTTATTTCACATGCTAGTAAAATTATGCTTAAAATCCTACAAGCTAGACTCTAGCAGTATGTGGATCAAGTACTACTAGAAGTACAGGCAGGAGGCAGAGGGACTAGAGATCAGATTGCCAACATATGCTGGATCATGGAGAAAGCTAGGGAGTTCCAGAAAAACATCTACTGCTTCATTGACTATGCTAAAGCCTTTGATTGTGTGGATCACAACAAACTGTGGCAAGTTCTTAAAGAGATGGGAGTACCAGACCATGTTATTTGTCTCTTGAGAAACCTATATGCGGGTCAAGAAGCAACAGTGAGAACTGGACATGGAACCACTGATTGTTTCAAAGTTGGGAAAGGAGTCTGGCTGCCTATTTAACTTATATGCAGAGCACATCATGAGAAAGGCAGGGCTAGATGGATCAAAAGTTGGAATTAAGATTTGGGATGAAGACTTGAGATTTGGTGTTTCTCCGCATGAGAAACACCAAATCTCGAGTCTTTGTCCCAAATGCAGAAAGCAAGCTGAAACAAAGAGAGGGAGACTGTAAGGAGTGCGGGATCAGCATGCGCGGAAAAACGCCGATCTCGTGTTCCTGGCAGTCTCCCTCAATTTCCACTTGTGAAGTTCGGGGCTGGCCTTACGGAGTCGCCAGAGCTCCTGTGGGCCCGGGAGGATGCATACACAGGGCTGTTGATCAGCTGACAACTCTGTACCACCGGCTCCGACCTCCGCTGATGGGCTCCAGTTGGTGGAGGTCAGGGCCAGCTGTTCAGAGTCACCAACAGTGGAGAGGAGCGGAGCGTGGGCCTGGAGCACCTCCATATCTCAGCAAGGGCACTAAGCTGCCTGAAAAGCAGCTGCTGCCGCCGCCAACCTTTCTACTTTTTCCGCCCAGCAGGCAGGTGTTGCTACTCCTGCCGCCAAAGATCCTCCAGCGTCTCGGTGAGCGCACTAGGGGCCCCCAACAGCAGCTGCTGGCATCGGAGCGATTACCCATTCCTTGGGGCTCACTGCTGCCATGGGGGCCGGCATGGGGATTTGTTTCTGCGGGGGAGGCAGAGGCTGACAGAGATGCGGCAGATCTCCAGCATCTCGCTGCTGCCTCCACCGCTACTGTTGCTGGCTTCCACTACGGCCAAACCTGGGCAGCCTCCTCCACCCCCAGCAGTGGCATCTGGGGATTCTCAGGTTAAATCGGAACCAAGCAGCAAGTGAAAAAGTTAACAGTAGCAGCAGTAGCAGGAGTGGTTTTAATTGCCAAGCATCCCCATGGAAGTCAATGGAGGTGCTGCGGCTGGCCTTTTGAGTTGGTGAGTGAATGAGAGCAAGAGAGAAATGTTTTTTGAGCAGTGTGAGTGAATGAGAGCGTGAAAGAGGCTTTTTAGAGCAAAAGTGAGGGTATAAGAGAGCGAGAGAAGCTTTTGCAAAGAAAACATGAGTGAATGAGAGCAAGAGAGAAGCTTTTCCATGCAAAGGTGAGTGAATGAGAGTGGAGGGGGCAGGGTGGCTGCATGTCTCCCCTTAGGCTCCACTGTTCTGTCAAGCCTCTTGTTTTGCGCATGCGTGCACATGCGCATCCTTCTTTGTGGCTCCCAGTTTTTTCTTTTGTGAGGGAACCAGTTCCGAGTGGCTCTTTCACTGTTTCAGGTTGCCAACCCCTGATATAGATTGTTGCAAATTGGTCGCAATGAAAAAGCAAATTTTCTTCGAAAAAAGCAAATATTCTTTTAATATTTCCTGATCAGTGAAAAACTGACTTTCCTTGTCCCACTAGGAATTAGGTAGATAAAGAGCCTTAGATGGTATTTTTGCTTTCTTTTGACATGTTTGAAGTAGCCTAAAATAGAAACAAACAAATAAATTTATATAGTTGTTCATATGTGTTCTTTTTTAGGGAATAGCTACCTCACTGGGTATTTTGGCAGACATCTTTATATCCATGAGTGAAGATGATTACATCCGATTTAAAAACAATTCTCAGCTTGGCCTGGTAACTATTTTTACAGCAAATATGAACCTGATTTAACTATTTTTCATATATACATACTTTTTGGAGCAAGCATTGTGCAGAGTACAGAAAAGGACTAAAGAATATAAACCAAAGGAATTAAACTTAGCTAAAACTAATTTATGCCGACATCATTCATCATATTGCTTTATAGCTGTCTTTCCTTGCTAACCATTCTTGTTTCTACCACATCCATACAGTTCAAATATTTGGCCTTTTATTCTTTCTCACCTTTCTTTTCAAGACTTTCATTATCTCCATCCAACCTTCGTCTCAAACCATCCACCTTTGTTTCATATATTTGTTTTGTGTTTGAAGCTCATCATTTTCATTGTATGACACATCTTTTTTACATCATTTATTGATGTTTGTATTCAAACCACATTTGTGCATCATCCATCCATTCATGACCATTTGTTGTATTCCTTGTTTCACCATACCCACTTTTTTTTGTACTTCACTCCATGAGAATTTTATTAGATGTGCTGTTCTTTCTCTTTTTTTATTGAAAAGTTTTATAAAAGGTTACAATATTATCCCCTTCCCAAACCCCCTCCCGCCATACCCACTTTTTAAGTTCCCCATTTCCCCTTGTGTCCAACTTCCTTTTATGTTTATCTGCATGCACCCAACTCTCCCTTCTGTATAACAAAGTAGGCAGGCTGTTACTATAGCTATTTTTCACTTATTTCAGCCAACATTCTTTCCTTACAACCAGCCACATAGTATCCACTCCCTTTCTACAAACATTTTCATCACTCAAAATCCATTCATTTTTTCCATTTATAGTAGATGTTATATAAAAAGACAAATGCTTGCTCCAGTTATTCCAGTTACATATACTCCATTTTCTAATTCATTCCATTATATACTCCATTTTCTAATGCAAATGCAAGAACCATTAATTAATTTTCAAATCCATATTTCTGATTGCATCAGACACACTTATATTACATTCACTATTATTATTATTCAGGCTGTCAGCAACCTAGATGGCATGTTTTACTTACTAAAATACACATACATTAATGTCTCATCCCATCCAATATACTACCAGCATTCCTTATTTATTTGACTAGAAATACATTACGCAAATCAGGTGATATAATACACCTATGTATTACTCCAGTTCAGTATTGAATCATTTTGTAAGAATTCCATTATTCCACATGTTTTATTGCTATCATGTATTGTTTTTGCCACATTTAGCAATTTTTAGTTTCTTATTCATGCAAAATAGATTGTAATTCAAACTTATTCTTTTTATCATACACTGTCTCTGAATCAAGAGATGCGACTGAGTCTATGTCATATAAAGTATGCATTTCAAACTATGAGAAGAGTATCTTCCAATATACATTTTCTTCTTGTTATTTTATTAGAACTTTCTTAAAGAATTTGATCATCGTTTACTTTCAGCTGCCGAAGCTTGCAAGCTGGCTGCAGTCTTGAGTCAGTTCACACCATTGTTTGTGCTCACTGCAGTTGTAAGTATCGTGATTAGTGTTACTGTTTTCTTCAACTCTGAAAATTCTTTATAGTGGTCTTTGTCTACTACTGATATAATATGCTCCTGCCTAGCCAATATAAGGGATTCAAATTATAATCTAAATTTCTAGTGCAGATGAAATATAAAGCAAAAAATTAAACTGCACCCCATACATTAGGGATTGAAGTTTTTTACTCTAAACAGTTATGAGTTATTCTAAACAATTATTTGTTATTGCCTGAATTAATGTTGCAGTTCAGAAAGATAGATAAAAGCATGTTCCCTTTATTTCACTGACATTTACCATAGGGTAAGTATAGTTATAAATGCAGCTTCTATTAGAATCCATATTTAGTTACCAGTAAGTTGAAATTAACAAGACATTATTAATCTTGCTTTACTTGATGCTAGAGTAGAAAATGTAGTTTATTTTGCATTTCAAGGCTATCATTCCCATATGTAATTTATTCATTCATCACATGTTTATACCCCCCAACATACCTAAATGACTCTGGGCAGCGTACAAAATGGGTTGTTAATCTGGATGTTTTGTATCTTTCATTTCTATGTTTTTTTCTGCTTCTGTTATAACTATATCAATTCTTATTTGAGTCTGATTATGTTCTTTTCATATTTTTCAAGGTGTTTTACTTATTCCTCTAAGCTCCCCCATTTTCTACAAAAATCAATAGTGATTTAAAATGTTATGCTAAATAAATGTATGTTAAATAAATAAAACAAATATATTTCACTAAGTGTAGAAAAAATAATCAACTGAAAATTAATGAAAACAATTCTGATTACATGTTGAAGTAGATATTAACGCATGAATTTGACAAAATCCTATTCATTCCCACTGTAATTATTTTTCAGAATATCCGGGGAATATGTTTGCTAACTTACAGCTGTTCAAGTGCATGTCCTCCAGAAAAGAGAGCATTTTATTTATCACAAGCAAAGGAGTCCTTTGAAATTGGTTTATTGAGCAAGAAGGACAAAGAACCAGTCACCAGCAAACAGGAGCTCCACAGTTTTATCAAAGCAGCTTTTTCCCTCGCCAAAGTACATCAGGGGCTTTATGGGGAAAGCAAGAGCCTTAATCAGGTGAATCAGTTCTGCCAGGAAGCTTTGGAGAAGCTTTATGTTTACAGTTACTCACTTCAAAATGAAGAGCAGGAAAAAGAACTGCTTGCTAATGACATTATGTCCCTGGTCATGTCAGTTAAAGAACAGTTGCAAGTGCAAAATTTCCCTAATTCAGATGCCAAATCCTACATTCCAGATAGCTACAAAACAGATGTCAAAAAACAGGTTCTGAATTGTGATTTGATCTTTGAGGAGGTTCTCAGAATGTATTTTCAGCATCATGAATCAGTCTGTGATGTTTTTGAAAGTACTTGCAGGAACCATAAAATTAGACCAGGAAAAGGGAAGCCAAGAACCTGTATAACAACGTTGAAGACCGAAACCAGAAATACAGATACCATATGTACTACTGAAGCAAATTCTCATTATGAAAATCACAATGTAGCAATCCCAACTTCACAGAAAGCAAGGGAAAGACATGATGGTCTTAAAGACCAAATGGGAAAGAAAATTTCTCACCTTGTTACAAGGCAGGTTTCTCTTGATGAAGAGACAGAAAGTGAAACTTCTGATGATCAAAGCAAAGCTGCTGAGATTTCAGTTGATTCTCAAAGTGAGAATAAAGTCTTTAGTGTCCTGGGAACTTGGAGCAAATTGTCCAGATCAAGCTTCAGTACTAGTTGGGAAGAAATTGTCAATAATAAAATTGATCTACCCCAAGATAAGGTGCAGAAAACAAAGAACACTACAGAGTTGCTTGAAGATGTTGAAAATAAAATTCAAGAGAGTGATCTTGGTTTATTAACTAATAAAATACACAAAATCACACTTCAACATTCTCAAAGTGACACGGGTTCTTTAAAGCATCCCTTTCCAAAGAGTATACCTTTCACTAATACACCAAAAGAATTGGACCCAGACTTAAGAAAGAAGCATATGGAGGCAAGAGTGGATGCTTCAAAGCAGACACTCAGAGGAGCTAGTATTAGCAACTCCAGACAAGATAAAGCAATTACGTCTGAAAAAGATCCTTTTGGAATAATTTCTTTAGGGAAGGTTTCCAGAACCAAGGACAGCAGCAATGCTACTATTTCTAGTATTAAAAAAGGAAGCATCGAAGACAATGCAAACTGTGCACGAGATTCAGGCCCAATGAATAGAAATCATTGGCAAATGGTTGACTTAGAAGGAGAAACTGAAGATGGAACAGAAGATTCACTAATGAACCCAGATCTACTCAGTGAAAAGTCGGTACCTGCTTCTATAAGAGACAATGTACTAAAAGCTGAATGTGACCATTTTGTACAAAACTGGGTTAACCAATCTGCCAATATGATATTAACCGGATGCTCCTCTAAAATATCTGAAGTTAAAACACAAGCAGTAGATGACTGGGAACTGGTTTCTGATGACAGAATAGAGTTAAAAGACCATCATACCAATGAAGGTACAATAAAAGATCCACAAAATTACAGGACTGAGGCCCCAAGTTGTTCATCAGGATGGGTCAACAAGCCAGTTGCAAATCATTCCAGTGATTGTACTACAACTGAAGAAGATGAAGGTGAAAATATAATAGGCATTTTGAACAGCTCCCCCAGATCAGGCTCTCTGAAATCATGGTACAAAGGACCAAGTTTTTCCAGTAGTTTTTCTGAACTGGGAAGTCCCTCCTTAATGAATTCTAGTGGAAGCTCTTTTTCCTTTATTAGCATGGTCAAAGAACAAATGCAACAAGCTCGTATTCTGAGCAACGATGATTATAACAAGCTACTTTCTGGTGTTGAACATGCTTGGCTAGTTGACAGAATGAAGAATACAGGATTCTTTAAACCAAACCTCCTGCATAAAACACACTGTAAGTCTAAACTCTAAACCATTTTCTAAACCATTATCTTTGTTCCAGGAATTTTGATCTATACTATTTGCAGAAACAGAAGTTGATTGCATCTTGACACTTTCATACTGATTTATAAATTTGGACCATTTGGCTTGTGGTAGGGTTACCTGTTCATCCACCCTGTTTGGGATCAGGAGCTCAGTAGGTCCTACTGCTAAGGCCAGCAGATAGCACTATGCTTATTTTCTTACATATTTACCACCAAACATTGAGGAATAAATATCAGTTAATATTCTGAATTTGTATTTTTTTTTCCTTGCCCAATTTCTATCTTAATGTATGAACATCAAAATCCAGGCTGCATCCAGTATGGTACTAGAACTGTTTGTAGCAGACGGTTGTACATTGTACAGATAGTTTTACATATTATGTAAAACCAATCACATAATCATTTTGGGGGTAATGATGCAGTTAATGCTATCCCTTCCATTCTACCATGACATCAGATAGAATGCTAGTAGTTCTACGGGCCTCTCCCTTCTTTTTGCTGGGTCCTCTTCTTCAAAGTTAAGATGCAGTTGACCACACATACAGAAGTTCTATGACTGCTGATGTCAGATGATTGCATGGAAACTTGTAGTTCGTTGCGGGAAAGAGGGTATTACAGTGAAGGACATGATACTCATCCTATGGCTATGTTGAGGCTAATTAAACACACAAGCTTCATACCCTGCCAATGCGAATTTTAACAAAATGTTGGTGTAAAATTGAATAAAATGTATTTTTCATTCAAAAATAAAGGAAAAGAAATGAGGGTGCAGAAGTTAAGATCAAGACTTTTGAAGTCATATCTTGCAATTATCCTTGATACAATTGTCTTTTTCTGTGCATTTTGTGTCATATTTATACTCTTAAAAATCTGAGATGTAAAGAAACTTTAATGAGATTTAATGAGAGGCAGAATCTAAATATTGATATTCAGATATTTCAAATAAAGTTCTGTATCTGCTGCAGAAGACTTTATTTTGATTTTAGTGTTTTTGTAGTTATCATATACAATATATTTTCCATGGGGGCATAACCATGGGTTTTTTTAAATCTGTAGTCATTGGTAAGACATTATTGAGAAATGTCTTCTCAGTCCAAAGCAATTCATCTTGTTTTGCTTTTCTCTGCACATATGAGACTGATAGCATTATGCTGCAGTTTTACAGATCAGTTTGTGAAAGCACATGTGGCATACTGTAGCTCTGTTCATCCATTTTTTTCTCTCTAGATGCTCTTCTTTTGAAATACTCTAACATATCTGGGTTGTGGACAGCTCAGGAGACAGCTGCATATATTGGAGACAACTTGAGTGTGGCAAAGAAAGGCAAGCAGAGGAATGCTTTTTGGATACACTTTCTGCACCAAGAAGAAACCCTGGGAAGGTGTGCCTCAAGTTAACATATGATCTGGAAAAGTTCACACAAGCTCCATATTATGTTGCATTTGATTAAATATAGAGCTGCTGGTAGCAGAATTGTTCTTTGGCCTTTGTAAAGTGTTCTATTGCTGAGGCCACATGTTATTTTAGCAGCCTAGGATAAGTGGCAAATACAACACAATCTCAAGAAATCTTCCACTACTTGATTCCTACATCTGCTTCCTGAGATAATCTTTCCCAATCTGAGTACCCTCTAGATTATGGACTTCGTTTTCAATTCCCAGAATTCCCCAGCAATAGAGGTATTGCTGACTTGAAGTACTCACATGTACTGAGCACACCTATTATCAAAGGATGACTGTAGAGCAGACATGTCAAACTTGCAGCATCACGTGACATTGCATGACATATTGGAATTTTTTCCCCATTGCCAGCAATCGGGTGGGTGCGGTTTCCTTGTGACACGTCTGGCCCGCGGGCCGGCAGTTTGACACCCCTGCTGCAGAGGTTTCAATTGACAGACCAGTTTACTTCTGAAGTTGAAACAGGAGAGGTCAACCTGAATCCTGAGGGTGGGGAACTTTCAGTGATTCATGTTATCATGAATCTCCTCCTCCACAGGAAAACCAGAGTTCTTCCTGGAGAAGTCTTCGTTCAATATTATCAATGTTTTTCAAGCCCTCTTCCCACTACTAGAGTATTTTAATAGCCCATCAATTGCATATAGTTATATCCTTTCCTATTTCCTTAGACACTTTCCAAACATGAGGAAAACTTAAGTCAGCCATACAGTATTTTTCCTTCCTTTGGGGGGGGGGGAAATGAAAAGGAGGAGGGGAAAATAAAGGAAAACAGAAGGAGGTTCAGAACCATGGCTCCCTTTTCTACTATGAACCCAGACCTACTTATAAGATGGTGACTCCTCAGCTATGGAAAATCTTCCAGGTCATTCATAGGGTCATTCTGCCTAGATCATATTTAATGTGTTTATATTAAATATATAATATTCATGTCATATCTGAGCTGCTATTGGAGAAGAGCAATGAACACATTTCCTAGATAAACATGAGATATTACTGTGGCATATGTTATATTAGTCCCATTAAATGGAGAATATTATTTGTGCTGTGTGTTACATTATCCCTAGATATGTTGGCAAAGAATACAAAGAAGAAAAAGAGATTATGTATCATTTCAATGATGTGGAGCGGCAAATGACAGCTCAGTACTATGTGACAGAATTCAACAAAAGACTGTATGAGCAAAACATCTCTACACAAATCTTTTACATTCCATCGGTGGTACTTTTGGTAAGGAGAAAACAAAAGGCTATAAGGAATTCAGCAGCAGACAAGGGAGAAATATCCTTATGAACATAGTGGACAGTATCTATATGGAAATACTATTCATATGCAGCCCTCTTATTTCTTTGTCAGATACTAGAAGGCAAGTCTATCCAAGGATGTGTAACCGTGGAACCCTACATTCTAGGAGAATTTGTGAAGTTATCCAACAACACCAATGTAGTAAAAATGGAGTACAAAGCCACAGAATATGGACTTGCATATGGTCATTTCTGCTATGAATTTTCCCAAGGCACAGATGTGGTGGTCGATTTACAAGGTTTGTAAACATTCAGTCATTATGCGGTAAAATCTAACACTTTATTAGGCCAATGGGTTATTAAAAGCTGATGTTTGTTTTGAACAGGCATACCTTCTTCATTGTGTGACTATTTAGAGTTCTAATTTCAGTGGCCATAGAATGCTAAATAATTACATGGGAAGAAGATGAGAGGTAGAAGAAAAATTTCGGCAGGCAGAAGGTAGAATGAAATGGAAATAGTGTATCTCAACAACAGCAAAACAGTTCAGGTTTTTAACTGATTGATTAGAAGATATAAGTGATTAATGTCCATTTCACATAAGCTATAAGTAATTTCTCATAAATACAGTAGATTCCATAAATAATTTAGATTCCATTTATCCTCACTTGTGAAGTAACTCTGAAGACATTTTTCTACTAAAGTTGTTATGGTGTCATGGCTGTTCAAGCAAAGGGACACTGAATATTTATTTGGTATGTTCAAATCAGTGTTGATTTCTGACACTTATACCTCCAGTTTTCTGGGCAAAATGTTTGAAGTGCTTGCTGTTGCCTTCTACCTTATTCTGAGAAAGAGTGACCGACCCAAACTCACCTTTGCCTTTGTAAAAAAAAAAAAAGAATTAAAACTCTTAAAATCCCAGTTTCTAGCCTTGTGGTCCTCTGTCCTTTGAACCAGTTGCAGAACTAGTATTTACTGCTGAAATATTTTAGGAACATAGAATCAAAAGAGCATATAATTCTACTTCCACTGTACTTCGTACTTTGATTTTTAATTGTTACATTGCCAATAAATACGTCTTTAATACTAAGAGACTGAAATAGAGCTAGATTCCAATCCATCTTTAGCCATGGAAACTTGCTTGGTGATTAGGCCCGTTACTCTTTTTTGGTCCAGCCCACTACACAAGGCGGTTGCCACGGAAAATTGGATAAGGAAGTGCTACGTATACTATCAAAATGGAATATAAATCTAATAAAAAATATTACAACTTTTAATCAGTGGAAACATTTTCAAAGTTGCACAAATCACTAGTGAACATGTGTGAGTTGAGTGGCCATATAAATTTGTTTAATAAATAAATACTTTTTTCTCCATTTTCACTATTACGTTTGCTTAGGATAGGAGACATTTTGGACAGCAAGTCTGGGATTATTTAGAGCTGTTTTTTTTATTATGACAATGATATATATTTGCTTAAAGAGGAGGAGCCTCATTTTTAGTATGGGCTTGGAAGCTAAGCCAAATCAGGGTCGGGTTAGTACATGAATGGGAAGTTATCAAGGTATACTTGGCTACTAAGGCTACACTAAAAAGTTTTTTAAAATCCTGGAAATAGATAATGGCAAACCAATTCCATCATTATGCTGCAAAAAAATCCTGTTTGAATGTAAGTTCAACTCAAGGAAGACTTAAAAAAATATTGGTGGAAAAAGCCGAAAGTCCTGAAAAATATGCAGATCCCCATTCCAAGATGTGCATAGCCACCTATGAACAAAATGTATGGTTGACCCTTTTGATGAATCTTGATTCATGCTTCCTTTAATCAATTTGTCCAAATATAGTAAGAGAAACATAATTTTTCTGACCTTGTTGTTTTTAGAAAATTGCATGCTAGTTTATATAATGCTTACATTAAGAAAATGGCATTTTGTTTTTTTCCTTTGGACAGGCTGGGTGACTGATAATGGAAAAGGCCTCATTTATCTTACTGATCCCCAGATCCATTCTGTCTCTAAGAAAGAAACATCAGGCCTCACAAACTTTGGAAAGAAAGGAATCTACTATTTCTTCAATAATCAGCATACAGAATGCAATGAAATCTGTTCCCGTCTTTCATTGACAAGACCTTCAATAGAGAAACCAAAGTGATTTTAGGTAATCCTTGGTACTATATCCAAGAGTCCCTGCTGTGAATTTTCACAAACATCTTGTCCTATTTTTAATATCAATTAAATTCCATAATACCAATTAAATTGTGTTATGTGTGTTCTAATTTCAAAAGCTCATTCTGTAACAAGGCAGAGATAATATAATAATAATAATAATAATAATAATAATAAGAATAAGAAGAAGAAGAAGAAGAAGAAGAAGAAGAAGAAGAAGAAGAAGAAGAAGAAGAAGAAGAAGAAGAAGAAGAAGAAGAAGAAGAAGAAGAAGTTGGAAGGTACCTTGGAGGTCATCTAGTCCAACCCCCTGCTCAGGCAGGAAACCCTATACCATTTCAGGCAAATGGCTGTCCAGTCTCTTCTTAAATACCTCCAGATGTTACCCATAAGGAGAGAGCTTGCATTTAGTTGCTTCTTTTTATCTTACTCTTTGTACAATTGCAGTGTTGTATGCACAGAAATGTTGTTCTAAGTACAGAAACAGCTCTGTGCCTGAGCATCATACAAATTAGTCATTGATAGGAAAGTCAGTACATATAAAAGGCAGCCTATACACCACCTTACCTTATCTGGAAATGATTATTAATGCAGCTGAGCAAAGCTAAATAGGCTTGGTAAGACTCTCAGCTCAGCCAACATTCATGCTCTTTATGTCATGCATTTTAAGTACATATTCTTCCAAAAGGCTGCATTTCTCCCTTCTTGTATTAAAACTGCAACACAAATAAACTAGCTGAGCACTGTTAAATTCATTAGCTGGCAGACTTCAACAACTGCCTAGAGTTATATATTAAGTAGGAGCTCTGCTTTGAATTTGAGCCATGGACCCTGATTCATCATCAACTTAGTATTAGCCAGGGACCAAAAAGGAAAATATGATAATTGTTCCCAACATGTTAAAAACAACTCCTCGTATTATAATCATGGAATCAAAGTGATCCAAAAAAATTCACAAGGAAGGTGGAAACTCTTTTTTCCCCAGTTGTGATTCTGGGCTTGAAGGTCATGGTCTAATTATCTGGTATCCTGGTGTTCTTCATCAAATGTCTGGCATCTTCGGAGGTACAAATCATATACTTCTTGAAAGCTAAGAAATCAAAACAAAACTAACATCATAAAAACCTAAACACCACCAATACACCCTAAAACCTTAAAGCAATAAAAAAAAACAATTAAAAGCAATTACTAAGCCCAACATTTAACTCTTTTCTTAAAAAGTGAGTGTGTCAAAAATCTGCAATATTATCTTTAATGCCAGTCTCAGATTTGTGAGAAAGATGGATTCCATAAAACTATTTAAAACTGGCCTTAATTTATTCAGTAGTGTTTATTAAAGAATGTACAGACCTAGACCAAACTTTAAAATAAAACTAATTGAAAAAAATAAAAAATAAAAAGTGTTATTTAATAATTCAAAATAAAAATATAATTGTGGAATGAGCTTGGATCTAAGAGCTTAATGGTACATGAACTTATTATGTACATATGTTTGGACATGTGTGTGTTTAATGTGTAATTAAAATATTAGAATTATTAAATTGTTAAACTGATGTAAAGCTATACAGACTGGAATAAATGGAGATTCTTCCAAAACAAGTGAAAGAATAAGTGTTGTGGAATGCAGCTACCCAAAATCATTTTGAAATGCATTGGGAGCTAGGTGCATGATAAAATTCATCTGTTTTCAGCAAACATTCTTCACAACCATTGGGCCTTAACTTTCTATGCTAGTTTACTAATCTTAATTGTAAAGCTCAGAGCTCCTTTCCCAGGGCTATTCCTGAATCAAGTGGTCTCTCATTTTATTACATTGACCAAAAATATTGTCACAGATTCTGGAACAGAGGATGTTGCTCGAAGTTATCTAACATATTCAGGCTGCTTCTGATTTGATACACATCCTCTTTGAATGTTTTGTGATATGTATGCTGTTCTTGCACTGGGTAAAAGCAGCTGTTGCCTTTTCTTTATTTATTTATTTATTTATTTATTTTTATTTTTTATTTATTTATTTCTGTTTATGAAGCAATCTTTTGTGTTTTTTGATCAAAGCTTATAATTCATGGATGTGACCTTCCTGGACTTTTGTCAGCTGGAGAGCTTAAAAAAGAAGCAATAGAGGAATTACATTGTTTCATTTCCTAAATATTCATATGGGAATATTTGACTGCCAGATAACAGTACTATACATTTTCCTGCACCAAATGCATTGTTGTAACTGAAGCTGTTACATGATTCCTCTTCATTTTTTAAGATTGGGGGAGAAGAATTTCTAAATCTGCTGGGGTTCTCAACCCTTTTTCTCCTTTAAAAGTAGTGATTACCTCTGCAGCTTTCCCAATGTTAAACAATGGTGGGATTTCAGCTATAGAGCAGACATCTGTTTTGTACCACCCTCTGATATGGATTTCTTTGAGTGTGCCATTTCACATGACCTTGCAATTTCTAACAAAATGTTAGTTGATAATTTTCAGACTGAGAAAATTTGGATCAGCGATTGGCTGATTGTTTCATCGCAAACCCATTTATTAAAAAAAATATTTAGAACCTCATTTTAGATGAGTGATGCCTGATTTGATATGGATGTACATTAAAATAGTGATGCTCACAAGGCAGAATTTGGGGGCAGAGGTCTAAGGCCCAATTAAACAGGAAAATTTCCACATACCCCCAATACAGTAGTAGGTTCCCATAGGACTAAACAAAAAATAAGACAAGATCTAGACTTAAAATGCAACTGATGATAGACAGTGGAAGAATATTGATATTTTTAGTAAGTGGTTGGAAAAGAAAGATGAAAGCGAGAAGCTAAAGAGAATGTAATATACAGGTGAAACTCGAAAAATTAGAATATCGTGCAAAAGTTCATTTATTTCAGTAATGCAACTTAAAAGGGGAAACTAATATATAAGATAGACTCATTACATGCAAAGCAAGATAGTTCAAGCCATGATTTGTCATAATTGTGATGATTATGGCGTACAGCTCATGAAAACCCCAAATCCACAATCTCAGGAAATTAGAATATTGTGAAAAGGTGCAATATTCTAGGCTCAAACTGTCCCACTCTAATCAGCTAATTAAGCCATAACACCTGCAAAGGGCTCCTGAGCCTTTAAATGGTCTCTCAGTCTGGTTCAGTAGGAATCACAATCATGGGGAAAACTGCTGACCTGACAGTTGTGCAGAAAACCATCATTGTCACCCTCCGTAAGGAGGGAAAGCCTCAAAAGGTAATTGCAAAAGAAGTTGGATGTTCCCAAAGTGCTGTATCAAAGCACATTAATAGAAAGTTATGTGGAAGGGAAAAGTGTGGAAGAAAAAGGTACACAAGCAGCAGGGATGACCGCAGCCTGGAGAGGATTGTCAGGAAAAGGCCATTCAAGTGTTGGGGACTTTCACAAGGAGTGGACTGAGGCTGGAGTCAGTGCATCAAGAGCCACCACACACAGACGGATCCTGGACATGGGCTTCAAATGTTGTATTCCTCTTGTCAAGCCACTCCTGAACAACAAACAACATCAGAAGCGTCTTACCTGGGCTAAAGAAAAACAGACCTGGTCTGTTGCTCAGTGGTCCAAAGTCCTCTTTTCTGATGAGAGCAATTTTTGCATCTCATTTGGAAATCAAGGACCCAGAGTCTGGAGGAAGAATAGAGAGGCACACACTGCAAGATGCTTGAAGTCCAGTGTGAAGTTTCCATAGTCTGTGTTGATTTAGGGAGGCATGTCATCTGCTGGCGTTAGTCCACTGTGCTTCATTAAGTCCAGGGTCAGCGCAGCCGTCTACCAGGAGATTTTGGAGCACTTCATGCTTCCTTCCGCAGACGAGCTTTATGGGGATGCTGACTTCATTTTCCAGCAGGACTTGGCACCTGCCCACACTACCAAAAGCACCAAAACCTGGTTCAATGACCATGGGATTACCGTGCTTGATTGGCCAGCAAACTCGCCTGACCTGAACCCCATAAAGAATCTATGGGGCATTGCCAAGAGAAAGATGAGAGACATGAGACCGAACAATGCAGAAGAGCTGAAGGCCGCTATTGAAGCATCCTGGACTTTCATAACACCTCAGCAGTGCCACAGGCTGATAGCTTCCATGCCACGCCACATTGAGGCAGTAATTGCTGCAAAAGGGGCCCAAACCAAATATTGAGTACATATGCATGCTTATACTTTTCAGAGGTCCGATATTGTTCTATGTACACTCCTTGTTTTATTGATTGCATGTAATATTCTAATTTTCTGAGATTGTGGATTTGGGGTTTTCATGAGCTCTACGCCATAATCATCACAATTATGACAAATCACGGCTTGAACTATCTTGCTTTGCATGTAATGAGTCTATCTCATATATTAGTTTCCCCTTTTAAGTTGCATTACTGAAATAAATGAACTTTTGCACGATATTCTAATTTTTCGAGTTTCACCTGTAGTTAATGAGATTTTAAAATGCTCAAGGACTAGTATGGAAATTTAAAAAGTAGAAGGGTGAAGTTGGAGTCAAACCTGGAAAGCCGCTAAAGAAACCAGGGCTATTAGGTTGGAAAAAGTCAAGATTGGATGGCAGTGTGCAGTGAGCTTGGCAGGGGAATTCAAGGTCTGTGGCTGATTTCCAGGCCTTAGAGCAGACATGTCAAACACAAGGCCCAGGGGCCGGATCCGGCCCACGAAGTGGTTTCATGTGGCCCGCGAAGCCATCCTGGAAACAGTGAGGGAACGGCCCCCACTACCTTGGCCCTGGCCCAGAGACCCTCCTTTTGCCAGAGACCCTCAGATCTGTCCCATTCTTGCCCAGGCCCCCATAGGCACCCTTGATGCGAACAATGTAGAGCTGGCCATGCCCACCCAATAGGCCATATGCACTCTAGCCACGCCCACCCAGTAGGCCACGCCCACCCTGGCCATACCCACCCAGCCCCCTGAGGGCAACCGCAATGCTGATGCGGCCCTCAATGAAATTGAGTTTGACACCCCTGCCTTAGAGGCAAGGCAAGCAAAGCAGACAGGAGCAGAAGCAACCTCTGGATTACTGGTTCCTATGGTGCTGCTCTGCAGCAGAACATCTTCTGCACTAGAGATAGCATCTGCAGTTTGGGGTAAGAAGTTTCAGGGGAAAAAGATAACTTGTAGCTTCATTGACTAGACATATTCACAGACAAGGACAGACTAAGTCTGTTGTTGATTTGTTGTCCTCTGTTGAAGAGAAGTATATTTACTGGAGTTTCTGACTCTTGGGGAACTTCTACTTACCATCCTGATTATGATAGCAGCCCAGGAATTCACAACCAAATGATGTCCCAGTTATACTGGACCTAACACATATAGGTGGAAACATTAAATGCAGTGTTTATGTTAGAGTAATCAAGATATTTACATCCATCTGTTGTCATGGTCAGACTATTCTTTGGACCCCTTTTGATTAATTTGCTCAAAGAGAGGATCAGAGTTAACAGACTACAGTATTTGCAAATATTTACAGAGTGAAGAGAGTATTTGCAATTTGTTTTTCATAAAGAAGTCTGTGCTCAGGCTTCATAAGATGAGATGTTCTGTTCTAAAATGAAACAAATCAATCTGTGTTGTTGCAAATGAACTCCTTATAGAGCACAATTCAATAACTATCTCACTCATCTTTCTTTGAATCTGAGTTCTGTTACTTGTCAAATTTCAGATATATTTGCTTAGTTCTAGGCTTTGTGCATTATGCATTATAACTCAGTATTATGCACCAAGCCTGCCATTCCCTTACATAGTGTTTTATGTGCAGATTATCCTATATATTTGTTATAAATGATGTATTTTGTGATAGAGATCATATATAATTTTCTTGCTATTTAAAATAGAAAACAGGAATATTTTCTGAGCATAGCAGCTTTTAACAAACTTCCTTGAGCTGTTTTTTATGAAAGTATGGTCAGTTAATTAAGTGAAGGTGCCTTTTTAAAAGATGTATGAATATCTATGTTATTTTGAGATAGATCAGGAATATTTAATAAAATAATGCCTGATTTCCACAAAGTTTAGCTTAAGGAAGAGGAAACGGCTTTCTTTGTCAAAGAAGAGAGAGTTCAGATTTTGTACGGCCGTTTCTTTATCCTCTTTTTCTCACCAATATGATGTTTGTGCTGCATTGTTTGAGAACATAAATGTTCTGCCATAGTCCAGAGCTGTAGAAGAAATTAGGTAGCAAGAGTAAAAAGCTGGAGAGAGAAAGGAGGAGAAAATTAAATCTCTTTTAAATCTCTGTGCAAAATCTTCAGTGTTGGGACTTTTGCAGCTGCACAAGAAGAAAATGCATTCAAAAATATAATGCGAGTGTGAATAATCCTTTTCTGGAGTCTTGCTCAAAGACTGCTCAGGCTTTGTAAGGTGAACTGGAACTGGGTCATCAGTCCTGCTTTGCTTCGTATTGCACACTATCGCTCAAGGGCATTCGGCATCTTGACTGTGTTAAAAAGAGAGCAAACAATCCATCAGTGATCCCAGAGCTACTTTCTCAAAGAAAAGGAAAATCAGCATGTGACAGTACATTTGCTTGCAGAGTTTTGCAGATTAAAACAATACATGACAGCTCACGTGTTCCTGGGAAGATTATCCCAGTTCTTGTTCACAGCTAAGAAAGACAGACACCTATCTACTCTCAACATTTAACCAAGGCGCCAGGGCTCTGTCTATAGAAAGAAGATACTCATACTCTTTTCAAGCCATTCTGCTAAGCTAAAATATAGTAGTTTCTTTCATTTTATAGGCTTGCATGTTGATATGTTTGCTTAACAATTTCAAATAAATCCATATTTTTTCAGCAGATATAGTTTAGTAGATATAATTATTTTACAGCAGTGTATCCCAAAAGACGTGGTGGCTCAGTGGGTTAGGATGCTGAGCTCGTCGGATCAGATGGTCGGCAGTTTGGCGGGTCGAATCCTGAGTGCTGCGTAACAGAGTGAGCGCCTGTTACTCGTCCCAGCTTCTGCAAATCTAGCAGTTCGAAAGCACGTAAAAAAGCAAGTAGAAAAATAGGGACCACTACGGTGGGAAGGTAACAGCATTCCATGCGCTTTTGGCATCTAGTCATGCTGGCCACATGACCACGGAGACGTCCTCGGACAAGCGCTGGCTCTTCGGCTTTGAAATGGAGATGAGCACCAGCCCCTAGAGTTGGAAACGACTAGCACGCATGTGCGGGGGAACCTTTACCTTTACCTTTATCCCAAAAGAGATTTATAAAGTGCAATATTAAGGATTTACAATAATTCTGAAAAACGTGTTCATGCATCTATGGAACTTGGCCCAATTGGCGTTCCTAAGCATCAGTATACCGGTCTATATGTAGTCAACAGGATAACACATGGGATAGACTACACATTGCTGTAAGCCATGTTTTTTTAATATGTTTTATTGCTAATTAACTTAGTTTGCATATCCCACCAAGCCAAAATCAAAGTAGGTCATTCCTTACTGTGCCTTAGGTCTAACTGCAGTGCATGAACCTAGTAATTGTTTTCTTTGCATTTTGAAAATGAGGTACTGCTCTGAAAAAGTATCTGAATAAGCTGTAAGCATCAATATTAGATAGTTCTTCTTAATTAGTTGTACCCCATTTTTTAATATTCTTCAGGTTCATATTCTTCGTTGTGTTATGGCTGCATGGTCCTTATAATTGACTCTTAAAAATACTGTTTAATTAACTCTGTAGCTATTAAGCTGTGATAGTTTTAGAAAGCAAAAGATTTATATAATTTGAAGAGAAATCAGAGTGTATATGTGTATACATATACATATACATATGTTCTCAGACTCAACCCAGAAAAACTACTTAACCCATACCTACACCTTCACCACTTATATAGTAGCCAAATTAATTGCTGAACTAATAAAAATAAGGAAAAACTCACAAATATAACTTGACAATCATTTTTCTTTTCTCTTAACAAGTTTTATCTGGTTATGTCTATTGCTGATCCCTTGCTATAAACAAAGAATTTGAATAATTTTATTTGGCTTAAAAGTCAGTTTTTTCAAAAAAAATATACACTACTGATTTCAGTTACAACTTAGTCCAAATGTAGTTCTGGATAACATATTTAAGAAATATTCAGACAAATTGATACTAGGCCTAAGGAAATGTAAGGATGATAGCCTTGGTGGAGCAGTGGGCTAATGCCTCCTTAAGTAACACCAGCTGCCTGCAATTAGTGCAGGTTCGCATCCCACCAGGCTCAAGGTTGACTCAGCCTTCCATCCTTCCGAGGTAGGTAAAATGAGGACCCAGATTGTTGGGGGCAATTAAGCTGACTTTGTAATAATGCCGCTTGGGGGTGTGTGAAAGCCCTAATAAGCAGGCATATACATAGAATGAAGGCTACTGCTAAGCTTGTAAGCCGCCCTGAGTCTTCGGAGAAGGGCGGGATATAAATGGAATTAAAATAAAAAAATAAAAAATAAAAAATAAATAAATAAAATAAACAGGAAATTAAGTCTTTAAAAGAAAACAAGGAAATTGGGAAAGTTCTGCATTAAAAAGTGAATTACAGAATAACAGAGTTGGATGGGACTTTGGAAATCTTCCTGCTCAAGCAGGAAACCCTTTGTCATACCCTACTACAGGCAAATGGTTGTAAGAAGACTGCAGGGGATGATAGCACTGTCCAACACTAACCCAGAGTCCTACAATTTTCCCAGGACTCAGAACACACATCTTTTGTTACAGCAGAGATGGGCAACCACTTGGCCTCTGTGTTTGGGGGACATACAGAGGATGTTATGTCATCAGAGTGGGTGGAACTGAAATTTTCTCCATGGCATATTTTTTTCCCCTGCATGTAGAGGAACAAAACTGGTGGTGGCAGAGTGTTAGAATGTAATATTGCAGGCTATTTTTGTCCACAACCAGGAATTCGATCCTGACCCACTCAAGATTGACAGCCTTCCAGCCTTCCGAGGTTGGTAAACTGAGGGCCCAGATTGTTAGGGGGAATATTTGACATTTGTATACTGCTCAGAGAGTACTGTAAAGCACTATGACGATAAGTCATAGTTGACAGGGTTTGTGCAGAATATCTCCTGAGCCAACAAGGAGAATGCACAGGAGAAGTGGTACTGAGAGTAGTCAGGTTTTGCACAGCAACTACACTGATACACTGAGATGTGTAAAAAGGAAAAAAAAAACTTTACTTTTAGAAGTAGCACAAGTCAAGAATAAACAGTCCAGGTCATACACAGGTACAGAGAAGATATCAACAGTTCAAGAGTTATCCAATACAAAGTCGTCTTACCAGTCCAAAAGTGAAAAACACAGTTCTTCGGGTTTAGAAAACAGTAGCAAAACCACAATCAACAATAATCAGCAAGCAATGTAACAGAGTAACTAACACAGAGAGAGAGAAGCTATGTCTCTAGCTCCCTCTTATGGCTGTTGAAAGAACACAGTGTTGGCCAATCATTACACATTTAAAGGGATACAATACATTACAAATCATGGCTTATATATTGCCAACCCAACCAGTTAGGCTATAATCATATGACTAACAATAGTGCTAGTGCTATTGCTACATTTTGACCAAACTCAGTTCAGGCTCACCCATGTTAGATTTCAACAGACACAAAAGGCTTATTTGTTTAATCTTTCTTAAGAATATGAATTGGATGAATCATACCAATAGTTACAGTTTTTCATTTCTCTTTATGTGTGATCTGTAAGTCAGGAGTCCCCAATCCCTAGGCCGTGGGCTGGTACTGGGTCATAGTCCATTGGGAACTGGGCCATGCAAGCGGTTGTGAGCGTGCAAAACTCCATTTGTGCAAATGGAGCTTTACATGTGAGTGTCCGCCACTGGCACAAATGGAATTGTGCATGCATGCGTACAACTGCCCCCCCACCACCACCACTGGCGGTCTGTTCACAGATCCAAAAAAGTTGGAGACTACTGCTCTATGTTGTAGAATGTAGAATCACCATAATTAGACCCTCTGATCAGCCACTCAAAAATAATTGGTTTCTTATTGAGCAAAATGGCAAATATTCCTAATAGATGAGGCTTAATAGTCAGTTAGATCTTTCTTTTCTAGAACATCGTTCAGTGGGTAATTTCTAGTTAGCTGAAAACTGTGATTTTTGTAACTTGACACAATGTAGGAATCAGTCACGGTTGCTTACTCAACAAGCCGTGACTTAATATGATGTGTGAATTGTTTTCAGTTATAGAATGATTTGCTTCAAAAGTCTGTGCAGCAGAGTCGAATATGGGGCAGTCATACTAAATTAACTGACTATGTGTGGTTAATTTGTGTGGTTAATTTGGACTGACTTTAGCTCAGAATATTAATCCAGCTAGTTTATAAACTAGGACATTAACTTTTATGAGTTATTCAAGCCACGTATTGAATAAACATGACTAACTGAAATTAAGGTTTGATGTGATATATAAAGCCCACTATATGAAAGGGAGGGGCGGGTACAACAGGACTAACTACTAGTCTAACTCCAGATATCTGGGCATCTGGCTAGTTGCCTTTAGGAGCACAATGCTAAATAGTCATGGCTGTGATTTTATGTTCTTAATTTTCAAATGTTTTTAAGGTCAGATAAATTCCTCTAACAGCCATCAGTGGCAGCAGCTGTTTTTGCATTCGGTTTACTTCATTGTATGTTTAATCATTTTCTTGTCCAATGCATCAATTGGCATCTTCATTTCGTTACACCAGTTGCCCTCTGCTGCCACGTAAGAAGTTGCTTTGTCCCCTCCTTTTACTAACTGACACTAGTTGATCATGCTGGAGCTGGAGTAGCAGCGACTGATGTTCCTGAAGCTGGTGGTAGATGAGAGATGCTGCTCCCCTTAGACTACAGCATCATGTTAATCAGAGCTGATTTGTAAATGGCGTCACCCCTCCTACCCCCCATCAATGGCACAGATGCTGCTTTGTGCTGCCTGAGACCAAGCAGCTATTAACAGCAAATCCAGCGAGGGAAATTAATGAAAGACTCTACTAATAAAAGACAGCTCAAGACAGCCAAATCAACTTGCTCCGAGCAGTAATTAACTTTTAGAAAAAGCTCATGAAGGTAAATATTCCATCAGCAGTAGTCCATGCTGCCTTGCCTCTCTTTTTTTTTAAAAAAAATAATAATAGCAGGAGAGAGGAAGCAAAAGATAGTAGGAAGAAAGAGCAAAATATAACTACTGAGATTCCAAGACCCAAGAATAATGCTCAATTAGTTGATGCAATTATCCTCTCATTTGAAAATTCTGGCACAGAAAACATGCAACAATAATTAAAAAAAATATGACCCTCAAGTATTCTTGGTAATTAAAATGGTTAGGAGATAAATAAAATTTCATATACCTCTTCATACAAATACGTATGCGAATGACCATATGACATGTTTTCTTTTTTCTTCTTCTTCTTCCTGGAAGATACTTTTTGTATAACCATAACCATTTGTTGGTTATTCAATTATTAATACCCAGAAATGCATTTATACAGTGTAGCATCATTCAGTTTGAACAGTTGTCATTCCTTCTAGTGAAGCTTCAGCAAGCAATTTCCCATAGATGGAGTGGATACTAAGAAAGGCAAGACCCAAGGGCCTGAATCGCCAGACTGATACTTTACTTAGCACCTACCAGTCTCTATCTTTCTTTTAAGGGGGTGGGAGATACGTAGTTACAGGCTGCTAAACAACAGTGTCATTCGCAATATTGATCCTACATATACCCCAGAATTAAAAACTACATTGATTTTGTTCACACGTTTTGCTAAGCTGAAACTGAAAGCCACTTCCACTCTTTGAAACTCTTCTGGTTTTAGCTTCGTAGGTCTTGGACTTCAGAAAAATGGTAAAGAGCTACCTGCTCCATCTTGCAAGGGGAAAAGTATGTTAGGAACTGAAAGTTCATAGGCATGTGACATTTGCATTTTTTAAATGTTATTGTTACATGCATGTGGGGTCTGGTAGTTTCTATTTTATGCTGACATTATTATAATTTTAGTACCTTCAGAAATAAGTAGCATACAGGAAGGAAGGGAGGGAGGGAGGGAGGGAGGGAGGAAGGAAGGAAGGAAGGAAGGAAGGAAGGAAGGAAGGAAGGAAGGAAGGAAGGAAGGAAGGAAGGAAGGATGTTTGAAAAAACATTTTCCCTCATCAGAGCTTTTTTGACAAGTTGTATCTTTGTGTATCTTTTTATCTGCCATGCTTTAGTTTCCACTGGCTGCTGCCTAATAAATCTTCCACTACTTTGATTCTGGGGATCGTGTCAAGTAATAGTTCAGATACCACTCATCACCATCACCTCCAAACAAAGGTCCTCTTATTACTTCCTTACACACATTTGGAAGGGTAACTCATGAAATAAGTCCTCATTTCAGCATCAGCTTTCATGTCTATACCTTGGAGATAGTCTCAATTTAGGGTTATATTATTTACAGTGGTTACAATATGCACAAATTACCCTATAAATGCTCCTACAATATTTCTGGATCATTAGAAAATTGCAGCAATGCATCCAAATACGTTGAGTGTTCAAGAGTGATTTCTTTTAAAATTTATTTATTTTATTTATTATGAAATTTGTTTGCTGAACTTATTTCCATAAATATTGGAACTACATAAATCAGTTATCTAATCTGAGATATACTCGTATCCAACAACTTTTGGTGCTTACAAGATAAAAATTGGTAAAGGGTTGAAAAATAATTTAAATGCCCAAAGTCACCTAGAGTAATATGGCAAATCTTGAAATCTTTCTCTTCAGCCACTCTTTCCGTTCAGTCTGTGAGATAATATCCAAACTGGATGACTCTTTTTTTAAAAACAAACAAACAAACAAACCAGAAAGGGAAAATAAAAGCCGCATCGGATTAATTGTCAGTGCAAAATGGAATTTCAGCCATATTTTTATTCAGGCAGTTCCTGCCAATCTGAGAGGCAGTTAAAGACACCACAAATCAGTTTTTCCTTGTGAAAGATATTGAGAAATTGAGAATAAGAATAATGTTTGGATCTGCTTATGTGTTTTAAAGGGCAAAGCTTAAGAGCATTCTTTGGCTCTGAATTTCTTGATTGGGCAAAATTCTATATGTTATTGTCCATGTCTAAGAAAATACGATTAGGGGACACAGTTCTGTTCTGCCCTTCAACAGTGTGATTGTATTGCTGAGCGCAGCTGTTCTGAGCTGCTTGCCACCAAATCAAAATCTCCCCAATAAGGCTCTGATGACGCTTGCCTAGAAAACAGGCTTAGCTTCCATTTAACTGTCAGCCTTGCTCCTGGCTCCGTTTTATTCCTTCACGCTGAGTTTATCTGATTACTTCAGTCAAGTGAAACAGAAGGCCAGTTGACATTGTCAAGTGAAGCTTCAGTCAAATGTGTGGCAGACGATCATCAAGTATTTCATGAACAGGCAGAAATAAGCTTCTGAGGAACACCAAGATGGTCTGAATAGAGCTGGTGCCATACACATTTCTGTCATGCAAACAAATGCAGAGTAAGTGTTGTTGTGCACTAGCCCCTATTAAGCTGAACTGTGCACGCAATGTCTTTCTAAAGATTTCCATAGTTTAGTCCAAAGTATGTTTACTTGGAATTAAGTCTCTCTATGCTAAATAGGATTGACTCTTTACTAAGTATGTGTTTAGGTTGCAGCCTGAGGGTTCAGTCCTACAAACGAAAGATGTGCAAATATTTTCAACATAAGATCACATTAGCTTTCTGGTTGCCATGTTAGAAGAAACACACTTCAAAATTGGATGGGGTCAGAATAAAAATGATCAGATCATCAAGTTATATAAGGTTTTTTGGAATTGTTTTTGGAAAAAACAGCAATCCTGTCTTTCAAAAGTTTCTTTTTCCATGTTTGTATGCTTATTATTATATTAAAGTTTTCTGGGGAAAAGAAACTTATTTTCATAAATATTGGAACTACATAAATCAATTATCTAATTTGAGATATACTTTTTCAGAAGGTGGTTGAAAGTATTTATATAGTACCATGATGTTACTGATAAAGAAATTGCTCATGGATTGGCATATTAATTAATTAATTAATTCCTCTAATAGACTGAAAACTGGCTCCTAAACTAAAAATCTTGGAGCTAGCATAAATAAGACTTACACTAGATGACTTGGACAGCATGACAAATCTTGGTTAGAAGAATCAGCTAAGAAATTTCTAATGGACAAAAATAGTGCATTGAGTTCCTGTGGCACAACTATTCAAACCACAGTTGTCTCTGTGTGTACATGCAGCATCTTAAAACGTGTAGTAAAAAACTATAACATAGCTGATACCATGATTTCAAAGACCTTCTCATCTTTGGTCTCAAGAAACAAAGAACTGCATCATCTGAGTTAATACATGCCACTTCTTAATGCATAACTTTAAGACTATTACATTGATGTTTATCCTTTTACAAAGTTATGTAAAATTAATGATTAAACCACACTTGAGGAACATATCAATTCAAATCATTATGGCCCAAGGAATGACTAAATTAACATATGTGATTTAATATAACGCACTAGAAATCTAGAACTGTATGGAAGAGAGACGGATTGTAAATATTTTAAATTAATAATTTATCATCTCTGAATTGTGTGCTTGCCTTCAAAGGGCTTCCAGCAGATTACACCATCAAAATTCAATGGCAATTTTCTGATTTTCAGAAGTATGAGTTTGATGTTTTTAAAGCAAACTAAACATTAAATAATAATGTTAAATTCAACAAGACCCGAAATTACCCAGAATTCACAGCCCACACATATTATCAGTGTGTAATTGCTATTCCCTCTGCATCTCTTGCTTGCTGGGGGGGAAAAGCAAAAAAACAAACAAAATCCATATTACATCAGGATGATGAAATTTAAAGTGACTGTACTTTTCTTCTAAGCATACTTCTTGGTAGTTTGAGTGGTGTGTGGTGGTAAAGCAGCTTTTCCCAACCTGATTTTTCCAGACACATGGGGACAAAAAATTGCCAGAATTATTCCTGCCAGCTAGGAATTTTCACTGTAGGTACCTCATAACTACAGATTGCCTGGATGGCTAAAGCTGTGGTAGTACAGCTATCATACTTGGGCTGAAAATAATCGTATCAACACTAGATAGAAGTAAAGAGTTACCTAAAATTCCAACTCTTTGTTCTCATCTAGTGGCTCCATGGATTTTAGCAGCCTTAGTGGTAAGCATATGCTAGAAATCCTCTTGGAACCATCACTGATTGGAAAAGTGCAGGTTTTGGATCACCACCATCCAAGAAGTTGTGAAAATTACTTCTTTGTTTTCAATGCTAATAATGTAACAAAGTAGACAATATTAATTAACTGGCACATTTAAGAGTTAAGCAGTGACCGAACTAGTTCCCCAAAGTCTGGATGTTCAAAACTATATCACTAGATTGATATTTGTTTGCATAGCCATTTTTTATTCTGTTTCCTTAACACTTCAACATCATTAATTTCACATCAAGATTGTACTAAACTGTGATTCCGAAGTAGGAGATTGAATAGGAGAGAAAAAATGTATACCACTCTACAGCTTGTATATAACATAACATAGAAAAATAGGGTTGAAAGGGAGTTCCTCAAGTCCAAATCCTTGGTCAAGCAGGAGACCTTATACCATTCCAGACAAATAGTTGTCCAATCTCTTCTGGAAAATATCCAGTGATGGAGCTCCCACAGTTTCTGCAGGCAAGCTGTTCCACTGATTAATTATTTTCACTATCAGGAAATTTCTCCTTAATTCTTGATTGGATCTCTCTTTAATGATATTCCACCTGTTACTTCTTGTCCTACCTCATGTGTTATGGAGAATAGGTCAACCCCCTTTTCTCCTAGAATCCCTCAAGAATCTATGGAAGACTACTATCATGTTATCTCTAGTCCTCCTCTTTGTTAGACTAGATATATTTAGTTCCCTCAACTATTCATCATACATTTTAGTATGTAGTCTCACATTAATGGAGTATAAAGTGCCATTATCACTTTTCATGATCTGAATACTACCTCTCTGTTGATGCAGCCTAAGCCTGCATTGTCTTTTTTGGCAACTACAGTACACTGTTGGCTCATACTTGACTGTGGCCCACTAGGTAGGAAACCTAGATCGCTCTCACAATTACTACTGTTGAGCCAGGCACTACCTATTCTACAGATGTGTGTATTTCTTGCCTAAATGAAGGACCTTATTTTTTTTTAACACTGAATTGCATTTTGCTGTATAGGGTCCAGTGTTCAAGTCTGTGAAAATAACAACTGTAAGAAAGTCTGTCAAGAAAAATATATATTTCTTCCATTTCAATCTGCAGAAGGCTAAAATCCAAAGTCATCTTGCTTACCTTCCAACTTCTTCTTCTTCTTCTTCTTCTTCTTCTTATTATTATTATTATTATTATTATTATTATTATTATTATTATTATTATTATTATTATTATTATTATTTACCTTTACCACAGCCACACCAGCTCTTTCCAACATAAGGGAATTCCCAATCCCCAAAATCAATATATCCTCTAACTCTTTAGCCTCTGTCCTGCAAACTATAGAATTACAGGTATTTGCTAAATGACAATGTTACACTTTAAAGAACAATAACTAGAAACCTACATTGCTTTTAAATATTCATAAGTATAAATACAAGTTTTTTTTGACAGAGATTACATTCTCTCCTATTTTTGAAGCATCATCAATTTTCTTTTCAATGGTCACACAACTTTAAAAAAGCAAAGAATTTTGATCCCCCAGAGGCTTTGATGTTTGGCTTCTTGAATTTTATGTTGTGGTCAATGACAGAAAATTAAGGGAGGAACAGCTGATCAACCACCATAATAATCCATGTCGCTTCTCCCTTTGTTGTAAGACATTCATCCAGAAGAGGCAGGGAAAATATCTTTGTTTAAGATTACACAGTCAAATTATGGTTGTGTGTCAGGAACACTCTTTTTTAATTATGGTGCTATGCTCTGAGAAGTATGCATTATCCCAAAGAAAGCAAACATAGGCTCTTGGGGTTAGTCTTTGTCACACTGGCACTAGGTTTGGCTTCTCAATGCTATTCTTATGCCAAGGAGGGCAATAAACCCCCTTGAGAGACATAGAACTGCCAGTTGAGCATTGATAGTATAGCGATGCTTTTATACTAAAAGCACAATACACACAGGGATCATAAAGACGTTTTCAAGGAAGATGACCTTTTTGTCAGGAGAAATTAAGCTTTTATGACAAAGAGCTGCTATGGAAACAAGCAGCTTTTACTTTGCCTGACTTATTTTGGATGGACAGTTGTCCATTTGTTGTCTTGTTTACATAGCACACCACATAACCCACATTAACATTCTTGTGGAACCCAACTTGATAAATGTAGACTTACTACATTTAAGGAAATTTGTTTATTTGATTTCTATAGCTGCCCATCTCTACAAATAACTCTAATTAAGAAATTATTAATTAAGCATAATTTTTATTACTCTGCTGGCCATGAAATCAGAAAAAAGGACTTTTGCAAATCTTCATGAAATGAAAAGCTATGCTAGAATAAACTTTGTTAGATGCTATTGGATTCTTTCTCATTTTGTTGATAAACCAAATTAAACCATATTAAAATAATGTCATGGATATTTGTGCTATATATATATCCCACTGGTTTCAGCATATAAAGCATCCTAAAGTTTGTGGGATTCTCAATGCTCACATTGCTTTTCTTTGGGACAACTATGACCTGGATGACTGAGAATCACATTGCTTATAAGCCACAGTGATTAATTTATCAATGTGTGGTTTTCATTTGATGCACAAATCAAAGCCAAATAAGCTAGATCATGTTTAAAGAATATATATTAAAGGGTGTATACAATTATTTTAAATAAGTAATAAATGAGGCCTTCTGGTTCCATTAGTAGCAGTAGAAGTATTTGTTCTTAAATTTGTTCTTTGTTAACTCTGTAAAGATTGGCTTAAGCTGTAACTAGAAGTTAGTGTAAAATTATGGCTGCATTTTTGAAAAGAGATAAATTTTCTATTTTTTAAAGCTGAATAAAGCCAAGAAAATCTAATTTGGAAATGGTAAAAGTGAGGAATAATATGTACAAACAGATCTCACTCTCAATCATTATGAGTCAAAGTTCCAATTTTCCCAACCCAATCAAGATCACCCCATTGAAACCATGCATCTCCCTTCTGGTTTAAGCACACTCAACAGCCTTGTATTGGTGCCATTATATTTGGAGTAACAAACAAACATTTTCCTCATCCCTCCAGTATAATTCAGTGGCTTGTAAACTACTAAGCCCCTGTTTAAACATTATTCAATCCATAAATTTTCCAATTGGCGTTTGATAAGTCACTACTTCTTAGCATCTCAGTTAACCATTGTCAAAGCAGTTGCATTGTTGAGCATCTGCTGGAGTTTACCCTTCTGCAAAAGGCCTATTGGTGACCTCCCAGGCTTCCTAAAGTAATACTACATATGGAAAACTGAACTCTTTCAGAGATACAAGATCTTACAATCTTTCTCTCAACATTTGAGCAATTAGACCTCTGAGAAGAAAGAAAGCCAAGAAACAATATTGACAATGCAAGAAAAAGGATGGGACTCAGAAGAGAACTCCACTGAAGATGTGGAAGTGGACCAGGTTTCTTTATGACAAAATAATTCTTCCTTTATAGAATTCAAATTACTGAAATAAAAGATATTAAGTCTATTTATCCAAATATTATAAGCCTGGTTACTGGATTGCTCCACTCATTTTAATTATTTCATTTCCCTGATTTCTAACATAAGTCTACCCCAATTTTTAAAAAGGTGACATTTAGAATATTTAACAAATAATTTGTTTTATAGCTCAGTGTCAAATGCATGAGCAGAGTTGGAACATTGCAAAATTCTTAACTCTCGGTGATTTCACAGAGTTTAGATATAATTTACCATGGGTTGTACCCAAAACCTTAATTAATAGACTTATTTATAAATGTTTCTGCTCTTAATACAGGATAAACCAAAACTCCTATTAAGTTCCTTGTAAGCACCTTTTTAAAATGGGAAGGAAAGTCATATGTTCACCTAGTTCTTAGCTAAAGAAAGAGAACATCCTCCTGCTTTGGCATGCCCAAAGTTTGATCATTAAAAGGGACACTCTTCTCTTTTTCCTCCTTTTTTTGTCTCCTACAAAGTGTAAAGTTGGTCCTGACACAGCACCACACACTGTCACGGTAGTAAAAGATTGGCTCTTGTTTTGTCCCTTCTAGCCAATTGCAAGATTTGGACCTCTCAGCCTCAGATTGCTGCTTAAATCAAAGCTATGATTATGTAAATACACACTTTTAAAAGGGTGGGAGAGGGGAGAATTATTTATCACACAATAAACCCCCTACTTGGCTAGGAAACAATAGAGCTGATCACTTCTAGCCCAAGGCTGAAAAGGTGGGGGGTTTATGGAGCTAACCTAATTTCATTAATTCTTTTTTTGCAGGCATCCCTCTCACCCCTTCACCCCCTCCCCACCTGCCTTTCAGGATCCAATCCGATAGATTCATGAGCTGCACATCCTATTCAACGGATATTTGAGAATTGGCTGCCAACTAATTATTTCCAGGTGTTGATATCCAGAGATGGCAGAAAAAGTGTATTCTATGTGTGCAATGTGGAAAAGAAAAAGGGCTAGAATAAAAATGAAGGGGACAATAATTGTGATCCTGGTGATGAATAATCTAAATGAAAATCAGACAGCCCCTTAGGGGAACAAATCAAATTTGTTGTAACTTTTCACTGTTGTTTGCTGGCTCTACATTTGTATACTATGTGTTAGTTTTATGCTCCTTGGCTCAAGTTCCAAGGTTTTACTGCGGTATTCCACTATTAAGTAATATACATAATAAAGTTTCTAATTAAGACCTCCTCAAAACAATTAAGTTGAATTAATTCAAAATTTATGCTAATTTTTGTGCTGTTCCTAGGACAAATATGGCAATAATTCATCCTTGTATAATTCATCCCTCTTCTGACTCATGAGGAAAGAGAAATGAAAATCGATAGCTGGTTAATGTCATTATAGTTAGTCCTTGACCTACAACCATTTGAAATTACAAGAGCATTGGGGGAAAAAAGACATATGACTGGTGCTCACACTTATAACCATTGCAGCATCCCCACAGTCATGTGATCAAAATTTGGGCACTTGGCAGCCGGCACATATTTATAACGGCTGCAGCATCCCAGGGCGATGTAATTGCCATTTGCGACCTCTTCAGCTGGTTTCCAACAACCAATGTCAATGGAAGAAGCCAGATTTGTTTAACAAACATGTGATTCACTTAATAACTGGGTGATTCTTTTAACAATCATGGCAAAAGTCATAAAATCAGGTGGCTTGGTTAGAAATGGAAATTCTGGTCCTTATTGTAATCGTAAATTGAGAACTACTTGCATAGGTTTAATAATGAAGGAACAAAAGAGTGGGTAAGCTTACTCTCAGGTTTTCATAAGAAAGGAGGACTGCTTTTGTGCAAGAGGTGTAGCTAATTACAATTCTAGACAGAAATCAACTACTTTCAAAGAATTAAAAATAAATGGAGACAGTTTGAGATAGATCACAAACTGCATATGCTTAAATGTTGGAAGAGCTACCACACGTTTTAATAAATAAAGTCACAATTATACCACAAAACTTTCTGTTCAATACTTATGATCAAAATAACAATTAGAATATTTATTTTGAAAAATATTGCATTTTCCAGCAGAAACCTAGTATCTTACCTTTTTTTCCTCCTTTCTCTCCTGATTCTGGATCTCTTTAGTTTGAAGCTCCCAACCCCCTTCTTTCAACAGGATGATACCTTTTTATTTCCCCATAATATTTTTTTATGTTCTTGGTCTTGTCCATAATGCATAAGCAGCCGCAGTTTTATCAGAAGACTAAGAAATAGAAAAGTGTGCATCCAGCCCTTGACAGGAATAGCAGAATAAATTCAAGTGTGCCAAATTAAGTACTGGATTTTAAACTTCAGTCAGTCTATAAAGTGACATGTGGATAGATAAATTAGTATCATTTGGATTAATTTGGGGACAGAAATAATGCTTTGTAACAGGTGGTAGTACGCGGTGGCTCAGTGGGTTAGGACGCTGAGCTTGTCGATCAGAAGGTCGGCAGTTTGGCGGGTCGACTCCTGAGTGCTGCGTAACAGAGTGAGTGCCTGTTACTCGTCCCAGCTTCTGCCAACCTAGCAGTTTGAAAGCACGTAAAAATGCAAGTAGAAAAATAGGGACCACTACAGTGGGAAGGTAACAGCGTTCCGTGTGCCTTTAGCGTCTAATCATGCTGGCCACATGACCACGGAAGACGTCCTCGGACAAACACTGGCTCTTCGGCTTTGAAACGGAGATGAGCACCGGCCCCTAGATTCGGAAACGACTAGCACGTATGTGCGGGAGAACCTTTACTTTTACCTTAGTACCTCAGTAAAGAATGTTAAGAGAGGGTTTGCTACCCTCACAATCTTTTAACAACTTTTTATCATAGTTCTGAAATTAGATAAAAGCTTTATTTTTAAGCACCTCTAATCTTGTGAAAGTTCCATTTACAAAATTGATTCTGCTGCTTTTCTACATGTTTTTTTTAAATTGATGTTTTGTTTGACTGTTGCATTTTTAATGGGGAATGTAATTTTCTAAACTTGTGAGAAGTTGTGCCATGTACTGTAGAAGACATGTTTTGCCATTTCAGCTTTCTTGTTTGGTGGGATTCCCTAATAGTTACCCATGAAATGATAACACAGATCCAAATTGCTGGGCTGCTTTTGTCTTGTCCAAAATATGAAATGGAAAAAAAAACATCTCAGAAGAAGGTTACAACAAGTGGCTCTCATTTTATTGATGAAGGAAACAGTTGATTCCTAGTCAATAGGAAACAAATTTCTCTAGACTAGAGATACTTTGCATTTATTGTATTGTGATGTGATAAAGTTATCTGGAATCTTTCCAAGGTACAGTAGATTTTTATTTAGTATTTTAGTTAATACAAATATTAAAATACCAAGAAAAAAGTCTTCATTGCCAAGTATACGCAGAATTGGAGCACATCTCAGCCTAAGATTAGTTTTAGGGCCCATCCTCAGTGGTGACTCAAAGGAGTCAGTTAAAAGGTGGGATGAAGAAACAATGACTTTACTATTAATGGGGCAATATAAAACCAATCTTCTTTATTTAACAACAATGGATGGATCATTCTGGAGGACTCTGCAAACCACTAGTGAAGAAACAGCTTTAGTAATGTGATGGGTAAATTCAGCTATTCTGATTTCTAACTTGTGATTTTCTCTCTTTTGCCATTCCAGTCAGTTTGGATTAAAATACCATACATTGCTTAATGCAGTGCATGAACACAGAATTGCTGGAAAACCCAAAGGTGCTTTTCCAAAAGGCAGCTGGATTTTCTTGATTTGTTTCCCTTGAAAATGTTTTGCTTGTCATCCAAGAAGCTTCTTCAGTTCTTCGAACTGAAAAACATTTTTGGGACAACCATGACCTGGCTGACTGAGAATCTTCATAGACAATTGCTGAAGAAGAACCTCCATTTAATATATAATTCTAAACTTTGCTCAGATGTGAGATGCATATGCAGTGTTTTCTGCTTCAGTAGACCAGAAGGATGGAAAAAGAAGAGAAAGATGCCCATTTAACTCAACATACCCATTTAATATCACAGCCATGTATATATGGCACCCTGGGCTGGCTGAGGCAAGTACACTGCCTCCAAGATGCTCACTCTCACTTCCTCATAGTACTGTAAATGATTTTATTCTTTCTGCCCTTTGGGTCCCCCTCAGTTATGGCTGCTGGGTGATATCCTTGGCTGCCTCCCGCAAGGGGTGGGCTCCCCCGAGGCAGATCTCACGTGCTGAGACAAGGCTCCCATGATGCGCGTCTGCCAACTGTCACTCAGCCCATTACAAATGGATAAAGTTGAGTGAAGAAAGGCAGAGGAATAGGCTTTTCCTCTGCCCTGCTCCGTCCATACTGCTCTTTCATTTTGGCTGGCTCCCACTAGACAGCTGGAGAATTACTTGTCTGTGAAGTATCCAGCAAACCCTTGTTTTGTGTTTCATGCTGATGCTTTACAGTATCTTCTTATCATGGTTTGCTACCCTCACAAGTCTCCAAGCTCACTAAACACTAAGCCACATGGCTTGCAACATTGGTTTACATAAGATGCTAAACTACAAGCAAGCAAAGCACCACATTTCTTTTCTCAACTCAATCCCAGAAGACCTGTTCCTGGACTCCAGACTTTGCAATTTGATGCCAACCCAACTTTAAATTTTCTCTCTTGGGTTTTTCCACTACTGTTTAATGGATATTAAAAATGCAGGCTGTGTCTGAAGGGTTGATCTGATTGATTTGAGCAATTATTGTCTTTTATATTTGGAAAATGTTTTGTTTTAAACTGTATCTGAAATTAAATTGAAGATTTTGTTTTTTGAAATGATCTTGGCTAGTTGACCAATGGGATATAAATCCAGGAAAGAAATAAGCACTGTACTCAAATTTATTTATTGATATCCCAACTTTATTATTTTTATAAACAAACTGAAGGTGGAAAACATACTTAACACTCCTTCTTCCTCCAATGTTCTTCACAACAACAATCCTGGGAAGTGGGTTAGAGAGAGTGACTGACCGAAAGTCACCCATCCAGCTATCATAGTCTCCTGGCTTCTAGTCTGATGCCTTAACCACAAGACCAAATGGCTTGATCGTTGTTTTTAAGCAGGAACAATATGGAATGGATTTTTCCACCTCTTTTTAAAATTGCACCAACATGTTACAAAATCTGCATTCTTACTTGGATATAAACTTATTTAACGTGTTGAGGTTTATTGAGCATTTGTAAATAAATTCCATTGATTATTGTGTGTTTTAGTCCCAGGTAAGTGTGCCTAGAATGTATTATGCTTTAATCCCTATTGTTTTACACATGCAGTTACTTGGATCATATATTAAACTAAATCATAATGTTGTTTGAGCATAGTGTGATATGTGAAGCTAATTATTGTGGTTTATGAGCCGTGATTTATGGTACAATACTATATGTGAACAAAGCAACTTTTGTTCAACACAAGGCTTAAAATCATTATTTCTCTGCTGTGGGAACTTAGTGCTTCTTATGAACTTATGTTTCTATACCCATTTATTTGGAAGTGAACATTAATAAAACTTGTATCCAAATAGCCATAGATAGGATTGTATTTCAAGGATGATAAAGATTGTGTCTTTATGGATTTCTCTGTATTTATAGAATCAAGTGCTGAACAATTCTGGACAAAAACTTAGATTTTGTGTACATCCACAAATCCAAAAAGAGAGAAACCTACAACTTTCCAATCAAATGAATAATAAAATATTTGCATGACACCTTCCTCCCCACAGTCTTGTATTTTTACAGGGTGTGTGTGTGTGTGTGTGTGTGTTTTACTCTTCAAATACCATCGCATCTTTACAACAGTGCAGTGAAACTAATTAAAAGTGATACTCTTTTGAACACGTTTTGAATCTTCTTAAGCTGCTTTCAGGTATCATTGTAGCTCACTAGGAGTAACCATCTGATCCTTATCTAAAGGATCCATTTCAATGTTATCTTAAGACACAATTCTTAAATTGTGGAGTAGGTCTTAATACATTACTAGAACTTTCTTTGGAGCAAAGCCTTGCATCAGTACTGAAATAAACAAGAATTTGTCTGAATCCAGTTATAGTATTTCCTTTGATGTAGAATTGATTTATTCCAAATATCCTCTTTCTTGTGAAACATAACCAAATATCTGTCATGGACTGGGGTTCAGGCTATTCTTACAGGTGCATTTGCACTGTCACAGCTCCTGAATTACTATTAGCACGGGGCTTAGTTTTGATTGCCTCTAAGTCTATAGCATGCTTTATAAACCAGGAGCATTAGTAAATTGGGTATTACTTATATACAAGAACTCTGGAATAAGGAAATGGAATATCCCATATTAACCAATTGTGGCTAAGGCTCTTAATTATACTGTATATCACAAACTTAGAACTGATCACTATATAAAGAATTATGGATTTATCAAGCATGGCGGACAGCATAGAAGATCAGTTTGCCATGTTGGGAAGACAGTGCAACCTCTCATCTGCAATCTTGGATTACACAAAAGTTTCATTTTTTGTTTACAAATAGATGCTTCATCAATATAAGGGAAGTATTGAAGATTATTTCATGCAGACATGGTTTAACTATTTGTTTAAAAATTACTAATTTTCTTGCAAACATCATGGTAATGTTCCTTCTGTATTAAAGGAATGTGTTTTTTTTAAATTAAAAGGTTTTTTTTCCTTCTGAATCAGGAAGAGAAAACCTCCATCAGTCATTATCATTATTACATTATCCCTGCCTACACTGTAAGGTGTATACTTTACTTAAATAAAGAAGCAAAAATTTTACTATTGATTTAAAACAAAAGAACCATAACTTTCTTTAGACCCTTGTGGATGCAGTTATATTCATAATGGTATTAATTTCATTGATCCTAAAAAAGCCATACCTCAGAACCGATCTATGATGTATTATTAGCAAAGCACATAAATAAAAGAGAAAGTTTACGTTCATTAGGATTTACATCCAAGACTGTAGCTAAAGGACATCGACTAAATCAGTCACAACTCAGAAACAATCTTCAATCTATTAGCAAAGCCACAGATAACCACCGTCTCTCATGAAAAATTATATACTTTATTTATATTTTATGTTTAAGAACCACCTCCTTGCTCTGCAACTGTAAATACATACTAGAATAAACTCTGTAAAATATACAAAAATATATGTGTCTCTTCTCCCTTCCCCCGTGTCTTACAAAAAAAAAATATTTCCTTTGCAATAAATAAAAGCAAAAGTATGTTGCTAATTACAATTTATAATCTCTTCGATGTTTTTCTGTCTGTATTTTTAGTCTGTTGAAAGAATAATGGCGTTTTCCATCAATCAAAGGTGGAGATAAATAATGCATAAGAGACTCTTATTGCATAAGGGCTCCATCCATCCCATCCTTCTTCACCCCACTGCACTTCTACATTCTCATTCCCCCCCCTCCGCCCCAAATTTCCACGCTTGTGTTTAATCAGGATAAAGCCTACAAATTATGAGGTGCCTTTTAACGGCGACTCAATCTAAAGAAGCAAATCAACAGATAAACCAAACCACCCCCCTGCTTTTCATTTTCTCTCCTTTTCACTCCGCATAAATCATAGGAGACAACTGACTTAAAAGCAGAGGAAGCGAAAGGAATAAGAGGTATCTACGTCGCCGTGAGCGGGGGAGGCAGAGAGAGAAAAAGGAACAAAAGACATTGTGGGAAAGTGCACATCACAGTGACAGAAAGTTTGGTTTGACAGGTGTAATTCCCACAGCCGCCAGGCAGGCAGTGGGAAACAAGCAGATGCCACCAGGGCCAGACCGCTAACGCCGAAGGGATCGTGCGGGGGACAGGAAGACACTCGAAGCGTTCAGGGCCCTACAGAGGGCCGGCGGAGGAGCGCAGTCAGCGTCCCAGGGATCAGGCGCTCCCCCTTAATACTTGAGCCTCAAGCGCCGCTTGCTGGGCGCCTCAGCCCGCTCCGGCGAACGGCTAATCTTTCCCGGGAATCGACTCACGGGACCTCCGCTATTGGTGGGCCACGTCCGTCTATCCACCCTCCGGCCCACGCGGGAAGGGACGAGAGGGAAGCAAGCGGGCGTCATATTAAATCTCTGGACAGCACATAGCCGGGATTTTCCGATTGCCAAAAGTCCAACTCTGAGGCGGAGCTGCCGGGGCTGGAGGGCGACAAAGTACAGCTGTAAGCGGAGGAGGCGGCCGAAGGAGCGGGGCTGGTGGTGCAGCTCCAGGAACCCGAGGAGGCGGCTGGAGAGATGCCGCTGCTGCAGCTGCTGCCGCCTCCGCCGCCGCCGCTAATACTTCCCAGCACTGCCTCGGAGAAGGCGGCGGCGGCGGCGGCAGCGGCGGCAGCCGTTCCGCCGCCTCCGCAATGGTCGGCCAAGCGGAGCGTCTCGGTGAGCGCCCAAATGTAGTTGTGAGCGAAGCGAAGCGTCTCGATCTTGGTCAGTTTGGCGTCCTCCGGGAAGGTGGGCAGCACCTCCCGCAGGGCATCCAGCGCCGCGTTCAGATTGTGCATCCGGTTCCGCTCGCGGTTGTTGGCCTTCAGGCGGCGGCTCTTCTTGAGCCGTTGGACCGTCTCGGCCGTCTTGGCCAGGCGGGAGGCGTTTCGAGCCCGGCCGGAGCGTCTCTTACAGTCGTGCCGTCTCAAGCCGAGGAGGGGCAGGCGCGCGTGCTCCGCCGCTTTTGCGGCCACCTCGGGCGCTGACCCCGAGGGGGACAGGAGGTGGGACGGCTCTTCTTCCACGTCGTCCTCCCCCTCGGAGCCCGACGAGAAAGGGGCGAGAGAGGAGGAGGAGGAGGAGGGGGAGGAAGACGACGAAGAGGAGGAAGGAGGCAAGGACCGGGTGTCGAGGAGCCCCTCTTCCTCCTTCACTTCCAAGGTCTCTGGCTGCCCGAACATCCTGCAAGAAGAACACAAAAGCAGACAAGCGGTCACCTCGAAGGAAGGCGGTTGGAGCTCCTGCGGGGACAATCCCTCCTCCGCCCCACTCAGAGCGCTCCGGCAAACCCGCCGCGTGTTAAGAGGCACCCGGGGGTGGACGGGCCCGTCCTTACAAAAGAGGGGAAGCCGTCTGCTCCCCGAGAGACCTGGCCTCGTCTTTTAGTGCACGTGCGGAGCATCGACAGACAACCGATGTAACGGCGATGCGCGTCGACGCTCAGGTCCACGCAAAGCCTAAGGGTTAGACTCCGCCGGCTAGCTCCTAAGAGCTTTATAGTCTACAACCCGGCTCTCGGGGATTCCGGTCGGATCGCTTCGGGCTCACGAGTGCCGTTGACTTCGCTGCCTCGGGTTTGCTTGGAAGGTTTCGTGTACTTGAGCGCGAACTAACCGAAGGGGCGCTCCCAGCCCTCCGCTCGGCAAGGCATGGCAGAAACCCGCGGGGTTTGCCTTTGGAGCGAGCCGCGCCTCCTCGGCCTTCCTACCGACACTCCGCGGCCGGGAGGGGAGGCAGAGAGCGCCACTGCGGTTGCGCCTCAGCGCTAAGCGGGAGTTTTGGCTGCCGCTCGGAAAAACCAGCTTTCAGCCAACCAAGTTCGCCTCGAGAAAATGGGGGGGGGGAAGAGAAAGAGAGGGAAAATAGGAAACTTACTTGGCTCTTTTTGGAAGTAACCGAATTGTTTTTCGCTCGGCCCCTTTTTTTTTTTTTTGGCCCGAAGACGTGGCGGGCTGCTCCTGTCTCGTTCCGCCCCGCCCCGTGGGGCAACCTTCAGCGTTCAGCTTGGCCCCGCGCCGTTCCCTCACTGTTGCTGGAGAAGGTCCCACCGTGGCTGGGTGTTGGTGTGGGTCCAAGGCGCCTCGTTCGGAGGAGGGCGGCGGGGGGAGGGGGAAACGTCTTTAAAGGGCTGGTGCTATGGCCCCCTCGCCGCCGGCCTGCGAGTGTGTAAGAAACAGGGCAGCTCAGTGGGGAAAGCGGCCGGCACGCGCCTGGACCCTCCAGTTAAAGCGAAGCTGCTTGTGTTTCTGTGGCTGTGTGTCTGGCACACGACTCTACTTAAAACCCCTTATATACCCCATGGAAAACAATCAAACGTACCCCCGGGGGCCTCCTCGGCTCTTCCCCCCCCTCCCCAGGTTTAGCTTTCCTTTTCATTTCATTATCGTCGCTCATCTCTTTTCTTTCTTTTTAGGGTTTGCGTGTGTGCGTGCTCTCCTCTTTCTCCCCCCTCCTCCTCCTCCCTTTTATCTGACCCTCCGAAAGTGTGTTGGCAACCGGGACAATTCTGGGGTGTGATTGGTGCCTTGCGCTCGGCTGGAGCGTGCCGCTAATTTATTAATGAATGGGGGGGGGGGGTCGCGAGGCGCAGCTGGCCAATCAGAGCGTCCCCTTAGCCACGCGCGCTGGAACCGGCTTCCTTCGGACAACTCATTAGGCCCGAGGGCTGCGCTGAGGGAGAGGAAGCGGGTCTGTCCCACAGCCTTCGCCCTCCACCATGCCAAGCGTGACTCCTCAAGCCCAAGCAGAAGGGGCACCTCCCCGCGCTCCATTCTGCTTTCCTTTTCAAATGGGGAGAGAGAAGAGTGTGCCAAAAATGGAAGCAGTGGTCGGAAAAGAGGAGGCTGCTCAAAGCAGAAAAGAAAGACCCAGAGCCACAAATATGTGTTTGTACTTTAAGAGCACAGCATGGGTGTGTTGTATTTTTGCATAACGAAAGGCACTGAGTCTCTTCCACCTCATATTGATCAAAGTTTCCCTAATGCCACACTTCAGAAAAGTTGCTTCTCAGAAGAAGGGAATAGGCTGCACCCCAGACTAGTAGATTCCTTGTGAGCCCCATCCATTGCTGTTCCTCCTGTTTAAACTTCAGTTTATGGCTTCACTTGTGGGGTCGCAATTGGGATTGCACTTTGTGTTGCTAAGCAAAGCAGTTGTTAAGCAACACTCAGTTTTGTGACTTTTTTGCCATGGTTGTTAAGCGAATCACTGAGGTTGTTAAATGAATCACCTGGTCATTAACCAGATCCAGCTTCCTCAATTGACATTGCTTTGGGAAGCCAGTGAGGACACTGCAGTCCTCTTAAATACATGCAGGTTGTCAAGCAAATGAATTTTGATCACATGACTTCAAAGGTAAATGTGAGGAACAGTCATAAGATGCTTTTTTCAGTGGTACTGCAACTTTGAATGGTCACTAAACAAATGATTGTAAGTCAAGGACTACTTGTACCAGGATTGCTAAATCTTTTTTCATTAAACTATGGGCTCCTGGTATGGATATAAGGCTAATTGCATTTCAGAAAAAGGCTGCTGAAGCCTTATTCTATGGATAATTTACTTGTTCAGTGCAAGCCTGCTGCAATTTCACTCTACTGTAAAACAAACAAATCCTTTAATCAACCTGTAGCCCTTATTAGAAGTAAACATATAATACAGAAGCACTTTCTTCTGAATACTGTACAGGATTGGTTGAAGAAGTGCATTCAAGACATGTGACAGGGCATCACTTGAGATGAACTTTCCTAATTCCTTAGGAGATGCATATAGAAATGTGTGTGTGGGGGGGAATCTTCATTTGTTTGTGTAATTGGACTTTTAATATTAGTTGTTTAATAGCCCACATTAGAATCAGGATATTTTAGCCCTTTAAGTGGAATTTCTCAATTTAATGAATATCTGGAAATGAAAATAAAGCCAAAATCTTTAGGACATACATATTCAGGATCTACAGGGGACTTTATCTTGTCCATTGTGGCAGAAATAGAATTTTTAGCCCTTTAAAGACTAACAGAATTCTAGAACACTAACTTTTGCAAACAATGGATTCTCCTCTCATCTTATGTTTTAAAGAATTATTGTTTCACATTATAATTATTTGAGCATCACTAGGACCTGCTTCAAAAAACTACTGTTGGGATCCTTAGTCAGAGAATGTTGGCCTGCCCTAAACTATCTAATGGTCATTTTTTCTACTAAAGCCACCACAGATCCATAACATTAGTAGACGCTGCATATGTCCCTCTTCTCTTTTCCTTTTCGAGAAGTTGTGAAACAGATGAACAGACCAAACTTGAACATTCATTGGTACAATCCCTAGGAAAATCCTAAAGTCAGGACCCAGTCAGCACACAACATATTTTTCCATTCTTATTTTGGGATAGCAAGTGTTTAGTTACACTAAGAATCCTTAGTGATGAAAGGCAATGTACCACAGAATGCTCTGATCAGAAACTTAGTATAAATGTTAGATATTCTGTGATTTCCTAAAATACAAGTAATTCTCAACTTATGACCACAGTTGAGCCCAAAATGTCTGTTGCTAAGCATTTTACCATCTTTCTTACCAAAGTTGTTAAGTGAATCACTTTTGTTATGTTAGTAACATGGTTGTTAAGTGAATCTGGCTTCCCCCATTGACTTTGCTTGTCAGAAGATCGCAAAAGGTAATCACATGACCGCGGGACACTGCAGCCATCATCAATGTGAAGCAGTTGCCAAACATCTGAATTTTGATTGTGTGACCATAAAGATGTAAAGTGTGAAAACCGGTCATGTCACTTTTTTCAGTGCTGTTGTAACTTCAGTCACTAAACAAACTGTTCTAAGTTGAAGACTATCTGTACTAGTAAAATTAATGAGTGTTAAGGGGAAAAACTTACTAAAGTTGTGATCACTGGAATGTAAGCATTTATCTGTGAGCTAGTAGGCCCACTTTGCTGGTGATGTTAAGAGACAGTTTTTAAGGGTGGTTTAAATTGGATTTTGTTAGTGAGCTCTGTGGGTGTATGTGGGGAGGACTCAACACCTTAACCAGCCCTTTCTAAGTTTATGATTGCATGATTCCATAAGCAAGTAAGATGTCACTCTCCCTGATGATCCTCAAATAACTTTCCTTTAATTATTTTATTATTTTGTCCTGCTATTGATTACTATCACACTCAGAGACTCACACCAACAGAATGGTTTCAGCTCAAATAAACTACTTGTTTTATTTATTTTGGCTTGGATCTCTGACTGGGAAACAATCCAAGATCTTGTGGAAGTCAGCCACTCCTGATGATTAACCTTGATATTCAGGAATCTTTCTTGGAATCCTTCTGCTGAGGTGCCTTGTATAAGTTAAGTCCCTTACTTCGAGAGAGGGCATGATATTTTCCCCACTTTCTCCACTCCCTTCTTCTAGTTAGTTCAGTTTAGTCTTGCCTCTGAGATGCACCAAAGTTTATGATGTCCTGTCCTCGAAAAAGATTTTCTAACTAACAGTTCAGCATATAATTTAGCCCTCACTGTACTTATAGTGCATTACTAATGTTTGAATGCCACCATAAATTATATCAGTGATTGTATGGCCCTAGTAAAACTGTACATTCACACATTCCCAAGCATTCCTCTCGCCACAGATCATTAATGTGGCCTCCCAGAAGAGATGGTGAAGATTTATTATTTGTTTGTTTGTGTTTATTTATTTTAATTTATTGGTTGCCCATCTTACCATAGGATGTAGCTTACAATATTAAAAATATAAAACTGTATAAAATACTATAAACATATAAAAATACAAGATACAATAGCTAAAAGATGGGTAGGGAGAAGTAGGATGAGCGGGGGCGGGGAGGTGGGAATCTGATACTAATCTATTAACCTCCTCCAACATTTGTATCTCCTCCTATGGAGCCCCCAAATTATGGAATTTTCCTTCTTACTATAATGTCTTTGTACCATTTTATGCAGGAGAAATATATTTAAATCCTGGCAGGATCAAGCTATGTGTTTAAAAGGGACCGTTAGTATTGCTAGGGCATTCTGAGGCAGACACAAGGAAATAGTTGTCCTTGTCATCACTCTTTGTTGGCTCACATTGTTATTTTTAATGCAATGACAAAAGGAAAAGGGAGAGAACAGGCAATGGAGGATTACAGACCCGACAGACTCCAGGTCAAAGCCATTTGGAGGCGAAACGATGATCTTGGCGTAACAATGATTTTGGGCCAAACAGGCAAGCATCCTATTTACCTTTCCCCATCAGATTTTCCTCTCCTTTACAGTGGTCCAAGTAGCTGGCCATGGTGACCAGTCCTAAAGGTCTCTCTGATCCAGAGTTAGGGGGACTCACCAAAGGGTCTGCCTTGGACAGCTGAAAGCAAAGGGGGCTGGATTTGCACAGAATTTGTTAGCATGAAAGAAGAATGGATTCCCTGGCAAGGAAATAAGCCACACATTAATGCCAGAGTGTGGAGAGATTCTTCTTTGCCTTGGTTTGAGAGGTTGTTTTGGCTTTCAGTGGAGACTGCTTGTTCTGTAAAGCCTGAATTGTAATAAAAGTTCTGAAAAATGTTCTGGCTTCTGGAGCACATTTATTTAAAATCACAACTTACCAAGCACACCACTTTAGAGAGTAATAGCAACAACAGGAAAGAAGAAAAGAAAGGACTTGTTTTTCTTCCTCTGAAAGACTGCAAGGTATCAGTCTCATGCCCACCCACCATTAGTTTGGTTTCAGGCACCAAGGCTACATGAATTTAGCCACTTAAATTTGTAAATCACATTTTAGTTTCAGTAATGAACCCAGCTACTTAAAGATGATTTAGCAGGATGCAACCAGCCTCTCTTCCATTAATTCAATGAATGTACATGTGTGCAACCCAGACAATAAAAGTTATATTCCAAATAAATTGTATCAGTACATTTATTTCAGTAAGACTGCACTCAGTTTGCTCCTGTTTGTTTATCTCTGTAGTATCCAGTTATTCTTTCCATCACATCCATTCCAGGGCTTTGTTTATTCATTTATCTTTTGTGTGACCAGCATTGAATTGACTAATTCCACCTGCAGTTTACAATTGAAATTGATTCTATGAAATTAATTTGATAAAGCACAGAGAAATTATCTTTTCAAGACAAAGCCCAACGTAGACTTTCTTGACTGTTTTGATTCTTCATTGCATCAAATAGCATTATTTTGACTTCCTTCAGACAGATTTACTTGCAGGCATACAGAAGTGCACACCTTTTCCACAGGTGGTCTAAAATGACCAGAACTGGTACTTAAAAATCCTTAAAATGGAAAAGTATATGATTACAGAAGATTATGTGCCAGGGAGGTAATTTTTCTGGCTTTGGCACAATGCAGAAAATTTTGCAGTTTAGACCCAGAATCTTTTGAAAACAAAAAGTCTATTTCGCATAAGACTAGCTCTGGAGACTAGTTGTGTGAAGCAACTGTGACTGGCTTCACACAACACTAATCCAAACTAAACAAAGCACATGTTGCTTTAGCATGTTGTGTGAAATCTCCCTAAAATGGGAAAAGATAGTGCAACCATCCTCACTCTTCATGACCTTTCAATGGCCTTCAAGACCATTGACCAGGGTATCCTTTTGGAACGGCTATGGGGGGAGGGGCTGGTGCTAGATGGCACAGTCTTGTGCTGGTTCATCTCCTTTCTCTAACGCTGGTTCCATTCAGTGTTAATAGAGAGTTAGACATCCAGCCCAGGGCTTGGTACTTTCTCCACTCTTCTTTACATCTACATGAAGCCACTAGGTGAGATCATCCATCACCATGGGTTTAGGTATTGTGCTGCCACCACGTGGCTGTTTTGGAGAAATTACAATGTGGGCAGTCAGACCCTCCTACCTTATGATGTATTTCCTCTTCCCTCCCCTTTCTGGGATGGACTTCCTCCTCCTTTGTCTCTGGAGAGAATCCCATCCTCCATTATTATTCAGCTATCATGTGACAGTTGTGCAGTCGCTGGGAATATTACCATTTTCTGACCTTGGGAACATCTTGAGAATATCTTGGAAATGCTGTATGAATACCATCTGAATGCATCCACCTATTGTATTCCATTCTACATGCAATAAAGGTATTTCTATATAAAAGGTGTTTCTACAAGTTCAAACTATCTGGAGAGATCTATTAATGTTAATGACATCTGCTTATATAGACCATAGAAGTCTTAACAAGAGAATAGTCAGAAAATGGTAATATTCCCAGCGACTGCACATCTGCTGTTGTCACATGTTAGCTGAGTAAAAATGGAGGATGGGATTCTTTCCAGAGACAAAGGAGGAGGAAGTCCATCCCAGAAAGGGGAGGGAAGAGGAAATACATCATAAGGTAGGAGGGTCTGACTGCCCACATTGTAATTTCTCCAAAACAGCCACGTGGTGGCAGCACAGGTATCAGTATACTGATGCTACTCATATCTTCATCCCTGGTGACCCAAGTGATGCTGTGGCTGCTCTTTCACGGTACCTGGAGGCTGTGGGGGCCTGGAAGGGGGAAACAGACTTTGGCTGAACCTGGCAAGACTGAGTGGCTTTGGGTGCATGGAGCTTCAAGATCTGGGACTTTAACATTTTTAGTCCTGGATGGAGTGGCACTAACCCATACAAAGCCAGTCCGCAACTTGGGGTTCTCATGGACTCACAACTCCTGTTCGAAAAGTAGGTGGCAGTTGCAGTTAGGAGAGCCTTTGCACAACTTCATTTTGTGTGCCAGTTGCGGCCTTTCCTGGATCAGGAGTCCCTGTGCTCAGTCACTCAAGACCGAATTATCTCACATCTGGACTACTGTAACACCTTGTACATGGAACTACAAAAGCTAAGCTTGTAAGCCGCCCTGAGTCTTCGTAGAAGGGCGGGATATAAATGGAATTAAAATAAAAAATAAAAATAAAAATAAAATTTGGAAGCTATAGCTGGCACAAAAGTGTGGCAGCATGAGCAGTTCTTAGGGCCCTTAGAGAGGCCCATGTTACACCATTGAATCAGTTGCGGGTCTACTTCCAGGTGCAATTCAAGGTGCTGGTCATCACCTTTAAAGCCTTGCATGGCATGGGTCCAGTCTATTTGAAGAACTGTCTCACCCTGATGGGGACTGGCCTGCCTCACCCGTGCCAGCAGAAGGAGGCGTACTGTGGATCCTGTCAGCCAGTTGGGATCCAGGAGAAAAGCCTTCTTTGCTGTGGCTCCTGTCCTCTGGAACATGTTACTCCCTAAGGTGAGACTGGCTCTGATCCTCCTGTAAGAGCTTTAAGACCTGGCTCTGCCAGATGGCTTGGGGGAACCAAGGTGGGAGCTTCATAACAGAGGTATTTGGCTAATTAAAATTCAACACCCTCTCCCATGTGTTCAGCTCCCTTTTTTGCCACCTTGTGTCGTCATTTTATCTCTTTAATGTTTTTATCTGCTGTTTTCTACAACGGATGATTTTAATGTTTTTCAGTAGTATTTTTATGTTGTAAGCCTTCCAGAGTCATTTGATAGATGGGCGGCAAAAAAGAGTTATGAATGAAAGAATGAATGAATGTAAGTTACATCCTCTTTCCTTGGGAACCCCTGTAGATCTGAATTTTTAGGCACTAAGCAACAATGAAGTTTACTTTTCTTATTCCCAGGAACTGTTCATGCGCCTCACCCAATTTGTCCACCATTCTGATCAGGAAAATGGAGGGGAGGGGAAATACCTTAATTTTGCGTCCCTTCTCATTTTGAAGCCCAGCGGGAGTGACGACAAACCGGGACGGCGGGCACTGAGAGCGCTTGTGTGGTCCGCTAAGTGCGTGCCGAGGAAATGAGGCTGAACTGTTATGCGAAGGGGTGGCACCGCTTGGGTGGGGGCAGAAGGCCGGAGATCCTTGTCCGGCCCGGGATCCGATCGGTCCAACAAGGGTCAAACTGTTCAACCGCAGCTCTTTTTCGCGCAGCTTTAGGAGAACAATGAAAGGCCAAAGCAGGCGCGGATCAAGAAACGAGGAAAACGTCCGTAACTTAAGGGAAAGGGCAGGGAGCGGGCAGGATCGGCCGGGGGACTTGGCGAGAAGCCTTTGTGATGCTTAAGACGCCTGAACGCTGGGGCGACCTCTCGGAGGCCAAAAGTTGCAGGGGAAACCGAGCCCAAGGGAAGGCGACTGAGCTGGCTCAAGCCGACCGCCCAAGACGCGCCAGCCGGCAGGTTTCCAGCAAGGGGCGTGGCGGGGAGAAAGCTTGCTGCGCGGTGGGACGCTCAGGTTAAGTCCTGGGGTCAGGGCGAGGGCTTATCTCGTCGGAAGGCGCAACGGCGCCCGTCTTCCCTCCCTCTCTCTCCCCCTCCCCATTTACACAGCGGGACTGGCCTGGGCGAGGAAGAGGCGATCGTCTGTTGAACGACCTGAGACTCCATCCACGCCTTGCGCTAGGTCACTAAGCGTGGACGCAAACAATAGGGATCACGTGCTAAGTAAGCATCCGGTCTAATGATATTTTGGTTTACAATAATGCGATGTACGAACTCAGGGTCACCCAAGCCCGCCAGCAGGTTAAACGTGTAATCCCAGAATTAGCTAACTGATCTCCACACACCTAAAGATGCATTCGGGTCAGACTTGAGATTTGGTAAATCCATGGACTAGTCACTGCAGTTTCCTGAGCCAATAATATTGCAGTAGTTTATTTTTTCCCCCCCTAAGTGATTTTTCCATTTCTCAATCTTGCTTAGCCCTCAAGTTCAGAAAAATAAACAATTAACTCTTTACTCTTTGTAGTTTTCAGTGTAGCATCTGCGTTCTGGTCTACTCCACTCTCCAAAGCGTTTGTCACAACTAGCAATCTCTGACAGATTCCTATTTAACCCCTATTTGCCAAGCAAATAAATTAAATTTTACTTAGGGTGCCTAAACTGCATAGTTGATTATTCACAGGTCATGTTATACCATGATGTAGTTTCTTAGATTTGTGGTTTATGGTATGAATTCCAACCTGTTCTGGAATTAATTTAAAATAGTTAAACTTCTCCAGTGGAAGATAAAATTTCACAAAGTTCTGATTCATGAACTGCCCTGCAGAAAATTGAACTGCCATGTAAAAGAGCCCATGGCAGTTCCCTCTGAGTTTTTCCTTTGAATGGGGTTGAAATGTGGGGAGTTAGCATAACTGCAAGTCACTGAAGAGAGTACTATACAATGAAAACTAAGATGTCCACACTATCCCTTGAGCAATCCCTAACTACATACTTGTAAGAACATCATACTCCATGGGGATAATACCTAAAAAAATACATAGAGGAAAAATATCTTTCTTCAAATGAAATGCAGTATAAGGTTAATTTCCTTGGTGCTAATAAAAATGATTCAGAAGTGTGAATTACTGTCACAAAAACTGTACAGATATGCTTTTGCTGTTTTCATTCCATCAAGTGATTCTATCTTACGTGGCATTGTACCTGATGGAATGAAAGCTTAGTGTAGGATTTTTAATGATCAGAATGATCAGTCTCTCCCCGCCTTCTTCATCCTGTTACTCTTTGTCAAATAGACCAGAAAGAAGTATCCATAAAGGTTTTATAAGATACCTTCCACCATAACTTTTCTTGGATATCACTTTAATTGTAAACTTGAGTTTGTAATGGTATATTATTTATTGTTATTGTTAAGACTTGGCACTCAGAAACTCTGAAGAAAGTAGTGCAAGAACACTGGGTGAAGAAATTGATCTTGTTTAAATAAAGCTCCAAAGGGCACAACAATTTCCCTGTACTTCCTTTGGTTTGACAGATGGGTGCCCTTTAGGGGTCTCATCAGAAGATGCCTATACCCATGTAGCCTGGAGGCATCCCTTGCTTGCAATTATTCTTTCTCTCCAACTCTCGCTCTTTGTGATGGTCCTCTGATTGTTTTGTCTGCCCCATTTGCATGGCAGGTGCAGGCTTCAACAGTGATTTTTAAACTTCAGGCTGTTCCTCCCTCCCTCCCTCCCTCCTTCTTTTAGGGCGGTGGACTCTCTCCACCCCAGCCTCAGGAGCCTATAAGCTCTTTTCCTCCATTTTTCCAGAAACTTGAAGATTGCATGGTTGAGATGCAATTCTTTCTTTTCTCCCCCCACTGTCCCTGGCTAAAAGAACAGCCGATTGTGAGCAGAGATGGAATGGATACCCCAAAAGAGAAGCCTGCAAAAAGGGATACTGGGTAGCATGCGAAGGTTGGAGTAAGGGAGCACTAATCGCTGAACCAGGAGACAAATACGATTACCAGCTCTGAGCCTTGAGTCAGAAAGTCTCATAGACTTTAAGATGTTAATCCCCAAGCTAATCCTTCCTTTGGCGTGTCGGAATAGTGCAGCCACAAGAGTTGTTTTGTTATTTATATTGGCGTTTAATAAAACTCAGGCAGTGGTGAATGGGTTGCCCACTCTCCAATGGTAATTAATTCCCTATTTCAGTGACCCAATTGTGCTGGGATAGAGCAGCGGGACAGTCCCACTGCCCCAACCTGCCTTTGTGCAGCTTACATGGCTCTCGTGCTTCAACAGCTATGGAAACCCATTCTTTTGATGTCATTCAAGGAGTTTTCCTTGGGTATCTTCTAAACTTCAAGAACTCCTTTCTTTTCCCAAATGCATGAAAAGCAAGCCTGGCTTGACCACCTCTGTAGAATTTAATGATTCGTTGAAAGGGTCTTGAGGAAGGAGGGGGCAGGAGAAAATATAGACAAACACATATCTGTAAAAAAAAATGGGGAAAAAGAAATCTGACATATCCCTATTAAAATAAATTCTGTGCTTCAAAGTACAGTACAAAATTAACTTTTATTTTGTTATTTATTTATTCAATTTCCAAATGTTGGAAGTCAAGGGATTCTATTTCCAAGAATGCTTAAGAGGAGGGAATTCATTCAGGAGTAGGAAGTAGTTTAAATAAAATCAATGAAGAGTGCATTGATTTTAATCAACATAGGAAGTTCATGCAGCAGTAGCATTGAAAGGCATCCTAACATAAAATAGCAGGACTATGTCTTTATATGCACTTTCAGTGGGGGAAAAAAATCTCTTAGCGAGTCACAGAAACAATTCAGAATTCAAATCAAGAAAATACAGAGTGAACCATATGGCCAGGGTAGCTTGAGTTGGCTGCGTTTTTTTCTTAGACAAAGAAGGGATTGAGAGTTGAAGGAAAGGAGAAAAAAACCCCAACTTTCCGGCTGATGAAGCTGTTGTCTGGAGGCAATGATCCCAAATCTCAAGGCTTTATTCCAAGCTCCGACTGAGACGTGATATGTCATATGATTAGCATCTTTCATATTTACAAGAGAAGTATAGGCTGCCAGCCTTTAGAGAAAGGCGAGAGAAAGAAGGGGCATATGCTGAAATGGATTTAGCATTTGAAAGAGAGAAAAGAGATCGGATAAATACACTTAAACGAGGATTTAGTTTTACTCCTGTTGCGTTCTAATGGATTGTTGATTGAGATTTTAGGGAGCTGGAACAGGGGTGTCGCCAGTAATTTAAAAGATGCTATTCAGCGCTTGACTATTTCTTCCACACTTTGTGTATTCATGGGTTTAGTGACAGCTTGAGCTAAAAGAAAACCTTCTCAGAAATAACCAAAATATGATAGTTGAAACTTGCTTTCACTTTTGAAATGTAGATAGTCTTCAAAGTTTAGAGTGCAATTTTCCGTTTGGCTGAAGAGAACTTCAAAGTCTGTTGGTAAGAGTTTTGCATCACATTTGAATAATTATCTTAATTCATGTGAGATTATGCAAATTGTCATTATTTCAAAGAAAAAAATAGCTGACCTTTGCTTGCTATCTTCATGCTGTGAAATGAAAAGCAGAGAGAACACTGGCACCACCTAACGGACAGTTTTTTTAAATTTTAGCTAGAATCTTAACTGCAAAAAACAAAATTTATATTTCTAAAATGCAATATTTTAAATTCCTAACTATTTTCCATACAGTAACTGGAATAGCATTGTGATATATAGTAGCAGTAATATCTGACTAAACAATGGAGGGTTAATTTCTTTTAAAAAATTAAATTCTTTCTATTCAAAACCATTAATTAAAATTACTTTTCTATCTAAAGTAAAGCTGATACATCTTATCACATATACATTAGATGCTTTGAAATGTGTACTTAATGTGATGGGACTTTTAACTTCAACACATCTTGATATTCAGTTTCTAAATTATAATTCGAACAAACAAAAAATGAGAATATATGTTCAACTGATCATGCAACTACAGCTTCTGTGCTGCTAGTTTTTGTAAAATGAATAAAACTGTATTTTATGTACCATTATTATCAAAAAATGTTATTACAAAGTCATGGGGGTTGTATAATATCATGATTTCTTAGGAGCGTGAGATAGGTTAATATTGATATTAATAAATTTCAGAATCCTTATTAAAATAACACTTTAATTTTATTGCCTCCTAAAATCCCAAAGATGACAGGTTTGATAAAGTAAATATTTCAGGATATTGCAGGATCAAAGCGAACAATGGTATTCAAAAATATATGCTGTGATATATTTAGTATTTTTTTAAAAAAAATGTTTCAAAACAATTAGAGAAGCTTAATAAATTATAGTTTATTTATAATAGTAACACTTTATAAATTAAGTCAGAAGTATAGAAATGTAAAGGACATATTATATTAAGCGTTCAGAAAAGAAAAGAAGAAGAGATAGGATGGCACCGAAATATATGACAGGGTACTATATAAAAGGTGAAGCCATGAAATAGCGAATTTAGGTTCCAAGAAGACAGATTAGTGAAAATATTTACTAAAAGAAAATGAGGTTTAATGGTGAAACCAATTACCTGTAGAATTAGGTAGATATAATACCCATCCTTTGCATGCATTCTAATTTAGCTACAGCTATTTGTAAGAGAAGCTTAGTTTGAATTCCTGCTTGAAATAGGGAGCTAGAATGGATAGATTAAAGAGTCACTTCTGGCACAGTGATGATATAATTGTAAGAGAGAAAAAAAAGCCAAGTACGGCTTTTCTTCACAATGATGTCACACAACTGATTGCAGAAAGTAGGTATTTATTGTAATAGCAAAAATTGCAATCCATTATTTATGAATACATTTGTATCCTATTCAAAAATCCATGAGAAATATTTTAAATACAAGTTTATTTAATGCCATGGTATTTATAGAGCAGTTCAAGAATTAAAACAGCTATATATGAGGAAAACGTTTGTTGTCATGAAATGTACAGAGTTTCTAGTAAGTTAGCTTTCATTAGAAATTAATTGTTATAAAGTTATTTATTATATTTAAACTTAAAAAAACAACCCTTTAATTCATGTAACAGTATTACTGGTGGCACTTAAAAATACCAAAACTGTAATTTAATTTTGATTTTCAAGATGAAATCATTGATATAATCCAGTATATTTATGCGTTTGTTTTTTGAGAAAGTGATTCATTTTTAGATTTTTTATTTTTTGTGATGGCTTCTTCTTCCATCTTTCTCTTGAAGTAAGATTTAACAATATCATTCAGTTGCTGCTCACATTGGTTAGCATGTTGTAATCCATTTTTTCTCCCTATAAATAGCAGAATAGTTTATTTACCGTATATATTATATATAATTAAACTTTAAACACATTGACCTATCTACAAGGAACCATATGATAATTCTGCTTGATATAGTATGACTTTAAAGAGAGATAATTTAAAGTTGTAAAGCAGAGGCCCCCAACCCCCGGGCTGTGCAAGTGGTGGGCGACTGTGCACATGCATAGCTCCATTTGTGCAAGCAATGGGCGCGTGTGCCCACTGATCGCACAAATGGAGTTGCATGCACGCCTGCTGGTCACACAGAACCATCTCATCCCCTCCGCCAGTCCACCAAGCCAGAAAGGTTGGAGACCGCTGTTGTAAAGGTGTCACCTTGAGCAGAGAGAGCTTGGGTGAAATCTCTGGTGGATATAAAAACTTGAAGGAGATTTTAGCTCAGCCATTCTCTCATTAGACTATGCCAACAAATTACTATTGCAAATGTAATATTGGGGTGTTTCCCTCCCCACCTTTCTTGCATTTATAAGTATAATGAATGAATAAGTGAGTGATTTATATTTTAAAATATCTTACTTTACCTGTGCAATGCTGAATAATACTTCCCCATAACTTGTTCTTTCTTAAACAGTTTAGATTTCCTACTATCAATAAATGTCTCTTTCCTCTAGTCAGAGCCACATTCACTCTCTTTTCTGAATCTATGAAGCCAACTTGTCTTGTCCTCACACAAGATAAAACAATTATTTCTTTCTCTGCTCCCTGAAAAGCATCTACTGTAGACACCTGGACAGTCTTTATTTGGGCTGCATCCATGTGTATAGCACCAAACAAGTTATGGATCTGCAAATAGAAACAGACGAAGTCCCTGACACTCCACAGCTTTGTAAAAGATTGAATAAAATAAAATTATGGGTAATGATATATGTTCCTAAATTATCTACCATTGGAGCAGGTTGAATAAAAAAGAAGGATTCATAAAACACAATATCAATGGAAATTTTTTATGGTAATGCGAGAAACAGTATATTCAAAATTGAAGCAAGCCATCCCATTACTGAACTGTAAACTTTTGGTTTTTAATTTATAGTGCTTTTTAAACAGAATCATCTCTGATAAATTCCTAATTAGTTTAAAGCATAATGAAGCTGAGGGTCTTTGTTTGAACAAGATCAAAATGATGATATCAAAAATAAAATAAAATACTGCATTGGAATTGTTTTGGTGACTAAAACATACCTTGCTCATTTGGGATTTGTAGAGAGTTATTACCCCAATCATAGATCCATCTACTCCGCTGGCAATCAGAGATTGTATTAATTTGACAATGAAAAATGATTCTGCCATATTGTAGAAACTGTTGTCTGCCTCAATCTAAAAAACAGATTTTGAGTTATATAATGAAAAAAGTCAGCGATATGATAATTAATTGGTTTGGTAGAATAATGAAATGTAGTACTATTAATTTAAGACGGTTTCTCAAATTACATTTATCATATGGCTGCCACTGGAGTGCTCCATCAAATGAGACTGAGAGAAGTACAACGCTCAAGGAAGTTCATTTGCATGAATTAACTATTTTAGCCTTGAATGTATGAAATGGAATTATCATCAATTAATGCAATACTTACTTGTTCTGATCCATTAACATTATAAAAGCACAGAGTTGGTAGCCAGTCCAAGAGAGGACTTCGATCTGTTTCAGAAATTCCATTCAACATAATTCCTTCATAAAATAGCTCATTGGTTATAGCAGCAATAACAGGGTGACAACGATACTGTATTCTAAGTAATATAGGTGCATATCCCTGTGATTATAGCAAGTAGAAAAAGAGAAAAATAACTGAAAAATAACTGAAAGCACCGTTAAATAACTAATGTTACAAATTATATAATGTAGGAAAACAGCAGGAGAGCTAGGAGGGGCTGGAGTTAAACACATCACCACTTTATAGAGTCCTTGCATTGCTCCCTCCCTTGAATTCTTTTGACCCTTATCTAGCACAAATTAGTGCTGTTAGTTGACCAGTTTTGTGTATAGGCTTGAATAAATCTATGTTGCAACTTGAAGAACGACATATTGTATAATAATGCAATAAAAGATTATGCCTTCTGCCTGACATTGTGGGCTGTTCCCTGACACCACTGGATGACATCGCCAGGGCTCGTTGCCTTGGAAGAGTGAGGAAGATTCTCAGGGATGACTCACACCCTGGACGGTATCTCTTTACTCTCCTACCATCCGGTAGGAGATATAGGAGTATAGCCAGCCGTACCAACAGGCTGAAAAACAGCTTTTATCCGTGGGCTATTAGGCTTTTAAATGAGACATAATCTTATGCAGAATTGACTTGGGAGGTCAGTGTGTGGTGTAGTTGGTTCACATGGTGTGGTAGGATGGAGGGTTTGTTGTCACTGTGTGTTGGGGGGGAGAGAGCACGGGGGGGAGGCTCAGCTAATCTCAATGTACACATGTTGTACTTTGACAATAAAGGTTTATTATTATTATTATTATTATTATAATCTCTTATTGTATAATAATACAATATTGAGATTTCTTTTTATGCCAGGCTTTTTGTTGTAATATGTGCTATGGTACAAGTAATGTAATTTAAAAAAAATGTAAATCCAATCATTCAAAATGCTTAGGAATTTTATCAGACAGATTTCAGACAATTGTGTCATTACAGAAAAGAATCCACAGAAGTGGTCGTAAGAAACAGTATTTTTATTTTACGCTGATTATTTCAGAAAATATGTAAATTTGTTATAAAATCCTTGCTGTCACGAACTGGAATATTAATTTATAGTTTTGGGGCTGTCATGATATCATCATACTGTGTATGAAATAAATAAGATTATTAGTCTAACTCTATATAACTGATACTGGTGAAAAATATACTTATCTTCTGGTTTATAACATGTTTCAGTATACAAAGAATTATAAACCTTTTACCCATAGCTATGGAGAATTGAGATAATTGTTTTATGCACTTAGAATGCTAAATCTACCTGCAAACCTGAAATGTAGATTGTTGTTCTTTATGATGTTTTTAAACTGGTCTTTTTTTCAACAAAGAAGCAAGATAATTTGGTCACATAACTTTGTTTTTTCTAAATATATTTACATACTATCTTTTTATTTATAATTTGTGAATATTTTCCTTGAAGCAACTATCTTGTCAGATTATTAATTAGCAACATTTAGAATGTATTTGTATTTTTTTCTATTTTAATAAAGAAATTGCAAAACCCACTCTTTGAGAAAAGAAACATAATAGTTTCATCTTATCTACAAATGTGACCAAATACGCCAAGTCTACAGTATATCTTACATTAAAGATCTAAAAAAGGAAAGTTATTTGATAAAAACATTTTCAAAAATTAAAGAAGCACAAGTATTTGTGAAAATGGTACACTGGCATTTTTTATTCAACGCAGATACTGAAATTGATCTTGCCTGATTCAGAAATCTTCAAAATATGATATATTCCGTGATTTTTAGAAACATTCTAATTGGAGCATTTATTTTAACTGTGTCACTAATTCTTCGTGAAAGAACTTTTAGAGAAGATAGTTATCCAGTCCTTATGATAATCTTCCTTGTGAATGCCTGTTCACGATGGACATCTGATCTGTCACTCACACGTATTCCATACTGAAATATGTACTCAGTATGTACTAAATATTTTCATAAAAAACAGAACATATAACATTAAGAAAGCCACATTTTGTTGGATAAGATTTTGACTCACTTTCTAGGCTCTAAATATTTGTAAAATTAAATAATCAGGTCTATGTCTCTAGATATTAGAAGCACACACCATCAAACAGAGTCGATCAAAGAGAGTTTGTTCCAAACTGCTGTCATGTGCACTTTCAGAACCTTGAATGGTAGGTGGCAGCTGTTTAGGATCTCCAACAAGAATCAGCTTTTCACATTCAAAACTATAAATGGAAATATATTTTTGGACACCACGTATTATATTTAAAAAATGGAAAACTTTCTTTCAGTAAAAGGCAATCGTATATCATATAAATAAAGCATAGCATTGGACGAAAAAAGTCTAAAGACAAAATAGACAGATAGTTCTAGCTGCCTGACCAGCTTCCTAGTAAACTGTAAATGATAACGCAGAGCTGAAATTATGTCTTTATATCTGTTCATACAGCTTAAACTTGTATTACGCTTCACACTTCTGTGCTAAAAACAATTATCTTTAAATTTCTTTCACATCACAAAGTTCAAGAAAACTTGGAGCATGTTATGAAACTGTTAATACAGAAGCCCAAATACAAATATATTAAAATATTACTTGTCTTTCAACAGAATGAATAAACATTACTAATTGATTACTTGTTCTCAATAAACCTGGCAAAGCAAATACATACTGTAACTTTTGTATTGTTTATAGCATTTCCCTCTTTAAATTGGCTTTCATTACGAACTTAGCTCTAATGCCTGGCCAGTATTTATTCTCTCTTAGGATAAAATTAAGTTGTAGAAAAAAAAAATTGTTTCTTGAAACTGACCCAATGTAAAGTGTTTTACACTTTTAACAACTACATACTGAACTTTGGGATGGATAAAGGGCTAATCTACCTTAATCAGGTATTTCTGGATTTGCCTGACCTAGCAGCTAAAAGCAAACTGATTCAACAAGAATCTTTGAAAAAAATGCTTCCAGTTTCTTGAAGATAAATAATATCTTGCTGAGACCCAATTCTGAAATTATAAGAGTTTCTCACCTTCACCTATATTGGCTGTATTCACCATACTTGGAAGATTTCTTTCGCTATTTCAGCTTTAGTTTTCTAAATAATATATTGCATTTAAAAGCTATTCTTGCTGTCAGCTAAGCCATCACAATTTCACACTCCATTTTGAGAATTTAGTTACAAAGTGGTCATTGAGTTGTTGCAATAATAAGTTATATTAGTTGGTTATAAAATATTTTCTTGCTTACATCTTAAAGCAACTTACATACATCATAAGCTAAAACAATCAGTACACTGAATTTAATTACTGGTAGTCCTCCACTTCTGACCATAACTAAGCCTGCAATTACATCCCTAAATCATGCTGATTGTTATCATTATGGGACCGCACCCAATTTTGAGACCTTTTCTACAGTCATTAAGTGAATCACCATGGTTGTTAAGCAAATATGGAAGTCATTAAGTGAAGGTGAAGGTTCTTAAGGGAATCCATTGTCTGGATTTTGCTAGGTTCCTGCAGAACAATTATACTTTGTGGTCATGTGACCATAGGATACAGCAAACAGCCCTAAATTCAGAGTGGTTGCTGAGTGCCCAAAATATGATCATGTGACCATGGGGGGTTGCTGTCCATTGAAATGTTGAATCTGGATTATATGTAGTCCTGGGGAAGTCGGCTGTAAGTTTGAATGATGGTTAAATGACTGGTTAAAAGTCAAGGAGTCTAATAAAGTAAAATGATGCCATACCTTGCAATAGGGAACAGAGAAGATGGTTCTGTCATTTGACTACACTCATCTAGAATCACTATAGGAAACTTAAGACTTTTCATGCATGGAAATGAGCAGGCAGCACAAGTAGATCCCACTACCTTCACCTGTATCAACAGAGGAAAAATAAAGCAATCTGTATACCCATATAAATAAGGAACCACAAATTGTACAATCAAAATTCAATTTATTTATTTGGTATTTCAATGCATTTATATTCAAAAATGGTACTGCCAATAAAAAAAATATCAAATTTATAATGAAACCCAATGAGCAAATATGACTCCATGATGTTGGTTCTATTACCCCTATGCCTGAAGTTTGCTTTGAAAAAATAATAAAACATGCAAAGATTAAAAATGCAAGTCACTTCATTTCAGATTATTCATGTGATGCCATGTTTGCTAACTGATTTCAATAAAAACAATTGATTATAAGGGGGAAGGTTGGTTTCCAAACATTTTGTTACCAGACTGGGTAATACCTTCAGCAGCGTTTAAGGGACCTCAGTGTTAGTGCTCTTTTATTTATAAGGGCTTTTCAGGTGTGAGTGTGTCAGGTGAATGTCTTGACAAGTGATTATTTATAGCCCAGTCTCTTTCATAGTTATAATAAATGCTCAACTTATGGGAGAGTAGTTCAGTCATTCTGCTGGATATGAGTTTGTTCAGATTTCAGGCAATAATAACTACACAAAGAATTTGTCATTTGACAAACTCATTGCAAATGTATTTGAAATATTTTTAAATAAATGTTGATCCCTTTATTTTTAAATTGACATAGTCATTATACTATATGACTTTACAAACTAACATGTTCATGTGTAAATTAGAGGCTATAACACTGAGCTGTTTTTGACTATAAAAAGAATACCCGAGGAGCCCCCTCCCCAACATCCAACTCCCAGACTGTTGCCCACTACCGGGCCTTGAGCTATTCGAAACCAGGCCGTGGAAGTGGTGGGCGAGCATGTGTGTATCCCCACTTGTGTGAGCAGCAGGTGAGCACACGCACACGCTTGCCCACTGCTCACGCAGAACCATCCTCTCTCCCCCCACCCCCCGGCCAGTCTGAAAACCAGAAAGGTTGGGGAACTCTGAATTAAAAGACATTCAGTTTTAGTGGACACCCTTGCCTCATTAGTCTGTTAACCTGAAAAGTTACTGTATTTCTTAAACATTTACTTTTACAGTAATTTGCTTCACATTAAAAAAAAGAACACTAAATGCAGTTTCCAAATTCATCACAGATGATCCTCGACTTCCAACCATTCGTTTAGTGACTATTTTAAGTTATGACAGTGTTGAAAAAAAAAAGTGATTTATTAGAATTTGCATTTATGACCATCACAGTATCCCCGTGGTTATGTATGATTTGTGTGTTTGACAACTAGCATGTATTTATGATGGTTGCAGTATCCCGGTGTTATGTGATCCCCATTTGGAACCTCCCTAGTCAACTGCCAACAAGCAAAATCAATGGGGCAAGCCAGATTTGCTTATTCACTATGTGACTCACTTAATAACTGTGACAAAAAAGTTGCAAAAATTGGGCATGACTCACTTAACAACCAGATAGCTTAGTAAGGTGAATTGTGGCCTTAAATCAAGAAGTATATGTGTTAAGAAAAACTGTTTACTAGAAAATGAACATTATTTTACTTAATAATATAATTGAAATAAGACAGCATTATATGTACTTAACTTCCAGAGCAGCTTTTTATTAATACTGGCAGAGGGAAAATTTGCTTGTCATAATAAAATAATAAAAAAATTATAATGCATATAATAAAATATAATAAAGCATATTATATTCAAATAATTCTATTTTTTGTCTGTAATTTTCATAATTCCCAAAGAGGCTCATCATGATACCTCTCCAAATTATTTATTTGTAGTACCATTGAGTTGGAACTACTGAGTCTATAATTCCACATTAATATTGCTAGAAGCGTTTGCTAATGATGTTTACGCCACAAATTTACTAATGAAGGATTTCTCCATAATTATATTCCATTTCACTATCAATGCATAACTGGGGCAAGAGTCCACAAAGGAAATGCTAACAGCTCCCTCACTTTCTTAATAACTGAATATATGCTTTTTTGCTCAGGAATTTACAGTTCCAGCATGTCTTTTAAAATAAGATTTAATTGTATTCTTACTGTTCCATTGGCTTTAGGCTAGATGACTTTTCTATTGATTTTTTAAATTAGTTTTGTCTGCCACATTCTATTACTTAACCAGAGCATCTAACCATAACAACAAAAAATCTATGCTACCTATTGGCACATGCAAATACACTTCATCATTACCTTTTTCAGGGAAGCTTTATTGGTGCCCAGTTTATGTTGTTCAATAGTCTTCTTCACATACATTTTTTCCACTGGGCTTAAATCCTCCTTCATCAAGGCAAGTAATTCTTTCAGCTGTTCATTTTGAGATCCTGAGTCAGCATGCAAGCTTTAACATATTGCATAATTGTAGGGAATAATACTGAATGGAACAGTTCATTTATGAAAAGTTGCCTCTGCACAAAAGACTGCTGCTTCTACTTTAGGTAGAAGCTGAAATCTAAGAGAAGATCCCAGTTACATTGTCACAAGATACCATTAGCATATTGTTTATGGAATAAAGAAGGGATTATCTGTCTGAATGAGCCTTGTGTAAAAAATTATATTTACATCCAAATCATAAATTATAAGCAGTAACCTACATTAGAACTTACTTGTTTATATATGAGTGCATTCAAACATTTTACACAGATGGTAGCCAGCAAGATTTTTTTTACTTATTAGATTTATTGGACTATCTCAAACACAATTCTAAGCACCTCATATGTTTTAAAATGAACATTTTATACCAGTTTCTTCCAGAGTAGCTTATAGAAATCAAAACCAATTTTTAAAAATAATTTTAAAATGATCGAACAGCAGAATTCAGTTAACAATAAAACCATCAAAAAATTCACGTGACTTTTTAAAAAAGTTCTGAAAAATAAAATGTCCTGCGATACAGTGATATAGAAGTACTCAACATCTCAACCTCATTAAGAATCCATTTCAAGTGCTTATTTTGCTAATTTATGTCCCATACTTTCTAATACTTAAAATGGCTTACATCCTTTAATAAAAACTACTGTCAGAATGCCCAGTGCTCACTTATCCCATGCTGCCTTTGGAGGATAGGGAGTAATGGTAAATGAATCTAGAAAAAAATGTTTATGGTGAAATCAATAAAATAATTATTCTAATTGTATAAGTTGCTAAAATTATTTTGAATTTCCACTTAGCTTCCTGTAGTTTGAAAGCAACTGTGACAGCTGCTTATACGGTTCTCTTCTGAAAATACTAGTCTATGCTTGTACCTCTACGCAAACCTGCTTGATCAAAGGCTCCTAGTACAGTGGCTCCCAACCTTTTGGGCGCTAGGGACTGGTTCCTGCGGATGGGGCTCTGCTTGTTTGCGCAGCCTTGTATCTGGTATACTGCGGTCCAGTGCTTGTCCACAGACCAGGGGTTGAGAATCCCTGTTCTAGTAGATCCAAATGCGACTCTTGGACCTGGTTAAAGATTTTAAGCAAGTTACCTGTAAGGAAGTATTGGCTTTGCAATTTTTTTAATGCTTCCCACTCTAATGAAGTCTTCAAATCCAATGTCTAGTAGGCTGAAATAAGCAATAATTCATTATTTTAAATATCTTAAAAGAAATGTTGATACTTTCATTTACATTTTGTCACGGTCATTAAATCGCATCACTTTACAAATTGAAATATTCATGTGCAAATCTGAAGCTATCACACTGGGATATCCTTAGCAAATTACAAGGGCTCATGAGGTGGGGCTTTTCTGTGTGTTTGTGCGCGCCTTTGAGTCCGCATTAATTACTGGCAATTACCTGAACTAGTCCCTGCTGTTTTCTTGGCAAGATTTTGGAAGTAGTTTACCATAGCCTCCTTCCTGAGAGAGAATGACCAGCCCAGGACTCCCAGCTGGCTTTGTGCCTGAGGCAGGACTTGTGGCCTCCCAGTTTCCAGCCTGATGCCTTAACCATGACACCAAATGTGTCAGGAGAGCGAAGCGAGTATCTAAACACTTTTTCTCCATTTGAGTAGTGAGTCTTTCCACTGAATGCTCCAGGGACAAAGGGATATTAATGCTCCTTTTAGTCTGCAAAAGGACTACGAATTGGAGGAATTTGGGTAGAAACTTGCTACATTAATCATTTTGTCACTCTGTGGCAGGGTTAAATAGTTAGGAGAGGAGACTCAGAAAAAACGCTCTTGGGGCAGAGTTTGGTTCAAATTTCAATAGGTCGTCATAGAATTGCAAGTTTCCAAAGAAAATTCAGTAACATTCTTTTCATTTTTTTTCTAATTTGATTCTTATCAGCTATAAGGTTTTAAAATGTTTTCTAATCTTAGATTAAACTAGTATTTATGCGTGTGAAAGTTCGATTAGAAAGTGCTTTTAGAGTTCACCAAAATAGCATTTTAGGTTCCTATCCAAAAGAAAAACAAAAAGCTGCATTTGATTAGTTCGCAAAAATAAAGAATACACCAAGATGAATTATATGCAGATACAGCATTATTGTAAAAAAAACATCTTTTATGGAAACAATCTGAGCATAAATGATTTCTAAATTACTTACCTCAACAGTATTCTGTCTACAGCAACATTGGTGGAAGAAGAAACCAATACTTTCCATGGCACTGACTGTTTGCCATTAACTGCTTCATTGATTTCAAATATTTGTACCAGGAATAAAATAACAATAGCCAGCAATAAGCTTTTTCCAGATCCAAATACACCTACATGTTGAGTTTAATAAATTAGGAACATTAAACATATTATGTATTGTTCTTTTGAATAGGTGTTTTCTTTGAAATTGGGCTGAGCAGTAAGGAAGTTAGAGAAATCAGACATTCATCATGAGAAAACGTCAACTAAGCATTCTTAGCTGTGCATACAGTGATTGCATCGAATTAGCTGAAATGTAATATTGGAATTAGAGTGGAAAGCCCACTAATGCTTTGATTGCAATATAGGTAGTCTTTGACTTATGGCTGTAATGAAGCCTGGAATTTTTGCTAGAATAGTGAGAAGATTCAGGTAATATTCTCTCCTAATTCTGTATATGTAGAATTTACCTTTCCATTTAACCTGCATGTCAGTGGATATTAAAGTAGTTTGCACAAAAAAACCCAACCTATTCAGTATAAAACCTCCCAAATAAACCTAAGTAATTCCTACTTTCCTCCTCATTACACACTTCTACATATCCCAAATATGCTCATGGCAAAATCCTAACCTTCCAGAGTAGATTTGGTGGGGTACATGGGAAGCTGCAATGTGGAATATAAATCTAGTATTGTACATAGTTCAACAGTTTGAATATAAATGGTTGATAGTAGTAAAAAAAAAATCTAAATTAAAATCCTGAAAAAAATGTTTAGAGAAGGAAGACAAAATTGAAGATAGTTCATTAAAATATGGACTGAATGTAGGACTGGAGAAGCCAAAAAATGAAGCTCTTGTAAAATAATTTACCATGTATTATTGTTATTGGAAAAGTCGGATGCTTCCCTGTTTCTGTGTTAATTTCTTGAGATGTCATCATGGCACCGATCTGCATCATTGCTGCGGCCTGATCTTTATTTAGCTGAAAAGCTTGAATAATTTTATTGGCAAGATTTATAACTATTTCTGGGCTGAACACTTCAGATTTTATTGCATTTGTATTTAGTGCTGGTGGTTTAAACTTTTGTTTCCTTTCTTTGGTTTCTGGAAATAATTCTTTGAAACTCCTAAAATATAAGAAAAGAAAAGATTTAACCTATTTAGAACTTAGCACTAGAATGAAAATATATTTCCAGTCAAGTAATTCAAACGTATTTGTATCAATGAATGTACAAATCTGTTTCTGTTTTTAAGTGACAGTATTACTACTTACTTTGAAAGTAGATGCTGCATGATTGGCAAAGTGATCAAACTGACATTTTCCTGTATATTTCTCAAATTTGTAAGTTCAGTGCTAGCATTACACACGAACAAGGCATGAACAATCACTAAGAAAGAAAATATAATAAGAAATAGATATTTAGAGATGAACTTAACTAAAAAAAACCATTTGAATCTTAAGTTAAGTCCAAAAAGACAGGACACTATACATCCCAATATCAATTATAACAATAATTTTTTAGGTAAATAATAGGCATGGGGAGATACATTCTAATTTGTATCAAGACACGTGGGTTAGGGAATATTGTATTTCCTTGGTCTCAAAGCAACATTTTTCAGAAATGACATGTCTCTAAAAAATTCCCATTCCTGTGTTCCCTGGAACTGAAGTTTTTTTTTTTAAATTATTATTATGATTATTTAATTTTGTCTGCTTAACAAGGATATGTTTAGATTCCCGCCCCCATCTCTTCACATACCACATCCATATTTCTTTAAGAAAAGCAGGTAATTGTGTTTCAGTTCAATGTATTCCCCGCACTCTACCTCTGCTTTCCCACTAATCCTTTCAAAGTGTACATATTATGTCTTGGATTTAATCAAAATTGTGCAAATATTTAACTTTCTCAAGCTGACCATGAATTAAGACAAATTTCAAGCAAACATATTTCAGTTGCAGCAAAATATCCTATGGATAAGTAAAATATTTTGACTATTTAGATTTTCCTACTTATCAAATGCCCTGAACTGGGTTTCCCACTGTCTTTTAAAGAGCTGATCTGATTCAGTGATAATTTTTCCAGTAAAAGCTGTTGGAATTCCATTTTATGGCATATTAAGCAGTCATATTTTGAATAATCTATTCTAAAACCTTACAGGAAAAAAACCTTGAGCAGAAACTTACTATTTGAGCACCAATTTGATGGGCTATAACCATTGAGAGGTTCCAACTCCACTTCATTATTAGAGGATGGTCCAAAGAAAACACTATATGCAATGAAAGTGTCCAAGGGTTCAAAGGTCAAAGTCTTGGAAACAACCCAAAGATCATCTGTCAACATAGTACATACATTTGCATAAGTTACACAAAGCAATCAATTTTGCAATTAAGTAAAGCTACAATTGAAACTTTGGAAAAAAATTTCTTTTTTTTATTTCCTATGTCTTCTTACTGAAAAAACAAAAACACTGAGATTTTTCCTTCTCTTAATCAGGAATGTATTGAGTAAATAAAAAACTACCTATTCTGGGGGGTATTTTAAATTTTGTCATATACATCATTTAATTGTTTATGAACAGAAAAAGTCATTCATAACTGTTTTACTATATACCGTATATACTTGAGTATAAGCCGAATTTTTCAGCCCACTTTTTGGGCTGAAAAATTCCACTTCGGCTTATACTCCAGTCAACAAAAAAACTTACCGAGGACTTGTGCGCGGCTGAGGCTTTGGTGCTTCCGGGATCGCGCGCACCTCTCCCAAGCCACCGCCATCCGGAGACCTGCCGAAGTTTGGGGAGGTTTGGGGAGGTGCGCGCGCACCTCCCCAAACCTCACCAAACGTCGGCAGGTCTCCGGACCTCCGCGCCTTGCCTGCCTGCTTCTTTCCGCAGCGGAAAGCAGGCAGGCAGGCCGCGGAGGAACGGAGACCTGCCGACCTTTGGGGAGGTTTGGGCGCCTCCCCAAACCTCCCCAAACCTCGGCAGGTCTCCGTTCCTCCTGCCGACGTTTGGGGAGGTTTGGGCGCCTCCCCAAACCTCGGCAGGTCTCCGTTCCTCCGCGCAGACCTGCCGACGTTTGGGGAGGTTTGGGCGCCTCCCCAAACCTCGGCAGGTCTCCGTTCCTCCTGCCGACCTTTGGGGAGGTTTGGGCGCCTCCCCAAACCTCGGCAGGTCTCCGTTCCTCCTGCCGACCTTTGGGGAGGTTTGGGCGCCTCCCCAAACCTCGGCAGGTCTCCGTTCCTCCGCGCAGACCTGCCGACCTTTGGGGAGGTTTGGGCGCCTCCCCAAACCTCCCCAAACCTCGGCAGGTCTCCGTTCCTCCTGCCGACCTTTGGGGAGGTTTGGGCGCCTCCCCAAACCTCGGCAGGTCTCCGTTCCTCCTGCCGACCTTTGGGGAGGTTTGGGCGCCTCCCCAAACCTCCCCAAACCTCGGCAGGTCTCCGTTCCTCCTGCCGACCTTTGGGGAGGCTTGGGCGCCTCCCCAAACCTCCCCAAACCTCGGCAGGTCTCCGTTCCTCCTGCCGACCTTCTCCCCAAAGGTCGGCAGGAGGAACGGAGACCTGCCGAGGTTTGGGGAGGTTTGGAAAGGTCGGCAGGAGGAACGGAGACCTGCCGAGGTTTGGGGAGGCGCCCAAACCTCCCCAAAGGTCGGCAGGAGGAACGGAGACCTGCCGAGGTTTGGGGAGGTTTGGGGAGGCGCCCAAACCTCCCCAAAGGTCGGCAGGAGGAACGGAGACATGCCGAGGTTTGGGGAGGCGCCCAAACCTCCCCAAAGGTCGGCAGGAGGAACGGAGACCTGCCGAGGTTTGGGGAGGTTTGGGGAGGCGCCCAAACCTCCCCAAAGGTCGGCAGGAGGAATGGAGACCTGCCGAGGTTTGGGGAGGTTTGGGGAGGCGCCCAAACCTCCCCAAAGGTCGGCAGGAGGAACGGAGACCTGCCGAGGTTTGGGGAGGTTTGGGGAGGCGCCCAAACCTCCCCAAAGGTCGGCAGGTCTGCACGGAGGAACGGAGACCTGCCGAGGTTTGGGGAGGCGCCCAAACCTCCCCAAAGGTCGGCAGGAGGAACGGAGACCTGCCGAGGTTTGGGGAGGTTTGGGGAGGCGCCCAAACCTCCCCAAAGGTCGGCAGGAGGAACTGAGACCTGCCGAGGTTTGGGGAGGTTTGGGGAGGCGCCCAAACCTCCCCAAAGGTCTGCAGGTCTGCGCGGAGGAACGGAGACCTGCCGAGGTTTGGGGAGGCGCCCAAACCTCCCCAAAGGTCGGCAGGAGGAACGGAGACCTGCCGAGGTTTGGGGAGGTTTGGGGAGGTGCGCGCGCACCTCCCCAAACCTCCCCAAACTTCGGCAGGTCTCCGGACGGCGGCGGCTTGGGAGAGGTGCGTGCGATCCTGGAAGCATCGAAGCCTCGGCCGCGCGCAAGTCCTCGGTAAGCTCCGGGCGGTCACTTGCTTCGCGTCTCCTGAGGGAAGGGGGGGCGACTGGAGCGGGCGTGTTTCCTCGCCTGCTGGGCGCCGCGATTTGCCCGGGGAACGCGCGGGCCCCGAATGGCAGCGTGGAGCGAGGAAGCGGACAGCCAGGGCTTCCCCGAGAGCCGCGGCCACACAGGGTATTCCTGTGTATTCAGGCTTGCAAAATGGCGGATCGAGCCTCTGCTGGCGGCAGAGGCTTGCAGAATGGCGGATCGGCTTATACTCGAGTCAATAAGTTTTTCCAGTTTTTGGGGGTGAAATTGGGGGTCTCGGCTTATACTCGAGTCGGCTTATACTCAAGTATATACGGTAAGCTAAAAATTAAATAAAATATAAGAATATTTATTTGCATATCTATAATTTAAATTTTAAGGCCACCTTTTTGAGGATTTTAAACAATTTGGAAAGATGTACTCATGCTGTACACTGAACCAGCTAGAGCTTCCAAGTGATCTTAAAAAGTAGCCCCATAGAGAACATATTCAATAGTCCATACACGAGGTGATTAAGGCAGAGTGATGGTAAGAAGGGTCTCTTAGTCTGGCAAAGGTGCAAATGATAAATCCATGCAAAAACTTTCCTGGCCATAGCTGCCATCTGCTTTTTGAGCTACAAGTCTAGAAAAAAATTCAAACTATATACCAGTTCTGTCTATGGAAGTGTAATCCATCCAGAACTAAAATTAGAAAATCCTCAGAGTCAGATAGTTCATGGACCCATTGCTTGTGTCTGGCTTAATCCTATTCCTCCCCATGCAGACCCCAACAGAATCAGGTACTGGGACAAAACCCCAACAGTATCATTTGATCAGTTAGGGGGTCAAGATACACAGCTTGGTATCAGCAGAATTGAGTCAGATGCTTTGTGGACAGCTACAGGAATCAATCCAAATCAATCAATCAATCAATCAATCATCAATCAATTATTGATGATCTGTTACATCTTTTACAATAATTATTTTATTGCAATAGATGACCTGGACCAGCAGTCACATATATGTAGAACAGGAGATGAAGGAATGCCAGAGTTATCTATGCGGCCCCCCAAAAAACGTGTAACTTAGGATCCCTTCTGGACTTAGGGCTTTTGCCAAACAGCAGGTAGAAGCCTGGATGGGCCTTTGCCCAACTTTCACTGATACAATGTAACCCTATCTAGTTCAAGATGCCTTGGCAACAATAACTCACAACCTGATCACGACAGATTTGGTCTACTATTGTAATATGCTGTCTATGGAACTGTCTTTGGAGACAACCAGGAAGCCCCAATTAGCCCAGAATACATGCCCAGCCTGCTGATTCTAGCATGAGAGTTTCTTCATACTTGTATATTCTTGTTATATTGCAAGTTATTTATTACATTATTATTTATATATTTTTAGTTATAGTAGGCTATCAAGTCATTAGACTGAGTCAGTTAACAAATAAATGTAATGTTAAATTATGTTGTAACATAATGTAATATAAAAAAATGTAACATAAATTTTCAAAGTTACCAACCTTTGCTGTATGTAGATGAATGCTCCTTCCGGTTCAGTTTAAGAAATAATTTGCTCTTAGAATCACAGTTAAAGCTAGCCTTTGCAATATTACATTTCTTCATCTTACTAAATTGTTTTCTTTGAGTATCAAACATTTTCCTGAAGAAATGAAATATAAGAACCCTGTAATTTGCTTTTAGAACCAAATACTAAAAATAATTTCTCATGAAATGAAAAAATAAAACAAAACTGGGGACACAAACTTTAATATTACTCAAAATAATGAATAAACTCTTCATTAGTAGCAATATTAATATCAGTAACAGATATTGATTGAAAGTGCTAAATCTGGCAGGGGAGATATACATGACCAAAGAACAGCTTAGTCTGTTTGAAATTAATTATAATATTGGGATCATTACTACTATTTTTTTTACTTTAAATACTTTTTATTAACTCTTTCTAAAGGAAACTTAAGTAATGTAGATGCTACCTTCATTATTCATTAGCATCGCTTCTTTTCAGTTATAAACTACTATTCAAGTGTATCTAACATTTCAACATACCTTATTAAAAGTTGGCATTCTTCATAGATAGAAATTCTTTGACATCTGAGATAAGTTCCAATACTCTTTATATCATGAAGTTTAATACAAGGTTTACTCTCCATCTGTGTAGGTTTTACATCTTCAACCCACTTAAAAAAATCACATCGATCTGCTTTAGCAGCATCACAAGCATAGAAGAGACGTCCCTGAAACAAAATCCAAGCCATATTAATCCATCGAACAGACAACCTGACTAGTTTTCAAGGGGGGGGGGTGGAGGGAGGGAAGGAGAGAAAGGGAGAGAGAACAAAAAAAGCTTAACATTATTGGTCAAGTGACTTTTGGGATAGTATAACAAATCTCTCAAAAGATGCTGATTCAATTAACCTGGTTTTTTCCTTGCAGTATAAAGTTGTAACTAAGTGAAGATAGTCCTTGACTTACAACACTTCATTTAGTGACTATTCAAAGTTGCAACAGCACTGAAAAAAGTGACTTATGACCATTTTTCAGTTACAACTTTTGCAGCATCCTCATGGTCATGTGATCAAAATTCAGATGCTTGGCAACTGGTTCCTATTTATGAGGGTTGCTGTGATCAACTGTGTGTCCCGGGGTCATGTGATCAACTTTTTATGACTTTTCGACAAGCAAAGTCAATGGGACAGCCAGATTCACTTAACAACCATGTTACTAACTTAAGAATTGCAGTGATTCATTTAACAATTATGGCAAGAAGTCATAAAATGGGGGCAAAACTCATTTAAAAATGTCTCACTTAACAACAGAAATGTTGGGCTCAGTTGTGGTTGTATGTCGATGATTACCTGTATAATATTAGATTATTGAGCCAATATATGGTATTTATTAAAACAAACTTATTTTCCCCATTACTGAAAATTTTTAATGACTCCCTTCCCTTCATACTGGTACTAGCAAATTCAGGTTAAAAAATGATATTCACTGAAAAAAATTGGACAGGGACAAAACTTCTCAAGTCATTATTACACTTACGAAAACAAAGATAGGAATCATATCCCTGGCTACTCAATTTCAGAAATACTTTCTGTTGAAAGGAAAGCCATTCCCCTTTGCCTCAGTGTGCACAGAACTGAGCTGTTTCAGCAGCTTACTGTTAAAATACTCAAAATATTTTGTCATGGTTATTAATTTCCATATTTTTCAGCTACTGTAAATATTCTGATAAAGTGTATAATTATTTTATTGCCCAAATTACAAGCCAAAGTTGCAATTTCACAAAAATGTGTAGATCTATGCAATTCATAACCTTGCGCCATGAATATCTATCCTAGTAAACCATGGTTAAAAAAAAATCCAATAACTTGTTTTAACCAGCCTTTAACAACATACCTTATTTCGGCCTTCTTTTCTAACCATTACAAGCTTTGTCGCTATTTTGTGGCTGCAGAGAGGCGCAGAATTCTCTCGTTGCCCTTCTTTCACTGATGTATAGAAGGATATATCCACCTTCCCAAGAGCTTTATGTAGTTTTTTTGATAGTTCAAATAATAATATGTTTAAATGTTCTTTACATAAAAATAGGGAATATGAGATGTTTTACAATTAGAAAGTGGGGAAAACATGCATTTTAATATAGCTCATTTCATATCAAGTAATATTAAATTGCTTCAGTCACCTGGTCAACTTTTCCAGTTTAATAATGTCTCTAGGTAAGGGGAAAATTAAATTAAAAATTTTAAAACTAACGATTTCTTAATTTCACTGTCATTCAGAAAAAAAAGATGAGGTAAATCTTGGGGAAATAATCAGTAACTCTGTCAAGTATTTTACTGCTAAATATGGGCTACCATATACAACTGCTAGTATTCCTTCATTGACCTATGATGCCAATGAAAGGAAATGAAAGGTACTGATAGACTTTGAAAGTAAGAGCCAAGGATAGAATTAGTATGTAATTTTTCTTTTGCAAACGATAATAACTATAATAACCTTGTATAAAGCAGAAAGTCAAATGGCTAGAAATCCTACTGGTCCTGTAAAAATTGACTTCTTGAGAAGTCTAATCAAAAATCTTGACTGCAATGCATTTTTAGAACTATTTATTAATTTTGAGTACCTATACTAAAATGAAAAGTTGGACCATACCTATCAATGCAGTAGTAAAAACTTTCTTATAGTGTGCTGGAGACTGAAATTCAACTGGGATGCATTGTTGTCTTTTAGGTACATTAGTATTCTTTACCATATCTGCCCTAGGGAAATACAGCTCACAAGTGTCCTGTAAAACAAAATAAACAAATTCCTATTTCCTTTTTTCTAATCTCATATGCATATAAATTACCTACTGTATATTTAAGACCACTGAATATAGATTTATTAAGACTATGACTATTCTTCCAGTTTTTATGAACAAATAAATAAAAGACCTGGGTCTTTTAAAATACATATACAGTATTTGAGTGCTAAATTGTAATGTTAAATGATGTGGAAATATCCTATCTCCAGAATGTATACTGTAATGTATAATTTTTGTGAGTTTGACTTTGTGAGTTTCATAAAAATCACCTTAAGGACTTAAAATAATGACTGAAGATGCCGGCTTGTTGTGCTGTTTGCAAGTACAGGGCCCCAGTTTAGTCTAATTAAGAGATTATGGTTAATTAGATTCCTCGTTTTAGCAGTTTGCATCAAAAGGTGTCATGGTTTCACGAATGAGTAAAAACCGTACATATCTTGATTTTATAACCTATAATATGATTATGAGAGTATTAAATTTAAATATTTTGAAACCTGTTAACGCAGTATTCTTGAAAACCTTGTTAAAAAAACCTGCAAGAGAAAACATTAGGCACATACAAACCTAATCTGCATTTACACATGGTGGACAATATTTAACAGCATTTCTTAACATTGGGAACAATTACATACCTTGCTATCTCTGGTTATATTGGGGAAATTCGGGTGACCTAAGTCACTTAGAACTTCCTCAGTGGAAAAGTGTTGATTTAAGTGCAGGAAAAGTTTCTTTCTTTCTGAAACAGTATCTTGACTGATAAAGTTTTGCTGCTGTTTACAAAGCATGCTTTTTATTGTCTCCAGATGCTCAGAGTCCAGAGGGCTTTTATAGCTGACATTACTCTGATTCTCTCTTCTGTATGCTAATGACATTCCTAAAAAACTCTCAGCTTTGATATCAGAAGCCATGGCAACTTCGTTGCTATTTTGAGATCTCAAATCACAACCAGTTGTACTGTGGTATTTCTGCCATTTGCTTTGTTCCTTTTGTTCAGACACATTAGGCAATGCACTCTCTATGGCTATCTTATCTCTTACTCCTATGTACTTTTCACCCACAAAGATTTTACACATCCTGTCCTTAGGCTCTAGCATTTCTGACATGTCATATGTATTGACTACTGAGAAATCACAACGATGGTGAATCTGTTTACAGATTTTTGCACTGGAATAAAGTTGGGAATCAGGAGGTAGATTATCTACAAGTCCAGGAACAACTGGAGGTTGTGTTCCAAGAGCAGGTAAGAGGATAGACATATCATTTTCTGGATACGTGGACTCTCCCATTCCTACAAAACAGGGTACAGTATGCGGACACTTGAAAACAAAATTCTGTTGATAATATAGTGAAACATTAATATTAGTATTATTTTTTGGAACGGACTGCCTTTCTCTAAATATTTTCAGTAGCAAAACTTCAACTGCAATCCTTACTAATACAGCACAATATATTTCTTACTGGAAGGTTACAATAAAACTACACTAGTAATTTTGTTAAAAGAAAAGGATCTTAAAACTTTGTTTACACACTCTTGGAAATTTGGAATTGCTATATTCTTCAAAACTAATACAGTTAAAGCTTTAAAGTACAGGAGAAAGTTTCATAAGAGTAAAGAATAAAAGTGTGTCTTTCTGTTATTTTAAAGAAAAAATTGAGTTCCTAGTTACTTTTATTAACATAGCTATACCCAGTGATGGGATTCAAATAGGTGAAAAACCAGTTCTTTGTGTGGATGCTGCTTCTGGAAGCCCATTCTGGCTCTGGGCAACAAAAAATTAGCTACCAGTTCTGCCGAAGTGGTAGCTCGCTATAACTCTAAACAAAATCAATTAGATTATAAGTTGGGAAGACATCAAAGCATTTTGTAATGTCTCCATTCCTTAATATTGAACTTTCTGTACCTATGTCATAAATAGAAAATAAGTGGGATGTGATAGATATAGACTGAGTACATTTATTTTGTCCATGGATACAAAATAACTCATGAATGAAAAGCTGCAGTCACAGAGATCAGGAGACACAGAAGGTCCTTTTCGTGAGCAGAAAAATCATGAACCCAGGGAAATAGGCAGGGATGGAGGAAATTTCAGCAACATTTTTTAAAATATGTCTTACATTTTGTTAGATTAAATATGCTCAAACACTAACTCGAGCATTTAGAAAAATCTGGCACAACTGTTATTTATACCATTAACAATCAAACCTTTCTTACTGAAAAAGGGTTTTTTATTATCCATATACAAGTCTGGATGAGTTTTGGACATCAGCAATTCCTGCTCTTGTATTGTTTCTTTACTACTTGGAGTTGGGAAAAAATGACAGCCAGTAGTCTGTGAAGAAACCCATTGTTTTGTTAACAGCTGAACAGAAGGAATGTAAAAAGCAAAAATATAGTTACAAATAGATACGAATGTCTACATTTCTAAGCATTTATTCCTATATTTTACAGAAAACAATGAACTGAATTTTAATATTCACTTAGTACGTAAATAAATTCTAACTCAAAATTACTAACAGATATACATAATGGTGTTCTTGATTACTACTCTGTGTATATATGTGTATGTATACATGTGTGTGTGTGTGTGTGTGTGTGTTTAGATACATATATACATAACATATCCCTTCTTTTCTAGAGAAAGAGAAACATTTTAAGAAAAGGGAGAAAAAGATATTTTTGAAGAATATTTTATTCTTCAAAAAATGAGAGAAAAAAACATTTCAAAATTCTTGGACAGTATATGATCCTAATGGGATAATGTCTTAGCAGTATCTAGAATTAAGGCAGCTTTGTGGTAGTAATTTTTTTGTTAATAAAACAAAATGAGCCACCCAGTTATTACCTTATTAAATTCCTTGGAAGCAGATTCAGTAAAGTCTAGATTTGAGCAAGAATTTGTCACAATCTGACTTGGAGGTTTAAAAGATGCAGTCTTCGTTACTATCAAGAGGAAGAAACATACAAAATATTGAAGACTAATGCTACATTTTGGTCATTAATTGTTCTTATTGATACTTACAAAATTTAGTATTGCCTTTTTCTTCAAAAACATTGAATTCCTTTCTAAATGTTTTAGTTCCACTGTTACTGAGGTCATCTTCTGAAAGTTTCCCTGAACCTAGAGACTAAGGATAAATATCCCCCCCCCCATAAACACATTTAATGCATTCCAGGATAACATTGGTTTTTGGATTAATTCTGGGCATTAATTGCTGTATGTCAGCTTGGCAAATAATTAATAAAGAAAACAAGGGCACTAAACAGGAGCCTCAGTAATTCCCTTGAAAAATTTGGTAGCATAAAATATTTATAGATCTTCCCTCCCCCATGAGGATTAAACTATCTGATCCTTACAAGCAATATTCTATCTTATGAATTTGCTGATAGTTATATTGATTATTCCTTTCATATACAACGGTAAATACCTTATAACACTGACTTTTTCAAAGTATGTTCATAGATTAAAAAATGTATACATTTAAAAATCTTACCTTAACAAACTCAGGCAGCCCAGGACAGCTCAGTTGTTGAGCTGAGAAAAAAAATGCATCCTTTGAAGCACTTTCAGGCATGGTCATATCACTTGGTGGATCCTTTTTGTGATATGAGCAACGTCCTCTTGTCATCATCTCACTAGCTGCTGAGCCTTTCACCTGGTGTCCGTGAAATTCAACTACCTTTATGCATTTAATGGAACAGATATTGTAAAGCAATGCTATTCACTGACCAAAAAACAAGCACCAAGGAAAATAAAATTTGCAAGGATATGTCACATTTGTTTATTCTGTTAACCATAATAGCAAACTGGCCTTATGGTTTAAGCATTTGAGTATTTTTATTTTTAAATTTCCAAAGTTGCAGTTTTTATTTTATTTTATATTGAAACTTGATTCAGAAATAGCAAAACACCTTTAAAACTTCAGAATGTGGGTATATTTTGCGTTTTATTGTCTCATTCTTTTAAAGAATAATAAATTATTAATTTGTTCAATTGCAAAAATTTTCATTTGATGTTTGTTAACCCTTACATTCATTGGTGAGCTGTGAGGAACAATGACCTTACTCAATTTCATCTAATATCTGTCACAGCCCGGAAGTGAAGCTTCACTATCAGTTAAGTCCCCCCCCCGCCTCCCCACTCCCGATGGCTCCTATCGTACTGGTGTTTCATAGTCCAGGCTTTTGGCTTGGGCAATGGTGATGAACCTATGGCACGGGTGCCAGAGGTGGCACTCAGAGCCCTCTTTGTGGGCACGCATGCCATTGCCCCAGACCCACCTCCTCCCATGGCCCCCTCACCAGCAGATCCCCCTGGAGGAGAGTCGCCCCCGAGCGCAGCGCGTGTGGAGCAGCACAGCCAAGGATATGGCAGCCGAGCAGCAGGGACAAGACTTCGCCCTTGTACCCATCTCACGCAGTTGATGCTGCGGGGTGCGGGCAGAGGGCGTGGCTGCCATGGCGCTGCTGGGCCGCATGGGTGATCTGCGGTGGGCCATGGACGTAGTGGGTGGCTCCACAGGCAGGTGGGGGGGCAGTTTTTGGGCACTCGGTCTCTAAAAGGTTCACCATCACTGGACTATGGTGTTTGAAGCTCCTTCTGTGTAATGTTGCTCAGTTTTGCTGTCTTTTTGCTCTTTGCCTTTATTTTTTTCCCATGCTTTTAACTTTATGATTTACTTGGAGTATCTGGCAGTGTCACATTTAGTAAGCAATACTAATGAAATAATATCTATCTATCTATCTATCTATCTATCTATCTATCTATCTATCTATCTATCTATCTATCTACCTACCTACCTATCTCTCAAGCCAACACTTCTTTTCATATAGGAGATTGAAGATTTTTTTCATCAACAAAACCTTGCTCTGGAGAATCCCCCGACAATGAAGTGAATTTTAGGACTCTAAAGGCCTGCAAGCAGGACCATAACTAGTTAGTAAGAAAAATGCAGATAGAAAAGTCCCCTATGTAACACAGAGATTAAAGCCATTATAATTAGTGATGATGGTTGCAGTCAGCCAGATATTTCAAACTGGATTTTGAATTTTTATTGTGATACAACATCAAAAGAAGATTACCAAATTTGGTGAGTCAGAATGCAGGCAAGTTATCTGCTCATCTTCAGAACAAAATGCTTCAGCAAAACCTTCTTTAACTACCAAAGAGGAGGGGGGAAAGAAACAATGAACTTCAGTCATCAGGCTAAATCAATATGTGTATGTCTGTTGTGGATTAATGTTTTTGCATATCAGAATAATAACACATTAAATTGTTAAATTCAAAATTATAGAATTGCTAGAGCTAAAAATTATTAGAAACAGAAGAAATAAAAAAACTTTTCAATAATATATTTGAAAAAAATGTAACATCAATTATTAACTTAAGAAAAACCAAATAGTGTTAAAATCACTTATAAATGGCATTACCAATCACATTATGCCAAGAGCAACTCTTTTTAAGTACGTTTTTTTAAAAAAAGCCCTAGCTTGGATATAAATTTGGCCTTGTAGTTCTGAAAAAACTAAGGACTCTCCTTTTGCTTTCTCAGCTTGGAATCTCATGTTCTGGGGATCCTCAAATTAAGATTAAGATATAGGACAATTCCTCTCCTCTAAAAATATTCATCTTCCGTGAGTAGAATGTGGAAGGCCTGCTACAGAGAAGCAGAAGCCAGGAAGTTCATGTCTACCAGTCCAATGATAAACATCTAAATTTAGGTCAGCTCAGTTCTGCCACATAGCAAAGTAAAGCTTATTGTCAACATCTGTTGGTATTTTTGATGTGAGACGAGCCTTTGAGAATATCTAAAACAGAGGTCTCCAACCTTTCTCGATTGGCGGACCAGAGGGAAAGGGAGGGGGGAACCATTTCGCACACGCATGTCCACAAATGGGCCGCAAGCACACACGATGTAAATGGGGCAGTGCTAGCACCTGCGCGATACTCACTAGCACCGCCCTTTTTGCTGCACAGCGCTCCATTTTCACTGCATAGCACCGTTTGCGTAGCACTGATGACGCTAGTGTGAGTGGAGGTGAGTGCACAGCAGGCCACAGACCAGTAGTGGGCCGCAGCCCACAGGTTGGGGACCCCTGATCTAAAATAACCTCCATAAATTGAGATTTAGATCTTATGAACAAATTATAAGAAGAATTTTCATATCTACTGAATTCATGTTAAGAATCAGAGTTATATAATCTTTTTTAGTGATCACCACTTTCAGAGAAACCTGAGAAAAAAATGAGAAATTTGTTTCATGTGCTCTGCTTTTCAGATGAGACAGGGAAAAATGGTTTTATATCATCTCTTTGGGGAGATGGGTGACGTAGTAATTTAATAAATAAAGAACAGAAACTAAAAATAGAACTTAGTCTTACAGCAAATGTTTTGATAAGTAATGCAACATAGAAAGGGTACAGAGAAGGGCAACAAAGATGATTGGGGGACTGGAGGCTAAAACGTATAGGGAACGGTTGCTGGAATTGGGTATGTGTAGTTTAACGAAGAGAAGGACGAGGGGTGACATGATAGCAGTGTTCCAATATCTCAGGGGCTGCCACAAAGAAGGAGTCAAGCTATTCTCCAAAGCACCTGAAAGTAGGACAAGAAGCAACGGATGGAAACTAGTCAAGGAGAGAAGCAACCTAGAACTAAGGAGAAACTTCCTGACAGTTAGAACAATTAACCAGTGGAACAATCTGCCTCCAGAAGCGGTGAATGCTCCAACACTGGAAATTTTTAAGAGGAGACTGGACAGCCATTTCCCTGAAATGGTATAGGGTTTCCTACCTGAGCAGGGGGTTGGACTAGATGACCTCCAAGGTCCCTTCCAACTTATTATTATTATTTCTGTTTTGAAATTTAGTAGTTTTTACAATAATTTGGCAGTCATTATTATGACCATGTCACAATAAAAGGATGAAGTAAGAAACACAGAAACCTGTCCAAAAACAGCACCTACAAAAAAATTCAGTTGTAGGCAAAAGTTTACACTTTTAATTTATTCCAGTATTAGGTATTTTGACTTTTTAAGCAGATATATGCCGCTTTAAGAGTAATTTCACAGAAAATATCATAAAACAAGAAATGTTCTTTTCCCAAAATGAATTATAGCTATAGTTGCTTTAATTCTCAGAAAACTAGATATGATTTGTGTAATATTTTAGTAAAAGTAAAATTGTTAACTGATTAGTGAACAGATTTTAATTTTAAATGTTATTAATCAGCAGTGCAAAATTGCAAAAATATTACACAAATCATATCTAGTTTTCTGAGAATTAAAGCAACTATAGCCTCTCTCTACAAAATACTTTCACATTAAAGATATTTTGCAACATTTCTAAAATTCAGGTAGGAAAAAGGTAGGTAAATTAGTGAAAAAATACTTCAAACTATATCATATTACAGAATTAAAAGCAACAGCCTTTTTCTATTAATCTCACTCTGGGTGTATTGGCTTCCTAAGTTCATAATATGTTCAAAAACAGACTAATAAATCTTAAACCACTTATCAAGTGAGGAAGGACAAGAATCAATAGCTGAGGGGTAATATAAACTGAAATCTTTTTCTTCATTGGATTTGTTTTTTAAAAAATTGAAAATACTTTGTGCATCTTCCAATTATAAAGTTTACGCATGTGCTATTTTTAAGGAGTAACTAAAAACATTTTTTAATGTTTGTTTGAAGTGCACTGGGGGAAAAACATCAGAACTTTTGTAATATTTTACTGAAAAGAATTATTTTGTTACCATAACTATGTTTCAATACCTGTATTTTATAAACATTTTTATTTGCAAATATATGAAGCAGCAAAAATATATGGAATGTTACTCTTTCTATTCTAAGTTAATTAAGTGTAATACTCACTATCATGTATTTCATAGTCCACATCATTTTTCATTACAAAGTTTCTGCTAGCACAAGGCAATTGCTGGTGAACATCCATATTCTGAGCATATAATGTATTGGTATCTATCTTCTCATTAATCAAAACCTTTGAATTTTGCCATTTTTTGTCCCAAAGAGTTGTACTCTTTTCTTTAATGTTGACAGGCTTTGCAGAAATTTCATCAGAAAGAAGTACTGGCTGTGATCCTGAGATCCCGAGATCCTGATCTTGTAGAAATTCTAATTGTACATTGTCTTTCCTTTCACTACAGCATGGTGTTACATCACAGTTTTTTTCAACACTGACCTCAACTTGATTTTTAATTTCTCGCCTTAGGCATACAGAACCTTGTGAAACAATGCTGTTTTCATTAGGGTTATTGTCTTCTGTGTCACTAAAATCCAGCATATTTAAAAGATTAAAGTTAACCTCTGTAAACTGTTTTCCTGGATTTGCAAAGTCAGCACCTGAGCAACTCCTTTCCAAATTACCAATGATTCCATGTCTGCTTGATTCTGATGAGTCTTCAAATGTTTTAGGTGCATTTCCACAGCTCAAATTAACATTATGATGTGAACTTAATTCAGAGTTATTGGTTTCATTCATGAAGGATTCACTTGGGAAAAAGTTAGATGGCTGACTTCCAATAGAACCTTCACTAACAGCAGAAATATCAAGTTTACAAGAAGAAGGCATTTGTGGAATTCCTTTATGGTCATTGTATTGGCTTCTGTTTACACAGTCACTCTCATTTAAGCCCTTTTGAATTGATTGCAAATTGCTAGTATTTTCTTCGTTGTTTTCTGCATTATGTACATCAGATAAACATGATGGCATGTAAGCATCCCATCGGCTTTTTCTTTGCAATAAAACTTCTGGGTTGGATTCTGATTGTATCATTGAAAACTGTAGATTTTTCAGTGAGGCAGTAGTCTCACTTTCTAGTCTCTTGGAAACATGTTGGTCATGACTCAAAAGTGCAATAATTTTAGCTCTGCTTCGAATGTTCTGTGAAAATGCATGATATCCTGAATTGACCAGTGCATTTTCTAACTGAAATTTTGGCTTCAAATATTCAACAGCTAAACTATTGCTATTGCATTTTTTATTCTGTACTAGTTCATGTTCATCTTCTAAAGAAGTAGAAGCCAGACAACTAACAGGCTCTGTATCTTCCCTATTTTGGCAAGGAACAGAAAATAAAGGAGAAGATGCATAAAATTGGTGGGGGAAGGATGAACGAGGACTGTCAGATGTAGATGGCAGTGCAGGTTCTTCCACTAACTTTTTCTTTTCCACCTGACGTGGTAGTTGGAAACCCTGGAAGAATATTTTGTATGTACGGCAAGTTTAATGAATGAAATATCAATCATGAACATATCACTTATAACATGCTTACTATACAATAAAGCTGTACAAAGTATTTAAAGAAAAGAACCTTCCACAAATCACAGAGGCAACAGCGTCCGCTAGAAGGTCCAACATTGCTACTGGAAAGATTTTCTCTGAATATTCAAAGACCATCTAGATTAGAAAGACCTTTATAGTGGCAGCAATGAATTTCACAGAGGGAATCTTTTCTCAGTGCTTTAACAGGCACTACTTTGGTCATGCCAATGTATTTTACAAAAGAACTTCAATTCTTTTGAGTATTTATAACTGAATAACAGAACTTAAATGGGGGTTTATTTTCTTTTAAAAACCAAGTGCAATTCACTCATATATTTCTATAAAGTGTAGTTCATGAAAGTTGGAAAGTATCTGTTTCAGCTGTGAAGCCAAATTAAGGTGACCGGAAATAATATTACTAATACAATAGCAGCAATGATATTGCATCAATCAATCAATATATTTTTTCATATTTAACTGTCGGCAAAGTAGTTCAGACAACTGATTAATATTCACATGCAGTAGCATCCATACAGCTCGTACAACATACTACAGTTCGCTTTTATTCATTTTCTTTTGCTGATCTAACAGCATGTACATTATACCTGCAGCTACGAACATTCATAATCTGGGTTATTGGCAGTATGAAATGCAGTGGATTATTTGAATTATTTCACTTCTAATATAAATGATACTGCAGGTGGCAGGGAACAAAAATCACTGGCAGTACAGGTGGTCCTCAAGTTAAAACCATACTTGAGCCCTGCAATTACAGCCAAAACTTGTGAGGTTTGTAAAGCACACCCACTTTATGACCTTTCGGTGCTGGTTGTTAAGCAAACCCACTGTTTGCAATGGGGCATTTTTTGCTGTAAACCAAAAATGCTGGTTTCTCGCAAAAACGTCGTACTGGTGGCCATGTGACCACAAGGCATCAGAAGTGGCAGTAAATGCAGGCTAGTTACCCAGCATCCAAAATGCAGTCACATGACTGCAATCTTCCCCTCAACGACTTTGGAACTTTGAGATTGGGTCAGATGTCCCTTTTTCAGGGTCTGCTGTCAATCACTAAGTGTAGGGTGTGCACACATGGCTGATTATAGGTAGTCCTCAACCTATGATCAGTCATTCAGCAATCATTATGATGGCGCTGAACAAACGGTGGTTACAACTTGTCTTCAGAGTTTTGGCTGTCCCAGCACCCTGTGATCATATGATCACCACTGGCAACTTTCCCTGCCAGCTTTCTCAGAAAGTCAATGGGGAAAACAGCAGGGAAGGTGACAAGTTGCTGGGGTAAGTATCCACCATCCAGAGACTCCGACTGGCTCCTTTGTGCTTCTGCCACACTGGCCATGTGCGGCTCTGTACACTCTCCCCACCACTCTTGCATTCCAACCGTCCCAAAGCTCATCTCTCCCACATCCAATTACACCTGCTTGCCAGTCTGCTTGCAAACCACCTGAGACTTGAACTTCCTGCTAGCTTCTCCATTGACTTGATTGGAGAAAGCTGGCAGAACCTGCCTCTCCTAATAACTATGCAATTCATTAGGAATGGCAACTGGGAATGCAAGGATTATTGTTGCTAAGTGATGCAGTTACACTTTACAAATGCATCACTTAGCAATGGAAATTCCAGTTCAATTGCCAATACCAATAAGGACAAACACAAAATCTGCTACTGAATTCCTGCAATTAGTGCAGGTTCGCATCCCACCAGGCTCAAGGTTGACTCAGCCTTCCATCCTTCCGAGGTAGGTAAAATGAGGACCCAGATTGTTGGGGGCAATTAAGCTGACTTTGTAATAATGCCGCTTGGGAGGGGTGTGAAAGCCCTAATAAGCAGGCATATACATAGAATGAAGGCTACTGCTAAGCTTGTAAGCCGCCCTGAGTCTTTGGAGAAGGGCGGGATATAAATGGAATTAAAAAAAAAAAAAAGGTGATTTGAAGTGAGCATGGTATCTATGTGGCACCTATTAGCACCTGCTTATAGCAAATGTATCTTGTGGGAGGCAATGCACAAACAGAGGAAAAGATATAGACAGTCCTCACCTTATGTCTACAATTGGAACTAGAACTTCCATCGCTAAGCAATCTGGTCATTAAGTGAGTTGCACCTGATTTTATTACCTTTTTGTCATGTTCATTAAGTGAATCACACAGTTGTTCAATAAATCTAACGTGTCCAATTGACTTAGTTTATTGATATGTCTCTGTGAAGGTCCCAATTGTTCATCACATGACTTCAGGACACTGCAACCATTGTAAATACATACTGGTTGCCAAGAGCCCAAATTTTGATCATATGATACAAGAGTTCTGCGACAGTCATAAGTGTGAAGACAGATCATATATCACTTTTTACAGCATTGTTATAACTTCAAATTGTTGTTGAGGACCACCTGTAATGATTCCTTAAAGATCTGATAAGTACTATTTGAGAATTCCTGAATACTCTATATCACCTTTTTTCTTTCAAACCCAGATCACTGTACGATCTTATCAAGTGTTAAAAGTATCAAAGAAAAAGACAACATACAGAATATTTTCGCTTTGGATAGCATAGCGATGAAGTAGCAAGGGATTTCAAGGGATTGCTTGTTAATTGTTGCTGTCCTGTGTTCTTTGACTGATTATAATCAGTTTTAGAAACATTTTCACTTTCTATAGTGATTAAATATCGTTCAGACTCAAAGTCATCACCAGGTTTTATCTAGAGAGATGGATAAAAATATTTTTAATTTCAGCACATTTATATAACTTCACAGTATGTCAATGCTGCTTCTCTACTGCATTCTTTAAGCATATCTAGGTAAACTTGATTACACATAATATTCGCTGAATATTTTAAACATTTATATCTTTTAGATTATTTAATGCATTATTGTTTTCGCTGAATTTTAGTGATAACTGCTGAAAATATACTTGTTTGAAAGACAGACTTTTGCTGTTCAGTTAGGTCACTGCAAAATGTGTGAATGGGAAAAAGACAGTTTACTATGCATTGGTTGGTTTAGAAAAAGCCTAACTGCCACTGTTTCAACTGTCTTTTAGGAAAAATAAATTACTTTTTTGAGTGTCCTACTGAGTGAATGCCATCTGCATTGTGTCTGCAGAGGTATGAGAGTCATGACTCCAATATTCTCAAGAGTTGGCAAGATTTAATACTTGTCTCCACTAAACTTAGATCAGTTCCTCAAAGTTGAACGCCTCAAGTAACATCAATTTAATCCAATCTTCTTACTGTGAAGTACATAGAAGATAGGAATTTCTGAGTCAAAAGAGAAAGGAATCAAAGGCTTTACATTATAGATATGACATTAGCCAGGATGGTAGTCAAAAATGTCATGGATGAGCTGATAGGACACAAAGAAACAAGGATGTGACAGGCAACGCTAATCATGCATTTTGACTGAGGTAAGTTAAAAACCAAGGTATAGACTTGATCAAAGTGGCAATCTCCTTAAGAAAGTTAAAATACCAAAATATCTCACTGGGCTAATAAGAAATCTTTACAGAAAGTCAATTTGGATGGAATAGGGTGAAACAGATTGGTGTCAGGTCAGCAATGGTCACATGATTTTGACAACTGGCTTATTAACACTTGCAGAGTCAGTTTGCAATGTTTTTTGCTGTTTCTAGCAAAAAACCCACACGCGCTCAAAATATTTGTTTTACAAAAATCATGACTCACTTTACAACCAACATAAAAAAGGGTCATAAAATCAGATATGATAATGTGGTGGCTTACCATCACAACAACTTGTAACCAAAATTCTGGGGTCCATTGTGGTCATAAGTTCAAAACAATCTGCACTGAACAAATAAAAATAAAGCACAAATACCTGAAATTTTATGAAAATACTATCCAAAAGCTGTCCTTTATCATCAAATAAGTTTGCCTGTATTAAATGAGAAAAATAAAACAGATGGTAGATATTTCATTAGGTACAGATATAAATAGATTAACAGATACAAAACTGCTGACACTATACCACCAAACTGAACCTACATGTTTACCTTATTTCCTCCAAATGCGGCCTTCAAAATTCCATCTTGCCACACTTTAGATTTTTTAGTTTTCTGATGTGTGTATAAAACCTATATTGATATGTGAAAATATGCTCTTGATTACTATTTCACAATTTTGTTTATATTTTTATTTCACGATATATTTAATGTATGAAATATTATTGAAATAAATAAAAAAGATTATAAACTCACAATAAATTCCTGATAAGCCATTATTTTGGCATGCTAAGATCATACCACCTGCTTTCACTTCATCACATCATCTGCAAAAGGAAACATCCTGTTAAAATAACATCTCTCAGATTCTAAGCTAAATATTTATTATAGTTTATACATTTCATTTTATATTGTTTGCTTAACAATATACAAGGAATATGAATTCTCTGGTTCAGAAGGTGATTTACATGTGTTCATCTAGAAATCCCAGTTTCAATGAAAATTATTCCAGAGCAAATATTTTTAAAATTGCAACCAAGCAGTGCATTACCGTAAGACTTCTTCAGAAATAAATCTTGTTTTAAATGAAGATACTTAAATTTCTATAGGAATATAGCCTTAGCTATATGATATCTCTTAAACTGCAATTTATTCTGAGTTTTTTAGAAAAGATTTTTTTGAATTTTGTTGTTTTTAACAAGTGTAATCTAATCCATTCCCTCAATATGTTCAATTCCATGTAATGACCACAAGATGTCTCACTTAAATCTTTCTCAGAAAAACTTCGTAATTATGTAATGAGATTAATAATCAAGATAATTATTTTAAAAAATCACAAAACAAATACATCCAGTTTTCATGACCAGGCTCAAATTATATTTCAGACACATTCCTTTGATGCTGGAAAAGGTGGAAGAAAAGAGAATAGGCCTGATACAGCAGCAATGGGTGCACCACTGGAGGCCTGAAGGTCCAGCTTGGGGGAAGACATTATCCTGGAGAAGGCCTGCCTATGTGATCAGTAAGGGTCACCACTAACTTGATACCAGTAGCATATAATTACTAGAGATTAGACTTTCTAAATTAATATAAACAGTATATATCTATAATTCAAGTCATTATTGCAACCTATTTTTTATTTTACCCTGAACTTTAAACTTGCCTGACATTGTTGCTCCCTGTTTTAATTTGCTAATCTCATTTTCATTCTGCCCTTATCAACAAATTACAGTATATGACGTTAAACTACAGTTCTGACACTTATTCATTACATTTCTACCATGCTTTTTCCCCATGGAGTTATGGATGACGTTTATGTCATCCTTTTTATGCCATGAGAGGCAGTTTGGTCTAATGGTTAAGGCACCAGGCTAGAAAGCAAAAGACTGTGAATTCAAGTCATACCCCAGCCATGAAAACCAGTTGGGTAACCTTGGGCCAGTCTGTCTTTCTCAGCCCAATTCATGTCACAGGGTTGTTGTTGTTGTGGGGAAAATAGGAGAAAGGTATGTTGGATATGTTCACCATCTTCAGTTATTTGAGAAAATAATAAAGGCAAGATATAAATAAATAAATAAAAATGTCTTTTCTACTGCAAAATACTTCTATGGAACAACTAAGTTATATAAATTAAATCCCTGAGAAACAGGCAAGTTTCTGGCAGCAATCCTTCGTACACTGAATTTCTTTAGGTTCAATGGGAATGAGACTCAAATGCAACATGGGTAGTGGTGGGGTTCAAATATGTGAACAACCGGTTCTCTGTGTGGATGCTGCTTCAGGAAGTTCATTCTGGGCCTGGGCAACAAGAAATTAGCTATTGGTTCTGCCAAACTGTTGCAAACTGGCTGAATCCCACCACTGAACATGGGCATAGCTATTACATGCTGTGTAGATCACAGAATTTCCTCTCTTTTTTTAGGTGGTGGAAGGCTTTTCAAACAAAGTCGTCTTAAACCTATTTATGACCTATGCTACAGTGTTTAGGGGCTTCCTATCACACCATAACAAGAAACTGCGCCATTGATTTTCAGCAGTGCTTTTTTTGTTAAAAAAAAAGGTGCCAGAACTCACACACACACAAACACACACGTCATACAACCCGCCTTGCCTACCTACCCTACAAGGTTCCATCCCAAAAAAGGTGCGGGAACTCCGTTCTGGGCGTTCTATGACAAAAAAGCCCTGATTTTCAGTAATTATTGGAGTTAAATTCAGTCATGCTGAGAGGGGCTGCGGGGACCATTTATTGCTCACCCCTGCCTTAAAAGACTATCATCCCAAGCTAACATAGCTTTGAACCCTGCAGAGGTAAGAAGATAGGATAACTACATAGAATGAAGGCTATGGCTAAGCACATTGATTTGTGCTTTAGAATTGTAAGCCGCCCTGAGTCTTCGGAGAAGGGCGCGATATAAATGGGATTAAAATAAAATAAAAAATAAACGGGGTGAATCCATTGGCTCTTCTTCATTAGAGGCTAACAGAAAGAAACAGCACCCAAATCTGAAGTTACACCATTTTTAGAAGAATATAAAACGAATCATACCTACTGACGAATCCATACACCACAGTCCTCAGCCGGGTTGGCAAAAGGGAGCCCAGAGGCTTGATAACCTTGTCGACTCAGCTCCTTCACAAGCCCCGGGGAGGGAACACCCAACCACTCCCGCCCTCCCCAACCTCTCTCAGCAGTCTGACCTTACGAAAGTTCCCGCTCCACAAGCACCATGACGTCTCTAGGATGCGACAAATACCATAGAGACAAAAATGCTGCACTGTCACGATCTCCGACTCCCATACGGACCTTAAAGTACAGCATTGGCGAGTTTTAAACCATAAAGTTGATAAGGGTAGAGTGGTGCTAGTGTGAGCTTAGAGTAGTAGACGGATGGAGGCGAGGACTGCAGTTTTATTCTTATGTATTAGGAAGGAGCTCTGATGAATTTAACCTGAACTCAAGGTCAAGTCCTGGTGGCAGCATGTCTTTGCCACAGCCTTTCCCCCCCCTGATTTTTATTCCAAATTTCTCAACCTAGTGAAAGCATGAAATCCCCATCCAAATCTTACTTGGGTCAGCTTTACGTAGTTTCCAGGATCAATCAATTCATGCATTTTTTAACCATGTGGTAGATGAAAATACTGTTTATCATGTATTTTTCAAAGCAAACGTATCTAATATTTCTCTTATTTTACCCACACAACATCCCTCTAAAGTGAGTCTGTTTGAGGGAGCGAAAGCCACCCAATTCTCTTGATCTTTTTGGCTGGAATTCTATCCCAATTTCCAGTGATACACAGTCAACGCGCTTGCATTATTGACGCTAAAAGCCACCTTGTTACCGATTGATTTTTTTAGTAGTGTTTTTCAAACTTGACCACTTTAAAAGGTCTAGCTTCGATTCCCAGAATTCGCCAGCCGGCACGCCCCTAGAAGTCACCAAGTTCGAAAAATCGCTCTTCTATACAGATACACGTTTAAACTTTTGGTATCTCTGCGGATCCGTAACGGGAACGGGTACAAATCGCGCATCCAATATAAATGGATTCTCGTGCGCCCCTGCGGGCTTCGCTAGCTTTCCAGTCAGCCAATGAAATCCTGGAAGAGCGAGCATTTAATCCTGCGTGGTTGACGGGGTGGGGCGGAGAATCGGGGCTTCCAGCGGCTCAAGACTATGACGTTACTCTGAACCCCTCATCCTGGTACCTGGCGAGGTGCAGGTCCTTTCGAGAGCACGTGGATACGAAGGGGGTGTGCGTGGAAGGGGGGGGGGTTACTTACTCCTTCGCTTCCCTAGCGCACGAGAACCTGAATCCAGCTCGTCAAGGCGCGTGCTGAGCGCGGGGCGGGCCCGTGCATGAGCCCTTTTAACCGTCGAGATGCTTGCGCTGCTGACGTTATCTGGAAGCGCGCTTGCAACGGGCTGTGGGGAACGGTGGCTCCAGTTGTGAGGGCTTCTGCTGCTGTGATCTGCCTTCCGGCGGAGTAGCTCCAGGTACCGTAGAGGGCTTTGCCCGCAACCCGAAGAGTTGGTGAGCCTCTTAGGTTTAGACTTGGCAGTCCTCGCTTAGTGTCCTCCGGAAACGTTGTGCTGTCGTTCCCGTCATTCGCAGACAAGAAGCCTCTGCCCTGTCCTTGCTCGGGAGGAGGCAACGGCGACGGGCCGTTCCTCTTTTTGCTTTTCCAGACTTTGTAAAGTTACTTTAGCATTTGTGGAAGCAGAGACTTAGCTTTTTGATGGTGAATTTTATACATTAATTTATGTAATGAGCTGCATATTCATGTATTGAAAAGTAAAAGATCTTAGTAAGAAAAGTTGCATCGCTGTTGTATGTGTTTGCCCACTTGGGAAACTCTGGTTTTCCTCTGGAGTTAATATATATTTGCTCACATACTCGTGTGTCTTGCAAATATAACAAGAACTGCTTTCTTTGTGTTTTATAATAAATGCATTATCTGCTGAGTATTGCCATGTTGTTTTGTCAGAATGCTATATTTTTTAAAAAAAAATAAAATGCAGTTGGTCTGAGGAATATAGAATAGCAAACTACTACTGAAAATTTCCAGGCTGTTATTCTTTTAATAGCTTCATATTTGCAAATGTAATCCTTTGTTGTTTCCCACTGAGCAGCCATCTCCAATTTTGCTCCCTTCTACATATATTTTCTAAGAAGAAGATCAATTCTTAAAATTACTTTGCTAATTAACATATTGTGTAATGTAAGTGTAAAGTAGATGGATTTATGTTGAAAATGACAATTATGCTTTATTTTCAGATGACAGTGGGCTAGGAATGGAGACAGAAAATACAAGAAGCAAAATTATGGAGAAAGAAACTACTGAACAAAGAAAAGAACGAGAAAAAAAGAAAAGATCTAGAGTAAAGCAAGTGCTTTCAGATATAGCAAAACAAGTTGACTTCTGGTTTGGTGATGTTAATCTTCACAAAGACAAATTTCTGAGAGAACAAATAGAAAAATCTAGAGATGGATGTAAGTCTGCTTGTTTTAAACTAACAGTAAAAATACATTATTACTGAAATTCATTTATATATTAGATTTATATAGCCACCCAATTCAAACATGGTAACTCCCTGGTGGCTTAGAACATTCTTGAAAAATAGTTTCTATTGGTTATATACACATGCACATACACACATTACAGATATCTGTATCAACTACAGATTTAATTTATTTAAACACAACTGGCCCTCTGCTCCTTTTCCGACTAATTTAAATATTTTTACTTGAAAATAATAGTTCATCCAAATGATAGAACGAACACCATATGTTAGGCTTTATCAGTTTTGCAATACAAATACAAAGTATTCATGGTGGTAAAATTGTTTTTATCTGATTTCTTCCTGGAAACTCATAGTTACATTGCATTATGACTATAGTTATTTGAAAGGTAATGAATCCTATGGGAAAAGGGCAGTATATAAATCTAATAAAATCTAAATCTAAAATCTAAAATATTGTAATGAAACTTTAAAATCAATTATGGAGTAATTTATGAATTGATTCAAGCCCAGGCTTTATTGTAGAACTTAAACATACAGGGCCCAAAAGGAAGCATATTGTATACATTTTTGTACTTTTGTCCTATATATCTTTTTAGTTTCAGTAAGCTATTTAAAGTGAAAATAGTGACCTCATGCTTATGAGTGATGAGTTGCCCATAAACATCTCATTTCGAGAGTTCATATTTCATTGAAACCAACTATTCTTTTCCCTTTTCTCTCAATCAGAAAAATGGAGCATTTATTTTACCAAATAGTTCCCAAGATCAATATACCAAGTTTTTCCCAATTCCTGTTACAATCTCTAGCACTAAATGTAATTCTTTTAATTTTAGATGTTGACATATCACTTCTGATTTCTTTTAACAAAATGAAAAAATTAACCACTGACAGAAAATTGATAGCACGAGCAGTTAAAAGTTCATCTGTTGTAGAAGTGAGTATGAAAGCCCTGTTTTTTATTATTTAAGGCCAAAAGGAGGAAATATTTGGAATAGATTTTCAATTTAATTTTATACCTTATAGTTGGATTTAGAAGGAACCAGGATCAGAAGGCGGCAACCTTTGGGTGATCAGCCAAAAGATGTGGATAATCGTACTGTATATGTGGTAAGATAGTGCCTATTTTCTTTCACTTTTTTACTTTTAATATTTCCTTAGAAACAGCCAATTAAATATTGAATAGTTTTTATATAAGTAGAATTTTAAAACACCTTTAGCTAGCCAAGTGCCCTTGTTTAGAACTTCAGCCAATTGGCACAATATTTTTGGATCTCTTTAACACAACAATAAACATTGTCCAGTATAAGCCAGGAGAGCCTTGGTTTGCCAGCTCATTCTGTCTCCTTTTAAGCAAAATCCTCAGTTTCTGAGTGCTGTGGAAACTATATGTAGATAAGTGGCAATTGGATAAGAGTTTGTCTGAGAGAACAGGATTTATGGAGAAAGATTTCTCTTTCTTTAATCTCTTCTCTTAATCCTCTGAGATTGGGGTAGGGAGCAGTCAATCCATTCAATGAAACCAGAACTGGTACTTCTTCCACTAGCACAACTGTGCAATAATTCTTTTGGCTGTTATAACTTCATTTTAATTAGGTTACATAAACTTTAAGCTATTAACTGTGGAAATATCAGCTTTATACTATATATATTTTGCTGACTTTGCTTACCCATCCCAGACTTTTATGAAATGTATTTTACAAAATGTGGATTTAAATTTTATATATATATAATTTTATATATGTGTGGTTGTGTGTGTGTGTGTGTGTGTGTGTGTGTGCTTTTTTATCATTTTTATCCTATTATTTATCTTCTGTTACTTTTTTTAGTACTATCACTTTTTTCACTTACAACTCATCAGTTGGGTTAGAGCCATGGTGGCGAACCTATGGCACACGTGCCACAGGTGGCATGCAGAGCCCTCTCTGTGGGTGCGCGCCGTCGTCCCAGTCCTTGGCCTTCAGTCCCGCCCATGAGCAACCTGTATCAATACCCACACAGGGTAAGGTTGCCACGCCCACCCCCGCCTCCCTAAGCGTTTTTTTTACTAACCTGCCTTTCAGCTGCATTCTGTTGAGGTGGGGGCCAGCAGACTGACCGAAACAGCAGGTGGAGCACCGGAGGCTCGGGGAGGAAGGGCTCTGAAGTGGGTGGTCGGGCCATTGGCAAGAGCAACATGTCTGAGTGGAAAGCGGCCTTAGAACAAGTGGGGCAAGTAAGGAAAGAAATTCTTGCTTCCCCCAGAAATTGTTTTTTTCCCTTACCTGACTTCCAGCCCCGTGCTGTTCCTACTTCGTAATCCGCTGCCCCCTGCAAGAAATCAACTTCTTGTGAAAGATCGCGAAGTCTAACTTTTCTATTTACAGTTTTATACCTGAATGAGAAACTGCAACTCTTTCTAGAAGACTTTCAATTGCAACCATCTAGCTAAGCCAATTATAGATTTATATAGATTCAGGCTCTCTAATAGTTTATGGGTACACAATTATGGGACAGTGTAGGAAGTAGGACGATTTCTTCTGCATCAAGAAATATTATAGTTTTGGTAGAAACATTTAACATGCCGGTACATATTTTATGGCATGTGGTTATTTTAATAAAGGTAATTCCCAACTTTTTACTTGGGATTTTTTGTACATAGGACAAAAGATTACTTATATTGTCAAATACAGAATCATAAGCCATTGCTGCCACCCTATTACTGAGCATTCCTATATGTGTGTGGATGTATTTTTCTGCCAAAATTGTTTATAAACGATAGATATCATATTTATTTGTGATACTTCTGGGTTTCCACATCACTTAATTGCTAGTTTTAATTATAAAATATTAGTATAATGATTCGTGCATAAATGTGCAAATAAAGTTGGTGTTTTTTGTGTGTATATGTATATAAAAATGTAGCTTTATTTCTGTTGTAACTCTTGATGTAGGAATTACTTCCTAAAAATGTGAATCACAGTTGGATTGAACGAGTATTTGGAAAATGTGGCAACGTAGTTTATGTCAGCATTCCTCGCTATAAGACCTCCAAAGATCCTAAAGGATTTGCATTTGTGGAATTTGAAACAAAAGAACAAGCTGAAAAAGCTATAGAGGTGATTTATAAACAATTGAAAACATTGTTTTGTTCTTAATTTATTTATACAATTCTAGCTTTTATAAAAATACTGTTTTTATAAAACCTTTTGTAGTATAGCGTGAGTCCTTCAGTGATCAGTCTTTCAGTGGTTAAAATTTTTGTAGCTGCAATGTCAAGTCTTTTCAGTCTTTCAGTGTGAATTTTTCAGTCACTGACATACTGCAGTAGACCTTGAAAATACAGAAATTGTTATCTGAGGAAAGATACTGTTCTCTACTGAAAATGTCTTAATAGTGTCAATTAAATATTTAGAACTCTAAAAAATACTTTATGAATGTTAACAGTTTCCTGTTACTGGCACTGGCACTATAGAACTTGTTTGTCAATCTTTCAGCAATCCTTGCTGTTAAGAGGCCTGCATGTCTTTTTAAAATTTATTTATTTTTATTGAAAAGTTTTACAGTACATTTTAAACATAAATTGACCCGACCTCCCCATAAAGCCCACCCGTCCCACCCCCGACTTCCCAGAGCTGAATACAGGGTATTGCATCTAAAAAGCTTAAGCTAGAATACGCTAACTAACTGAATACATTTTAAATCCTATCACACTTTAACTCCCATTAAACATAACTAAATAATACACGTTATTAAATTCTAATACTCATTCATAAGCTAAATGAAACTTTTTAGTCCCATATTTATTCTGAATGTAATCAATCCATCTTCTCCATTCCAAAATGTATCTTTGTTGCGATTGATCTTTCAAATATGCTGAGATTTTTGCCATTTCTGCTAGGTTCAAAACTTTTAGAGTCCACTCTTCTATAGTAGGCAGATCCTCCTTCCAATATTTGTCTTTCTTTGTGTCCAAAACTCCATTCCAGTCTCCCATTAAAATACAAGATTTATAATCCCATTGAATTATTTTATTATGTAAAAGTTTGTAGAATTTTCCTTGCTGTTGATTGGGCACATATATTCCAATTAAAAGTATTTTCTTCCCTTCTATTAAAAATTCAATTATAATATATCTTCCTTGTTTATCTGCTTCAATTAAGTTAACTGTTAGGTCCTTCTTCACATAAATAACTACTCCGTTTTTCTTGCTGATGCAATAAATTATTTACCCAATCTAAAGTTTATCAAATATTTTTGATCTGATACACGAATGTGCATTTCCTGCAAACATATAACGTCATTTTCTTTCTCTTTTGCGGAGAGTTTAAACCATTAACATTCCATGTTAGAAACCTTGTCGCCAACTATTGCAACTTGAAGCTTTCGGAGCGTATCTTGCAGATCCATAAGCACCTGCCTCTTTGGCCTCACTCCTCCCACTGCTTCAGTAATAATAGATTCTTGAGAGGTGATTTTAGGGTACTGTTTCTGTTGTTCTTGTTGTTCCTTTCGTCTGGTTGCAGCCCGTGTCATTCTCTGAACCTTTGGTTCTTCTAATGGTACCAGGGGCTGCACAGTTTCCAGAGTTTGCTGTACTTCTTTTACAGTCAGCGGGGTCACCTCTTCATCTTGCTGTATTCCTTCCATTTGTGCCTGTCGTGCTCTTCCTTCCTTCCCTCTTTTGAATTCTAGGGATGGCGGTGAACCTGCTTTCAGTACATTACAGTAAAAATCTCTTGCATCCAAAACTATATTAAGACGATATCTTGTACCTGCATAATTCACCGCCATCCCAGTTGGTATTTCCCATCTGAACTGGAGCTGTCGTTTTTTTAATTCATCTGCCAAGAAGACAAATTCTTTCCTTTTTCTTAGAATTCTTGGTGGAATTTCTTTCAAAATCAGGACCTCTTGATCCGCCACTTTAAATCTATTATTATAAAAAGCTTGAATAGTTGCGTTTCTAATCATTCTCTTTGTAAAATAAACAACCACATCTCTTGGTAGCTTTCTTTGCCTAGCAGTCCAGGAGTTGACACAAAATATTTTATCTATTTCCATTATAAAATCTTCAGCTCGCCATCCCAGTATAGGTGCTACAGCATTTGCAAATATCTCTTCCAAATTTTCTTGTGGATTTTCTTTCAAACCTCTTACCCTCAAAGCAAACTCCATGTCTCTATATTATATCATTACCACCTCATCATCGATCTTATCCATTTTATTCTCAGCTTCGCACATTTTAGCTTCCAGTATCAAATTACTTTGGTTAACTTCTTCCACGTGTTCATCCAAACACTCAGTATGAAGTGCCAGCCCCTGAAATGCCAGTAAAATATCCTTTCTTATTTCCTTATTTTTCTCATTAATGAGCTCCGCCATTTGCTCAGATTGAAGTTTTAAGGCCTCTTGTAAATCTTTCAATGTTAATGTTGATGAGGATACTGTGGGGGATGGCATCAAGTTCTGAAGTGCAGATTGTTGTTGAACTGGTGATGCCCCCGCACTTCTAGAGACGGGAGCTCTAGGCGGTTTAGAAGCCATTTTAACACCCATTAACTTTCGTTTCTCACTTTCACTTTTCCACCCAATCCTTATATAAAGGTCACGATTTAACTTAGAGACCCAGGTTACAACTTTGTTACTTTCCTTTTAAATCTCCAGATCTTTTAAATCTCTTTTATACCAGCTTCAAATGTTTTTTAAAAAAATCTTTTACAGCTTTTCCGGCGCCATCTTCCTCCCCTTTCTTTTAGATTAAACTTTGGAGAAGGAGGAAAAAAAAATAGCACTCCAGAGTTAAAGATCATGTACTTGCAATTTCACACTTCTCCTGCTCAGCTCTGCCTGCGTCCGAGTAGTCCAAAGTTCAACATTGAATGCAGGGATGGTTGCAGCGTCCTGCTCTGTTCTAAAGCTTTAAAACAGAGGAGTCCCCGAGTCCGGTGTTTAATTCAGGCTCTGAGGGAGCTCTACCTCTACCTGAATACTCACCCTCCCCTCTTCTCCCAGGGGGAGGGTTCCCAAACCGCGAAGCAGCTGATTGTCGCTGTTTCCGCAATTTAAACGGAGTCAACGGGGCTGACGGTCAAGATGACCACCATCGATGGAGCCTTGCCACCCGTAAGTCCAAGAGGCCTGCATGTCTTAACTCAGACATGTCAAACACAAGGCCCGGCGGCCAGAAGTGGTTTCATGTGGCCCGTGAAGCCATCCTGGAAACAGTGAGGGAACGGCCCCCACTGCTTTGGCCCTGGCCCAGAGACCCTCCTTCTGCCAGGGACCCTCAGATCTGTCCCACTCCTGCCCAGGCTCCCATAGGCACCCTTGATGCGAACGATGTTGAGTTGGCCATGCTCACCCAGTAGGCCATACGCACTCTAGCCACGCCCACCCAGTAGGCCCCACCCACCCTGGCCATACCCACCCGGCCCCCTGAGGGCAACCGCAATGCTGATGCGGCCCTCAGTGAAATTGAGTTTGACACCCCTGCTTCTGAAGCCCCACCAGAACTGGTTTCAAGGTGGCTTCAGGAAAAAAAAAGGCCTGGTACAACTGGGAGCTGTGTTAAGATAAGCTCTGCAGACCTCTCAACAGTAGGAGAAAAATGTCTGAAGGTAAGTGACATGTGGCAGATCCTTGGAAGTGATGGGCGTGGGGCAGTCTTGCTATTCTTCAAGGCTGGTGAGCTTTATGGAAAAGTGCAACTGATATTTTTGAGGGGTAGTGGGGTTGCTAGGACTGATGTCATGGCCTGGAGTGGTTGCAGCTGGCTGACTCAGCTGACAATCTTGGGCTTCTACTTCAGGGCCAGGTCTGGTTCTGTGGTGGAGTGCTGCTGTGCAGAATGGCTTAGATGCAGGGGGAAGTTCCAGCACCCCTTGGTTGCAAGGGATGGCACATTGCCAAATGCCTGAATTTTGATTGTGACCATGGTGGCATTTTAACTTTCATAACTTCAGGCATAAACGCTCCCTTCAGTGTCATCATAATCTGAAATGGTTGCTGAACAAATGATCGTTAAGCGAGGACTATGTATATTGTATCATAGATTATATGTTCAAATAGATAATAACTGACTTTTGCATTTTTAGTTCTTAAATAATCCACCAGAAGACGCTCCGAGAAAACCTGGTATGTTTCCCAAAACAGTAAAAAACAAAGTTTTTCCCACATTACCTACAAGTGATTCTACCCTAATTGGTGAGTATTAACCTGATACGTTTATTTTTGTCTGTGGATTTTGTTATACTCCTTAATCTTCATCAAGTAAGGGAGCTGTGAAAAATCATGGGAGGAAAAGATGTCGTTTGGAATATCCTCCTGAGGTGATATTGGTTCTCACCCTCCTTTCTTAAAACCTGATTCTGCCAGATGGTTTGGGGTCTCAATGGGGGAGTTTCACACTGGAGGTGGTTGACTAATTAAAAGCTAATCACCCCTCCGTATAACCAGCTCCCTCTTTTTCCATCTTGTGTTAATGATTTTGTTTTGTCTGTTCTGTTATTTTATATTTGTGGATTTTCATGTTTATTATACTGTTAAACTGCTGTTGGGTGGCGAATAAATTTAATAAATAAAAAGCTATAAACATCTCTGTGGACTCCTTGGAAGCAAAGAGAGTAAAAGGGTAATTTATTTATTCAGACTATTGAGATAAATGTTCTTATTTTGCGTAGAAGAAAAAAAGAAGAAGAAAAAGAAAAAATCTAAAACAAAGAAGGAAAACAGCCAGCAGTCAAATACTGGAGCAAAAGAATTATACATGGCCAGTTTTACAGAATGCACCAAAAGTCATAGGACGATATCGGAGAGTTCTGAAACAGAATTGTCAGAAAACCAACGACACCCTTCAAAGAAAGAAAAGAAGAAGCTTGATAAAACACAAAGCTCAAGCCTAGGAGAAACTAGATCAGGAAAGAGGAAACGGAATCGCTCTGGTGATGGAGATATGTCAATTGTAAAAGTGAAGAAAATTTCTCAGAAAGATAATGTTCACTCTGCAAAGATGCTATCAGCAGGGCTGGAGGATTCCAAAGGTAGTTTTATATTACTAATTTTTCCTATTGATTTCCTAATCATGAATAGGGTTGAAAAAAATTCTAGTGATACGGATTCTTTTGTGGAAGAGAATGAAAATTTGTTCCAGTTTGAAAAAGGGAGGAAAATCTTATTTTTGGCATAATTCTTTCTTGGAATGATGAAAGTAGGAGAAATAAAATAATTTTGTTATTTTTTCCCAGTATAATTTATAGGTTGGATCCACTGTTACCGTTCCCTTAATGTGGTTTGACAGTGGACCAAGTGCTGAAAGTTTTCATATCCATATATAGCAATGTGTTTTATGTATCTGGAGGATAGGATAAAGTAGGGAAGAGGAAATACATTATGTGATCTAAAGTGTGCTTGAAAAGATTTATTAGTGTGTACATCTTTGCAATTCTATATTTCCAAATGCATACATGCAGTTTTCAAGATGTTTGCATTTGAGTCTTAGGCTAGAAATTTAATGTTAGATTTAAAAAGAGGAGTTTACTGCTGTGTAGTGAAGAATGATGCCAGATATGTCTTAAACTAATCAAAATGCCAGTTTGAATGCATCACTCTGGGTTGGAAAAACCAAAGTTCAATCATGAAAATCATTGGGTAACCTTAATCAGTTACACTACAATATAGAATTATATTGCATATGAGAGACAAACTGACCTGAACTCCTTGCAAGTTATTTATAGCAACTTTAATCCATTTTTATTTAGAAATTTCTACTGAAGAAGAGAGAGAGATTGGTGATAAGAAAGAAACCTCTCTTTCAAAGTCTAAAAGAAAACACAAGAAGAAACATAAAGAGAGACATAAGATGGGAGAAGAGGTTATTCCACTGAGAGTTCTCTCAAAGTATGTTAAAATATATTTGATTTGTTTGCCATATTACAGAAGAGTAGCTTGTACGTATTTTTACTGTTTCTGATGAAATGATAGTATGTTTACCTATATTGTTGACAGGAAGGTGGAATAACAAGTGTTAAAAGACTTGTTAATTAATTAATAATGTTACTTTTTTCCTGATTGAATTAATGATTTGTAAAATGTTAGTGTCATAGATAGTCAAGCAACCGTAAACATTTAATCTGTTTAACTTCCTATAGTTCTTGTCCCATAAAATTTCTCATATACTTGTCAGTAACCTATTTTTATTGAACGTTTTTTTAAACTACTGTAAAATGCTCATTTGATTTTTAAATGTATATTAAGAAAGTATTTTGGTAGCTAAGGAGAACTTGATAGTGTAAATATAAATTTCTCTTTCCTCTACTGCAAATTGTGTCATGTGCAATATAGTTCATTGTGTTGCAAGAAAAGAAAATTGATTATATTAAATAAAATATAGTTCAGGAACCCCTCCTTGAATGGTATTTTTTTCAGTCTAGAAAATACCTGCAATTCAGAAATCACTTATTTCTTCTTTAATCAATAATAGTAAGTAAAAAAATGGACTACAGGTTAGGGATGGTAATTGGGATCACTTAGAGATGGCAATCCTAACACTTCCCCTTACCATTGTTAAGGAGGACTGTGGGTTGTTAAGCATGTCCCAGGTGTCTCACAAACAGGCTGGCAGGCAGGTAAAGCACAGAGAGATTGCTGGAGATTGCTGCCAGGTGGGAAGGAGTAAACAAGATGAAACATAGTGCAAGTGACTTACTAGAGTGATTTGCAATCTTCCTTGCTGGCTTCCCCATTTATTTTTGTCATGGGAAGCCATCAGAGAAGGTTACAAATTGCAATTATGTGACTGCGGGACACAGCAGCCCTCATAAGTATGACCCAGTTGCCAAGTGAGCAGATCGTGATCAGGTGACTATAAGGATGCTGAGATGGCCAGAGCTTCAAGGACCTGTATTACTTGTTCAGCACTATAGCAATTTTTAACAGTCACTGAATGAGGACTACCTGTATTCAAGCTTTGATCTCCTGATCTCTAGAATGATGGACATCCAAGCAAACTTTTATAGAGTTTTTAAGTTTTCTTAAACAGTTAATGCATAACTAATCTTTGTGTAGAGGCATAAAATATGTACAGTTGCTTGTGTTTTCAAGGTCAATCCAAAATCTATGTAGCCTGGAATTCCTAGAAAGACTTCTAGCAACTAATGGATATTAGGTGACGTTCTAGAAACTGAATTATGCATTTTTTTAGTATTTTAGAAACAAGTTGAAAAGAATTATGTAATAGGTGACACAGAATTCTGATAAATAGACCAGTTTTTTCAACTATATAAGCTTTCAGTAAATTCGGGTCTCTTCAAATAAACGAAATGTTCTATTGAACTACAAAAAGTCATATATATATATATATATATATATATATATATATATATATATATATATATATATATATATATTCGTAGATTCTCGTGGGTGTCTGTATGTGTAGATCTAGAGTCTCGGGTTTCTTCTCGAGTTCCTTTCATCTTCAGAAAGTTGTGGCGACGTTTCGACGAAATCCCATCCGTCATCATCAGGCCGGAGTGTTCCTCCTGCTGCTTCCAGGAGCAATGCGTGGTCTGGCTGTTCCTTTCCTTCCAACTGCCGGTGGGGCTGTGTTCTGACTGGGTAGAGGCGTGGCTGCTTTCTGAAAGCAGCAGGAGGAACACTCCGGCCTGATGATGACGGATGGGATTTCGTCGAAACGTCGCCACAACTTTCTGAAGATGAAAGGAACGCGGGAAGAAACCCGAGACTCTAGATCTATCTATCTATCTGTCTGTCTGTCTGTCTGTCTATCTATCTATCTATCTATCTATCTATCTATCTATCTATCTATCTATATACCTTTTGTATGAATCATTGTTTTAGTCTCTTTTAAATCATCGTACAACCAGTTATGTCATATTAAAAAATAGGAACCTTTCATCCCTGTGTACAAAGGAAATTCCATTCTTTTTACATTTATCATTTTGTTTTCCATCATTTCCAACCTTTGTGTTACCTTTTTTCAATGTCCATTCTGTAGGAATGAATGGATGCAGCTCAAGCAAGAGTATTTGACCCTGCAGAAAGCCAGCATGTCATCTCTGAAAAAAGCAATGACCAAAGAAAACACTGTGACTGTTGGAACAATGAAAAGAGATGTCTGTATGGCAGATGATTCTGCAACAAGAAATGGCAAATGTAAATATAATTGTGAATTTCTTGTGTTTCTTTTTAAGGACAAGAGCTTATGGTTTAAGAGGATGAGAAACATGAATTTAATCTTAAAATTATATTACAAAATTGTTTTATTTTAATAAAATAAAACCAACTTCCATGGAGTGAAGATAGATTTTGGATATGGAGTACTTATTCATCTTAGGGCCTTCTGACAAATGATGTTCACATTGCATAGAAAATCAACCAGTGCAATCTCTACCTTTGCTGGAGGTGAGAACTGCTCCCACCCTCTTGGCTGTCCAAAATGGACTCCAAACCTGGCTCTGCAGGTTGGCTTGAGTCCCTATGGAGGAATTTCATGCTGAAGGAAGGGGAGAGGAATCCCACTTCCATTCTGCTCATATACTGGTTACTAGTTTACTCATTTTTTGTTAATTTTAAGGTTTTGATGTTTGTAATATTTTAATCTTTTTATATTTGGGTTTTTGTGATATAAGCCATATAAGCATATGAATTAAATAAATAAAACAGAAAAATATGTATTTCCTGATAGAACAGGAAAAATTTCATGTAATTGCAAAGGGGGGTTTCCAGAGGTTCTACTAGTGAGGAATGGAATCCATTGTAATCTACCACAACTGGTGGGTGTCAATCACTGTTGACTACTTTATGGCTTGGAATTGAATGAATGAACCTTTATTATCAAAGTACAACATGTGTACAGTGAGATTGGCTGAGCCTCCCTTCTTGCCCTCCCCCAACTCACAGTGACAACAAACTATGGCTTGGAACTGTCCATTCTCCCCTTCCCCAAAGGATAAATTATTTGGTGAGTTTCGCTTTCTGTACTTCCAGGATTTTCAGGAAATACTAATTGTCTTTATAAATACATTTCTATGATTTGCTTCACCAACTATAAATCTTGCTTTAGTTATCACATGGTTTTTGTATTTTTTCAAAGCAAAATTCCTGGTGAACAGGCTAGAAAGATAACAAACCAACATTCTAATGCATTTGTAAATGTTTGGGAAGACAGTAGAGAGAGATATTGATGTTTTACATGAGTTCCTTTCTGTTCACACAAATATTGCTAAACTACCGTTGGCAATATTTGTCTGCAATGTTTATACATGTTTTGAAATCAATTAGCAAAGTGTTACCTATGCCTCAATAGAAATAATTAGAAATTAGAAATCATTACAAAGCACTATAGAAGACATCTAGAAAATATTCAGTTTTGTCTGTATTTTCCTTTAAATAGCGTGGACAGTTTATTATTTACAATATGTCCTTTGCTTGTTGATTTAAATTAAAAGATTCCCCTGTTGATTAAGTTGGTTTGATTGTCTCCTTTCATTACAATGGTTTGTAGATGAAAGAACTTGGAGTTGTGTTATGATAATGAAAACAAATTCTTAGATTAAGCATATGCTCATAAATCCTCCATTTGTCTGTCTCTTGTCTGTCTCTATATATCTTAAAACGTATAACTATTTTTTCATTTGGATGCAGTTGATATAGTTTGCAGTTCTAGAAGGGGAAAATGATACTTTATCAGACATTCCATTTTCCAGTCCACTTTCAAGTAATTAAAATCTGAAATTTGTGTTGTATTCATAGCGGTTCTTTATATATTGATTACACAGATACTTTTTAAACTTGATTCTCTGGCCATTTAATTGAGAAGAATCAAATTTATCTGTAGTTATTTATCACTCAGAAAAGGCTGAAAGTGTCTCACGGATATATTTTTACAGAATCAATTAAATTTAAAAAGTTAAAATTTGCTAAATTAATGTTAGTAAACTTTTTTGTCAAGATATTTTTGGTAATAATACATGTGGAGTCTCTTAAAAATAAGATTATGATTACATAGGTAAAGGTAAAGGTAAAGGTTCCCCCGTACATGCGTGCTAGTCGTTTCCGACTCTAGGGGCCAGCACTTGTCCGAGGACGTCTCCGTGGTCATGTGGCCGGCATGACTAGACGCCAAAGGCGCATGGAACACTGTTACCTTCCCACCGTAGAAAGCATTTTTACATGCTTTCGAACTGCTAGGTTGGCAGAAGCTGGGACGAGTAACAGGCGCTCACTCTGCTATGCGGCACTCAGGATTCGACCCGCCAAACTGCTGACCTTCTGATTGACAAGCTCAGCGTCCTAACCCACTGAGCCACCGCGTCCCTTATGATTACATACATGTTATCAAATTCAAAATATTTGATTAAAGTATGTATTTAGTACAATAGAATTTAGAATTCTTTTAAGTATTATTAGGTGATCTGTGTATGCCAAACCGTAACAAGAAACATAATTAAGTCTAACAATACTATTCCATTCCATATATGAAATCATAAGAAGTTTATTTATTGCGAGACCAAATTAAGAATTTCCATTGATGTTTTTTTTCCAAATTAACAGGTATCAGCAATAATGATTTAGCTCCTGCTGAGAAGATTCATCCAATGGGACCCCAGTTTGAGAGTGGAGTGATTGTGAAAATACTTAGCACTGATCCACTGCCAGGCAGGAAGCATATCAAGGTGATGCTTTGGTACTCTTAGAGATGCAATTATCATTTTCTTGGAATATCTGTTTATTTTATTTTATTTTTCATATTTCTGACCTGCCTTTCTCCCAGATAGAGGACTGTGATTATGACTTTTAATAAAGTGATTGTAAGCTACTGTAGTGATGCACATGATTTAAATAGCAATATCAATAGCATTTAGACTTGCTTCACATTTTGTAATCAAATTATTGAATTGTTCTGTGATGTTATAGTAGCAAGTTGAATTGGCAAAAAGCATGAAAATGAAAAGTTTACTGGCTGTAAGAGAAGTAGTGGCAAAGTCGGGTCAAAAGAGGAATCAGCCTAGAATCTCTATATTTCCACAAGTGGACTAAGTCCAACCCTTCTTGAATTCTGTTAGCCTTTATCTAGCACCAAAATAGTGCTAACCATTAGTTGACTAGATTCCTGTGCATAGACATGACCAACAAATCAGTTTAACTGGAAGTTAACGTAGCCCTGGTCTTTCATGCTGGACATTGATTAGAACTGCATAACTTGGTGGAGCCTTGGTGGAGCAGTGGGCTAATGCCTCTTTAAGTAACACCAGCTGCCTGCAATTAGTGCAGGTTCGCATCCCACCAGGCTCAAGGTTGACTCAGCCTTCCATCCTTCCGAGGTAGGTAAAATGAGGACCCAGATTGTTGGGGGCAATTAAGCTTGACTTTGTAATAATGCCGCTTGGGGGAGGGGGCGAAAGCCCTAATAAGCAGGCATATACATAGAATGAAGGCTACTGCTAAGCTTGTAAGCCGCCCTGAGTCTTCGGAGAAGGGCGGGATATAAATGGAATTAAAATAAATAAATAAATAAATAAAATAACTTGAAAATCTGTGTCCTAATCAATTGGATTTTAGAGAGCTACAACACCGTATGTAAGACAGAGGTAGAGATGAGGAGTGAAGGAGGTAAGATATATTTCACAAAGATAAAGACATAGACAGTATTCTTACTCATTTCTTCAGTATTATCATATTGCAGTTAATTATATTTTTCTAAATTTGCAGCATTTGCTTATTTTTCTCTTTGTACGTATTTTGTCTCCACTGTGTGATTAAAAATATTTTTATTTTCCTGCCTCTCTCTTCTTAAAAAGTAAATAAGTTAAGAAGAGATTGTAATAGAATGTATCTTCTGTGGTGCATCTATTTCATCATAGGACATGCTGATAACACTAGCTGATGTTGCTTATGTTGATCTGCTGGAAGGAGATACAGAATGTCATGTACGGCTTAAAACACCTGGAGATGCACAAATTTTAATAAACTCACATAAAGATCTGCAGACAAAGAACAACTGGAAACTTGAAGTTCTTACAGGTGAGGTTTATACATTTTACATTTATGTGGTGTGCACATGTTATATCAGTTTTGGGAATATTTTAACACTTGTTCAGTGTTATGACTGTATTCTGGTATTTTTTCCCCATAATTTCTTTTCCAAATCTAACTGGTATCACTTCTATGTTTGGGACTGGAACTTATACCATGTATTTCTCTTTGTTAAAAAGAGAATCACTGTTAATAGTGATTACAATTTGTCTAGAATGCCAGTTGCTAAATACAGGCAGTCCTCAATTTATAACAGTTCATTTAGTGACCGCTCAAAGTTACAACACCATTGAAAAAAGTGACTTATGACTGTTTTTCTTAGTTACGACCTTTCCAGCATCCCCCCATGGTCACATGATTAAAAGTCAGGTGCTTGGCAACTGAGTCATATTTATGACCATTGCTTTCCTCAAGGTCATGTAATCACCTTTTGTGACCTTCTGACAAGCAAAGTCAATGGGGAACTCAGATTCACTTAACAACTGGGTTTCTAACTTAACTGCAGTGATTCACTTAACAACCGAGTCAAAAAGGATCATAAAATCGGGCAAAGTTCACTTAATAAATATCTCACTTAGCAATACAAATTTTGGGCTCAATTGTTGTCATAAGTTGAAGCCTAACTATGCACCCTTTTAAATTAGGATGATGGAGAGCAGTCCAGTAGTATATAAACAAATGAGCTGATTAAGAATGCTGTGTTCCTTATTCCCTCATTATAGTTTTTTTTCTGACCCTTCAAATTATTACATAACAAGTAAAAATTCTTTCCCCTGCTTTCCTTTAAGTTTTAGCTCTTGGTTTCAAAAATGCTAATATCCACGTATATGTTAGTAACAAATGTGTAAAAGTGGAGTTGTTCAATAAATGATTTCTGATGGAAGGGACTAAAATAATTAGAGATTTCATTTATCTTTTATAATTACGATTTTTAAAATTTATATACAGTATGTGCTGTATTTTATCTCCCTCTTAGTCATATTTCTACGAGCGTAAAATCAGGAACAGGTTTTGAGTTCTTATATTTGATCTTCGCTTCTTCCACTCTTTTTGGTAGGATTTTAAGACAGTATTTATTTTATTTATTCATGCAGTACAGAGTTAGCACAAAACAAACAGAAAGAAAGAAAGAAGATGCATGTTGTATAACTTGAAAAGAATTGCAGACTTTTCTTGCATAAAATGTTCTCTTTTTAAGAATTAAATTATAGATGTCAGTCACTTTCACCCAAGTAGGAATAAATAAGGAAAATGGCTGTACATCACAGTTTTACTTCCGAAATATCATGTCTAATGATTTTTACTATATGTGCTTAAGGTAGAGATTTAAAAATGGGTTTATCAGGAGTACCGCTTATGCATAGGACTTTATGTGCTTTTGGATCAACATGCTTTCTGCTCATGTTTCCCACCATAGTTTAGTCCTATTATTCATGTGTGCGGATTTCTGTATTGTTATAGATGTGATAAGTACATCTTTCTAATTTAAGAATAATAATGTATTGACATTAAGTAAAGTTAAGTAAAATTATGTACTTTGGATCAATACTTTTGTATTAAGGTGATCATGAACAAAGATACTGGCAGAAGATCTTGGTGGACCGACAAGCTAAACTGAATCAACCTAGAGAAAAGAAGCGGGGCACAGAAAAAGTAAGATAAATAATCTGGAACTCATACACAGATGTTAATAAAATCCCAGGTTTCATTCATTCAAAGGAAGATGCACAAATTCAGTTGCACTGAGACTTTTGAGACCTAATGCCAGTCAGAATTAGGTCTTGTGAGCTAGACATAAATGATCCATCTATCACTATTAGAACTAGTGATCAATATAAAGCAGCTTAAATTTTTTACGATAGTTCAGTGGTTCTGTAGTAAAATTATGTGCCATCTCAAAGGCGAACAAATTTGTTACAACACAGATTTTCCATCATCACATTCTGCTGTAAAATGTAGTAATGTAGTAATACATTTGTTAGTCTTTAATATATCTCAACTTCTTTTTGTTGAGAAATATAGGAAAAACTATACTAACAGCAGTCCAATAACTGAAACAAAAAAACTTTAGTGAGGTCATTAAGCAGGACAAGGGAATTGGTATTCAAATATCCAAACTAAATTGATTATATCAAGGTAAAAGAATTTTGGCTAAAAAACAGTGTTAACTAGTCTAATATTAATATAGGTATTCCTTGGTTAGCAACTACTCGGTATAACCAGTCCTCCAGGTTGTGGCATCCCAGCACCCTTACAATCACATGATAGCAATCTGGGTACCTGGTAACCAGATTGCAATTACAGTAGTTACAATGTTCCACAGTTACATGGTCATTTGCAACCTCCCCTGCTGGTTTCCAGAAGCAAAGTCAATGTATAAACTGGCAGGGAAGATCACAAGTTGCACCAGTACCCTCCATCCAAAAACACTCACACCACACACACTGTGTATCCCTGCATCTCAACAACCATTCACATACCCTCCCTGCACCCTCACTGTGTGGTAGCCACACATATCTAGCCATTCTCGTACACTCTGTCTGAACCTCATGTTCACATCGTGCCTTACCTGACTTTCCTCCTTCCCAACTGTCACTGCACTTGTGCTATATTTTGTTGGCCAACCACATACCATCTCCTATGTGGTAGCAGCTACTTACTTGCAGGATAGCCTGTTTGCAAGCTGCCTTCCCCACTGTCTTTAATTGTTGGAAGCTTGCAGAAAGTTACAAACAGGCCCTTAGAAAGTTACAAATAGGTCCTTAGTTAATGACTCCAATGTCACTTAACGATAGCAATGGGGACTGCAGGGATTGCCATCATGAAGCGTTGTGGAAACCTGGTGTCATGTTTTGCGGCCATATCGCTTAGCAATACAATTATAGAGAATTCTAATGTTAAGTCAGAATTAAGCATTATTTTTAAAAATATAGATTGTGTTTAAAACTTATGGATGATCTGGGTCCAAAAGTAAAGCTTAACTTAATTTTCTGTTAAAAATGCTTTAAGGACTACGCTAGAATTAGTACATTTAAAACGGGTGTCAAGCTACCAGCCCAGAGGCTGGATGTGTCATGAAGAAACCGCGCACACCCCATTGCCAGCAATGGCAAAAAAGCTCAGATACGTTGTGTGATGTCATGTGACGTCGCAAGTTTGACATGTCTGATTTAAAAGATATTTTCAAAGCTATATATAATCATGAAACTCAGATACGAAGAATCCTGCACCCTACTTGCTATTCAAATTACATTTTGAATATATGCAACTACTATCATTTAGATACCAGGGTCTTTTTGATACACTGTTTTGTGCTGTTAATATTTGCAAATTTTGCATAACTATGGACCACTTTAATTGGCTGAAATTCCAGGTGGATTTACAATGACTTTGGTATGGAATCTACTCAGCAAAATTAGACTTTTGTTTCTATTTTCTACCTTGATATGGAATGAAAGAAATGTTTTATCTTCTGTTGCTATTCAGTGAAATTCAATTAGGTCCATTGGAAATAGGTTGCTATTATTCAAATATATTAAGCATTGTTTTCCATGAAATTACATAACTGATTTAAAGGGAAAACTTAAGAATTTCTGGAAAATTGTGTAAACAATTTTGCCTAAAATTAAGCAATTCTAATAAATTAATGTGAATGATTAATTGCCAGTGTCCTCTTTCAGTGATAAAAATTAATCTCAAAATATTCATTTGAAATAAACTGTTTAATATTAATAATATTATTTGACTTTTTGTTTGATGTTTCAGAGGAGAAATTTGGAAAGGTTTATAATTCATCTGTATATTTATCTGTATAATTTTCTGTATATATACAGAAAAATTATTTATCATTTTGCCTAAATACAAATATCTATCTATCTATCTATCTATCTATCTATCTATCTATCTATCTATCTATCTATCTATCTAATTATATAACTATCTGTATAATATTCTTTACTTTATAAAGTTTCTGTTGAATATCAGTTTTATTCAATTTTTAACATGTATGACCTCAATTTCCTGTCTTCTAACCTATCATTACTAAAGTAACAAAACCCATTAAGGTTCTTAATACCCTTATATTAAATAAAATTGTTATATCAGCCTTTTTCTTTTCACCCTATTGGGAATAGACTTAACTGCTTGTGGAAACCAAGACTTATCAATAAACTGGCATTTTATTGGAGATTATTAGTACTCTTCAATTTCAGTTTTTTTAATGCTTGCCCAATTGCCAAATGTAGATTTTGGGGATATGTAAAAAGAGAAATTAAAAGTTTAAAAATAAAGTATTTATTTTCATAGTATAATATCCAAATTACAATCCCATCATTGATTACATTCCAAAGTATAGATTGTTCTGATAAGAAAAAAATATTTGAGACTGCGTCATCCAGAACTCCTCAGTCTTTGTGGAAATTGCTAAGAGCCTCTGCACTGGAGACAAATTCCTTGTGTGTCTGATCACACTTGGCCAAATAACGTATTCTAAACCATGGTGAACTAATTGGGACTAAATAAATCAGGTTTGAATCCCCATTCCATCATATTGCTCATAAGATTTTCTCATTTGGTAAATCCATATTGCCCACTAAGTTTCTGCAAAACTTTTAAAAAATATTTGAGGATAAAATTAAGTAGCTCAACCTTTTAAAGGATTTTGTTAAGTTGGAGGTACATCTGAAGAGCAATACAGTCAAATGCATAAAATTGCCAAAAATGAGCTTATAACTCATTAATATCAAGGAAATTAAAATTTTCTACAGGTCATAAGGCTGTTCTTGTCCAAATTAAATTTGATTTTAAAGGTTTTTTGTCACAAATGATAGCTTTATGGATAATTTTTAATATTTTCTAAAAATGGTAATACAGTATGTATTTTTTTCTTTTCTAGCTGATAGCAAAAGCGGAAAAAATGAGACTGGCAAAGACTCAAGAGATAAGCAAGCATATCCGTTTCTCTGAGGATGAGTAAATTTATGACTTGCATGAAATGCTTATGAAGAGAGGAAATAAACTTATGACAAAGTATCTCATTGTTTCGTAATGCAATCAGAGAAATAAAATTGTGCTGAATTTGGTAGAATGGAATACTACTTGAGCTTGTTTGGAAGGAATACATTGAACAAGCTCTTGTAAGTATTTTTGCACAAATATTTAGTACTCTGAATTTTTATAAGCTGTTGTAAGAATGAAATAAAAAACTGAAACATTGTTTCTTAAAATAAATTGAAATGAGAGATCCTAAAATTCATTCTAAAGGACTGCTAAAAGTGGATTTTTTTCTTGCTTTCTGATGAGGGGAAGAGGAGAAATTAGTGACCCAGGTATCGCCATGTACTCCATTAAAGAAAACCTAAATTGTAGAATGTAAGTTTTATATCATCAGTCTTATTCCACTTGCAGTATCAAAATTACAAAATTAAGAAGCAGGGGTTTAGCACCATATTTTCTGTTTGTAACCCAAAATAATTCTTTAATATTGGTATATAATAAAGGAGCCTGTGAAGCTCTATTTTATAATAAGCAAAGAATATTTAGTAATTATTATGGCCCGTTAAGGGACGCGGTGGCTCAGTGGGTTAGGACGCTGAGCTTGTTGATCAGAAGGTCGGCAGTTTGGCGGGTCGAATCCCGAGTGCCGCGTAGCAGAGTGAGCGCCTGTTACTTGTCCCAGCTTCTGCCAACCTAGCAGTTCGAAAGCACGTAAAAAATGCAAGTAGAAAAATAGGGACCGCTACGGTGGGAAGGTAACAGCGTTCCGCCTTTGGTGTCTAGTCATGCCGGCCACATGACCACGGAGACGTCCTCGGACAAGCGCTGGCTCTTTGGCTTTGAAACGGAGATGAGCACCGGCCCCTAGAGTTGGAAATGACTAGCACACATGTGCGGGGGAAACTTTACCTTTACCTATGGCCCGTTAGTCATCTCGCACAAATTTTCTGCCAGTCCTCTGGAGCAGTTTCATTCAATTGCAAGAAATACACAAAGAGAATTTGCGTAAAAGAGCATTCTATCCTCTTTCTTGTGGACAAGGAAGAAAATCTTTTTTTCTGGCTCCAATCCAGATATGTATACTTTGACTTTTACAGTGGCATACCCATCTACTCATATACTACCTATGACAGGATAGTTTGTAGATATGAATTATTTCTCATGACCTTTGGGAAATATTTTCAAACACACGTTTCGGAACCTTAGGGGACCAGGATTTCAACCAAGCAGCCTAAGAGGTACTCAGAAGTAAATCTCCTGTATTTTGTGACATTTACCACGGTCTTTAATATTAGTTCCCTTACAAGGAACTTTTATGTTATCCTAATAGATATCAATCCAGTCTTAGCTTAAAATCTATTTCCCCAGAATAAGATTTGGACTTTATTGACCTTTCAGTCTATCATGTCAACTTTTTAGAGTCACAAAGTGGGATGTATATATGACAGGAATGCTGAGCTTTTCCCCCCCAGAATATGTTATTTAATTGTGCCAGACTCATCTGAATTGCTTCTAAAAAGTAATTTTAGAAAGTCTATACTTCCATTTCTCCATAGACAAATCATGCTTTACATAGACAACCTTTCCTGTTCTCATGCTCTTATCTCCAACCTACGATTCAATCTTAAATTGTCAATAGTTGCACATGGATTAGAATATTTTCCCACTTTATTCCAACACTATCCAATTTAAATCATAAAATCTGTTAGGTTAGGTTATCCATTAACTTTAAAATCAATCAGCTAAGCTGTTTGGGTGAGATTGTAGGTCTTTTATGGGAGCATGAAGAGATGTAAGCATGATATGGATTTCTCAGAACTTAAAAAAAGAATTGTGGGTTGGGAAAAAAATTAACATCTGTACATTTTTCCTTTATCAGGAAAATAGACATTTCTTCTACACATTTTAAGGATAGTTAGCAAGAGCAAGAACAAGAGAATTAAGAAAGTTTTGGCCTAGCAACAAGAACTAGGTTTTAAAAATGAAAAATACCTAGTCATTGGCATTTTTGTAATCTTTTCTCTTTCAATAAATCTGATTCTAAAAATCTTTGTAAAAATCTTGTTTTCTCTTACTAGGAGTTTGATACATATCTCTTTTTTCTCATAGTCTTTGACTTGCCCATGAACATATTTTTTCCTGAGCTTATTTTATGTCTATCATCTCCCTATCTTTGTTTTTGAAATCAGTTTTCCTTAAGCTTCCTACAAAGGAGATGACGGGAACTGTCTCTCACTAATTTATTTGGGAATGGCTATTTTGCTTTAATGTAAATTTAACATAATTTCAGAGGAAACAAATAAAATGGTTGGATAGCTTTTTACGCCAGTAGTCGAAAGAGTATATTTGAGAAAGTATATTTGAGAAAGATAATTACAAAAGATAATTTTGATATATGGCAGAGTATTATATGCTTTTAAAGATATAGATAGCCCACTTCATGTTTATATTTATGACAGGTAGCATACAAGAAGCAATAAATAGAAAATAATAAGAATTTCCTTACATTTTTGTACTATGCTAATTTTAGATACCCACTTTAATTAGTATCCACTTTTTAATAGGGCATTTAATGTCAAATTCATTGTGTTCCTTGTATGATTGATAAGCATAGAATCAGAAACTAGAGAAGAGTCTTAAGTAGCTGACATTTAAAACACAAAGGATTCCACCCATTACTTATTTTCATCATGTCTGAAGATGGAATTATACATTCACAAACAGAGATTGTTTGATACTTGTTGTTTTTAATCAGAGAGGAGGAATACGGTAATAATAATAATAATAATAATAATAATAATAATAATAATAATAATAATAATAATAATAATTTTATTTATATACCGCCCTTCTCCCGAAAGACTCAGGGCGGTGAACAGGGCAGATATATAAAAAATACAAAAGTTAAAAAAATTTTTAAACATATGCCCAACTAAAGACAGTAAATGCATATATTAAAGATGACAATAAAAACCCAACCCATCCCCCATCAGGCCAGGCTGGCTTGTTCAAATAAGAGTGTCTTCAGATCGCGACGGAAGGAGTGCAGGTCGGGCGCCATCCGGAGCTCAACCGGCAACCGATTCCATAGCTCCGGGGCGCCCACAGAGAAGGACCTCCCCCTGGGGGCCACCAATCGACATTCTCTGATTGGTGGCACCCTGAGGAGGCCCTCTCTGTGGGAGCGCACAGGGCGGATGATAATATATCATTGTAGGAATAGACTTTCTGATCAATGACTGTATATAATCCAGTGATTTAGTTAAAAGAGCAGATTCCTAGTCTCAGAAACATTTCAAAACAGCAAGGTACAAATTTTATCAGAAAAAGTGAATTACTTCATTATTCACACAAAAAAGCAGAGGCAACTTATTCCCAATAGTGTTTATACTACCTTCAAAATTTGTTTTATTTTCTGCCTTATTAAATCTTCAATATACGTTCAGAATTAAATTAACATATGTAGATGGAAATAGGTATCTATAAATTGTAGTTACTGTGATGTCCTGCTTATGGTTGGCTTTTGTTGTTGATATGGCTGAAATTGCATTCCTATATACCACTCTTCACCAACCTGGCGACACACACAAATTATTTTTATAAGTAGAAATAGGGTGGCAAACATATCTAATACTTCTTCCTCTATCTGTTTTCCCCATGAGGTGGATTGGGCTGAGAGAGAGTGACTGGCCCCAAAACACCCAGGCGGTTCAACTCTTAGAATTCCCCAGAATTCTGGCTGGGAAATTTGGGACCTGAAGTCCACACATCTTAAAGTTGCCAAGATTGAGAAACATCGCTTTAAAGAATAGGAGCCCAGAAAGCATCCATTACTAAACCTGTATTTCTTGGCTCATTTTCTACAGAGGCTAACTCAGTTGGACTCCTTCCTAATTAGGGCTTCTCAGGATCATGCTATTAATCTTCATATAGATCTTCAAAATAACAGGAATCTCTCCTTTTAGTGTTTTGATTTTTTAAACCATTGTCCCAGACCTATAGCTAAGTTCTCTTGTTAGATGTAATGGGGAAGCCTTGATGAAAGACTTTCTTAAAAAAAACAAAAAAACCCCAATATTATCAGCATAATTCAGCATAGAGATTCAGAATTAAGTCCCTCTTCATTCAGTGGAACGTGTGCAGATAGAATTTTATCCTAAATGTTATTATAAAAGATATTTGCATTTATTATATTTATGTCTCACCATCCCTCCAGTAAGTTCATCTTTGTGAAGTAAATTGTGCTGAGCTATAGCGATTACCTAGAGTCACCCAAGGAATTCTTGCCACATATAGTTAAAGCAAAGGGCACAAAGGGAATTGTACTGTATATTGGTATTGAAAAATCCTATTTTATGAGATGAAAAGGCAAATGAAGGAATAAAAATGGTTAATATCAGGAAAACATTAACTGTGTTATGTAAATACCTTTTATGCATGAAATAATTTGGCAGTAGATGGTAATGATGCAAGTGTTTCTATGGACGGATGGTTGTAACATTTCACAGTAAATATGTTATATAAAACCTAAATGCCATTTCTTCAGAAAGAACAACTGGAGTGTGAAATTATAGCTCTTGTAGGAAAAAAAAACGACTAGAGTAATCCAAAGTAGGCTAAAACCTACTACATCTGGAATAACATTTACATCAAAATATTGGTAAACATTCCTAATAATCAAATTTGACAAAGCATTGCACACTGGGATATTATTCATTTGTTTACAATTTGTTAGCCTGTTTTTCATCTTGATGGTGCAATGTGCAATAAAAGCACAATAAAATAAACCATTATAACAAGTAACCTTTACTGGAAACAAGATTAAAAAGCAACAAAATTATAACTTATTGGGAAAAACAGACAAATTTAAAATGCTTTGGAAAATAGACTATTTGATTTGGCAAGGGTAAATGGTTACTCCACACTGGAGAATGTTAATGACAAAATTATTGCATATCCTAACAGAGGATTAATTCACCCAGTACTTATGGTGCCAATGTATCCAGCAAAATTTTATTCAGTGCCTATGAAACTTCCCATCTCCAGCTGATAGGGTATTTGGAGATTATTCCCCTTTTACTCTCCAAATGCTTAACTTCCTACCTTCATTTTTCTCTCCCAGTTTCTGGAATTACCAACAGAGTAAAAAGCAAGGAATATGCTGGATTTAAGCCTACATGTGCTCAGTACTACTCATCTCCTAGCCATCAATCCTCTTAGCTGATCACTATCTGCTATTTTTTCGTTGGGAGACAAATCTCTCTCAGGAGTCTTCTGCTCCATCCTTTCCCAGAAAGTACTAGGGTTTCAACAAAGACTCCAGCTCCCTGTCTGTAGCCAGCCATTTCTCTTCTTCCCCTCTTGGGTCTTGGATGAAGATTCCATCTTTGGGATTTTGCATCTCTTCCTTTAGGGAAGCCATGTGTTGACTTTTCTTCTCCCTCTGCAATCTGGGAACCAACAAATGCTCCACACACGCATGTCAACTTTACTTTCCCACTTTTGCCACTCCCTTCTAGAATAGTTTTTATAGTCCTTATTTTTCTCTCCTGTTTCTAATTTTGGGTTAGACTGGCAGTATGGGACATGGTCTACATTTGCCCCACAGTAGTCCTGGATAGCAGCCAGTTCCACTTATCAGACTGCACCTGTATTTCAAGTATTTAAAATACACCTGTACTTCAAGATTAGAACTGTCAGGTGCAAGCAAACAGAACAGCCTCAAGAATGGGTCAACCACGTTTCTTCATTGTTGATCACCAGTTTACAAGGATCTCTTTAGACTATTTGTCTTTCCTTGGGTAGATATAGATTGAAGAGTTTGACCTTAAACATTTCTTTCCCCAAATGGACTCTAAACTAGAATATTTCCCCAAAGGGCCTCCTGTCCTTCAGCCAGTGGTCACAAAAGTGAGCTTCCTTTCTTGTTTTTCTCCTTTTGCTGACTTATAGCAACACAACAGCAACTATTTCAGGCCATTAAAAAACACAGCATACCACACATAATTGTTTCTCCTACAATTTTCTGCAACAACTTTTGGATGTACAGATGTCCCTCATTTAATGACCACTAGTTCAGTGATATGAACTTGTAACTGTATTTACAACTGGATGTCAAAATTCCAGCAGCTGCAGCACCCACAAGGTCACACAGATGTGATTCGGGCAGCCAGCCTACATTTTCATCTGTCGCAGTATCCTATGGTCACATGATAGTGATTTGCAACTTCTGCCAGTTGCCCACAAGCAAAGTAAATGGGGAAGCCAGCAGAAAGTCATCTTTCTTAATGACCCATGATTTTCTTAATTACAGTAACTAGGTACTGCAAGAAGTTTTTATTAAATAGTATGGTCATGTGACATTGCTCTTTATGATTGCATTGCTTAGTGATGGAAATTCCAGTCCTAAATTACCTAAGAACTACCCATAATCTGAAAGTCTTGAAGGTGACTGTATGCCCAATCAGGAGGTTTTACTTGGAAGAATCAAGAAAACTCTAGATCCCTGGGTTACGATAAAAACATTAGTTTTTCTGCTAAGCTTGATTCTGAACTGGCACCTTGCTATTTTTAAAGTCAGGGAAGTTAATTTTTCATGCAAACCTCTACCTGGATTGATGGAGCCAGAAAAATGACAGGGAGTACTAAGCGGCAATGCAGACAGGAAATTATAAATGGATAATAGCATTTAATTCCTATGGAAACGCAAATAACTAGATGACAAACATTTGGACTTTGAATCATGTGATCCTGAGAAGATCTGTTGTTCAAATCAAGTTGTATTTTAAACTATTTCAAAAAGTATATATTAGTGGACAAATTTTGCCAAAATTTTAAGGAAACTGACAGATACATAGATTAATAGATGGGTGATATGTATATTATTAATATATACATATGCTCTGATTGAGAAATATAAGAGAGAGAGAAAAGAATCAAGTGAGCTGTCTGTGGAACTGAAGCCATTTACATCCCAACATAACCAAAAGTACTATAATGACTATTGATTTTTTAGAATCAATTTTTTAGATGTGATCTTTAAAAATATCTTGATCCAAGTGATTCTGGGAACCCTTTTTTGCTGAACCAAGCAGAGCCAACACTTTCCTGTTGCCTACCTTCATTTTACACTTTTAAGGTTTCAATTTTAAACAGATTTAACTGGAGGTACTTTTTATTTAAATCAGAAAAATGAGAGACATTTGAGGCAGTAGTCTATAAAACAATTTCCCTATATTAAAGTAAATATATTAAAATTCCATTTTAATGTATCAATAAATTTTAAGGAAAGAGCAGTCAACAACCTTGTATCAATTAATGGTTGATCTTTTTTTTTACATCTATTTGTCTGGTCATAAAATGTCCTTGATTGCTGGCAGAAAGCCCTCAAATATGGAGCCAGGTTTCTATCTTTTGGCAGGAACAGCCATTAAAAGGTTTATTTTTTTGTGTTTTCATCAGCTTTGCCACAGAGGACAGGATGAAGAAAAAACTTTTCTAAGGATCTGAAAATCAAGGTTCATAGGGAAAAGGTGGTAACCAGCCAGAAGAATTTTGCTATTCCTTCGGGATGCTAGTTCCCATTTTTTAAAACCCCATATTCTGAGGCTATGTAAAAGATCCTGCACTTTTCCAATATAGAAAAAACATCCAACCATTAGATATACTACTCTAAGATTACAAAATCGTGCCTGTTGCTTCAAAAGAACAAATACTGCATTTATTTAATGCTTCCATTGGTGACCACTATACTGCTAACGGGGAGATTTCAGTGATCCATTATTTTATTTTGATCTAGAATGCAAGACAGATTATAAAATAAACGTAGCAACAAAACATTGCATCAAAATAAAGGGAAAAGGCTGTCAAAATAAACACGCATCTATCACATTTTACACGGCACTTAAAACCCTGTTTAAAGACAGATATATTATCTTGGATCAGGAAAGTTCCCCTTTGCTAGTACGCTGAAAAATTACAACACACAACCCTGTCCTGCCTGCTGATGGTTATGGAGCTAAAGGGGCTTAGCCCCAAATAAGTTGGGGTGATGTAAAACCTGCTTAGCTTTAGGCTGCAATCCCAGAGCCAAAGAAGGCTCCCTAGCAGAGTTTGAACCATGCTTCACGTTCAGCTTCGGCCACAGTGACAACTAGGGGAATCCGGCTGCTTTAACCTAGAATCTAGGAATTGGGAATTACTAAGGTGACCTGAATAGGCTTGCTCTGCCAATCCCCCTTTCTTTCGCTTTCCTACGACCGTCCTGCCGAGCACAGAAGCAAAACCTTAACCCTGCGCGACCACACCTCTGCCGCCTTTGTGGCGAGTGCCGACTGGCTACAATCCTGCAATTCGTTGAGCAGAAACGCCGGTGCGTACCATACGGCTGTCTAGCGTTATATTTAGGGGGTGAAGTAGGTGGATTCTTAATATCCGTGTCCACGCCCTCACCCTCTCCTCCTGGCTTTTCGCCAGCCGGTAAGGCACGGCAGCAGCGGCAGCCACCGGCCGTATTTCAAGGCGCTGTCCATGACCTCATCGCCAATGCAGCCTCCCCTTTTTTTCCGATCCAACTTTTCCCTCTCGCTCCGCGTATGTGTGAACGCGCGCGCGCGCGCGTGTCGTTGAGGGAGAGAAAAGCGCTCCTCTCCTTCTCCCCAGTCAACCCACGCGCACGCGCGCAGATGAAGCTGCTGCTGCTGCTGCCGCCGCCGCACCAAGACCCGGAGGAACAGATTGAGCACAGGCGCTGAAGGAGCGCCACAGCGTCCGCCGCCGGAGCGCAAGGAAGCAGCAGCTGCGGCGGCGGCGGCAGCTGCGCCTCAGACTTTCCCGGGGAAGGTCATTCCCTGACCAGTCGCGTGCCCTTCCCGCGCTTCCCGGCCCCGGCTTGCACCGCCACCCTCGGACCCCCGTCCACTTCCTCGCAGGCGGAGGCGAGCGGTTGTGGGGAATTCGGGCATGCTTTCTGGAACGGCTGTGCCGAGTCTCTTTTGCCAGAGGCTGGAAGGAAGAAGGGCGACGGGTCACTGAGGAAGGTGAGAGAGACTGAGAGAGAGAAGCCCGGCAAAAGGAGCTCAGCGCTGCTTTAAGGGACTAGACGGCGGTTGTTGGCACTTGCCACCAGGCGACCCTTTCGTAGGACTGGAGCGGACTGTCGGAACGGAGACTCAGCCAAGGGACGGAAGATGGCTTCCCCCTCCTCCCCTGGCCCTCCTGGAGGCGGGACATCGCCCCATTCCAGCCAGACACGCCTTCGGCAGGTGGGTGCGCGCTGTAGGTCCCGCGGAGGCAGAGGGTGGCAGGCACTACTACACCCACCCCACCCTTTACTCACACGCATACACAAATCCGCGTAAATATCCACGCTTTCCCATTCCGGGGTTCCGCTTTTATTTACATCTTGGAAGAAGCTACGTTGCGATCGGTGGGGATTGGGTTGCAAGGAGGCGCGGTTGGGACGAGACCATGTCGGGTGGCAAGTCCAATGCTAAGGGGGGAAAAAAGGTCCATTTTCTTCAGCTGCACGGGGGAATGAGAATGACCAATTCAGGTTTGTGCGCGCAAGTGCGAAGGAACTGAACGCTTCGCCGCGCAAGGTTATCAGACAAGCTTGTTGATACCACTTATTCCCTTGTGCTGTTGCACTCTGCAACAGATCAACTGTCAAACGACCATCTTCTGTTTCAGCTCTCCCTGCTTATATAAAATTCCTTAAGATTCCTCTCGGCATCATTTTGTGCCAAATTTCATAATAATTAATGCCCTGCCCTTCAGTCATATCAAATGAGTGTTCTAGCCTTCATGCTACCCTATACTAAGGAGAGAGAAAATTCCATGTTGTTTGCTGTAGATGAATAGTATAGAGAAGTTTTACCCTAGTAAAACCTATAAATGTCATGTGCACAGGAACACCCTGTCATACAAGCATATCTGCATTATTACAATACAGAACATGTCCCCATTTAAACAGTATGCAAAGATCTCTAGACAACATGTTGCCTGGTTATTTAGTATTACTTATTTTTCTGCAGAGACTGATGTACTTACTATATGTAGGTACAGAATTTCATACAGCAATACCACACAGCAATTGCTGCATCCTCCATCTAAATGACATCATTTATCTATATAACATTCATGCACATTTGCTGCCTAGCTCAGAGATTATGCAAAATACAGGATGTGTGTGTGTGTGTGTGTGTGTATGTATGTATGTGTATATGTGTGTGTATATATACACACACACATATACATACATATATACATACACAGACACACAGACACACACACACACACACACACATATATGTTTTCTGAGGTTTTCGCGGGTGTTTGTATGTAGATCTTTGGTCATTCGGGTTTTTCCCCACGTAAAATTGGAGGTATCAGGGCAACCTTTCGACAAAATCTCATCTGTCATCCTCAGGCTGGTGACTTCAGCTTCGTTCTTCTGGGAAGGGTATGGCTGACTGATGAGAACAAATGAGTTTGAAATGGCCATATCAGTCTCCCTTTAATTCTTTGTTAGCAATCCAAAAAATTTACAGAAATAATGAGTTGTCACAGTTGTGACTACAGCCTGTGGATGCCCTTAGGTTAGGCTGATACAGGCAATAAAATTTGGCCCATATTTGGGCCTTGCAAGGTATTCTAAAATACTTAACAGATACTATATATATACCATATCACATTCAGTGATGACATATGAAAAGTTCCATTTATCTCATCAGGAAACATAATTCATATTACTACTGCTTTCCCCTAGTAAGCAAAGAGACAACATTCTAGTACATTTTTCCCAGCAACAAAATATTGATAGCATGTATGTCAAATGTGATGTTACATAATATTTATATGTTATTGAGGTATAAAAGCCTTATTTTGAAAGTGACACCGTTTTGCCGGAGGGTACAGTTTCAATAAATAACCCTGGGAAGGAAGGAAGGAAAATATAACATTTAATTGTCATAAAGCTCTGTGTGATAATACAGAGATACATTCCATGGTGTGTTACCGAGTGATACAGAATGCAGTTCCACTGTATAGAGCAGAATAGTGCTGCAGTTTGAGCATTTCAGAATTGTGATTTTGTATGAAAATGGAAGAAGCACCCAAAAGTCAGTTCCACACTGGGAAAATGCAAAGGAGCACATGTTATAGTTCACCTGAAATGTATTTTATCATACATTTATAATACAAGGGAGTAAGACTAGCTCCATCTCAGCCTGGATTCAGTCATCAGTAAATAATGTGAAGAATGAGAGGGATGTCATTTAGCAAGTAGCTTGAGCTGCAATATCAGCAAAGGAAGCTAAAATGATTTCAGTGATGGTGCTAAAAAGTTTAGCACAATAATTTCAAAGATTATCTATTAATGCAGTGTCATTTAGTCTTTTATTTATTTTTTTAAAAAATCAGCATTGAACTTTTTAGGGGGTTTGTTTTTAATTTTTATGATTGCAGATATTTTATATGTACAATTCATTTTCTTTGTACATAAATTTGTATTGCCTCTAAATTTGATTCTGTTTTATATCTAAATTATGAGCTGAACCTACCCTTCTGTTGTCTTACTTTCCTTTTGGCTTTTTTCTTAGACTGATAAGCTGTGTCATGGATAAAGGTAATGTCTAGCAATGTGATTTGAGAGATAATGAATTTGGTTTCCAGTGCCATCTATTAAATTATCTAAAATGAATTTGTCTGCTGCAGTGAGCAAAACCTTGCAAAATACTATTAGGATTCTAATAGGAACCACATGGCTTTAGTATCTCTCTCTCTCTCTCTCTCTCTCTCTCCCTCCCTCTCTCTCTCTCTCTCTCTCTCTCTCTCTCTCCCCTCCCCCCCAATAAGGGTAACATAAAAATGTGCTACATCAAATTCTGAAAAATGTAGAACAATGTATACTTGTACTATATATTAACACTTATCAAAATGTATCTGTCATATAAAAATCTTAATCAAATTGTATGCTTTTGGTTAAGGAACAATTATGCAAAGTGATGCACATTTGGAATTACCAATTAATTATTTTCATTCTGTACTCTTTTGCAGTACATGAAACTGAAAGACATATACCTTTCAGAGAGTCCTGCAATCGCTTTTGTATGTATATGTACATATAAGGGCTTGCTAGCATTGTTTACCTGTCTGATGTCACTTCATATACCAAAACTACTTCCAAGTTCAGATTTTCAAAAGCATACTCCCACTTCTTATTATATCTAGATTAATTTAAAATATGGAATATTCTGGAAATGAATAGAGATACTTAGGGTGTTGTCCCTTCCTGCATTCACAGCAGTTGTTTACTTTAGATTCACTGAAGTATTTATTTTTCATGTAAAACATTTTTAAAAACATTTGCAGTGAAATTTGTAATATACAGTTATTCTGTATGCTATCTGACAATAAACTATTGACAATGTACTTACTGCAAAGGTTTGAAATTCAGACAGACATTAAGTTCAGATATTTTCTTGAATAACGAACATTTAACTCTACGGAAGGTCAAAATCATAACTCTAGTCATTTTTTATTTCTCTGCTTTTTTTGTTTCAGAGTCAGCTAGAAAGACTCTACTTCCAATAAAGTCACTCCTAGTTTATTTTTAGTAAGAAGAAAACTGAATAAAATTTATTCTGAGTTTGTTTTTCAGTCTCAGGACTTGTGAAATAAAATATAATGAAGTATAAAACTGAGTTTAAAGATCTTGGTTGGTTGGTGTCTATTTCAGTTTCATAAAATTTACAAGAGAGACAGTTTATATAATTAGTAATTTTTCAACTTTATCATTCTAAATTGCTGGTAAAGATCTGCATTTGAATACTGCATATATTTTTCCATGTGCAATGGGTTTTTCATTTTACTAATGCAGCATGCAGCAAATTTCAGATAGAACTCTGGATCGTATAGTATATTCAAATCCATACCTCTGCAATTCATACCTAGTAATATAATATGCTATTTGTCTGCATTTCCCCCTCTTGTGCCTTAACTGGCTTGCTTCTTAAACTAATATAATCTGGTGAAGTCCTCTTATAGACTTGCTCTAGTGACACATTATCAAAAGTCTACCTATTTATTAAAAATAGGTTCATCATCTAGTTTGTTAGGAGGTTGGAGACTAATTAATTAGCATTAATTTTAATGTTTAACATAATTGACTTTAAAAGTTTATGTGTATCAAATCACATGCCTGTTCTATAATAGAGAAGCAAATAGACAAACCATTTATCACTTTTAGATGCAAACGTATTATTTTTAATCTCATCTTTAAATTTTTTTCTACATAATTCAAGGCAATGAACACACCTAATACTCCTTCTTTCTCCCTTTCCCCCCACAACAATAACCCTGTGAGGTAGGTTGGGCTGAGAGAGAGTAACTGACGGAAAGTTACTTGGCTGGCTTTCATGCCTAAGGCAGGACCAGAAGTCACAGTCTCTTCTACTTTATAGTTTGATACCTTAATCTTATTTTACCTAGACTAAACTGACTCTAGCTTTCTGAGCTGTACCATAAATTATATATATTAATCAACAGTCCACCTTGACTCTACTGTTTATGAGAAAGTCATCAAATATAAGATTTTCAGTGAGGAAAAAGCTGATTTTCATATCTGACTCTTTCTGAATGGCTTTATTTGCTTAAGCGTGGATTATTGAATTATAGTTACATGATAATAATAGTTTTATTAAATTTATATGCTTCCCATATAAACCTTAATTGGTGTTTGTCTGCCATTATTTTTATTCCTTTTGTCACATCACCTTTTAACTGAAGTTATTTGAACATAACATGATTATCATTTTGCTGGTTAATAACTGAAATACAGATATTTGCTCATTCGGTCATTGACCTTGGGTTTCTTTAACCCAGACGCTTTATGTTATCTTTGTAGCATATGTTTAGGTAAAGGTAAAGGTTCCCCTCGCACATGCGTGCTAGTCGTTTCCAACTCTAGGGGCCGGTGCTCATCTCCGTTTCAAAGCCAAAGAGCCAGTGCTTGTCCGAGGACGTCTCCGTGGTCATGTGGCCGGCATGACTAGACACCAAAGGCGCACGGAACGCTGTTACCTTCCCACCGGAGTGGTCCCTATTTGCATTTTTACGTGCTTTCGAACTGCTAGGTTGGCAGAAGCTGGGACGAGTAACAGGCGCTCACTGTTACGTAGCACTCAGGATTCGACCCGCCAAACTGCTGACCTTCTGATCGACAAGCTCAGCATCCTAACCCACTGAGCCACCGCGTCTCTTCATAGCATATGTTTAAAGGGATTTAAATCATATTAATATTCAGTATGCTGCACAAATCTTGAACTTAGAATAAACCATAGTTAATGCAAATACTCTCCCTCACATTGTATCCCGGGCAAGTTTCTAGTCTACTTATCTTTAGTTGCTTCATTTTCTCTTTACCTGTTTCCAATTTTTCTTCCCACCTTTGTAGGTACTTAAGATATGTGTATATGTATCATACTTGGAGCAAAGATATTATGGATAAAGTTTCTAAGCCAAACTGGACTACCTTCAATTAAAATAAAAATTTTGGAACTGATTAAACAACATGAAATGATAGCCAATACAAAGATGGTTGGAATGCTGCCAGAGAAGCTGCTGGATAATCTGAATTTTTTTCAGTTGCTTGGCAGCGAATAATTTATCCATAGTTTCTTTATACTGGTTCAAACATCTTGTGTAAACATGCTGAATGACCTGACTGGAAGCTAGTATTTTTAAAACTGTATTTTAAAGGATTTGTTATTCTTTTTGGGAACAATCAATTAAATTTTTCTAAAGCCTTTCAACATTATAAGACTCCAAAATTTGTTTTCTTTGCTTTTTTAACATACCTGTTTCATAAAATAACTAAAATGTGTGGCTATGTAACCTCTTTTGGAGGACACACTTGCCTCGAATGGTGAATTTTTCAGGTGGCTGAATGACAGTAATAAAGACAGCAAAGTCAGGTGGTTTTTGTCCAGTAACAAACCAAGGTAGAACATTGCTCAAAAGTGAAAATAGAAATATTGTCTTGCTTTTGCTTAGCTAGCTTATGGTTGCCAAGTGTTAGCAGGTGAGAACTGTGAACTTGGCATTGAGGCTTTATTCGCTGTATTTGGAGTTGGAATGCTTGGTAATTGTAAGGCGCACTTGAAGGCTACATGCTGAAGTTGAAGCCAGTGGCTATGGACTTGAACCAGGGGATCACGCCCACCAATGCTTGTTGGCTAGTGATGCACACATTTATCTTGCTTGTTGATTAGAACAACTCAACAGCATCATCTCAACCTTTGCTTTGAATGAAACTTCTGCACAGGTAGGGAAGTTTACATAACAGCAGAGTAATATTGCTTGAGGTGCTACAGTGCTGACTGGGCTGATAATCAAATTGCTTTGATAAAGATTTGTACAACTTTACATGTATAATAACAAGTAGCAGAGAGTTGGGCCAGGTACACAATTACTTTCACATGACATTTCCGCAGGCTGTTTGCAGAACACTGATGTCTTATATGGAATATACTCAAGAAATACTGCCCTGCATTTTCCTGGCTACTGCCTAATCTATTAATATAAGAGCTATCATTCATAAAGTAATTGGATAGTAAGCTAGATGGTAAGGTTTGAACTGGTTATGCTCCTTAAAAAAAATTTGTGTATGTGGGCTTTCAGTTTTGATTCGATGACTCTGTAGACAAGTCCCTGCAGTTTTCATGACAAGGTTTTCTGAAATGGTTTGCTATTGTCTGCTTCTTAAGACTGAGAGAAAGTGACTGGCCCACTTAATTGGTTTTGTGCCTAAGGTGGGATCAGAATTCACATTCTCAGTTTCTAGACTGATGCCTTCACCACTAAACTGGCTCTCTTTAAGAGATGAATTGACTAGCGAATGTAGAATTAGAAATAATCACTCTATTCTATCCTGAATTGGATTAGCTTTATGATTAATCGTATTAATCAGATTCTTCAGTTTCTTATTAAACTTTTCTTGAAAATAAATATGGGCATTTGCTTAAGTTGTGTTATAGAAGATAGTATTGGAAAGAATTGTTTTGCATATATGTACCTTAACGCAGCCTTCACCCATTCTCTTTTAACTTTGTATTTTATATTGGTGTGATTTTAAAATGCCCTGTAAACCGCCCTGAGTCCTTCGGAAAGGGCGGTATATAAATCTAATAAAATCTAAATCTAATAAATCTACCCTTTTTTATTTGATTGTCGGCCTTCTAAGAAGAAACTTCTATTGAACTCTGTATCATGTGAGGAGCCTCTGGTACTATTGATTGAGCATCCTATTACCAAATGGAAAAATTTCTAGAGTGATAAATGTGGCTGAAGATTTTATTCTTTTTTGAAGGTGTAGGTGCAAATGAAACTGTGAAGATTTAAAAAAAAGGGTGTCAAGATGTATTATCTTTTAACAGTTCATGTTGTGGGTGACTTGCCATGACCTCACTTGCACTTTACCACAACACAATCATGCTCTGACAATGCCACTCTTTTCCCTGTAAGTTATCATTAGGTATACCAGATTTAAAGTAGTTGTTTCCTCTTAAGATGATACCAGCTCACCACGGCTTCAAGATGTGTAAAATCTTACACGTTGTTATACGTTACTTATATACCTGTAAATGAGGCTTGCTGACTTGCTGACGATGAGTGTTGTGTCTGTAGATAGTTGCAAACATGTAAATAGCAGGTTGCAAAGAAGGTTCTTTGAAGCGGGAGATTCTGGTGCAACTATTGGTTAAAGTTGTAAATAAGCGGGAAAATAGCGATTGATGATTGGTTACAGTTTAAACAGTTCTAGTATAAAAGCTTGAAACATTTGACAGTTGTCAGTTGACTTATGTGTATTGAATAAACTCTTTCATTGTGAACCACTCTGAGTCATTGTCTACCTGAACCAAACAACTGGCGACGAAGGTGGGATAGACGGCAGACCAGAGTAGGTTCGGCGGAACAGCTGCGCATAGGCGGCAAATTTGAAAAGAAGTCACAGTCAACCACAAGCGGCCGCGGCGGAATCAACAATCCTCTGAATGGCGCAAATCGGGTCCTTGAAAGAATTCGACCCAAGCTTCCCAGAGTACTGGGAAGAATATGTAGGACAGGTCGAAGGGTTCCTGCTTGTTAACGGGATAACGGATGACCGAAAAAAGGCGGCAGCTTTACTGACCATATGTGGCACACCAGTGTATCGGATCGCTGTAGGACTTTGTCAACCACAGCCGGTCTCAAGCGTTCCGTATGCCGATCTGTTAGCCAAGCTAACAGGAGATCCAAACTCTTTTGGCGTCGTATTTTCAAAAAAAGAAATCAGAGACCGGGCGAATCGATCCAAAAATTCGTTGCTGCAGTCAGAGAAGCCGCAGTACGATGCAAGTATGACAACTTGGAAATCAGAATCCGGGACCGAGTGGTACTTGGCTTGCGAGATGAGCATCTACAAAATAGAATTATCGCCAAGCCCACCGGCGATTTGCAAGAAGTACTGGACGAACTATTAACTTATGAATCCACCGGGTATCGCGACCCCCCCCGTAATAGCATGGCTGCATCTGCCGAAATTAATCAAGAAGGCCTTGTGGACTGTGGGGAGGTGGACCAACAATGGGAAGCTGACATCGCCGAAGTCACCAGACGGTTTGGGAAAATGGCGGCAAAACCATCCCGAAGCGACGGGCCTGAACCGAACCGCCGATTCCAAACCTCAACACCGCAACGACAAGCAACCGCGACCCAACGACAATGGAGAGACACCGCAACGAGACCGCGCAACAATGACAACCGATGTGGCAGCTGCGGGGGCAATCATCCCCGTGAAACTTGCAGATTTCGTACCGCCAGATGCAGATTGTGCGGGAAGACCGGCCACATTCAAGCCATTTGCAGGGGTCGTGCACGCGACAATCGCCTACATGAAGTCGACGTTTGGCCCGAAGGTAAGGTAACCCCTTACTATAGTGGCAAAGAGACCCCTAGACCGTGGGCTAAATTTCCGAACCGTGGGGAGGTGGCGCGAGTCAATCATAGTAGGAAGGAAAAAATTAATAATTTTCCGGAAGGAAAATTAAAAATTATAGTACAATTGCAAGGGGTTCCTTGCAAAATGAAAATAGATTCTGGGGCCTCAGTGTCCATAATATCTAGTGAAACTTTTAAAAAGATTGAACAAATAAGTGGCAGAAAAATTCCACTTAGTTCAACCAAAATCCAATTGACCGACTTCCAAAAAACCCCAATAAAAATTAAAGGGAAAATTACCCTTAGTGTTAAATATAAGGGGTTTAAGGGAGCTTTAGATTTAATAGTTACTGAAGGCCATAGGACCAGTTTGATAGGCCTTAACTGGTTTCCTGCCCTGGGCATTTGGATAGGGGGAATAAACACAGTTATTAAAAATAAGACCCTCGAATCAGTCTGCGATGAATTCGCAGACGTATTCGATGGGTCTTTAGGTAAATATAAAGGGCCCCCAATTAATTTTAATTTGGATCCGTCGGTTAAACCCATCCGGCTTAAGGCCCGAAGGGTGCCTTTCGCCCTTAAGCAAAAAAATCGAGGCCGAGCTCGATAAGCTTGTAGGCCAAGGCGTCCTAGAACCAGTCGAGGGTGGTTTGTGGGAAACGCCGATCGTCACACCCCTTAAACCTAATGGGGATGTGAGGATCTGCGCTGACTACAAAGCCACCCTGAACCTGGGACTGAAAAAACACGCTTACCCGGTCCCGACGGTGAAGCAGGTCCTCGCCACGATACAGGACGGCGCCATATTTGCCAAGTTAGACTTGGCGCAGGCGTACTTGCAATTAACTGTTTCTGAAGAGGCTGCTGAAGCTCAAACTATAGTTACCCACAAGGGGGCGTTCCGAGTCCACAGACTGCAATTTGGTATTGCAGCAGCTCCAGGCATCTTCCAAGAGGTGATGGAGAGGACCTTAAAGGGCATACCTGGTGTATGCCCTTATTTTGATGATGTTCTGATAGCTGGAAGAAATGAAGAAATATTAGCAGAGCGTCTGGAACAGGTATTGGAAAGGTTTAGGAGGGCTGGACTTAAATTAAAAAAGGAAAAATGTTGTATTGGGGTTAAGTCCACTGAATTTCTAGAATTTAGGATAGACAAAAATGGAATTCATCCTACCCCTGATAAAATCAAGGCAATTAAATTGGCACCAGAACCAAAAAACAAGGCTGAATTACAAGCCTTCCTTGGATTAGTTAATTTTTACCACACATTCGTGCCACACAAAGCTGCCATAGCAGAACCTCTTCATAGACTTTTAGATAAAAAAACCCCGTGGCAGTGGCTTGACAAACATAGAGTTAGTTTCCAAACATTAAAAAATATTCTTTCTAGCCAATCAACAGTAACCCATTTTATTGAGAATAAACCAATTTATTTAGCTTGCGATGCTTCACCTTATGGTGTGGGGGCTGTTATCAGCCACTTGGACAGTCATGGTGTTCAAAAGCCAATCGCATATTATTCCAGGACGCTTACTAAAGCAGAGCGGAATTATGCACAGATTGATAGGGAAGCATTAGCAATCGTGGCAGGAGTAAAAAAGTTCCATGATTACCTTTATGGTAGGAACTTTACCATACTCACTGACCATAAACCATTATTGGGACTGTTTACCACTGATAAACAGACACCCCAAATAATGTCGCCCAGAATGCTGAGGTGGTCAATTTTCCTCTCAGCATATTCATTTTCCCTTCAACACAGACCAGGCAAGGAAATGGGACATGCAGACGCCCTTAGCAGACTGCCATTAAACAACACTGAGGAAGACCCTGCTCCTGTGGGACAAATAATGTCTTTACAGGACATTCCTGAATGCCCCTTAACTGCTAAAGATATAGCTGAGGCAACCAATAAAGACCATATCCTAAAAAGAATTATGGCCTGGGTCCTTAGTGGGTGGCCAAGTACTAACCCGGATGCCAAGTACATTCCATATTTTAGAAGAAAGGATGAACTATCATCCCATTTGGGATGTGTTCTGTGGGGAAACCGTGTTGTCATTCCTGAAATCCACAGATCTACAATTTTATTCTAACTACATGAGGGTCACCCTGGAATAGTACGTATGAAGGCATTGGCTAGAAGTCACTTATGGTGGCCAGGACTTGACAAGGACATTGAAGAATGTGTTTCTAATTGTTATTTGTGTCAGCGTTCTAGACCTGAGCTGCAACACACACGTACTCATAAGTGGGAGTTGGCCAGGAATCCTTGGTCTAGGATTCATATTGATTTTGCTGGACCTTTCCAAGGGTTAACCTTTCTAGTAGTAGTGGACAGTTTCTCTAGATGGCTAGAGGTAGTACCCGTCAGTTCAATGACTTCAGGTAAAACAATACAAGTCTTAAGGGGCCTCTTTGCCACTCATGGGTTACCTGATGTAATTGTGTCAGATAATGGGCCCCAATTCACCTCTGTTGAATTCCAGGATTTCCTCAGGGCCAACTTGATTAGACACACGACATCAGCACCCTTCCACCCGTCCACCAACGGCTTGGCTGAACGCAACGTGAGAACCACCAAGGACGCATTAAAGAGAATCATCCGTGGCGATTGGCACCAAAGACTGGCAGAATTCTTGCTGACCCAACATACGACCCCTTGCACGGCTACCGGAAAAAGCCCAGCAGAAATGAGGTGGGGAAAAAGATTAACCACCAAACTGGACAGGTTACATCCTGACAGACTACCATCAAGTGCTGAACCGGACATTCCAAACAGATCATTCAAAATTGGGGACCTAGTCTGGGCCAGGAATTATGCACAAGGGGACAAATGGGTCCCAGGGGTGGTCACTGAGATAATGGGACCTTTGTTTTACACTATTGAGGGGGAAGGGAATAGGGTTAGCAAAAGACATATAGATCAGCTAAGGAAGAGAACTATTGGTAGCATGCCAGTTGATGGGGATCAAAGTATACACGGGGGGAACATTGCATCATGGCTTATTGATAACAACCTGCCAGTTAGTGGGGAAGCAGAAATTCAAACCAGTCCGTCCACAGCTAACCAACAACAACACAGTCAAATTGACTGGGAGCTGCCCCCTTTGAGCAGGCCCGCATTAGCTGAACATCAACATCAAACACAACAACAATCACAACTTGTTAGCAGAGAAGCATCTGAGCCAATTATTCAAGAGTCCAGATCCACCAGTGTAAGCCAGCCAAGCAGACAATCTGATAGCGATGACTTAGGTATCCAAAGCAATAGATATCCATCAAGATATCCATAGGCCACCCAAATACTTAAGAGACTATGTCAATAAATAACAACAACTGGGGGGTAAGGGGTGTTGTGTCTGTAGATAGTTGCAAACATGTAAATAGCAGGTTGCAAAGAAGGTTCTTTGAAGCGGGAGATTCTGGTGTAACTATTGGTTAAAGTTGTAAAGAAGCGGGAAAATAGCGATTGATGATTGGTTACAGTTTAAACAGTTCTAGTATAAAAGCTTGAAACATTTGACAGTTGTCAGTTGACTTATGTGTATTGAATAAACTCTTTCATTGTGAACCACTCTGAGTCATTGTCTACCTGAACCAAACAATGAGATTACAGATGTACTTTGCCAAATCCTGGGAATGGTGGGAATGCCATCACACTGACTATTTTCTTCCAGCATTTGTACTTTTGTTTTTTGAGTTCCTTTCATATCTATTGACTGCTTCTATTGCTTTTGAAACTATTTCCAGGCTTCCAGGAAAGGAGGATAGACTTATCATTTTATCTGGGGAAAATAAGTTTATATGGGGTATTCCACTTTGTTTTCTAAACTCTATCTTTACCTTAAAATAGAGCAGTTCCACTCATTTCAGCTTCCAGAAAACAAGGTGGGATGTTGAATCAGACTTTTGTTACTGAATTGCCAGTTTACTTCCCAAGTTCACTTTTTGATTCTTTACCAATAGCTAGTCAATTTCAATTTTCCAGCTTCTTAGAACTTGGGACTTACTTGCACAAACAAGGCAGGACTTAAGTGTTCTTTCTGGATATATTTCTGCCCTATTGTCTTGCCATATCTTTATTTTAGCTTGGAAGATGCTAAAATGAGATGTGGGAGAAGGGATAGATAAACTGAATGAGTGAAACCGGGCCCACTCTAGTCCTGCTTTTTGGATGTTTTCCTCATTAACAGGTAACGGAACCAGTATCGGAGCAAGAGGAAAAAAGCAATAAACTTTCCTATGAAGAGTGGCACAGTATCAGTCAGCAGTGATTCAGAAACGGCACAGAAGAGACAGGATAAGAGGTTGGCAGGGGGGACAGTACATGTTATTCCGGCATTGTTTGGGGTGACAAACAGTTAGCCCTCTAATTCAGTATTGGTCAAAAGCCTACAAAATAAGCAGAAATATACTCTATATATCAATAATATATGAAATGCCTGTCAGGATTTTATATAATAAAATGCATTTAGCTCATTATTGAGAAAATATTTTAAGAATCATTGCATTAAATTTAAGTTTTTCTTCTCTTTCCCATTCTGTTTCCTTCAGTATTGTATCTTTATAATTAAAAATCTAAGGCAAGATTATCTTTTTGTAAACATTTGTACAGCTTTTCACTAAAAATAAAAGGATTAAAATCCTATAGTTTGTCAGACAAAGGGTTATATAATTTTTGAGAGCTGGTGTGGTCCAAGAGATTTTTGAAAGTGGGAAATTAAGTTTTAAATTCCTTCTGGACAATGACCATAGAGAAAACTTTCCAACTTCAGTATTCAAACCACTTTTATTCTGTTTTAGTTTTTTAACTCTGGATTGATTCAAAAAGTTGCTTATATGCCTGGAAAAATTTTTTATTCAGAATTGGGAGATACCACAATTTCCAGGAATTCCCCCTGAAACTTCCATGTTTTCATGTCACATCTCACATTGTTTTGGAAAATCAGCTTTCAGGTGGTTAGAGAGGCTTCAGTGCTGAAAAAGTAGGGAAACTAATTCATGAGTTCTTTTATATCAAAGACAGACTTCGGGTTTGGAAAATCTTTTTTAAATTATTTTCTTGTTAACAATTGTAATGCACAGTAACCATAAGCCTATGCAAAAACACAACATTAATTAATGACATCTGAGCTCAGAAATATGACTGAACCATGTGCTTTAACTTTTTCTTGCTCTCTATGTATAAATCCATTCTGGATTATTTCCTTTGGGTTTCATTTATGTTATTTATTTCAGCTGTATAATTTAGGATAGAACCAGTGATTATTATAGAAAAACTGAAAATCAGAAATCTTTTCTGACCTATTTATCATCTGAGATCTACCAGTGAATTCTGCTATATTTTCTAGTTTTTTCTGATGTGAAATAAATTTCTTATATTTTAAAGTAGGAATATCTTGCCCATCCTCCTGTCATTAATTTGACCTAAGAACAATATTTTCATTAACTCTGGATGAATAAGAAGCTCTTTATTAGAAAGGAAAAGCTTTGACTACCATCAGAAATAACTTTATACTAAATGGATAAAATTATAGTAGATAAGATTACCTGGAACTCTTGGTTAATGTAAGGTAGAAATTGTGATAGAAACATTGGGAAGAACTAAAAAGTATGTGAGTATTTTGTTTGTATTTTTATTCTGTTTTGGCTCAGGGTGAAACAGTGAGTCAAATTAGTAAAAACAATTAGTTTTCACAGTTAAATATATTATATCTAAACAGTTCCAACTATAGAAATCTTTTGGAATGATTTGTGAAAAGTTACATTTTCTTACAGTAAGTTTAAAAAACTATTTACACCTATGCTCAATATAATCCCACTGAATTCAGTGCAGATCACTCTTATGTAAGATTCCACAGGTTTGCAGTCATAGCCATAAAACCTAATGACAAAATGTGAAATTTTGGCTTACTGAATATAATGCATAATCCATAACTATTAAAAAAATGGTAGATGTTTATAAGTTTTAATGCAGTAACATATTGTAGCCAACATATGGGCACGAGTCAATTCCTTTATGTATGAACTATTTGGAAGATTCAAATTTGCAATTAACATATAGATTTCTCTGTAATTTGTCTGATAACATTAAAATAATAGCTGTTTTTGTTTTTCCTACCAACTGCTGGGATCAATTATATGTGCCTGTTCCACATTTTTCTGTTGTTGGTAATCAAATCATGGCTGTGGTTGAGTCCAACAATATGGCTGTGGTTCCCACCCTAAGAGGAATAAAGCTGACTACCCTGACACTGTGCAGTCTGAGAACTTTGTCGAGTATCTTGCACTGCATATTGTATAACTAATTTAGTTTTAAAAAGAGAAGTCTGCATGGTTGTAAAGTACTCTGGCTTATCTGCATGCTTTAATTGCTTCCACAGAATATAGGAGCACAATGAAGCAAGGACTTGAAACTTTTCAATACTAAAGGAATCTTTGTTTACGTAACAAAAGATTCATTCATCAGAAATGCTTGCAAAAGATTAGAGATGAGTGTACGCTATGTTAACCATTTTATTCCAGCTATACTGGAATCAAAGCTATAGCTATACCGCTATAACTAGGGCTCTATGTATAACAGCATCTCTTCTTTAATCTGCATTTTAATGCAAATTTCATGTTGCATTTCCTTGAACACTGGTGGTAAGCAGAGTGCTAACCGGTAGCCAGTGGTAAGTGATTTTGCTTTTTCATTTGTGTCTGCCTCTGTCTCTACCAATCTGTTGCATAACTGAAGGCTTAAAGTGTAGGCTGCCTATCTTGATTTCTTCGCTTTTTGTTTCCCCTCTCATTTTCTTCTCTGGCTAACACATACTAAACACTGATTTGTTTAGCTATTTTCCTTCAAAATTCATACATTTTTAACAACAGTAAAATTTGGACTTGGTTCACTAAGCCTGACTTATTTTATTTATGGCTTTATATTATGCCTGAATCCTGAATTGTGGCTTATTCATATTTTAGTTCTGGTTCGTTCTTTTTATTCCTTTTGAAATCTGGGTACAGAAAAAAAAACCAAACGGAGGAAAAACAAACCCGATGCTGATAAAACAAGAGGTGATTATTTTACTTGTCTTTTTGACTCTTCTTTGCTCAACAAATTACAGTGAATACAAATCCTGTCTTATGCTAAATAAACCATGTTAATTCATTTTCTGATTCTTCATTTTGTTCACCAAATCTGTCACAGAGTGCATGTCTGTTTCAGCCAAAGTTTGAAGCATAAGATTAATAGCTGGTAAATTGGAAGCCAGATTGTTTTTAACCCTTTGTTTGGTGCTTATGTTGAAATGTGTTTAAAATGCCATTCCACTATTATGAAATTATATGACTCTAATCTTTCTTAATTATATTTAGGTCTTTTTGATAGACCTGCAGTCAAAATAAAAATTTTAGTTGTGTTCCCCATCTCCTCAGCAGGCCCTGTGCATGTATATATTTGCTAAACAGCATCTGACTGATCTGGTTGTGTGATCTTTGTAAATTCCTGTCTGATATTAGTATTAGTTTTATTTATTTATTTATTTTATTTTATTTTAATTCCATTTATATCCCGCCCTTCTCCGAAGACTCAGGGCGGCTTACAAACTTAGCAGTAGCCTTCATTCTATGTATATGCCTGCTTATTAGGGCTTTCACACCCACCCCCCCAAGCGGCATTATTACAAAGTCAGCTTAATTGCCCCCAACAATCTGGGTCCTCATTTTACCTACCTCGGAAGGATGGAAGGCTGAGTCAACCTTGAGCCTGGTGGGATGCGAACCTGCACTAATTGCAGGCAGCTGGTGTTACTTAAGGAGGCATTAGCCCACTACTCCACCAAGGCTCTTTTAAATGAGAAAGCATCTATATTTATGTTGGTCTGTTGAGAATATACACAACAGGATAATAGGAAATTATGAAGAATTGATCTCTTTTAATTACAAAGTAGTAATGTTCTGGCTTTGTGTTGCTCAGTTGCACCTACTGTTCAAAGGTTTTTGGAGCCAGAATTCAACAAAAAAATTTTTCATGTGCCTGAAAGAGATGCTTAGCTCTGGAATTTTCTTTCCACAAAATTTCTCAAAAAATTATTAATTTTTAAATTTATCAATCTACCCATCACTACATGGCAACAAAGAGATAACTAGGTAAATGTTGAAGAACTACACTTTTTTGCATAAATTTTATTAAAAGTTTTAAAGAGAAGATAAAAATAGCAAAAACTAATGCAGAATAAAGAAAAAAATCAGAGAAAGAAAACAAGTGCAGAAAAAAGGAACAGAAGCTTCCAATTTTTGTTGCAGCAAATTTATGTATTACAAAGATATCTCTTACTTTATGGTTACTAAAATAGCTCTCATTTTTTGTAATCTTCTAATTATCAAAACCACAAATCACAAGTACCTTTTTTTCTGTTTTATGCAAAAAGTTTATAAAGGACTTCTAGACAGCCATAAATGTAGATGTCTTTTCTTTGACCAAGGAAGTCAATTTAGTCATCTCTGCAAATTCTGTCATCTTCACTGAACATTCCTCTGTTAATGGATAATGTTGAGCATATAATAATCTCTCTGTAGTGGTCATATACATAAACAAAGCTCATTTTTCTAGCTATCTGTCCATTAGTCAAAAGGCCAAGAGAGATTCTCAGATGACCATTGCTCCCCATCACCCCAGCCTGGGGCCTTAGCTGGTGCCAAACTCTAAAACTGGCTGAGCACATCTTTAAGAGGGGAACCCCCCACTTTTTGGAGTCAGCCAGGCCTTGGTGATGTATGCCAGGTTGACTTGCTCCTTGCCAATAACTTCTTGGACAAGGAGATCTTTATTCTTGACTGACCTAGCATTCACCAGCAGCAGCCAAACCCCAAAACCTGAGTGTCTGCTGTCTGTTGGCACTGGGAGTGAGCTCTTTCTGTCATGGTCAGATCATGCCCTGCTGTCTCTGAGGTTCTCCTATGCTGCTCCCATCCTCAGGGTGGCAAGACCCATTTGAGCATCTGCCCCTGGCAACTAGTGGACCTGAATGGGTTGGAACTGGGATATCTCAGGGCTTTGCTGTAATGGTCCTGCCAAAGCTCTGATCATGTCCTGGAACAAAAAGGTGTCCGAAGCTTTGGATAGAATTGCGCCTGTGTGGCTTCTATTGACCCATTGCTCCCAATGCTCCCTATCGGTGACAGAGGAGCTGCATGTTCTGAAAAGGACTAAGGGATGAAGCCGACAAGATACAATTAAAGCTGATATTAAGATCTACCTCATGGCAGAAATAGCAGTGATTGTTTCCCTGCGCTTATTACATCGGCAGAGTGTCACCTGGTAGCTCTGTTCAGGATCACCTGGGTCCCTCCTGGGACCTTCAGGGTTGTGCAGAGAAATTTGTGAAACACCTGATGGACAAAGTTGCTCAGATTCGTTCCCAGTTGGAACCCATGTCTGGTGTAGGTTCATGCATGATGCCTCGGGAAAGGTTGTAAAGTTTGATCCTGTTGGACTTAATGATGTGGACAAGGTCCTCAGTGCTGTCAGTGCAATCACCTGTCAATTAGATCCCAGTCCCTCCTGGCTGATGAAAGCCTACAGAATGGTGATAGCCAGGTAGATTCAGGCAGTGATAAATTCATCACTGCAGGAGGGGATACTTCCAGGATCTTTTGAGGAGGCCCTGGTTCATCTTCCTCCTCAAACCCCCCCCCCATCTTTTGATCCCACATGTCTGGACAATTTCCGTTCAGTCTCCCACCTTCTCTTCTTAGGGAAGATGATAGAGAAGATAGTTGCTTAGCAGCTTCAGAGCATCCTGATTGAAAGAGATTATTTAGATCTCTTCCAGTTTGGTTTCAGGCATGATTATAGGACAGATCAACATTGGTTGCACTTGTGAATAATTTCTTGGAGAGAGTGGGATGAGCATCCATCCTTGCTCTCCTTGACTTCTCAGTGACTTTCAGTATAATTGAGCATGGCATCATTTTGGGCTGGTTGTGATATTGGGCTGGGGGCAGCCTCTTGAGCTGACTGGGTTCCTTTCTCCAAGGCTGGTCCTAATTGGTTTGATAGGGAGTGAAAGTTCAGTGCATGGCTGCTCCTTTGTGGTGTGCTATAAGGCTTTGTTGTCTCCACTGCTTTTTAACATCTACATGAAGCTGCTGGGTAAGCTCATTCGCTACTATGGGATGATACTCAAGTTTACATCTCGATCCCAGCTGACACAAGTGATGTTGTCATTTGCCTTTTGCAGTGCCTGGAGGCTGTGGGAGTCTAGATGGGGGGGAACAGACTTCAGCTGAAGCCTGGTAAGACTGAGTGGCTTTGAGTGTGTGGAGCTTCCCATTCCAGACTTTTAACATCTTTTTAGACTGGATGGGGTTGGACTATCTCAGACAGATCTAGTGTGCAATCTGGGGGTTTTCCTGGACTTGACACTCCTGCTTGTTGAGCAGGTGGCAATCATGGCTAGGAGAGCCATTGTGCAATTTTGTGTGTTATGTCCTTTCCTGGACTGGGAGTTCCTGCGCTCAGTCACTCAAGCCCTGGTCATCTTATGGTTGGACTATTGCAATGTGCTCTACATGGGGTTACCCTTAAAGACTATCTGGAACACAGCAGGGTGGGCAGTTCTTGGGGGTCCTAGGATGGCCTATAGTACATCGCTGTTCCGCAAACTACAGTGGCTGCCAGTTTGCTTCGGGGTCCAATTCAAGGTTGATTATTACTTTTAAAGCACTGCCTGGCATGAAATCAGCTCTCTGAGAAACTGGCTCACCCTGATGGGATTAGTCCACCCCACCTACGCTGGCAAAAAGGGCATGCTGCGGGCCCATCAGCCAAGGAATTTCAGCTGGCAGGGTTTGGAAGAAAAGCCTTTTCTGCCATGGCTCCTGCCCTGGAATATCATGCCCCTTCAGTTGAAATCCATAGTCACCCTTTTGTTCTTCCAAAAGGTCTTGAAGGCAGGGCTGTGCCAACTAACCTGGGGCCCCAATGGGGTGTGGAACTTTGGCGTAGATAATAACCCACCTCCACTCTCTGTGTACTTTGCTCCCTCCCTCTCCATCCTGTATTAAAACAAATTAAATTGTTTTAATCGAATTTAAATTTATGTTCCTTATTGTTCTAATGTTTTATGCATTTTAATTGAATATCTATAGGCCACCTAGAGTTCTCTTTGGTGAGATGGGTGGTGTACAAGTTTAATAACTTGTTTGAAATTATCTGAATTAGTATACATATTTATTTTCAATTTTTTCACTTTCTTACAGGTCCACCAAACATAATATATCCCTTCATAATGTTCACATTTCCAGCATAGATATACATTCTAGACAGTCTGTTTATTAAGCAATACCAACAGTACATCATTTTATAAAATAGAATATAGTGCAAATTTCATTCCTTTCAACTGTATATTTTCCCTTAACCATTTGTATATTATAATCAAAGTTTTTATCCCATTTTATCATAAATTATTACTCTTCCTCTTAAGGTCTCAAATGTCAACAAAAGTTTATATACTTTAGCAATTACATGTTCATCATTTGTACATATCTCTTTTTCAAACTGTTCCTTACACTGTTCAAAGCCATAAAATCTTTTATCCACTTTAAACCATTCTGGTAATTGTACATAAAGGAAAACATCAATAAGTATATCCTTCCATTATTAAATGTTCTCTTTTATTTTACATTTCCTTGATAAAAGACTAAATCTAATTATAGCTGTTTCTGGTTGATAACCAATGCTGAAGAATAAATGGTAGGGAAAGATTGCTTTGGATTTTTAAATAATGGTCTAGAAGACTGAGCAATCAAACAGTAGAAGGTTCCAACTGGTTTCATGATGGGTATGTAATTCAGACAACTAAGAAGCTAGTAGAATGCTCAACTAAGCATTCACAAAGTCTAGGAGAAATACTGGAATGGTGAGATCTTGTTTGGTAGCTAATGTGGGTTAAAACTTAAAAGTTCAGAGCTCTAGAGCCAGAGGTTCAGACTAGTAACCATAAGAGACAAAGGACACGGCTCGACGATGGGCACCCAACAGTATAAAGATCCAAGAAAGTGGGATAAGAGAGTGGCAAGAAAGAAAAGTGGTCTGGGGATCAAGGCTTAAAGTGCCAGAAAGCTCCAGTCTGAGAACGATAGAGGAATGCAGATTCAACTTTGGACAGTTGTTTTCAATAGAGATTGGTAGGTGCGCCTAAGCAGCCACAGCTGAAGGTATGGCTTACTTAGAAGTGTTATTGTCTTGCTTTCTGAGTAGCTAAGTAGATTGCCTTTGCTCTGTCCTTGGAAGTTGATGGTGCATCCTATGGCTAGGCTCCCTGCCAGGACCTTCTCCCTCATTATCTGCATCTGCCCTTAGCTATTCTTTCTCATTGTCTCCTTTCAGTGCTTCAGGTGATTGATTGCCTGCTGGCTTCCAAGGCTGACAAATTGTTGGATCAGATGGTTCAGCCTCTGACTCAATAGAATCAAAACAGACTATAGCACTTATGATTTTCTGGAATACTTGTCTTGAATGGAACATCAGTTCTAGCAATCTTGATCTTTTCTGCCAAACTGGTTCCAATGGCAATGCTAAAGATATTATTCTCTGTTGCAGGCATCTATGCCATGTTTTTCAGGATCTCCTTTATTCACCATCTCATGAAGTTCTGGAATTGTTCCATTTGGAGTAAAGTCTACTGTTGTTGATATTTAGTTGGATCCAGAGAGAATCATTTATGCCAGGAATAGAACATATGATGTCAGACAAACTGAAAGGCAGGTGTGTTTTGTGTAACTGTTGATGGAGAATTGAATTAAATTTATATAGGCTAGATTGCATGTCATTGTTAGCAATAGATTTATGGCTTGTGGAATACCCTTGATTCATCCTGATCAGTGGAAGCTTAATTTCTTTCTGTGGAAAAATGATCTTTCAGCAGTTTTCACCATTTGTGCGTCTTCTTAGAAAATGATGTTATGTAATGCTTTGGATTCAGCTTCAAAAGGCATTTCAAAGGCATGCATACATAGAAAAGTTGCATGTCTGAAACTGTTTGGCAGTTTCATATGTCTTAGAATTCATACAGTGATTGCAGAGGAAAAATATATTTAAATGTTTAAAATTAATTACATTTCTTATGGCTGCCCAGTCCAATAAACTCTGGATAGCTTATACATTCTAAATAAGCAGTTAAAAGTTAAATAAATAAAAAACATACAGTACAGACTAAAAACAGCCATAACAATAAAAGAGGGCAGGAGTCCTTCAACACACTATATATTATGGCTGCTTTATAGAGCTACATGTGAGTGCTATCTCCGTTCTCTTATATTTTCCAAAGGATCTTTTCTGAATTATTTCAGAAATACTGTACTGTTCTATCAATTAGTTTTCCATTCTGTTTGAATGTTATCTTTTCAGTCATAGAAGTGGAATGCCCCATTTAGGCACTGAGTAATGCCCTGCCAGAAGAGGAACCCAATCAAAGAATCTTCAGGTTCACCTTGAAAGATGATTTAATACTGACCCAAAGATGCATTTTTACATGGGTATTGGTGAAATGAACCCATTACTCCCTTTCTTGAATGCTCACATTGGTTGTTACTTTATTTCCAAATTAAATTTAATATGTTGGTGTCAATTTGCAGTGTTCCAAATAACTTGGTACCAACACATCATAAGGTTAAGGTAATTCAAATTTACAATACATCAGTATGGTTAAGGAAATTAAATTTTGTCCATTTCTTCATTGGTTTGCCCATCTTATTACATCTTTCCGAAAAGTCCTTCTCTTGATGGCCCACTTACATAAAAAATTAGTATCATGAGAAGAAATACTTTTTTTCTGTGATGAAGTAGTGTCTTTCCGAAAGAGGTTCATTTGGCATTACTCTATATTAAATGTAAGTATCACTTCCTGCTAATGAGTTTTAACTCCCAGCCATGATATAGACATATCCATGTTGGTTTCTTGATAGCACTATAGTAGTGGTTTGCTTTGTCTTTACCTGATTTTATTTTTTACTTCCTGGTTCAACATGTGGCTCTGGCCTTTCGTATCAATCTCCCACCCAAATATTAACCAGGTCAGACTCCAATATACTTTGATCAGGTAGTATTAGATACTGTATGTGCAGTCACTTCCTACGGCAAGGTAAATGTACCATCTAGAAATTTTGGAGCCTACTCCATCTCTGATCATGATGATTATCTCAGGATTTACAAAAGATTTGTAGAAAGTAATGAAAGTGGAAATTAAATATGTGGTGCTGAGCTAACATACATCCTTTTTCCTCCCATAAAGCTTCAGGAACTAGACTTGAAGGCACAAATATGCACGCGTGTGCATATGCACACACAACCTACTGATAAAGCTTGTAAACATAGTTTATTTATTTTATTTAGAAAGTGTTGTACACCACCCATAATCACTTTCATGTGAGAGGTGGCTATAGAAATATGATAAATAAATAAATTTAAAACTTGATATTTTTAAGGTTTACAAAATGGAATAAAAACCTTGATAAAAATAGTATAAAAAATATAAAAACAAACTTAAAACTTTATAAGATTATAAAATTCCAGCACAAATTTTAAGGATATCCATATTAATTACAGTGTGTATATACAAAGATTATTTATGCATACCATCAATACATTATAAGTAAATCCCTTATTATAACCTTTATGATACAAATATGTAAAGTGTGTATATATATATATATATATATATATATATATATATATATATATATATATATATAATACATAGAGATATGAATAAAAAGCATAAAATACAATGCAATAACATAACAAAATAATAATAAGCAAGAACAAATAATAGTGGCAATAACCAAGAATAATACTAATCTTCATTCATAAATGAGATGAATTGTCAGGCACAAAGAATTAGGACCATCCATTAGATTGAAGCATAGAAGATTTATTGAAGTTTGTACACAAGAATCTAGTCTACACTAAATTTGTGCCAGATAAGGGCCAATGTAATTCAGGAGGTGTTGGAGTTGGATCACTTGTAGCAGTGTAATGACTCTTAAGCTAATCACATGTTTAACTCTGCTACTCCAACTTTGCCAGCTCTTTTCCTACATAGATAGAACAAATAGAGGCACCAAATGGGCATCCTAGGAAGAAACATCAGTGTCATGGTTAGCTTAATTAAGATGAAGCCCTGGTGAAATTTTAGATTTATAATAAAGGACAGGAAGGATGATAGCACATGCCTATTTGGAAAAACCCCTTCATGGATTACTGCCTTGTCGTGGCGAAGGGGCTTGCGTAATTCAGTGAAGCTACGAGCTATGCCATGCAGGGCCACCAAGACGGACAGGTCATAGCAGAGTTCTGACAAAACATAATCCACTGCAGAAGGAAATGGCAACCCACTCCAGTATCTTTCCCATGAAAACCCTATGGACAGTACCAAAAGGCAAAACGATATGATGCTGGAAGATGAGCCCCCTCAGGTCAAAAGGCGTCCAATATGCTACTGGGGAAGAGCAGGGGGCTAGTACTAGTAGCGCCAGAAAGATGAAGTGACTGGGCCAAAGCCAAAAGGACGCTCAGCTGTGGATGTATCTGGTGGTGAAAGGAAAGTCCAATGCTGTAAAGATTTTTTTCTCCATAAGAACCTGGAATGTAAGATGCACGAATCAAGGTAAGCTGGACGTGGTCAAAAAAGAGATGACAAGACTGAACATCGACATCTTAGGAATCAGCAAACTAAAATGGACAGGAATAGGTGAATTTAATTCAGATGACCATCAGGTATACTACTTTGGGCAAGAATCCCTCAGAAGAAATGGAGTAGCCTTCATAGTCAATAGAAGAGTAGGAAAAGCAATACTAGGATACAGTCCCCAAAATGACAGAATGATCTCAGTTCGAATCCAAGGCAAACTATTCAATATCACAGTAGTCCAAGTCTATGCCCCAACCACCAGTGCTGAAGAGGATGAAATTGACCGGTTCTATGAAGCCCTACAGCACCTTATAAAACTAACACCAAAAAATGATGTCCTTATCATTATGGGGGATTGGAATGCTAAAGTAGGAAGCCAAAAGATAACTGGAATAACAGGCAAGTTTGGCCTCGGAGTACAAAATGAAGCAGGGCACAGGCTGATAGAATTTTGTCAAGAGAATACGATGGTCATAGCAAACACTCTTTTCCAACAACCCAAGAGACGGCTCTACACATGGACATCACCATGTGACCAGACGGTCAACACAGAAATCAGATTGACTATGTGCTCTGCAGCCAAAGATGGAGAAGCTCTATACAGTCAGTAAAAACAAGACCAGGAGCTGACTGTGGCTCAGACCATGAGCTTCTCATTGCAAAGTTTAGACTTAAACTGAAGAAAGGAGGGAAAAGCACTAGGCCACTCAGGTATGAACTAAATCATATCCCTGACAAATATACAGTAGAGGTGACAAATAGATTTAAGGAATTAGATCTGATAGACAGAGTGCCTAAAGAACCATGGATGAAGGTTCACAACATTGTACAAGAAGTAGCAACTAAAACCATCCCAAAGAAAAAAAATGCAAGAAAACAAAATGGCTGTCTGAGGAAGCTTTGCAAATAGCTCAGGAAAGAAGGGAAGCGAAAGGCAAGGGAGAAAGAGAAAAATACACCCAATTGAATGCAGAATTCCAGAGAATAGCTAGAAGAGATAAGAATGCCTTCTTAAATGAACAGTGCAAAGAAATAGAAGAAAACAATAGAATAGGGAGGACCAGAGATCTCTTCAAGAAAATTGGAGAGATGAAGGGAACGTTTCATGCAAAGATTGGCATGATAAAGGACCAAAATGGCAGGGACCTAACAGAGGCAGAAGAGATTAAGAAGAGGTGGCAAAATTACACAGAAGAACTATACAAGAATGAGCTTAACATCCCTGATAACCACGATGAGGTGGTCACTGACCTCGAGCCAGACATCCTAGAACACAGGTCGGCAACCTGCGGCTCCGGAGCCGCATGCGGCTCTTTGAGCCGTCTCTTGCGGCTCCCAGCCACCCGGTGCGCGCGCACCTCTTCCAACGGGCAGTGGTGCGCGCGCACCTCTCCAAATGGAGAGTGGCACCGCCCGTTTGGAGAGGTGCGCGCGCAACTCCGGTCGTTCGGAGAGGTGCGCGCGCACCTCTCGGAATGGGCAGGGGCGCCGCTCTTTGCGGAAGCTGCCGCGGCCCGTCTGCTAAGCTGCCGCTTTCGGCAGCTTCACAGACGGGCCGCGGCGGGCTTCCTGAAAGAGCGGCACCGCTGCCCATTCGCGCGGAGGTACGCGCGCACCTCCGGTCGTTCGGAGAGGTGCGCGCGCACCTCTCGAAATGGGCAGGGGCGCCGCTCTTTGAGGAAGCTGCCACGGCCCGTCTGCAAAGCTGCTGAAAGCGGCAGCTTTGCAGACGGGCCGTCGCCATCGGGCAACCGGGAACCGGTTCCATCTCATTTTTAAAAAAATGGCAGCCGCGTGCGTCCGCGCATGCGCAAAAAACCTTTTTGCGCATGCGCGTGCATGGACACGCACGCGGCTCCCTCTTTTTTTAATTTGTGATGGAACCGGTTCCCAGTGGCTCTTTTTCTTTTTTAGGTTGCCGACCCCTGTCCTAGAATGTGAAGTGAAGTGGACCTTAGAAAAACTAAGCAACAACAAAGCTAGTGGAGGTGACAGTATTCCAGCTGAGCTATTCAAAATCTTAAAAGACGCAGTAAAAGTGCTACACTCAATTTGTCAGCAAATTTGGAAAACTCAATGGTGGCCACAGGATTGGAAAAGATCAGTTTACATTCCAATTCCAAAGAAAGGCAGTGCCAAAGAATGTTCAAACTATCATACCATTGCACTCATTTCACATGCTAGTAAAGTTATGCTTAAAATCCTACAAGCTAGACTCCAGCAGTATGTGGATCGAGAACTACCAGAAGTACAGGCAGGATTTCAAAGAGGCAGAGGAACTAGAGATCAAATTGCCAACATACGCTGGATCATGGAGAAAGCTAGGGAGTTCCAGAAAAACATCTACTTCTGCTTCATTGTGCTAAAGCCTTTGATTGTGTGGATCACAACAAACTGTGGCAAGTTCTTAAAGAGATGGGACTACCAGACCATCTTATTTGTCTCTTGAGAAACCTATATGCAGGTCAAGAAGCAACAGTGAGAACTGGACACAGAACCACTGGTTCAAAATTGGAAAAGGAGTCCAGCAAGGCTGTATACTGTTGCCCTGCCTATTTAACCTATATGCAGAGCACATCATGAGAAAGACAGGGCTAGATGAATCAAAAGTTGGAATTAAGATTGCCGGGAGAAATATCAACAACCTAAGATATGCAGATGATACCACTCTAATGGCAGAAAGTGAAGAAGAACTAAAGAGCCTCTTGTTGCGGGTGAAGAAGGAGAGTGCAAAAGCTGGCTTGAAACTTAACATTAAGAAAACCAAGATCATGGCATCCGGCCCTCTTAATTCCTGGCAAATAGATGGGGAAGAAATGGAGGTAGTGACAGATTTTATTTTCCTGGGCTCCAAGATCACTGCAGATGGGGACTGTAGCCAAGAAATTAAAAGACGCTTGCTCCTGGGGAGGAAAGCCATGGCAAATCTAGACAGCACACTAAAAAGCAGAGACATCACCCTGTCAACAAAAGTGCATATAGTTAAGGCTATGGTCTTCCCAGTTGCAATGTATGGCAGTGAAAGTTGGACCATAAGAAAGGCTGAGCGCCAAAAAATTGAGGCCTTTGAACTATGGTGCTGGAGAAGACTCCTGCGAGTCCCTTGGACTGCAAGGCGATCAAACCGGTCAGTCTGCTCTTTAGAAGGCCAGATCCTGAAGCTAAAACTCAAATACTTTGGCCACCTAATGAGAAGGAAGGATTCACTGGAGAAGAGCCTAATGCTGGGAAAGATTGAGGGCAATAGAAGAAGGGGACGACAGAGAATGAGTTGGCAGGATGGAGTCACTGAAGCAGTAGGCGTGAGCTTAAATGGATTCCAGAAGATGGTAGAGGGCAGGAAGGCCTGGAGGAACATTGTCCATGGGGTCGCGATGGGTCGGACACGACTTTGCAGCTAACAACAACAACAAATTTGGAAAAAAACCCCAAGAACTATGAGGTGGATACAAAGCTTAGACTGGTTTGGAAATAAGCAGGGCTTTTTTTCTCATAGAACATTCAGAACAGCGTTCCGGAACCTTTTTTTTTTTTTTTGCAAAAGCAAAACAAAACCCCAAACAACCCTGCTCTCTTATTGGTTTTTCTAAGCCTATTGCAGGGCTAGCAATCTTGGCTCTTTTTTAATGACTCGTGGACTTCAACTCCCAGAAACCCTGAGCCAGCCATGTTGAGGGGAAAGGGAGAGGTTTCCAAGCTGAGCCATGCTGGCTCAGGAATTCTGGGAGTGGAAGTCCTTGAGTCATAAAAGAGCCTGCACTAGAGGAGAACATTAAAATTATTTACAGGATTACTTCTTTAGGAACTAAACTTTTAGAATCTAAAACAGCTAATTCAAAAAAGCCAACAGGAAAGAACCTCACATTTTTCATCTGCTTCTGTCTTTTGGAAGGTAAAATTAGATAACAAAATAATCTATTTCTTATGTTAACATCTCTGCAATGAAATCAAAGGTAACAGGAAAGAAATGAGAAACATTTTTCTCAATGTAATATGTCTAATTTAGCTGATTCTAGAAAAAATAGTATCTTTTGTACACTCTTTAAAACTATTTTGAATCTAAACAATTCTTAAGAACAAAATATTCTTAATTTGGACTTTACTTTTACTGTTTGGACTGTTGTGTGTTTTGAAAAATAGATTATTTAGAATCTAGTTATGTTGCACTTCACTCTTTAAATAATTAACCTAGTATATACATAACAATATATGATGTTTTCCCTGGTGAGCTTAACATCAATAACAACATTTATTAAAAAGGCTAAAATAATTTCTGGGGGTATTATCTGTATAGTAAAATTTTGGACAAGCAGTGATCATGTTACATATGTGCATAAGTGTAGTCAGTAGCATATGCCTTTTTAAAAATATCAAACATGCAAAGAAACAAAAATAAGTCCAAAATATCTGTATTACATCCATAAATGCCAACTTTGCAACCAATATTTCTCATCCATAACTATGGCACCCTAAGGATACCTGCATACATGCAGATGTTTCTCTGGGATCAGTAACGCAACAGGGATTGCTTTTTCCTTCCAGTACCATATACCTAAAACCAGTTTATTGCATTTGGCAATTGTACTAAAAAAATCTCATTCATTTAATTTGAAATCAAGTGAAAAATTGATTTAAATTATTTTATTAAAACAAATTAATGGCAATTCTTTTATAAAAAGTTGCCTCAAACAAAATGAGTTTGACATGCCTGCTCTAGATATTTGAATGCTCCAAAATAAATTCTAGACCAAGCCTGTACATGCAGCCTACCAAGCACCCTTGGACAGAGCACAGACTTTTTTTTAAAGTAATAAAATCACCACCACTGCCCTGAAAGTCATGTTGCCTAGTGCCTCCATGGCTTACCATGACCACAAGCTCCAACACTGTAGATGCTCCTCTAGTCACCAAATCATTGATTAGCCCACCAGCATTCCTTTGCAGACCACAAAGATTTTTAATTTATCAGTGTGGGCCTTTCCTTTCTACAAGATAATAATAATAATAATAATAATAATAATAATAATAATAATAATAATAATAATAATAATAATAATAATAATAATAAGTTGGAAGGGACCTTAGAGGTCATCTAGTCCAACCCCCTGCTCAGGCAGGAAACCCTATACCATTTCAGGCAAATGGCTGGCCAGTCTCTTCTTAAAAACTTCCAGTGTTGGAGCATTCACCACTTCTGGAGACAGGTTGTTCCACTGGTTAGTTGTTCTAACTGTCAGGAAATTTCTCCTTAGTTCTAGGTTGCTTCTCTCCTTGACTAGTTTCCATCCGTTGCTTCTTGTCCTGCTTTCAGGTGCTTTGGAGAATAGCTTGACTCCCTCTTCTTTGTGGCAGCCCCTGAGATATTGGAACACTGCTATCATGTCACCCCTCACCCTTCTCTTCATTAAACTACACATACCCAATTCCAGCAACCGTTCCCTATATGTTTTAGCCTCCAGTCCCCCAATCATCTTTGTTGCTCTTCTCTGTACTCTTTCTAGAGTCTCGACATCTTTTTTACATTGTGGTGACCAAAACTGGATGCAGTATTCTAGGTGTGGCCTTACCAAGGCATTGTAAAGTGGTATTAGTACTTCACGTGATCTTGATTCTATCCCTCTGTTAATGCAGCCTAGCACTGTGTTGGCTTTTTTGGCAGCTGCAGCACACTGCTGGCTTATATTTAAGTGATTGTCCACTAGGACTCCGAGATCTCTCTCACAGTTACTACTATTGAGCAAGGTACCACCTATACTATACCTGTGCATTTGATTTTTCCTGCCTAAATGTAGAACCTTACTTTTTTCACCATTGAATTTCATTTTGTTAGATAGTGCCCAGTGTTCGAGTCTGTCCAGATCCTCCTGTATCTTAAGCCTATCTTCTGGAGTATTGGCTATTCCTGCCAGCTTGGTGTTGTCTGCAAATTTGATGAGTTCCCCATCTATCCCCTCATCCAAATAGTTGAAGATGTTGAAGAGCTGCACAGACCTCTTCTAGATTTTCCTCTTGCCTTTCCGAGTTAACTCCTTGGTCTGCCATTGAGCAAGAATTGACTTTGTAGGGAAGCATATTATCATTTGATGTATATTTAACATATGTTCTACCTTTATTTACCAATTATATAATATTTGTATGCAATCCACATGGCGAGGTTTGGGGAAACTTACAATAGAAAAAATATATTTCTAAAATCATAACATTAAAACATCGCCTCCGCTGCCCGCATTGCGCAGCCCCGCCATATAGAGTGGGCTCTGCTGCTCCCACAGTACCAGCCGTGCTGGCTCCGGCCCCAGGGAGGGGAGCCCGCCGCCAGCACCCTTCACACCTGTGACTGCAGCAGCACTGCCCCCCCCCTGCCTCCTGCGCCTGCCAAGATGAGAGTTCCGGCACCTTTTTTTTTTTTTTTTAGAAAAAAAGCACTGGAAATAAGTATTTCAGGTACTCTGCTTAAGATGTCTCCAGGCATTTTCAAAACCTAATGGCCAAGTGCTTTCCAAAGGGAGACTTAAAGATTGGAGCTTGCTGTGAGCTTTTGTTACTCAGATTGATTTAAAATGGTTTCTGAAAACCAGTGGTGCCAGACATACAGGAAAAAAATAATTTTAACTAGAAATTAATGATTAATTATTATCAGGCTCTGGTATGGAAACCAAATTTGTCTCTAACTGAATTCTGGTTTCACTTCATATTGATGTACCGTAATAATACTCCATAAGTTTGATGTTTTCCAATGCGTTTTAAAAGTAGACCTTATTGTTTTAGCCTTTATATTATAAGTACGGTAGTTACAGATGAAATTCTGCATATGTGCAGTATTTGTGCTGCCACATTAATATAGCATGTTTGAATGAAATCCTAAATGTCTGTTAGCTACTTCTTGAGTAACCACTTAGAAATATATCTGATATGCTTATATTCAGTCATGTAGGTTATCTCACTGTATACATTTCTGAAGAGATGGCTGAAAAAAATGTACTCAACTGACAATCAGTGGATTCATTGCTTTTTATTTTAAGAGCTTTTTAATTTAATTTTCCTGACATTTGTGATAATGGGCACTGTATAGGGAGGCAAAAGATGCATTGATGCAAGCTTCTTAAATGTTATCTGCTTACATATCCTATGGTTTTTAGATGTAACAGATACCTCAAAAACATCTTGATATTAAGTATGACTGTTTTGCAGTCTAATCCCATTTTAGTTTTCTTAGAAACCCTAGATTTAGTTATGCATGGAAAAATATTCCTAGTTTTAAAAAGATCTTTGACTCACCTACTGATTATTCTCTTCTTAAATCTTGGAACAATAGCCATTGACAAACATATTTACTATTTTATGTGTATACTATACTTTTCATATAAAATAAGTAGATTTTTGATTAGGTTTACTCTTGCTAGCAAACTTAATTTCAAGAGGTTCAGAAATAGAAATATATATGCACCTTTAAATCACTGATTATATCCACTTTGCTCAATGTTATTATTAACAATATGCGTGTATTTCTGTCATCTGTATAACATAATTGATTCTGCCTAATAATAAATAATACAGTTCTGAATATTACTTAATTTCTGCCAGTGAGAGAGGCCACACGGACAAAATTCCATTCTTTGTTTATTGTGACATGTAAGGCAAGATTTCAGGTGTATTCCCTTTCTAATAACTTGGAATAATGAGCCATGTTTTGTTCTTAGCTATCACTTTCTGACTTGTACAATCTTGATTTGTACATTATAGTAAAACAATGGTGCAACCAAACAATGCTGCCTAATCCTGAAGGCTTCTGGCTATACTGATGTTTGGACATGTCAGTGTTTTATTTGCACTCAACTTCTACTTCTTACATTTTTTAAAACATGAAGTTAATACTATTTAAGCTTCCTTTACACTTAATATATGTATATGAATTTTATCCCACCTTTTCAGAACTGCAAATGACATGCACTAAATCTCTTTAAGAGAGAAAATAATGGGACAATACCAGTAAAAAAGAATACATTTAGGGCAGGGTTCCCCAACCGCACTACCAGGCCATGGCCTATTCAGAATTGGGCTGCACAAGTAGCTGGCCGGAGTGCATTCACGCAACTCAACTTGCATGAGCAGCAGGCCAGCAGGAACTCACTTATGTGCATGCCAGCCCACCACTTATGCAACTCAAGCTGCATGCGTGTGCCCTGGCCCGCCACTTGCACAAGGATTGTGCATGTGTTCTCTTCAAGCGGCCCAGATCTCCTGTCCCCCCAGCTGGGCCGCCAAGTTGCAAAGTTTGGGGACCATTGATCTAGGGAGCAACCAATTCAACAGACCTACATATTACCAGTTAAACAAAATTGCTTTGAAAAATAAAGGTAGGCCCTTCTACAACAGTACTCCTACTGAATGACAGTTAATCTCATGTTCCTTGGCCTGTCAAGCAAGTTTGTATTTGATATGCATCTCTTTTCATAGCAGATGGTAGCATCTGGCTGATCTTTTCTGAAGCATGAACTAAGCAATATCTGACCTGATTGGTTCTTAGATGGGAAAACACCAGGAAATTCTCAGGGTTGTACATTAAGCTGGAAAAAAGCCAGAAAACTTTGAGAAGGCAATAACCAATCACTTTGATAGCACTGCTAAGATACTGGATATTTTTGTGTCCAGAAATAAAGCTCTACCCAAGGGGTACAACTATCTTTATCTATCTATAAAAAGGCAAAGGTAAAGGTTCCCCCGCACATGCGTGCTAGTCATTTCCAACTCTAGGGGCCGGTGCTCATCTCCGTTTCAAAGCCGAAGAGCCAACGCTTGTCCGAGGACGTCTCCGTGGTCATGTGGCCGGCATGACTAGACGCCAAAGGCGCACGGAACGCTGTTACCTTCCCACCGTAGTGGTCCCTATTTTTCTACTTGCATTTTTATGTGCTTTCAAACTGCTAGGTTGGCAGAAGCTGGGACGTGTAACAGGCGCTCACTCTGCTACGCGGCACTTGGGATTTGACCCGCCAAACTGCCGACCTTCTGATCGACAAGCTCAGCGTCCCAACCCACTGAACCACCGTGTCCCTTATCTATCTATATACATTATATATAATATATACCCACCAGAGGGCGCATGTTTCTCTACAGAACATATGAGGATGATTTAAATTCATTAGCAATCAAAACAGAAGGTAGTCTTTATCTTAAATTTTAATGAACAAAAATCCACATAGAATAACAATATCACAGAGATTAAACCTAAAAAAATAGTGGTGGGGGATATGTAGAATAGATCCAGAAATAAAACATAATATTAGAGTATATGTGTTTCATTTTTGTTTTTTGTGCCTTCACATCAATCTCGATTCCTTGATTGTCTGGACTACAGTAGTCCCTGTGGTTTTCTCGTCAAGATATTTGGAAGGGTTTGCCCTTGCCTTTTTCCTGAGAGAATTTGACTTTGTTCAAGTAGAATTGTAACTCTCAGTCTCCTGGTTTCTAACCTGGTGCCTATAAATGTTTGAATTTGTAAATGCAGTGAAATTTAGTAACCACTAGCCCACCCTGTGATCCATTGTGTCATACTATAAGAGAAACGTAGTGTAGTCTGATGTGACCAAAATGACATTACATTTTAGGATGACCATATTTCTTTTATTTCCCATATGTTTTATTGATTTTTTTAAAACATAAATCACTTAATAGTTGGTAAACAGTGTGTTTGCTGGGTTTACATTTGTAAAGAAAAATCATTAACAATTGGTTTCTATAATCCATAATCCACATAGTACATTTAGTTGATTTCCCCTTTCCCCCAAAATGTTTTCTTTGCAAACCTTGAAATAATACAGTTCTTATTATTTTGATAAATAACAGTTACATATATGATATTTTCCCATTATTCCTAGAAATAATGATCACATCAATATAACATTTCTATCTAATCATTCTGGTTGCCTCATCTTATATCCTGTTACAGTCCTTATTTAGATTTGTTTCTCTCATAAAGTTCAAAGTATTTTTACTGGTTAAAATTTTCTCAACAGTTAATTACATTTAAAGATTTAAATCCATTTTTCCCATATAAACCATCTCAACACTTTTACATTTCTTAAAGAATAGGTAAAAACAGTGAACAAAAGGAAAAAGCAAGAGTAAAGAAACATAAAAAGTAAAATACTACTGAAAATATATATTCTTCCTAAGCTAATATATATTCATTCCCAAAATTTCTTATTCTTTTTAACCATGATTAAAAATATATTTAATCTTTAAATATTCCATTTAATGTGTCTAGTCACCTAATCCAGGGCTTTTCAACCGGTGGTACGCATACCACCAGTGGTACGCGAGTCCTAGCTAATTGTACTGGGGACTATAGCTGATATAGCCACCCAGAAGCATGGATCAGCTGTAGCCCGGTGCTGATCCTGGAGCTTCAGTTAGCAATCAGCATGTTTTCCAGAAGCGCAAGCAAGTGAGCTAGGCAGGACCCAGGATCAGCATCTGCAGCTACAGCTGACCCACGCTTGTGCAGAGCTTCCCAGAAGTGCGGGTCAGCTGTAGCTGCACACGCCGATCCTGGGCTCCTGCCCAGCTCGCTCATGGAAAACATGCTGCTTGCAAGTTGCATTGTCCCGGGGAGATCACGTGATCCACTTTTCCAACCTGAGAAGCAAAGTCAAGCCACATTCAGTTAAACAACTCTGGGACTAACTTAACAACTGCAAGGATTCACCGAACAAATATGGTAAGAGAAATTCGTAAAATGGGGCAAAACGGGTCTGTGAGCATGCACACAAGGCTGTCAGCGGCATCTGTGTGAGGCTTGTGGTACCGCCACCACCAGGCTCGTGGCAATGCTAGGATCATGCCATGGCCCGCAGCAATGTCACCAGGTACAAGGATCGTGACACTGCCTGCACAAGGTTTGTGTCAATACTGCTACCTGCGTGATACTAGTGGCGCTGCTGCCGCCTCCTCAATACTCGCAGCAATGGTGGCACAAGGGGTGAGTACATGCTCACATCCGCACTTCTAGGCGGCTGTATCAGCTGTGGCCTGGTGCTGATCTTGGGCTCCTGCCCAGCTCACTTGCTTGCAGAAAACATGTTGCTTGCTAAGTGAAGCCCCAGCCTCCACTCGCTCTCACTCCTCCATTTCTTTCAAAGGAACTTTGCTCGGTCTCTCACCCACTCACTCCGTCTCTTTCAAAGGCCTCTTGCTCGCTCGCTCGCTTACTGCCCCATCGCTTCCAAACGCTTCCAAATGCCACTTGCTTGTTCACTCGCTCACTTACTGCCCCGTCGCTTCTAAACACTTCCAAATACCATTTGGTCGTTCATTCACTCACTCATTGCTCCGTCGCTTCCAAACACTTCCAATCGCCACTTGTTTGTTCACTCATTCACTTACTGCTCCATCGCTTCGAAACGCAGTAAGTGAGTGAGCGAGCAAATGGTGTTTGGAAGCTTTTGGAAGTAATGGGGTAGTAAGTGAGGGAGTGAATGAGCAAGTGGCATTTGGAAGCGTTTGGAAGCGACGGGGCAGTAAGTGAGGGAGTGGGGGAGAGATTGAGCAAGGTGCCTTTGAAAGAGACGGAGGAGTGAGTGAGAGCGAGTGGAGGCTTTTGTGAGCAAAGTGTGAGTGAGTGAGGGGGGGCTTTTGCAAGCAAAGGGTGAGAGAAAGGGAAAAGTGAGGGGGAGAAAGGAAAAAGAAAAGGCACTGACTTCTGACTTCCTCTGTTGCAGGAGTAGAAGGAAGCATTAACATTGAACCTTGTTGGAGCAGTGGGCTAATGCCTCCTTAAGTAACACCAGCTGCCTGCAATTAGTGCAGGTTTGAGTCCCACCAGGCTCAAGGTTGACTCAGCCTTCCATCCTTCCGAGGTAGGTAAAATGAGGACTCAGATTGTTGCGGGCAATTAAGCTGACTTTGTAATAATGCCGCTTGGGGTGTGTGTGAAAGCCCTAATAAGCAGGCATATACATAGAATGAAGGCTATTGCTAAGCACATTGGTTTGTGCTTAAATTGTAAGCCGCCCTGAGTCTTCGGAGAAGGGCGGGATATAAACGGGATTAAAAAAAACAAAAAAACCCCTCAACTTTTTACTTTTCTATAATATTATAAACTAGCCATTTCTATAACAACAAATGAATCTAACCAATGAAACCCAAAATACCCCTCCTTTTTTTTAGTTATCAAGTTTTTGACACCTTGCTAAGCACTGGTGGTACTTGAATATTGTCATGTCCTAAAAGTGTTACAATTTGTGAAAAGCCCTGACCTAATCCTTTAACTCTTATTCAAAACATTTTTTCTTTTTTATACATTATAATTTCTCTAAATTCAGACACATTTAATTATCTAAAACATTTCCTTCATCTAGGCCAGTGGTGGTGAACCTTTTTGGGACTGAGTGCCAAAACTGCAACCCGAAAACCACTTATGCATCGCCGTGTGCTGGGGGCGTGGCCACCAAGTGGGTGTGGCCACCAAGTGGGCATGGCTACAGTCATGGTAGCATGGGTGGGTGTAGCATGGGTGGGCGTGGCCACCTCAATGTCGCTCCTGGAAAGGAATGCCTTTGGGGGCTGGGCAGGCAGGATTGGGGACAGATCCAGGTGTTCTCTGGCGGGTGGGGCAGTGTGTAGGAGGCTCTTCCTGCAAGGGAGGGGGTAGGGCAGGGCATGCCATTGCCGTGCGGCAAGGTGAGTCAGGGGCTGGGGTTGCAGATAAAGGGGGGCTCCGCTGAGGTGGTGGAAGAGGGTTTAAGCAAGCTTAGTAACCAGAGTGGGTATCCCCCCAATGTTCTTCGTGGGTAACCTCAAAGCACGACAGAAGAGACCAAAACCTGATGCAACCACCCAGCAGATGGGAGGGGAATACAAACCAAATATCCCCCCCCCCGCGAAAGCCTCAGAGAGGGGGAAGAGCGCTGGCAGGCGGGCACCTTGCTAAGCTGATAGCTTTGAGGAGAAGGGCAGCTACACCTCCTCCCAAACGCTGCCCTCTCACAAAAGCAGGATGAAAACTCCAAAAAGCGACAAGGAAAAAAAGTTAAAACAGAAGAATGTCACATGATGGTTTTCTTCTCCACTTCCTTCTAGCTGCAGGTTAAATATGTAAAGACCACAAAAGAAAAAACTTGGCTTTCTCTCTTTTTAATTCAGAAGGAAGGGGAGGATTGGGGGGACAGATTGTTTCAAAGGAAGGGAAAGAGAGGCTGGGGGAGCACAGCAGCAGATGGCCCAAGGCTTCTGGCTATGCAGGGGGCCATTGGGGTGTGTTCTTTTTAAAACAGCACGAGGCAAAAAGTAAAAATTCCCCACTCGAGATTTCGGCCTATTTGAAAGATCACTCGCAAGAACGCTATATTATGGAATGGAGAAAATGGATTGAGTTTATCCAGAACAAGTATAGGGTTAAGAAATTTCATGTAGCATTTGAATAAGTCTTCTTTCTTTTTTTTCTTTTTCTATTTTGGTTTTTCTATATATATTTAATATTACTAAGGTTTGTTTTATCCTATATAAGCTAGAGAGTGATGGATTTTAGAGTTTATGGTTGTTAGTATATGGTTGTTTATGATTGTTTTTTTTATATATACCGTATATACTTGAGTATAAGCCGAATTTTTCAGCCCACTTTTTGGGCTGAAAAATTCCACTTCGGCTTATACTCCAGTCAACAAAAAAAACTTACCGAGGACTTGTGCGCGGCCGAGGCTTTGGTGCTTCCGGGATCGCCCGCACCTCTCCCAAGCCACCGCCGTCCGAGACCTGCCGAAGTTTGGGGAGGTTTGGGGAGGTGCGCGCGCACCTCCCCAAACTCCGCGCCTTGCCTGCCTGCTTCTTTCCGCAGCGGAAAGAAGCAGGCAGGCAGGGCGCGGAGGAACGGAGACCTGCCGACGTTTGGGGAGGTTTGGGCGCCTCCCCAAACCTCCCCAAACCTCGGCAGGTCTCCGTTCCTCCTGCCGACCTTTGGGGAGGTTTGGGCGCCTCCCCAAACCTCCCCAAACCTCGGCAGGTCTCCGTTCCTCCTGCCGACCTTTGGGGAGGTTTGGGCGCCTCCCCAAACCTCCCCAAACCTCGGCAGGTCTCCGTTCCTCCTGCCGACCTTTGGGGAGGTTTGGGCGCCTCCCCAAACGTCCCCAAACCTCGGCAGGTCTCCGTTCCTGTTTGGGGAGGTTTGGGCGCCTCCCCAAACGTCCCCAAACCTCGGCAGGTCTCCGTTCCTCCGCGCAGACCTGCCGACCTTTGGGGAGGTTTGGGCGCCTCCCCAAACGTCCCCAAACCTCGGCAGGTCTCCGTTCCTGTTTGGGGAGGTTTGGGCGCCTCCCCAAACGTCCCCAAACCTCGGCAGGTCTCCGTTCTTCCTGCCGACCTTTGGGGAGGTTTGGGCGCCTCCCCAAACCTCGGTAGGTCTGCGCGTAGGAACGGAGACCTGCCGAGGTTTGGGGAGGTTTGGGGAGGTTTGGGGAGGCGCCCAAACCTCCCCAAACAGGAACGGAGACCTGCCGAGGTTTGGGGACGTTTGGGGAGGCGCCCAAACCTCCCCAAAGGTCGGCAGGTCTGCGCGGAGGAACGGAGACCTGCCGAGGTTTGGGGACGTTTGGGGAGGCGCCCAAACCTCCCCAAACAGGAACGGAGACCTGCCGAGGTTTGGGGACGTTTGGGGAGGCGCCCAAACCTCCCCAAAGGTCGGCAGGTCTGCGCGGAGGAACGGAGACCTGCCGAGGTTTGGGGACGTTTGGGGAGGCGCCCAAACCTCCCCAAACAGGAACGGAGACCTGCCGAGGTTTGGGGAGGTTTGGGGAGGCGCCCAAACCTCCCCAAAGGTCGGCAGGTCTGCGCGGAGGAACGGAGACCTGCCGAGGTTTGGGGAGGTTTGGGGAGGCGCCCAAACCTCCCCAAACAGGAACGGAGACCTGCCGAGGTTTGGGGAGGTTTGGGGAGGCGCCCAAACCTCCCCAAACAGGAACGGAGACCTGCCGAGGTTTGGGGACGTTTGGGGAGGCGCCCAAACCTCCCCAAAGGTCGGCAGGTCTGCGCGGAGGAACGGAGACCTGCCGAGGTTTGGGGAGGTTTGGGGAGGCGCCCAAACCTCCCCAAACAGGAACGGAGACCTGCCGAGGTTTGGGGACGTTTGGGGAGGCGCCCAAACCTCCCCAAAGGTCGGCAGGTCTGCGCGGAGGAACGGAGACCTGCCGAGGTTTGGGGACGTTTGGGGAGGCGCCCAAACCTCCCCAAACAGGAACGGAGACCTGCCGAGGTTTGGGGACGTTTGGGGAGGCGCCCAAACCTCCCCAAAGGTCGGCAGGTCTGCGCGGAGGAACGGAGACCTGCCGAGGTTTGGGGAGGTTTGGGGAGGCGCCCAAACCTCCCCAAAGGTCGGCAGGAGGAACGGAGACCTGCCGAGGTTTGGGGAGGTTTGGGGAGGCGCCCAAACCTCCCCAAAGGTCGGCAGGAGGAACGGAGACCTGCCGACGAGCCGCGGCTACACAGGGTATTCCTGTGTATTCAGGCTTGCAAAATGGCGGATCGAGCCTCTGCTGGCGGCAGAGGCTTGCAGAACGGCGGATCGGCTTATACTCGAGTCAATAACTTTTTCCAGTTTTTGGGGGTGAAATTGGGGGTCTCGGCTTATACTCGAGTCGGCTTATACTCAAGTATATACGGTACCTTGTATTTAGCTCTGGGAAGTCGGGGGGGAGGGGGGAGAGGTAGGGGGGGAGGGAGAAGGGAGGGGGAGGGGGGATTTTTTAAGGAAAAATTGTATGTTAAAACTTTTCAATAAAAAAAAAATTCCCCACTCACTCCACCTCCCAAAAACATAATAACAGAGCTTTCAATGATACAAACAAGTTTTTATTGAAAAGTAAAAGAATTAATGTGATTTTTGCTGTTGTATGGCTGCTGATAATTTATCTACCCTTGGCTCATAGTCTGTAATTTTGAGAGCAACGCATGCAGCACTCAGATCATCTGTTAGTCCACTTCTGTTGTCTGACTTGATAAAATTCATAGCTGAAAACAGCTGCTCAGAAGTGTAAGATGATCCAAACAAAGTAAGGAGAGCAATCCCAAGTGCTTTCATGCATTTAAAATTATCTGGCAGAGAATTCCACATTTTCAAGATTTCATTCTCAAACATAACTGTGCTGTCCTTTGTCATCCGTTCCATCTTCTCTAATGTTTCACGCAGGTCACAGAATTTATTTTTCCAGATAGCATGTTCTTGGAATTCCAGTAGCTCCATTTCCAGATTTCCTAAATCTAACCACTCTAAGCAGGAAAGATCAAGTTCTTCAAATTTGGCTTTATCTGGAACAGTAAGAAAACACAGGGTTGTCTCCATTTTTCGGAACTGTGAAAATCTATTACTAAAATTTACTTTTGCAGCTGCAACAATGCTAGAAAACTCTTTGTAGATTTCCTGATGGCTTGTAGGATTGTGTGCAAATGTTGTACAATTTTCTAAGTGAACATTCTGCCCACTTTCAAGGTCTCTTTCAAAAACCTGCAGTTTTCTCTCAAATGTTTTGATATAACCAAACATTCTGTCTGCTGTTTTCCCTGCACCTGTTGTAATTGTTTATTCAGCAGGCTGAAGTGGTGTGTAAAGTCTGTGAAAAATATGAGGTTGGTAAGCCAGGCCATATCAGTGAGCTGTGGATATTCTTGCCCTTTTTCGTGCATAAATAGCCGAATTTCATCCAAGCAGGCCACAAATCTCTCCAGGACCCGTCCTCTGTTCAGCCTCCAGACATTGTTGTACATAATTAAACTAACATACTGTGCCTGAACCTCCTCAAGTAGTACTTGAAATTGCTGGCAATTCAGAGCACAAGCCATGATATAATTAACTATTTTTGTGATGTCTTTGAGGACATTGTCAAATTGTTTGTTGCTTTCCTTGGCACAGAGAGCTTCCTGGTGAATGATGCAGTGGAACTGAATTACTTTGTGTTTTCTTTCTTGAAGAAACAACTGTACGAAACCAGATGTTGCCCCCACCATAGAAGGTGCTCCATCACTTGTAATTGAAACCACCTTTTCTGATCTTACATCTTGTGATAGAAAAGCTTCTTTCACAGCATTGCAGATATCTATCTTGTGTTCTTTCAGGCAAAGATATCAGTTTCAGCAGCTCTTCTCTCATGGTGTCACCAGCAGCGTAACGCAAAATTACTGCCAGCCTGGCATGGTTATTGATATCTGTGCTTTCGTCCAAGCACATGGAGTAACTGGCTGCCTTTTGTAAGTCAGGGGTGAGCTGCTGACTAACATCACTTGCCGTGTGCTGGACTCTATCTTTAACTGTGTTTCTGCTCAGGGGTGTCTCAGATAAGCATTGCATGATTTTATCCTTGTTTGGGAAATCATGAAAAAGAGAATCACTCCCAGATAAAATGGCCGCTTTGATAATCTCCCCATTAGAGAGGGGCTTACCATGTTTTGCTATGCACAGTGAAATTTTAAAACTGGCAGCTGTCAGATGATTGGTTCTGGATAGATAGTTGGAAAAACTAATATTTCCCTTCAATAAACTCTTTCCTTTCATTATCACCAAGTTGAGCTACATTTTTATGGTTGGTTTCAAAGTGCTGTCTGATACTTGATGTGCGGCACACAACAATTTCGTTGCATAGGACACATAACGCTTTACCACTGAGTTCAATCACTCCAAATGACTGTGTCCAGGCCTCTTGGAATGATCTTCCACTGTCTGATTTGGATTTTTTGGCTGTCGTCATTTTTGGGTGCGTATACAAGACTTGGAATCTAAAAAAACACAAAATTAAAAAAAAATATGAAGCAAACAATACAAATCTATCACTAAATAACTAACAATATTAGTTAACACTAAAGAAATGGATATTCCCTGAATCAACAATCTAGGAGGGGGGAATTAAACAATGAAAGCAGTGTCTTGGATTTTACAGGTTGTTGGAAAAGTACTCCTTCATTTTAACAGATACTGAAAAAAGCAGAGAAATCTGAAGCAGAACGCTTGTATTAGCAGATGCAACTGATATAAAATCTGGACAAAGAATGGTCAATAAAGCATTCTTGATTGTCTGTTTTATCTTTCCTAAAAAGCTGTAACCAACTTCCCCACCTAACTTTGCAAACCCTGTGGGTCCCAGGCCATTCCACATACCTGCAAGAAAGCTGCAATCCGGGTACTGTAACAGGGCTTTTCCAGTCGCCTAGCACAGTGTCAAAAACCTGATGTAAACTTGATGACCCCCCAAAAAAGGAAAAAAGTGATAAAGTACAGTAGTCCTCACCTTACAACAGTTCACTTAGTGACGGTTTGAAGTGACAATGACACTTAAAAGACCATTTTTCACACTCTGCCGCATGCACGCCCACCCCTTGCGGCAGCCACGAGGCTGGGCAGCCGGTGAGTGTGAATGCTGCCTCGTTGGGGCCTGCTGAGCACAGCGGCCAGCTGAGGCAGCTTCAGACAACCAGGCCACCCCAAACACACCATTGCCACTGGCCCACGAGGCTGGGCAGCCAGTGAGTGTGAATGCTGCCTTGTTGGGGCCTGCTGAGCACAGGGGCCAGCTTCGGCAGCTTTGGACACCAGGCACCCCCCCATTGCCACCACCCAAAGAGGCTTGGCAGCAAGCTGAGGCAAGGTAGCCCCCCACCCCACCATTATACAGAGTTAGTAAATAATAAATAAAAACAGCCTGCTTTCATTTGAACTTTATAGTGGGGACCTGGAGGGATTTTCTTTCAGTGAAGATGAAAGAAAATATATAAAAGAGAGGGAATAAAAAGCAAATCAGAAAGGAATAAGAAGAGTGAGAAATGGCATGGAGGTTAGGTTTCCTGGATCAGAAATAAATAAATGGAAGAATTAAACCAGCTTTAAGAGGATAAATGGAAATAAATGCAATCAAACCACTTTAAATTTTAAATGGAAGAATCAAACTAGTTTTAAGGGAACAAAAAGAAAGAAATGGAAGAATTAAACCAGTTTTAACAGAAAAATGATTGGCTGAAACTCTTAAATGGAGAACAAGAATGCTCAACCCAGCAGAAATAGTAAAATTATAAATTTAATTCTATTTACAAGAATTATCTTGCTAGCCCTGGTCCCACAGATGACAAATAATGATCAACAAGGTAGCTGGCTAGGCAGGAATGTTCATTGATGGCAAACAACAGCAAATAAAGTCAGCACTGGGAGTGACTTGCTCCCAGTGCAGGCAATCCCCTTAGCTCCACCCCACCATCCAAACAGCCAGGATCGCTGGCCTCCGCCTCCCTCCTCCCTCTGGCCATGCAGGTCCTGAGGCTCCAGGAGCCTCAGCTGCTTGGCGGTCAGCTCGGGGGGAAGGCAATTATATCGGCAGCTTGCCGTCCTATCCCACAGTACACGAGAGTGCCTAGCTTGCAGATTGGATGTTGCCGCCACCCCTGACTCTCCCCCTCCATCGCTTGCTTGCTTGCTTGGGACTCTTCTTCTCCACCCACGTGCGCTCTGCAACAACATAAACAAAGGTGTGGGCGCTATGCTAATCAAGATCCCAGCTCAGGACTCCTCTGGGGATCTGGTGGGTGATTAATAAAACTTCTTCTCAATAAATCACTCATCTCTCTATCTCTCTTCTTTCCTTGCTTTAAGCACGTAGGCTGCCAGGCTCACTGCCAGGCAGGGCATGTCGGGTCCTGTTCCATCCCGTCCCTCAGATCCTGCAGGTAGCTGCAAATCCTCTGGTTTGCCAAGCCACGCTTGGATCGAATAAAGAAAAAGCAATGCAACAAAGGCTAGGGCCAGCGTTGAGGACGCGCTTCGCCACAGCCGTCTCCGCTGCCACCGCCATCTTTGCCCTCCCCACCACCGCTATGTTTACTGTCCCTGCTGTTGTCATCTTTTCCCTCCCCACCACCGCCATGTTTACTGTCCCTGCCACCGCCATCTTTGCCCTCCACACTGCCGCCGCCACCATGTTTACCATCCCCGCTGTCGCCATTTTTGCCCTCCCCACTGTGGCCGCCATGTTTACCGCCCCTGCCGCCGCCATGTTTGCCCTTCCCACTGCCATGTTTACTGCCCCCACCATCTTTGCCCTCCCCACCACCATTTTTTGCCCTCCTCACTGCGGCCGCCATGTTTACCGTCCCCACCATCATCTTTGCCCTCCCCACCGCCACCACCATGTTTGCCCTTCCCATTGCCGCCGCCATGTTTACCGCCCCTGCCATGTTTACCGCCCCCGCCATCTTTGCCCTTTGCCCACTGCGGCCACCATGTTTACCGTCCCCGCCATCATCATCTTTCCCCTCCCCACTGCCACCATGTTTACCGTCCCCACCGTCGCCATCTTTGGCCTTCCCACTGCCGCCGCCATATTTACCGCTCCCGCCGCCACCATGTTTGCCCTTCCCACCGCCACCACTATGTTTACCATCCCCGCTGCTGCCATCTTTGCCCTCCCCACCAACTTTGGGCAGGTACCACCTCCTCACACCCCACCACACGCAGCACTCCGGGAAACCAAGTGCACTGCCTGGTCAGCCCGCCGGGCGGAAGCTGCTGGCAAACTCCTGGTACCAGCTTGCTCTGTGCGTAACCACCAAGGCAGAGGGAGATGGAGTCCCTCCTTAGAGGGCGCTGCTTCCAGGGCAAATTAGGCACCACCTGGGTAAGCAGGGCCCCGGTAGGGGAGGGGGACCTTGCGAGGGGGACACTAGCCAATACAGCACCAACCGCCCCCGGCCACCATTAACATTTTGCCCCTGTTGCTGCAACTTACTGCTGTCGGCTCGCTTGGTTGGTCAGTCGGTTGGTTGGTTGGTCGCTCGCTCGCTCACTGTCCACTGGTCCTCTCCCTCGCTTTCTGTTGCAAATGCATCCTCCGCAATTTGCTGCTTTTATCCTCTTGCCTATTCCAGACTGTGCTTGCGCAGGTCTCTGCATGAGCACAAAAGCTACGCATGCGCAGAGTGCGCAAAACGCTGGGCATGCACAAAGAGGACAAAGGAAGCAACTGAGGCCCAAAATGGCTCGCGTGCCAGCAGGGACGGCTCCGGGTGCCGCCTGTGGCACGCGTGCCATAGGTTCGCCATCCCTGATCTATGCCATTTCAGCAGTATTATATTATTTGTAGCAAGAAATAAAATAAAAAGGGGGGAAAAAGCATACAGCATTATTTAAGGAATTCATCTCTCTTAGAATGACATATGTATTCAGAATCTTTTCTTTTTCTTTAACCATATTCAAACTAATGTTTCTTTTTAAAATATTCTCTGGTAGATCCCATCATCTATTTTCTTAATTTTCACTTTGATCTTTTTCCTTTGACCAGTATCTTTCTTGATCAATGTGTTTTGCTGAATCAAAAAGTTTTTCCATATATTCATCACTGTTGCTGTAGGTATAAGAAGTAAATTGAATAAAATGTCTTTATGTGAGGCTTTTGCCTTTTTATGTTTCTTGAAAATGTTTTTCTTTCTCCTTCTTTGCTTCTCTTATCACTTCCTTTCTCTCTGATGTTTTCAACATCTCTACATTCCATTTTATCCAATCTGGTTTTTTTTGTCCTCAGATTTATTTTGTAGTCTTAAGGGATGAATTTTTTTTCCATTTCTTGTAAATTTGCCCCCCACTAGGATTACCATATTTTTCAGACCATAAGACGCACTTTTTTTCCCAAAAGTGGGGGGGAAAACGAGGGTGCGTCTTATGGTCCGAAGGTGATCCGTATGGCCAGCCCCAACCTCCGCAAGTGGAAAGTTAGGGAGATTGCCAGGAGCACGAATCGGCATGTGTGAGAAATGCCGATCTCACGCTCCTGCACTCTCCCTCGCTCGGTTTCAGCTTCCCTTGCTACAGGAGAAAGCAGGCTGAAACCGAAAGAGGCAGATTGCCAGGAATGCGAATCAGCTGATCTCGCGCCGCTGCAATCTGCCTCGTTTCAGCCTGCTTTCTCTTGTAGCAAGGGAAGCTGAAACCGAGCGAGGGAGTTTGCAGGAGTGCGAGATCGGCCGATTCGCATTTCTGGCAATCTCCCTCACTCCGTTTCACACATGGACCATTTCCTATTGCACAAAGACCAGCAAGGTGAGTGGCTCAGATTTTCAGTGGGAAAACGAGTGAAAGCAAACAGAGGGCCAGCTGCATTTCTGAGAAGAGATCCCGTTTAACATCTGGTAAACAATCTGGAACTGCAATTCAGAGAGAAGGAAGTCTGCACATCACAAGGAGCCACAAGTTTGTTTTAAGTGACAAGCAAAACAAATGAGCCTCAGTAAGTTGGGCCTGACTGGTAAAAAGTTCCCAAACTGTCCCTAATCTAGTTAGCTAAGTTTCATGTTCTTTTCTCTGCTGGGAAGAGTATGGAAGGAAGCCGTCAACCAAGTGAACTTTAAAAAGGGATCCATGGTTTTGTTTTGTTTCTTTAATTCCAGACAAAGTGAAAATTCTCAGGTTACATCTGCAATGGTGACAAACCACAAGCCATGCTTGCTTATAAACGTGTTAGTGGCCCAGCCATAGTTTTTGTCTCTATAAGACCCCCGCTGCAATCCTCTCTCGTAATTTCTCTGGGATGCAAAATAAAGAGTTGCTGGTACCCCATCTTGTGGGATTAGTGAAGGATAATTCAAACAATAACCCATGTAAAGTATTTCGAGTAACGCTCAGCATTGCCTGAAGTCCAATCCATTTAATGGCGACTGGAAGGAAGGAAGGGATAATGGGAGAGGGAGGGAGAGAAAGAGAGAGAAAGAAAGGGAGAGAGAGAGAAGGAGAAAGAATTTTTTTTCTTGTTTTCCTGCTCTAAAAACTGGGTGCGTCTTACGGTCCGGTGCGTCTTATGGTCCGAAAAATACGGTAAATCATGTTTTCTTACTTGGTTAGGTTCCGTCTTTGAGTCTCTATTTTCAATTTTATGTCCACTTACTTGTTTTGCCTGCTCCTTCTCTGTTGTTGTTTCCTGGAGGTTTTTTTTTGTTGTAAAGTTAACTTAGAGATAGATTGATTTATATTTTCAAAGTTATTTTGGATTTCTTTGTGATTTGAACTCAGTGTTATTTGAATTAATTGCAGTATACTATATATCTCATCCTGAGAGGTATTTATGTTTTCTTGGTGTGTTCTGTCTACATGTCTCTGATCCATGATGGCCAAAAGTTGGAATTTTCCTTCTTATCTGCAAATAGCTTTAGAGTCCTGGTTAAATACATATTTGTAATCCAAAGAGTTCAAAAAAGATTTTTTTCTAAAGTTTATAATTCTTTGTCTGCAGCCCAGATTGTTGTCTTTTTTTGTCACAGCTGTTCTTTATTATTAAAGCTTTGACGGTCACAAACAGATTAGCTTTTCCCAGGTTTTGGCAAGTTCTCTATGGAAATCATAGCTGTCATAATCTTCATCCACCACTAGGTGTTAGCATCTATTTAGTTTTCAATATGCTCAATGGTCTTTAAAATGAGAGTCTTAACCATTCAACAATCTTAAACTTGTCCAAAGTTAAATTTTAGCTTTCAAGTTTATGAACTTATTTCACTACCATATATTTTGATCCTCCATAGACATTTTAATTCGCTGCTTCTGTTAGTATAAGAATGGGGCAGAAGTCCCCCTCCTTCACTTTTGGAGGTATTTTGCTTCTTGGGGATCTTTTCCAGGAAATTAAGTATAGAATAGAAAAGGGAAAATCAGATTCCTCACCCAGTTTCAAGCACACTGTTTACTGTAGTGCTGGTTAGTTCTTTTGGACTCTGGTTGCAAGTAGCTTGGGCTGATCTATGAAATACAGCCTTTCTCTTGTTGGGTTAGAAGGCTTTCCCCAAGACAAACAGAACATCATTCCAGAGTCACCGGGGCACCCTTCTTTCTTTACTGGCTCTCTGGGGCGGCTTGTACCCATTTGGGTCTCCAGGCAGGACAATAGTTGGCTGTGGGGGTGCGGCGGTCCGCTAGCCCGCTACCAGTTGATACCGTGCAAGACCAGAAGTCCTGGTGACCATATTTCTTTTTACCCAAATGCTGAACAATCCTGTGATTATCTAAGAAAAGTATATATCATAAATAGAAAAAGTATATAATTATACTTCAAAACTTAAATATATAAATAGAAGGATCACAGGTAAACAAAAGCAGTGGGAGTGAGAGCAACATCTGACTTCCTCTTGATTTCTCCATTGATTTTGCTTGTGGAAAGAAGACAGAGTGTGTTGTAAATCACAATCATGTGATCACAGGGATGTTGCAACAGTCACAACTTTGAGAACAGCACTAGTCTGAACACTGAAAATTTCAATTCCACAAGAGTAACCTCCTACACCCCCTATAGGCTAGGAGATTTTAGCAACTTTAATTCAAAAATTGTTGCAAAATCATTTGGGGTAACGATGATACAAACAGACAAACATAATTTTAGTTGTGTACAGATGAATGTTGGCTATATTTTGATAAAACATTTAATGTAGTTCAGATTTCTCTAATCATTCTACTGCAACAAGAACATTTCTGTTTGTTTTTCTGGATATCTATTTGAAATTAATCTGAAATATGATTCACATCAATGGATGAAAGGGCTAAGTGAGTTTATCATGGGTTTAAGATAACTCTGGACTGGCCTTTTGGGTGAATACAACTTCTACATTTCGCAAGATGCACTTCTTGTAAATCAACCTTTTCCAGATTGATGCCTTTGAATGTCAGCTCCCATTAGCTCAGCCTGCTGACAATTCAAATTGCTATAACCTTAATTCAGTAAACTGGAAGACAGCAAGATGCAGAAGGCTGATTTGAGCTATAATTCATGCAGTATTCAGTGTTTATTTACAAACTGTCCCTCATAGTTTTTTTCCATAAAATTTGTGATAATTTATGATATGCTTTTTGTGTAAGATAAGAACAGTTGTTTAGGTTCTTTTCTTTAAAGCAGAATAATAGTTTTCCTGAAGAAAATTGTCTGAAAACTGTTTTCATAAGTATTTCTAATTTAGGAATCTGTAAATTTCTCTCTCTCTCTCTTTTTGGTAAGTAGTTACTTTTTGGAGCCTTCTGTCATTTTACTTGCTTCTGCCATTTGACACTGTTATTTTGAGAAAGAATGGAAGAGAAAATACGCACATTACTGACAAATTTGCATATTTGTTTCTGTGTGAAACTATTTCTAATTGGAGATGTTCACAATTGATCATTTAAAAATAATTGGTAAATACTTAGCTGCAGTTGCTTGGAGACCTCAGCTTTTTAAATTTCTAATAAAAAAATTGGCCTTAGACATTTCTATTTTTATTTTTGATTATCCTTCATACTTAATTACCATACTGCACCATCCTTATTCTGGTCTATGATCTTAATAAAAATGTGATTTGATAGCATTTAAAAGAAAAGGCAAGAAAGACATAAAGCAAAGGCCATATGGATCCGTACTGTATCTGGACTGTGCTGAAATTCCAAGATAATACAATGTGAGAAAAATACAGTAATTTTTTAAAGTGCTAAAAAAAATTAAAATAATACACCATTCCTAACCTCTAATCAATAATAGTCAGAATTATATATGCACTTGAGCTGTCCACTGCAGATTTTAATACATTACTTAGGTTTTTGTTATTTTTAATGTTAAATAGAACACTGGATAATAAAAAGGAATTAAAATTTTATTGGATGTATTAAATATGCAAGCTTGTGTTTGTATGTGTGGAGGGGGTACGTGGGGAAGATTGATCCACTGCCTGTTATTTCTTTTCTAAGAATCGGTTTTTGTATTAAACTTTGTATATCAATTTAGGTATTTGAAAGGTGGAAAAAAGAATGTCCAAACATTTTAATAATTGACAATATAATGTCAGTTAACAACTATTTGACTGGGAAGTTTTAAATATATAGTATGTAAAGCAAATTTTATTAAATATTTCACTGAAAAGTTAAATGGAGCAATTTCCTTCAGAGCCACATGTATTGAATACTAATTGCTTGGGGTTAAAAAAACTAAGACTGATTATTTTTATGCTACCTATATATTTTTTCAATTGTAATCTTGTTTTATTGAGACTACTGTGCCTACTTTTTTAAGTAGAAGAAAAGGAGAGAATTCAATAAAACATGCCATATTTCATTTTTCCAAGAAGTGTCAGGAAAATATTCTGGGCTAGACAGTGTTTTGGGTCTGACATCTTTCAAACATCTTATAGGTACATTTTACCTAATCAAATGCTTATTTACTTTGTTGTTGTTCTCACTTACCACAGTTTTCTCCAACCTGGTGTCTTCCAGCTAGCCATGTTGGAAAGTGGTAACCCAACAAATCTGAAGATTACTATTTAAGGAAGGCCAGAATATGAATCCCCAGCTGACTTTAACTGATCTTGAAATGTTAAACAAGGCCTGACATCTTTAGGGCTGGTCTGGTATGCTATAAGGGCATAAAATAGACTGGGAAATAAAACAATTCTGGAAAAAGCTATGATAAAACAGATTACTTTAATTTTGTTGGTAAAATAATCTCATGGATGTGCCCAAGAAATCATTAGGAAGTAAGCTTGACTGGAAGAAGACCTTACTTTTTTATTCTATTATGAAGAATTATAAAAGATCAAATTATATATAAAATATTAATAGGTTTTATTAGTTTTTTTCAGTAAAAATTGATTTTTAATAAATATTTAGCATTTATTTTTATTTTGGAAAAGTATTTATAGGTTGCTCTATAACATTAAGTTTTCAGAGTGATTTATAAAATAAAAGCAAACAAAGTAAAACCAGTAACAAAACAGTGACATGTGATAGTACATGAAACTACATAAACAGCAGAGGTTAAAGGAGAAAAAAATAGAGCTAAGCTTGATTTGAGATGTACTAGAAGATCTATTTGCCTTGCACAATGAGGGTGCCACCACAGAAAAGATCTTTTCACTTCTACTACACATGATCTAATAGAGATGATTCTTTTATGGACCTTGGTCATATCATGAAAGGCCATGAAATCAAAAAGTAGCATTTTGAAGGAGTAAATTTACACAATGCCTGAATTCACAAATCATACTAAACCAGTTAAAAATAGTTGATGATTGAAAAAGCCTCATTTAACTCTGTTTACAAACCATGCTAAGCCAACATTCCATGCACTATTTTATGATTACTAAGTCCTATAAATTTTTATAAAGGCTACAGTAAAAAGGTAAGTAGGACTAACCTTAAATACTACTAAATGAATGTTATATTTTAAAATTGCAAATGAGGAATTTTATTAGAATAGGGGCATAATTTTAAAATGTAATAATATGATTTGCTCTGTTATTAAGGTTGAGTTCTGTTTACACAGCCATTTCTAACACTGGGTTCATTCTTTTTACTACATTTTTTTTGTGCTGACACCAAGGAATTCAAAATATATTTTACTATATTAACCTAATGTAATTTACACTATTTTAAAGAGGAGGGTCCTCTAAAATAAGATTGTACTGTTTGAAAACTTATTAGAGAACAGACATTTATATGAAATCGCTCTTTGCTGGAAGGATTGTCTATTCCAGGGATGTCAAACTGCTGGCCCGTGGGCCGAATGCGTCGTGGCAAAACCGCGCCCACTCCATTGCTGGCAATGGAAAAAAGTCACGATACGTCGTGAAATGTCATGTGACATTGCAAGTTTGACACGCTTGGTCTTAAAGACAAAGACTTAAAATAAAAAAAATGATACTAAGACTGTGAAATTCTGTTGCCATTTTGCAATTTGTCAACAGACAGGTCACAGTCTTCCCTGCTGATATAAGATGTAGCTTTTCTTTTTCCATAAAAATACTTAGCAATTTTATATTAATGCATAAAAACTAACTCAAGGTGGTTACAACTTCTGCTAGAAGTACTTTACCTTGACACCAATTAGGCTCAACATGCCAACATGAACCAGAGCTAAAAGTAGACAGTTTTACCTATTCTTTCTTGTTCACATAATGCCCTCTCTGTCTCTTCTCTTTTCCTCTTTTTTCCCACACAGCTGGTTGTCACAGAATCAGTAAATAACTTTTACCAGAAGTCTGAATTGCTTGTGTATAGTTTTAAAATTAAGCTGGGGATCACATGAAATTAAATCAAGAGCTACCCTCTAAGACTGAAAACTATTCTATTTAAAGTAGCATATGTAAACTTTGCACATATAACTATAAAATGTTATTGTTTGGAAAATGCTTTCTTCTCTTTGGGACAAATGACCGAAGTAAGCTAAAAACTTTCCCTGGTTTTAGAACTCTTTTTTATAAAGAGGAGCAACCATCCATCCTTAGCCCATTGTAGTTCAGTAAATGGCATGGAGCAATTTAGAGGGTTATATCTGCAACCTTTAGTGTATTTATCCATAGCTGTTGTGTATAAATTGGCAGCACTCTGTACTCTTGCAAGCATGTTCAGTTTGAATTTCTCCATTAAAGTGAGTTTGTCTTTCAAGTTCAGTATTGTAGGTTTTCTTTCCCTGTTTTCTTTCAGTTCTGTGAACAATCACAACTCAACATTATGTTACTGAAGAGAAAAACCTCCCAATTCTCAAGATTTATTATGTGGCTGATTGAGCTTGTTTTTTTCCAAACAAAATAAGCTTTCTTTGAGCTGTATTCAGCATACTCCTTTTCTCACCGGAACTATGCCAGAAGATGGCATTGCTGTGTGATGATTCTCCCATCTCCATTGCAACAAGTCATTAAGAACCTAGTGCAGAGGCTGCATTTAAAAGTCCATTAGCATGAGTCAGGCTAACAGGAAATGAATTTTCTTCCATATCTCTCATCAAGGACAATTCCATTAAATGCTTCAAAATCTGTAAGAAGTTGGATGGGATTTTTGTTCTTGTTACTGGTACATGAATAAAAAGCTTGTATTACAAGATGCAGTTGAATTCTTAATAAGCTTTTAAATCCTTCAAGTATGAAAAATGAACATAAGTGCAAATGCTCAGACATTATCAAAACCTCAGATGTTATTACTGTTTCCTCCTTATATACACATACACAATCCTTAGCGAAGAAAATGATAACTACGGTAATTCATGGATAGTATATCTAAAATCTTAGAGGGTGTGGTCATACTTACAAATACATAAACATTGCATAACACTTAACTCTGTATAAAGGGACAGCAAATTGCTCTCTCTATTCCCCAAATATATTAATTAAGCTATAATCCTGGTAAATCAATTAACAAATAAGTTAAAGCATCAGACTAAAAACTAGGAGAACATGAATTCTAGTCCCATATTAGACACCAAGTGAGCTGGGTAAACGTGACCCAGTCATTCTCTCTTAGCCCTAGGAAGTAGGCAATGGCAAACCACTTCTGAAAATTGGCAGAGACTAGAACAAGAAGTTGCCAGAAATCAAGACTGACTTGAACCCCCTCCCCCCCCCAAAAAGTCCTGGTACAAATGAAGGCATAAAATTGTATTTCTGTCTCATATTGCTTCCTGGAACTGTGGAGACAGAGAATTAGCCAGGAATTATATTTTAATTCAATTGTAACATTTTAAAATTCAACAGTGATTTATTTATATAAAATATTTCTAGGCTTTCATGGCAAAGCATTCTGAAGGCAGTATACAAAACTAAAATCCCTTCATTGTAATAGGCATCCCAATTCCAGTATGTATTTTCTTGTGACCTCATCTTTTATTCAAAAGCTCAAGAAAATGTTTTGTGCCCAGTAAAAGTCCACATGTATAATATATATGAAAAGTGAAAATTTGATGAGGGAAAATGTCTAATAGGCACTATGAGGGAGATTGCTCCAGAATCACCCAATGGGTTTCCATGACTGATGATGTATGTCTCTCTGCCTCTAGTCCAGACATGTCAAACTTGAGACGTCACGTGAAATCGCGCAATGTATTAGGAGAGTTTTGCCATTGCCGGCAATGGGGTGGGTGTGGCTTCCGGATGACGTGTCCAGCCTGCGGGCCGGCAGTTTGACACCCCTGCTCTAGTCCATCTAAAAAATACATCATATTAGTTCTCATTTAAAAGCAGTTTTTCCAAAAGCTAAGACACATCTCCCAAATGCTAAAACTAATCACATTTTTGATATGGGTGAAAATCTGGCTAACTGGGTTTTCAAAAGATAGTAGTGAAAGTATCTTAAAACTCATGTGGCAAGACAGTCTATGACTGTTAGACTACAATGAAATAATCCTTTTCTTCATTTTAGACAATTCAGCAGTTGCAAGAAAGCATGAATAAAAGTGTATTCCTGAATTTAAATTGCAGTCAATATTTTAGAAATTGATCTTTTAAATTCTCAGAAATGTACTGATAGCAATTCAGGTTTTGTAGATCATATGTTGTACCATCACATCCTCATTAACACTTGGGTGATTGTTTTTTATATCACCTGAGATTGGAGCTGTCCTTAAAGAGACCCCAAGAGAGTAATGGTTGATAAGTAATGGTTAAGGTCTATCTATCTTCTCCATGAAGGACTGTAGCTAATGTATGCAGCGAAATGGATCTTTTTAAGCTTTCTGAGCTATAGAAATGAATAGAGCTCTTCTAGTCCAAATTGATGCATTTGGTTTCCACTTAACATTAGAAACATGTAAACCAATATTACAAAAAATAAAAAAAAATAAAAATAAAATTCTGGAATCAAGTTATATGAAGCAACTTAAGTGGTCATACCTAGATAATTCTTTTTAAATAAAATGGTATTTGTTTTGCAATGGAACTTGCTTTAGGAAAAAAATTGCATAATGTATTTTGGTCTACCGTTGTATAGTCAGAAACATCATCATGTGTCCTTTCCTCTAGTAGAATTCTGCTTTCTATATGAAAATGGTTCATAGTACAGATGCTGCCAATGAAAACAGTGTTCACTATGTGCACAGCCTAAATGTCTCTAAAAGAAATTACATCATGTAGGGTTTACTTTTGTGATTTCTGAAAAATTTGCACTGCTGATTTTACTTAACAGAAAACTAGCAACAATAAAAAGTTTTGCATACACACAATTTCACAGATGGCAAAGATTTGTTTTTAATTTTAAATAAATTAAGCAAGCAGTTGCTTGGCTCTTAATTGATAGCACAGTTCTAAATTATGTTCACTGGCAAGCTAGTCTTACTGAATTCATTCCTTACTATCTTTTACTAGGATCCAATTATGAACACAGAAAATGAAAGCATCACTGATTTCATTTATATAAATGGAGCAAGCCTGAATGTTTTTTTTAAAGTAGGCATTCTCCAAAGTTCTTTTCTTTGCCTAGTCAACCACAACGTCAAATCAGAAGAGTGATTTTTAAGGTTTTTGCTTTTGGGGAAATGTTTTCTACATAGGCTTAATTGCTAAGGAAGCCTCATGTATACTGAAGAGGAACTTGTAACAAATTCTTAGGGCATGTTAGCATCGGCAACATGGCTGCGGTGAGATTACTTGTGGTACTCAAGAATGAAATGACTGAAATGTCCTGACACATTGTTCTCTCATGACATCACACAAGATTTGGGCATTAAAATTGTAATTCAATATTTATATATTTTGGCACCACTATATATTATACAAAATTGTACAGTAGTCCTGACACCTGAAGATGTTTTAACCTCTGGGGTAATCTGTTTTCAAAGGGCACTTTCCTGGATCTGTGGCTGAGCTACATTTAGGTCTGTGTGATGATGCTATGAATGGAGCTTTTAATAAGTAAACTCTTCAATTGTTCAGCTTCACAAGCCATGCAATTCAAATTTAGATAATCCTGGACAGCATAGCAGGTTCAAATACCAAATTTGGCTTCTTATTTAGTAATTCTTCTTTGAAAAAGCAAGAATTCACCCAAATGCTTTATGTGGAAATTTGCCCAGTAAAAGTCCACATGTATAATATATATGAAAAGTGAAAATTTGATGAGGGAGAATGTCTAATAGGCACCAAACTGGTATCCATGAAGACTGGAGCCCATAAATATCCCTATTTATATCACAGGGTTTTTTTCCTCTCTCAAATTGAAAACTGGAGAGAAAGGGAACAGCCTACTTGCTTTCTCATCCAGACAGGCTGCTTCCTCCCAGATGCAGTTGATCAGAGCCAGAATCACTGACTGCCAAAAGATGGTGTGATTTCTTATATACAAGGGAATATCATGCAGTGTTGTGTGGTCAGCAGGGACTGGCTGGAATGAAACACATGGATTACAGTAAAAAGGCTGCAATACAGAAGCTTTCTGTCTTTGACATCATTTGCAAGAAAGGCTGAAGGACTCTTCTCCTAAGAGGTGTGGGGAAGAATGGCCAAGCTCTTCAGTGAGTAACTGTATTTTATTTTAAGTAACTGAATGATGCATTTGATGACTAGCAATTCTATCTCTTTTTCCTTGTGTATTTCTTTGTACAGATGTACCACACATTCTTGTAGAAAAATCAGATGTTTTGATTTCTATTATTTTCTTGAAGAGAAAAGCATTTTTGATTTGGGAGATAGGTGTTTATGTCTGTGTTTTGCTTCTGCGGGTACACTGTAGCCAGAAATGAGGATAACTTCAGTTGAAAGATAATTAAAAATATACCATGAAACATATGTTTAAAGCGAGAGAAAGAGAACAGAAAATGGTGACTAACAAAGAAGTGTTACTTGTTTATAAAGAAATAGCTTCACTGAATTCAGGGCTTCATCCTAAGTATATCCAGTAGTTCATTTCCCAGGTGGTAGCCACACATGTATTATCTTTTAAAATATGAATTTGAAAAAATATAGAAAAGCAACAGGTTGTCCTATGACATCCTTATAAATGGCTTATAAATATAGCATTATGATTTCCATCCTATTTTTGGTTGCTCTTTTAAGAAATAGTGCAGAATATGATATTGCTATGAATTTAGTGATTTGGTAGTTAATTTTGATTAGCTGTAGTTAAAATAGGATGGGGTGGTTAAATCCCAACATTTTGCTGTGTGAGAAAGAAAAGCAATCAGAATGAACAAGGTAACATTTGTTATTTCAATTGATGGATAAGAAATTGATTGGAGGAACGTAGAGAATATGTTTATAAAAGGCTCTTTGTAATTCAGGAAAATATGAAAAGCAAAATCTTATTCAATAAAAGTAGCTTCTTTCACATTATCTATTACTTATTGACCCTGTGAAGATTTACATTTTATTGTCAGTATTTTATAAGGGAATATATATGTTACTGTTAGATTAAATAACTGATTAAGTATAATATCACTTTCTTTCAAGCAGCTTTTGGACGATAGAAATAAGTCTTTAGCAGTGAATTTAAAGACATTTTATAATTCAAGACATTTTATACCAGAAATCTTGTTTTTATGTTTGTAATTGCCAGATAGGGATCCTCTCAGTACAATTTACACAAAGCTGATATTCATAGGAAACCTATGAAACATTAGCTACATCTATGAGTAATGCAGGTCTCATCTCCCGAGGGTTATTCAACACAGAGAAATTAATAATTAAATTAAATTAAATTTAAATTAATTAAATTAATAAATTAATAAATAAATTAATTTAATTAATTAATAAATTAAACTGGCTGCAATTGTGGAACATGTCCAGAAAACTGATATGTGTTTCCAATCAATTTCCCTTCTTCCATTCCATTATTACTGACCTGCCTTTGAAGGTGGCTGATATAGCACATCTACCCTTCTTTCCAGTTCCCCAAATAACTTTTTGGGATAACTAAATATTATTATTGTATAGAAACCTGTATTTTTAATAAGGCATAGATAATACTTTTTCTCTATAAAATGCCTAGGATAGTTCATAAATACAACTGATTTCGCCATATTGTATGCTGCCAAATCAGAATTTTGATTGTCTGAAGTGCTTGAGCCCGAAACATTTTATTGGGCAGTGATCCCCACAGGGGTCAGTAGAAATATTCAGGGTAAATATGCATTGGGATAAGCAGTAATTATTCTTCATGAGACTAGGCTAGATTTACTTCTATATTTCATTTATAAAAAGAAAATGCAAAATTGCAAAAATTACATAACTTTATTTTTTAGAGATAATCCTTCTTCCAAAAGGACAAAGTACAACGATCATGAGTTTAAGATAATTCCTTCCCAAATGGAATTACCTGCCTCTTTATCTGAGACTTCTGCTTATTTTTTCTCAAGTAACTTATTTTTAAATTTTGTTTAAAAATTTAAACAAGAACTATTGTAGAAAAGATTTAGGTGTGTAAAATAAAAAATGATATTTTACCTTAAAGCCATATATGAAAGAAACACAGACTGAAAAAATAAAGGTAGTACAGATTCAAGTTTACTCTCAAAAATATTAAAGTTGTTATTATTTAAAACATGCATATAACTGCCCGTCTTCTAACCAACCAAATAGAGCTTGAAAATGAATTTGTGCTAAGGCATAACTGGCTGATTTCATAATCTGCATTTGGAAATTGGAACAAACTAGGCACAAAGCTTGCTACAAAGATAATTGTAAAAGCAAAATCCTGTAATTTTACATATTCTTTGTAGGTACAAAGCGTGTTGTTGAATAATGTCACTATGGGCTAAATTCGGTTTATCTCTCAAAGCTTGAGCAATATTGTAAACTGTATGCAATTCTGGCTTTTAAATCTGCACATTAAGTGACAATTGGGTAGTATAAAAATTACCACTTGTAGAAAATACTTGCTTGTGAAAACTATGCTATAATTATAGAGCTATTATAGGACTAAGTGTAGCTCCACTCTGAAAAAAGGCTGATAAACGGCTGATGCTTGTTACTCAAGACTCTCCTAAAGACATGGTTGATTAATTTTTGTATTGTATTCAGATTAATGTTCAATATCTTGAAACTGCTTAATAATATCCAGAGTAGTTTGCAAGAATCATGTATATATTATACGTCACTTACCTTAGTGGTGGGATTCAGCTGGTTTGCACTTCGGCAGAATCGGTAGGTAATGTTTTGTAGCCCAGGCCCAGAATGGACTTCCGGAAGCGGCATCCACACAGAGAATCGGTTGTTCACATATTTGAATCCCACCACTGACTTACCTGTAATGAAAAATAAAAATAAATTTATGAAAACATAAAGGAAATCAAATCCGATCATTTAACAGTCAGTGAACAGATCATGTACAGACCATGCACTGACATATACAAGACAATATAACTTGATGTAAAAACTGAAAACAAAAGAATCAGAAACTGTAACTTTAGACACAATATTAAAAGAAATTGGAGAAACTGCCTTTATAGCAATCAAAAAGCCAGAATATAAATTTTATTCATGTATTAGCTAGTAGACAAAGTTCATCCAGCTTTATAATACACATTATAAAGCCAGGATAAATAAGCACATCACAGTAATGCTGGAAGAACCATAACACCAGTAATAAGATATAAGTCATAAATACTAATAAAATGTGCAAGCTTAAGAGCCCATAGGAAGGAAATCAAACTGTCCCGCCATTTAGTGTCCCCCTGCCCATAGAGTCTTTCTACCATTTTCATGGCATAAAGTTACAAGTTACATCAGTCTAAAATATGAGAAACCGCAATGGGCTCAACACCAAGATAAAATTGTAGCTGGAGATGCTAGCCTCAGGTGATCGTTCCTTCCAAGATCCTCCTAATTAAATAACCAAAGGCCCTTTCCACCAAGAAATTGACATTTCCAACTTCAGTGTTAAATAAGCAGAAATCACAAACTCAGCAGGATGGCTGAACACAGCATGCTCCCTTTTGGAAATCCAGCTAATTGCACTTTTTTAAAATTTCTTGATGGTGGGTGGTATTGCTCACTTTTGAGGAACAAAGACAAGATTTTCTAAATAAGGGGGTTGCAGAGGAGGGATCAGGGTGTCCATCTTCAAACCAGCTGATTATGTATTGTGCGCTCAGAATAAACTTCACCTGCCTTCTGTGTTCTTTATTCCTGGATTGGAAATGAATCTGATTTCTTTCTAATATAGAAGTCTCTTTTGTAATTGGGATTGTTATACAGTAGTATCTTGGTACTCAACTGCTTTGAAACTCATCAAATTTGGTACTCAACACATTTGGAAGTGAAAATACTCATTTGTTTGGTACTCGACTCACAAGCTATAACTTGTCGATGTTGGCTGCCTTGTGGTTCATTACATTATTCCTTATAGGAAAAATTTGTTTGGTACTCATCAGTTTTGGTACTCCTTGTGCCTTCCAGAACTAATTAATGATGAATACCAAAGTACCACTGTATTAGCTTCAGGAAAGTTTAATTCTATTCAATTTAAAATAGCTTGGCACCAGTAACAAACCCAATTGATGTTCTGTGTTGTTCATACCAGTCTTTAACCTGAATACCAAAAGGGCCCTGTGAGAAAGATCAGAAAACTGAAGCCTAATGTTGTGTCACAATGAATTGCCATGCTGGACTTGGGATGATGGAATTTAAAATATTAAAAAGTTAAAAGTTTTGGTTTTTTTTCCCAGTGGATGAAAAGAAGGTTCAGTTCTTTGCCTAATTAAAATGTCACTTACCTAGGCAGTGTGACTGCCTAATTAAAGCATCTGTCTTTTGCTGTAAATAGATAGAAAAACATTGAGTAATGGACATGGAGATGGGGGGGCATTTCTGCAAGGGCTTTTCTATGGTGTGGATTGGCAAAACTGTGTGTATCAAGGAGGAAGTATCTTCTATTGGAGTCCCAGCAGGAGCAAGAAACAAAATTATCTGCTAAGTGAACTCACTGGTAGAAAAGACTCAGTTTTCAGAAAACAGTCAAGATGCTGGAATCGCAGGTCCATAAAAGATCTGATTTATTTCATTCTTTCACTCCTGCAGCTTTTTAGGAGGTTTTCATTTCTGGTATTGCTTTTATCCTAGGGAGGAGAGAAAAACATCAAATACTTTAAGAAGCCAGTATTTAAAAAATTATGATTCTTGTGTCTCCCTTTATATTTCTAGAATCAGGTTTCAAAATGACATTGCAAATACCGATAAGAATTCTAAATATTCTCCTTTATGTAAATTTATATATCATTTTAAAATGACATTTAATCAGGAAAGGTTGCTTGCATCGTATGAATGACAGGTCTGCTGCTGCAGATATAATTTTAGCCCGGTTAATTTAGTTTTAGCATGGCTGAGTTAGTTAAGGCACTGGGCTAGAAAGTGGAAGACCATGAGTTCAACTCCCACATTAACTATAAAAGCCAGCTTGAGTCACTTTGAGTCAGTCACTTTATCTCAGTCCAACCCACCTCACAGAGTTTTGTTGTGAGACAAATAGGAGGAGGCAGGAATGTTGGATATGTTTGCTGCCTTGAATTATATGTAAAAATAATAAAAGTGAGATACAAATAATAGAAATAATAAATTATTACCAATGTTATTTCCTTTGGCTATGTGTGAAAGAATAGTAGACACAGAGGTGTCTGAAGGTATACAAATGTGTTAAATTTGAAATGTTTAATGGTTTCCCAGTTCTGCTCTTTTACATGAGTAACAAAAATCAAAATTTCATTTACTTTTTGAATAAAAATAATTCCTCATATTTCCTTTGCACTAAATGTAAGGAGCATTTCTAGTCCACATGGAAAATTGATTTGAAATGTGAAATTTTAAACAGAGAGTAGACTTCCAAGCAATGTACAATAGTCTGAATCCCATGTTGGAAATGTAAGGAAAGGAGGGATTGTTTAGTAGTTTAATGATCTTTATGAATTTGGAGAAAGAAATAAGTGGCAGCATATTGTTTGACATTGAGTTTTAAACTGTGTGGCCAAAATTGAATCTCATTTTGAAAATGTTAAGTATGAGGGGTGGTATGATATTGAAAGAACAGAAAGCACAAGCAGTTACCTCACATACGCAGTCTTAAATTCATGCTAATGTGTCCATCGTTTGAGCCAAAACCCTTTTAGGATTATTATAGCTTCTGGGCAGGCTGCCTGTCCATTTAAATGTCTCGATCACATTTAAGTTATGGATTGCCCTTTTGTAGTTATCCACAGAAGGGGACTTAATGCAAATGCTTTTACTACATAACAGCAATGCCCTACAGTTATAAAGAACTACAATTCCCAGAACATTCAGCCAGCACGGTTAGATAATAACAAACTGAGGAACCTCTGGGTGGAGAAAGACTGGCCATTTTGTATTGAATTAACTTTTGATGGTGATGATTAGTTGATATTTTAAGTAATATATGTGGATTTTGGGAAGTACTAGATAGTTTGACAGTTAGGAGAAGTGCAGCTTATTTAGATTTACACTGAGAACTGACCCATGTATACAATAAATACTTTCGGATAACTTAAGTTTAAATAATGAGGATTTTTTTTCTTCTGGTTACACTTTTATTTAAATATTAATTAAGAAAATAATGATTTTTTCCTATGCTTTCTTCCATGTTTTCTCTTCAGGTAAAAATTAAACTTGATAATTTTGGTATTACTAGAGGCAAGTAAAATGTAGAGGCTGACTGTTCTAGAAAATATGATTACTGTTCTCTTTGAAAATGGAAGCTATGGCAGTGTTAACATTTATTTCTGGGATGTATTTGCATGTTTTCAAAATAAATGAAATGCAGGTTACTCATCAAAATATGTACTGCAAGTGACCTATAACAATATGCCATTAAGTTGGTGTCAACTCTTAACAGCTACATAATTAGATTTTCCCAAGGATTTAGCCACAGTGAGTGCTTAGGAATGACAAGATGACTTTTGGACAGCTATGGACCCACCTGGGAAGGGGAGTCTTGAAGATTCCAGTCCCCAGTGGGAGGGGTCGGAAATCTACTAATCATTACTCAAGTCAATAGACATGTGTACATCCTTGCCCTTCAGTCTCATGCCTCTTCCAAATGTATTGGGCTTTGACTATAAATGCAGCTGACTGAATGATGAAAGGTAAACTCCACTATTGAAATGTACAGTATAGAACTAATAATCTCAGCAAGGCACTATGGAGTTCTTTCTCCTAAATCACCTTGTTTGCAGTCCGAGATCAACAGTTGCAGGGTTTTGTGGAGGACTCACTAGACTAGGAAGCAGAGTATCTTTTAGCTTATAATACCTTTTGCTGTTTTTTTCAAAAGCCTTTGAAGACCGAGCCTTCCCTGATGTGATTTGATGTTGTTTTCTTTAAATACTATTTTCTTTATATTATAGTTCCATTTTGATCTTATATATGTGTTTGATATTTTTTGGGATGGATGGATGGATAGCAATACAATAGCACTAGCACTAGGACTATCTCTAGCACTTAGACTTATACTTATATACTGCTTCACAGTGCTCCACAGCCCTCTCTAAGCAGTTTACAGAGTCAACATATTGCCCCCAACAATCTGGATCCTCATTTTTCCGACCTCGGAAGGATGGAAGGAGGAGTCAACCCAGTGAGAATCGAACTGCTAAACTGCTGGCAGTCAGCAGATTTAGCCTGCAGTATTGCATTCTAACTACTGTGCCACCATGGCGCATGGATGGATGGATGGATGGATAGGTAGGTAGGTAGGTAGATAGATAGATAGATAGATAGATAGATAGATGATAGATAGATATTTCTTAGCATCTAGTTGACTTCAGTGTTATATTGATCGGCTATTTTATTTATCGGAATACTATAATTTTGTAAACTATGAAAGTACAAACTGCAATTATAATTGAAATACATTTGAAATAAGCACATAAATAATTATATATAATTCTGTAGTTCTATGCACACTTTCCTGAAATAGGTTCACACATTAATCATCATGAATTGGATTGGGCAGCATTTTAAAATACCACTTTAGTTTAAAATGTACCATTGATGGAGTTAAATTTTGGTGTTAGTTACAATTATATATTAATTATGAATTAGTGATATATAGAGTAAATCATTTTAAATGTATTTTAAATTAATTATTTATTTCAAAGGCTACACTAGAGCACAATCTAGATCCAACTTATAGGCAGCAGAAAACAATTTAGGCTGAGAAAATGCAAAACCAATGCTTCAGCAGCTGTTTAGAACAGCAGTTGACAATAATAGAAGCAACTAACTTGAAGATAGGTAAATGGTAGCTAGAGAGTTTTTTTTATAAGTTTAGGCAACAAAGGAGAACAGAATTGTTCATAGGAGTGTTTAGAATTAGATGGAACATATAGGCATAGAGATAAACAGTAATATAATATAGCATATGTTTTGTCATAAGTTAGGAAAACTTAGTTGTCTAAAAAGGCCTTAACTGCTATAGATACATTATATTAAAAGATACTGAGAATTTGTACTAACAAAAGATTAAATATTATATCTTTCATCTATTATGTCCTAATAGTTTTAAAGAGATTTGAAAAATTTATGACATATTGTTATACTGCATTTTAGCGATACAGTACTTTAAAAAAAAAGAACCCATGATTGTCATTTTTCTGCCACTGATATTCCAAGAAAGGTTGGAGATTAAATGATGATCAGGGAAGACCACAATTATTTCACCACTAATTCTTAACACTTAATTCACTTTATCAACATTATTACAGTACATCTTTCATCAAACTAGGCTTATCTTAATTAAACCTAACAAATATGTGCTAGAAATTATTTTCAGCTGTTTGCAATAGAAATTTCTAGCTATTAATGTTTGGGCTGCACATTTTTGCATGCACATTTGTTTGCTAAGGACCAGAAATGATGTTGTATAGAGCTGAGTATTTACAGAAATCCTGCTTTGCATCATGATGATTAAAGAAGACAGCAGAGATTTGAAACAAGGTAATTCTGCTTGACGGGCAAGGCCTGTAATAGCTATAGTACGTATAATCAGACTGAATTCGCCTGCTTTGTATCTGTAGGTAAAATCTATGAACATTGTGGACATCTTATTTCAAAATGTATGTTAAAAAGAAGATGCAGCAATAAACAGTTTAATTCTGTAACAGAACTGCTTTGACAGGTTATACCTATGCAATTCCTTGAAAACAGATCACATATTAATGCTAAAGAAATTTTAAAAATCCAAACAAAGATATAGATAGCAAAACCAAAATTATACCAGCAGAAACCAAATATTCACAAGGATTCCTGAATGGAGCTGAATGAAATGACAATCTGTAAGCCAGAGGGCTCTGCAGGATCTAGCAATGGTATCGAAATGATGAAAGCAGCTTTGCACCATTTCAATACAACCTAGACCCTCCCCTTTTGTAGGCACATGTGATGTAAATGTAAATGCATATACAAACAAGTCAAAACTTGCATTGCAGTGGTGCAATGCTACTTTTGTCATTGCTTTTCTTTTCTTAATCTTCCCTGTGGAGGGATGCCTCTGAAAACAACACCAGCCGTAAGACAGACCAGTTCATTCTTCTCTAAAAAGTTCAAAAAACTTTGATAAAGCTTACTATGCCTTTAATTAAAATTAAAGGCACAATTAATTGTAGAGTGAGCTTCATTGAATAGCTTCTACTTTTGAACCTTTTGTGAAGTCAGAGCTGAAAAGATTTTATTTTATTTTATTTTAATTCCATTTATATCCCGCCCTTCTCCGAAGACTCAGGGCGGCTTACAAACTTAGCAGTAGCCTTCATTCTATGTATATGCCTGCTTGTTAGGGCTTTCACACACACCCCAAGCGGCATTATTACAAAGTCAGCTTTTGTTGTTGTTTCTCAATTTTCATGACAAATATATAAACAGTCCTCTATGATAGAGCACAGGTATATCCAAAAACCCACAACATCTGAATATGAGGCAGGTAATTCCATAAACTATGAAAGTTTTATGGGCCATGATACAGATTTTAGCTTCCAATATCTTATGAGTTTTGAATTAATACTTTAGAATTAGTTGTTTTTCTAGTATTAGAACAGGGGTCTTCAAACTTGGCCCTTTTATGACTTGTGGACTTCAACTCCCAGAATTACTCAGCCAGGCACGCTGGTTGAGGAATTCTGGGAATTGAAACCCACAAGTCATAAAAGGGCCAAGTTTGAAGACCCTCCCCCCCTATATTAGAAGATATTCAAATGAAGCATCATTTATTTTTTTTCTGTTAGATTATATGGCACACCTTTGGTCTTCGTACTGGACATTCAAAATTTGTACCGATTAATAAAAAAATAGATATCTGCTGGTGTCCTCAAATCATTAATTTCCAAACACATAACTGCACAGGGTGCAAATGATTCTACAAATTCTGGCTGTAAATAGAAATAGGTGGAACTAATTCCATTGATTTAGAGAAACATATACTCTTGTTTCAGAGCATCAGTTTGGTGTAGCGGTTAAGGCATGAGGCTACAAATTGGGAGACTATATGTTCTAGTCCCAAATTAGTCATAAAGACAGTTGAGTGACCTTAAGTCAATCACTTTATCTCAGTCCTAGGAAGGAGGCAATGGCAAACTACTTCTGAAAAACCAGGCCAAGAAAACTACAGGAACTTATCCAGGCAGTCTCTGAGAATTAAACATAACAGAAGGGAAAAAAAAGACCTTTGTTTTAAAATATGTGTTATCCATGCTCCATTTTTGATAACACAGCTTTTCATAATGGATTATTGTATATAAATACAAAGTCATTATCTGCATGCCACGGGAATTCTGTTTTCCTAAAACATGCTAAATGTCAGAAACCTTTGACCATCTATGAGTTTAGGAATCTGCTAAGATTGCTTACATTTTTCATAATATTTCAGCATTCTTCCATGAGATCCCAGGCTGAGATTAAGACCTTCTTGGGTTGGCCATACCCAGAGTCTGAAATGTTACTGACCCCAAATAGGAAAACATAAAACAAGCAATGAATCAAGCAAAAATGTTAAGATATGGGATATTTTAAAATCTTAAAAGAATAAATTGTGCAATATATTATGTTAGCTGATTAGCATATGAAATATCAAGGTAGCATTGTGCAGTTAGATTACAGATATATTTCAATTGTTGGTAAAGAGAGTGTGTTGCATTACTAATGCACAAACAGTATGGTCAAATTTAAAGCAGACCAAGCCACTAGAGAAAGTCTGAGTTTTACTTGGGATCAATAGCAATTTTGAAAGGTTTGACCAAATACAAAAAAAATCCAAAAGGAGTAATGGAAGTTAGCTCATTCAAAGCCTGAATAAGACAGTCTTACAGGCACTACTGCTTTTGTGCAGTAGGTGTGAAATTTTGGTTATTTGCATAAGAGTTCTTTCAATTTAGAAACTTTGCCTGTCACCAGAAGAACATTTTTCACGTTCTTTTATTTTGCCTGTATTTGTTATACTGTATTCCTTTGGGGCTATTACAGATCCTTTCCTTCTTCCTTCCATTCTGGTCAGGACATCTGAATGCAAGATATCTCTTGTCATCCCCAGAACTGTCACAAGGATAAACATTTTCTGGGGAAGAGTGTGTGTGTGTGTGTGTCTGTGTGTGTGTTTGAGTATCTGTGTGTTCGAGACAGTCTTGACCCCTGGCAACTGTCTGGACAAAACTATGGAGTTTTCTTGGCTTCACTTTCGGAAGTAGTTTGCCATTATCATCTTCTTAGGACTGAGAGAGAATAATTGCTCCAAAGACACCCAGCTGGCTTTGTGCCTAAGAGAGGACCACAACTCACTGTCATCTGGTTTCTAGGCTGCTGCGTTAACTACTACACAAAACTGGCTCTGGGGATCACAGAAAAGTATATATGAACTTAGTCCTAGCTATTGAAATCTTATCTATGTAACTACTGCCACTGATGATACATGCATTTGATGTCATACCTCAATTTGAAGTGGCTGTACACACATGCACAAGAATAGCTATCAGACAGAGCTGCTTTAAACTTTTTTGAAGAAAGACATTTCATTAGTGTTTTTGCATGCTGTGAATCACCTTGTTCAAATACTTCGCTCAGCTGCACTATATGTTGCATGGGAGTATTGCAGGCTTGATGGCCTCCAATGTGTGGAGTGTCACAGGGCTCAGGTCCCCCACCTGCTCTTTATCTCCCAGTGTCTTTATATGAAGCTGCTGATGATTTCACGTATGTTACAATCAGTGAATGCTCAAAGGTAGATGATGCTTGTAGGTCACAATGACTGATGGCACCACTCCTGATTGGCATTTTTAGAACAATTCAGAAGGTGGTATTGGCACTGTTGAAATCTCAGCACCACAGGGCAGTGCCTGGCCTTAGCATAAAGCCATCCCTGAGTATCATAATGCTTAGCTGTACAGATAGTCCTCGACTTTTGAACACATTTGAACCGCAAATTTCTATTGCTAAGCAAGAGGATTGTTAAGTGAGTTATGCCCCATTTTATGACCTTTTTGCCGTGATTGTTAAGCAAAACACTGAGGTTCTTTAGTGAATCATACGGTTGCTAAGCAAATCTTGGCTTCCACCGTTCACTTTGTCAGAAACCACCTGGGAAGATTATAAATGATGATCACATGACCATGGGATGGTGCAACTGTCATAAATATATGCCAGTTGCCAAGCATCCAGATTTTTTTTTTTAATTGAAAAGTTTTAAAATACAATTTTCCTTTAAAAAAAACCCCTTCCCCCTCCCTCCTCCCCCCCTACCTCCCCTCCTCCCCCCTCCCTCCTCCCCCCCTACCTCCCCCCTCCCCCCCCTACTTCCCAGAGCTGAATACAAGGTATATATATATATATATAAAAAAAGCAAACCTAAGCAACCATATACTAACAACTATAAATTCTAAAATCCATCACTCTCTAGCTTATATAGGATAAAACAAACCTTAACAATATTAAATATATGTATAAAAAAAAACTAGAATAAGAAAAGGACACTCTCTAGCTTATATAGAATGGAACAAACCTTAATAGTATTAAATATATATTAAAGACAAAAAAAAAGGAAAAAGAAGAAAAAAACCCCTTCTCAACCCTATACTTATCCTAAATAAACTCCATCCATTTTATCCATTCCATGATATAACATTCTTACAAATAATTTTCCAAATTAACCAAGGATCCCAAATCAAAAAACTTTAAAGTCAACTCTTCTGTAATTGGCCGTTCCTCTTCCAGTACCACAATCCAAAAAAGCTCACCCTTTCCACAGAACCACCAAATATAAAAATATATTGCGTCTACACCCAAATCTTTTCCCCCCTCCCCTACTTGACTACTTGACTATATCGTAAAAGTTCCATAGACTTCTGCAATTCCTGCTACTTTCTCTTCTTAGATCGTTTTGCAGCAGCACGCGTCACCCTCTGTTTTATAGATTCATCCGACGAGGTTGTATCTTGATCTCCTCCAACACCGTTGTCTTCTATCTGACCATCTTCGGCCTCTTGATGCACTCCTTCTCCAGATCCCTTTCCAGCTTCCAAAAGTGTTAATGGCGTTGCATTTAAAACATTATTGTAGAAATCACGCGCTTGCATCACAGTAACCAAACGGTACTTTTTACCTTCGTGCGTCACCATCAACCCCACTGGGATCTCCCATCTGAACCTTATATCTCGCTGCTTGAGCTCTTGCACAAGAAATATAAAATCCTTCCTTCTCCTTAGAATCTTTGGAGGAATTTCTTTTAAGACCAAAACTTCTTGATTAGCAATCATAACTTTAGTATCATAAGCAGCTTGTATAACTTCATCTCTAGTTTCCCTTTTTGCAAAATATACCACCACATCTCTAGGCAACTTTCTCTGTCTGGCAATCCATGAATTCACACGAAACACTTTGTCCATGCCTCCTTTTATTTCAGATGCTGGCTGTTTCAACACTATTTCAAAAGCCTCAGAAACCAGCTGCTTTAGATCTTCCTTAGTATTCTCCTTTAAGCCTCTAATTCTAATGGCAAACTGCATCTGGAAATATTGAGCAAGACACAGTTCCTTTTCCATTTTATTTTCATTCTCCAATAGTTTTGCTTCTAATATAGCATTCTTTTGAGACAAGTCTTCTAGCTTTTCCTCCAATTCTTCCACACACCGAGCCACTTTAAACACTGAAGTCAAGATGTCTACCCTCATCGCTTTGAGCTTCTGTTCCATCCTCTCCTCCATTCTCTCCTCCAATTTCTCCAATTTCTCCTCCATCTGTGCAAATCTAATATTAATTGATTCCAAAATTACCTGGGTATGTTTTTCAAGAGCATCTTGTAAGTCCTTTGATGTCAATACATCAGGAGGATGCAGCGCCTGCAATAATGATTGTTGCACGGGAGAAGTTCCAGCACTCCGAAGAGTTTTAGGGGGTGGTTTAGCCGCCATCTTTTACCAAATATGACGCACTTTCACTTCAGATTTGTAATCCAAAAAAGTCCATCAAGCTGGAGAGTAAAACATAGTAATCCTCTTTACCATTTCCTCTTGTATCGCTCTGCCTGCTCCTTTAAATCATAGTCATTCCTTCAGGCAGGGGTGGTCGCAGACGGCTGGCTCTGCTCCAAGAAGTCAGGAGCAGAGGCGACGGCCAGCTCGGAGCAGCCCAGGCTACGGGGGAGTTCAATCCTTCAGCCGCCCAAGCCATAAGCTCAGGCGGCCCTGGAGAACTCTACCCCTACCTGGGAGCTCGCCCCCTCCTCTTCTCCCGAGGAGGGGGCTTCGGATTCGCCCGAACAGCTGATCGGCGCTGTTTCGGGCGAAAAAACAACAGCTGAGCCGCGGGCAGCCCGGGAAGGCTCCCTCCGTCGCCGCGGAGCCACCGGAAGTCCCCAAGCATCCAGATTTTGATCGCAGTGGTGATAAGTTTGAAAATTGATCACAGGTATTTTTTTTTTGGTGCTGTTGTAATTTGAATGGTCACTAAACAGATGGTTGTAAATGGAGCACTACCTGTATAAGATTACCACAGGCTTGAGGGAGATAATATTGATGTCTTTTTTCCAGTGACTGGACACTGTTATGGTATGAATGCAAGAGAACAGGCTGAAGGTTGTTGTTGTTAGCTGCGAAGTCGTGTCCGACCAATCATGACCCTATGGACAACATCCTTCCTGTCCTCTACCATCTTCTGGAGTCCATTTAAGCTCACGCCTACTGCTTCAGTGACTCCATCCAGCCACCTCATTCTCTGTCGTCCCCTTCTTCTATTGCCCTCGATCTTTCCCAGCATTAGGCTCTTCTCCGGTGAGTCCTTCCTTCTCATTAGGTGGAATTCTGCATTCAATTGGGCGTATCTTTCTTTTTCTCCCTTGCCTTTCGTTTCCCTCCTTTCCTCAGCTATTTGCAAAGCTTCCTCAGACAGCCATTTTGCTTTCTTGCATTTTTCTTTGGGATGGTTTTAGTTGCTACTTCTTGTACAATGTTGTGAACCTTCATCCATGGTTCTTTAGGCACTCTGTCTATCAGATCTAATTCCTTAAATCTATTTGTCACTTCTACTGTATATTTGTCAGGGATATGATTTAGTTCATACCTGAGTGGCCTAGTGCTTTTCCCTCCTTTCTTCAGTTTAAGCCTAAACTTTGCAACGAGAAGCTCATGGTCTGAGCCACAGTCAGCTCCTGGTCTTGTTTTTACCTACTGTATAGAGCTTCTCCATCTTTGGCTGAAGAGCACATAGTCAATCTGATTTCTGTGTTGACCGTCTGGTGATGTCCATGTGTAGAGCCGTCTCTTGGGTTGTTGGAAAAGAGTGTGTGCTATGACCATCGTATTCTCTTGACAAAATTCTATCAGCCTGTGCCCTGCTTCATTTTGTACTCCAAGGCCAAACTTGCCTGTTATTCCGGTTATCTTTTGGCTTCCTACTTTAGCATTCCAATCCCCCATGATAAGGACATCATTTTTTGATGTTAGTTCTATAAGGTGCTGTAGGGCTTCATAGAACCGGTCAATTTCATCCTCTTCAGCACCGGTGGTTGGGGCATAGACTTGGACTACTGTGATATTGAATGGTTTACGTTAGATTCAAATTGAGATCATTCTGTAATTTTGGGAATTGTATCCCAGTATTGCTTTTCCTACTCTTTTATTGACTATGAGGGCTACTCCATTTCTTCTGAGGGATTCTTGCCCACAGTAGTCTACCTGATGGTCATCTGAATTAAATTCACCCGTTCCTGTCCATTTTAGTTCGCTGATTCCTAAGATGTCGATGTTCAGTCTTGTCATCCTTTTTTGACCATGTCCAGCTTGCCTTGATTCATGGACCTTACATTCCAGGTTCCTATGGAGAAAAAATCTTTACAGCATCGGACTTTCCTTTCACCACCAGACATATCCACAGCTGAGCGTCCTTTCGGCTTTGGCCCAGTCGCTTCATTCTTTCTGGCGCTACTAGTACTAGCCCTCTGGTCTTCCCCAGTAGCATATTGGACGTCTTCCGACCTGAGAGGCTCATCTTCCAGTGTCATATCGTTTTGCCTTTTGGTACTATCCATAGGGTTTTCATGGGAAAGATACTGGAGTGGGTTGCCATTTCCTTCGCCAGTGGATCATGTTTTGTCAGAACTCTCTGCTATGACCTGTCCGTCTTGGGTGGCCCTGCACGGCATAGCTCATAGCTTCATTGAATTACACAAGCCCCTTCACCATGACAAGGCAGTAATCCATGAAGGGGAGGCTGAAGGTAACCTGAAGTAAATTTGAGGTGCTGTGGATATATTGGTATTCTATGTTGCCGTTGGAGTTGTGGCTTGATAGACAAACAATACGTATTAGTGAACAGATTTATGATATGGGGATCCATCTGGACTCACCGCTTTTCCTAGAATGGCAGGTGGAGGCAGTGGCCAGAGGAGCCTACTCCAGCTTTGGGTAATGTGTCAGCTGTGATTCCATTTCAAGGTGAAAGATCTAGCTACTGTAACTATTGGGAGCTGCTCTTAAAAAAACTACTTGGAAGCTAATATTGATCAAAATACAGCAGTTCAGATATTTTCTGGCTCCTTTCATTGCAAGCATCAAATACTAATTTTGCAGATTCTGCATTGGTTGTCAAATTAGTTTCAGATACAATTTAAGATGCTGGTTTTAATGTATAAATTAGTTTATAATTTATAATGCCTGGATATCTGCAGGATGACCTACTCCAAATAATACCAAACTAACCAATACCAACCAATACCAATTAAATCAGAGAAACAGTTACTCATCCTGTATATTTGCCCTGTGTGGCAGGGCTGAAGCAAGGAGGTTCTGCTTTTCTATGGCAATGCTGATATTATGTATTATGCCATTTACATTTTCTAGATCTACTGTTTGTTTTGTGTTGTTTTACAGGTAATCCTCAACTTACAACCAGAACTGAGATCAAAATTTCCTTTGCTAAGCATGGTGGTTCTTAAGTGGATTGCACCCATGACTTTTTTTTGTCATCGCTGTTAAGTGAATCACTGCAGTTGTTAAGTGAACCATGCAGTTATTAAATTCAGCTTCCCTCATTGATTTTGCTGGGAACGTCACAGTTGGTGATCACATGATCCTGGGATGCTGCAGTGGTCATAAATATGGCATACACCAGTTGCCAAGTACCCAAATTTTGATCACATGACTGTGGGAATGCTGCAATGATTGTAAGTGGAAGGATCAATTGTCAGTAACTTTTTTCAGTGCTGTTGCAACTTTGAACCATTGCTAAATGAATGATAAATTGTAAGTTGAGGACTACCTATACTGTTTTCCTAATATTGTGAATGTTTTATTTATATATATTGTGGATGTTTCATTTATTTATTACTTGATTACTTTATGTGAACTGGTGAGAGTCTCTGAATTGTGGAGAAGTAGAAACGTGGAAAATTTAACAGCAAACAAACAACTGAAATGGTGCTTAGAATTGTTTAGTTGTGCACTACTACACTAAGAGATACAGTTGTACAAATACCTTTCTAGAATATCTGAAATGGGTCCTAGGCATCACTGAAAATCCAACAGATCCAGTAAGAATCCATGGCTGGAATAGATATGTACAGGTTATAATTGGTAGAGAAAACAAAGTCTGTGTTTAGATCTTAAAATTTTTGAGGAATTTCTGCCTTCTTCCGGATTACTCAGAATTGTTCTTTGCATCAACACATTTGCATTTCAAAGTAGCTTCAGCAAGAAATTTTAAAATAGTCCCAGTGAAATTAATTAAAGCTTTTATTCCTCCTTTTAATAAAGGAACTGTGAGACTAAAATGAAAGCTTTATAAAAGTTATACCTTGGGACTTTAAGTCATATAAGAAAGATACATGGGACATTGATGGTTGTAATATTGTGATATTAACTCTCAAATTTCACTGACTTTAATTACCATTAAAGAAATAAGCCTGAATGTGAAATGTTATACAGTATGTACTTAAGAATAAGCCTAACTCTGTTGAATGTGGCTTGTATTCAAATAAATGTAGGTATATAGTTTTTGCCACTATGGGCATTGAATAAATGCAAAAAAAAACAAAACAATTTTAAGAGTACAATATAGGTAGTCCTCAGCTTACAACAGTTCAGTAACTGTTTAGTAACCATTTGAAGAAAATGACTCATGACTGTTTTTCACACTTACTACTGTTGTAGCATCCTCATGATTAGATGATCAAAATTTGGGTGCTTGGCAACTGGCATGTATTTATGATACCGTGTTTTCCCCAAAATAAGACATTTTTTTCTTTTTCCTCCAAAAGAGGCACCAGGTCTTATTTTTGGGGTAGGCCTTACCTCACCTCTGGCACTGACAGCCCCACCTAGCCGGTCCACTTCTTCTGGGTTCGTAGCTCTGCAGCCGCATTTGGGTCTGCATTCTGCAGTCAGGCCTTTCCAGAAGGCCTAAGCAGCTGAGTACCAAGCTATGGTTTCAATCCATAGCTCGGCTCTTAGCTGCACAGGCCTTCCAGAAAGCCCTGTGACTGAGAAATGCAGGCTTGGCTGCAGAAGAGACCACAGAAGTGGGCCGGCAAGGAGAGGTCTGGCTGCAAGGTAAGTGGGTGCGGGATGGGTGGGGCAGTGCTACAGCCCCACCTCCACCCTAGTTTGACTTTTAGATGTGCGCCTCGCCCCAAAACTAGGCCTTATTTTTGGGAAAGGGCTTATATTAGGTTCACCCCCCAAAATCAAGCTAGGGCTTATTGTTGGTGTAGGCCTTACTTTTGGGAAAACATGGTAGTTGCAGTGTTCTGTGATCACCTTTTGCAATCTTCTGACAAGCAAAGTTCATGGGGAAGCCAGCCATGTTAGTAACTTAGCAATTGCAGCAGTGATTTACTTAACAACAATGGCAAAAAAGATCATAAAGACAGCGATTTGCCTGAAGTGGCATAGGGTTTCCTGCCTGAGCAGGGGGTTGGACTAGATGACCTCCAAGGTCCCTTCAAACTTTCCTCCTCCTCCTCCTCCTCCTCCTCCTCCTCCTCCTCCTCCTCCTCCTCCTCCTCCTCCTCCTCATTATTATTAAATGGGGCAAAATTCACTTAATCATTCTCACTCAGCAACTGAAATTTTCAGCTTAATTATGGTCATAAGTCAAGAACTACCTGTAAAACACCTTTCTTTAAGGTTTGTAATACGTATATATTTATTGAGACTATTCTAACAAAGTTATAAAGGTCTAATATGTGCCTTTTCTGTTCTAGGTAAGTACTGAATGGAGATATGAAGAATCGGCATATTTCTAATGACCACCATGTTGCAAAAGGTACCCTGGCATTTTACTTTAACAGCCATAAAGTTTCATGAAGGAAACTTCAGCAAACATGGTTGAAATTATTGCAGATAACTGTTCATATTATTTTACCTTCTGGACAAATGAATATAGATTTAAAATGCCACAGATGCAATTTTCTAATTTGAATAGCATATTTAAGCAAGTTTCCCGAACTAGTTCTTGTGTTAATTTCCTTAATGGACTAAACTTAATTTCATTCTTCTTATTTGTAAGTATATGAAAGGTCATTATCAACAGAATATGGTCCTGTTTATTTCCAAATGAAAGGGGATGGTATTGATGGAAATTTGAAAGCATAAATGAGAACCTTAGAAAAAATTGTTGCTCAGACTCCAGAAATAATGTACAGTTTACAAAGATATAGAAATAATGAAATAGAGATTGGATTCACTTAGTTGTAATAGTGTTTTTTATTATTTTCATTGTGTTTCAATGGCATACAGCAGCTTTCTTCAATCTGGAAATATCTGGGAGTCTCAATATTTTTCAAGAATGTCCAATTGGGGAAAGTTATCATATAGTTTCTTTATTATGCATGTAAAGCAATACTTCAGAGTGGTTTATAAAATTAGCAGATTTACCATCATAGCTGATTCCTCAATATATTGCATCCACTATAACCTTGGAAGAACCCAAAAGGTTTATTGGCTATTTTCCAGATTGATAAGTCCGTGTCAGCCAGAAAATGGCTTCAGCATGTAAGTACTTGCTGTAATATGCTTTCCTGAGATTTGCAGCTTTAAAAAATCATGGCTAAATTTTGTTTCAGGATTTCTCACTCTAACAATTAAAAAAATACAGAACAAACATTTATTCAGAGCTTATTATTTTGTTATCTGATAAGATAATAAAATAACTGCTTTGCAAACTGTGTAGGGCAAACTGGCATCCTGGTTGAAACTCCAATAGAATATTGCATTTTAAGATGTGTTAAAAAAATGAACTAGGTTAGATAATCAGTTCCGATACATTAAATTTCAGTCACAGGATGCTTTTAAGGAAAGAAAGAAAAGCAATTTGAGGGATGCTGTGGGCAACTATAATGGCACAAAGGCGTCTGTGTGGGAGGCATAAAAATACAAAAATGGTTTCTTCCTCTTCTGTACTATAAGCCAGGAAACAAACAAGATTTAGGATGTGAGCCATAGTCTACATCTGCACAAAACTACAACCTAACCCAGATTATTAATAATACTGTACTAAGAATAAACTTCATTTGGCCATCCTCCTTGTTCTGTCCCTCTACTCTGTTTTATTTTGGTAAAGTAACTAGTAGACCAGAGCATACCCACAGTACCCATTCAGGGTGTGCATGCACTAATTTCTAGCACATTGAATTCATTGTTTTTCTTCTAATCCCAGTCACCAGAATCTTGATTAAGACTGGATGCTGCACAACTTTACACAGCCATCTGGGCACCTAGAGTTAAGCTTCCCTCGTGATATCGTGCATCCTACTCAAGGTGGCCATAGCATTTCCTATGATCTCAAAGCTTATTGCATAACAACAGCTATTCTTCTTTGGTAAAGTTTTCTTGATATACAGTACGTAGAATATTAGTCGGGTTAAAATACCTGAATGTAGCATTAAAAAGGATAATGTGATATTACTAAGGAATTTTAAATATATTCAAACTCATGTCTTAAAATCTCTAAGGGTTTTTTATAGTATTTTTATGTGCAATATTTTCTAGGCTTTTATGTATGGAATTTATCTAGAAATAGAATTCATGACTCGGGAATTAAGCAAGGGATAGCTTAAATGACAAAAAATGAAATTATATTTATTTGTTTCAAGCTATTTTATCTAATGCATCTGACATACTGCTAATCCCATGAAATCTAAAAAGCTTTCTTTTTGAAATGCATCATCCCAAACTATCATCTCTCTCACCACTTTGCAATGATAATTAGTTTCTCATTTTCATTGCCTTGCTTCAGTTGAGATTATTAGATTTAAAAGCCTGCTCACAGGATGCTATTGCAGAAATGGATGTTATTCAATATTGCTGAAACAAGATAGAAAGATTATGTGCAAGCATCTGGGACTACAGCACAAGTTTAAATGAAAAATTGAGAGTGAACCACTTCAGATTTGGTATGGAAACTATAGTACTGGAATGGACAATTAATTCAGTAGAGAAAGCCAATTTTGAATATTTCTAAAATAACAGACATGAATATAATGGTGAATGTATATTAGGTCTCACTTAATCTATATTCACCATTATGCCTTTATTACACTTTGTATAAAATTTGTGTTATTATGTTAGCTATAAATCCGTCCTTGAGGAAATCAAACAGGAAGAAAGTGGGAAGATATATTCATAGATAACTTTGGCACCATGGGAGTTAGTAATCTGCACAAGTAGAATTATAATATTCATCCTATAAATAAAGCAAGATTCTTATATAATGTAAAAATATAAAACCACACTGAGGAGAGGGGCTTAGATCAAATGAAAAGAAACACATAAATGCTAGATTCCAACCCAATTACTAACGCTTATATCTCTCTTCGTATTATTACATGATTTTCAAGGCTTTTGAATCAGTAGTGAAATTGATCACAAAAGACTTAAATTCTATCAATCTATACATAACCACAGAGGACCATAAACATCTGCTTAAATACATTGAGTGTTCAGTGTGGTTTTATTTGCAGCAATAAATACTTCTGATACTACATTTGGTCAGATTTTATATTTACAAGTTGCTCCATTTCTCTGCAGTTTCTCTATTATGAAATAGATGAATCCAAAAACATGTTTCTTCTTCCCATTTTACAATATGTGCTTAGCAGAATTTTTTTCTACATATAAATGATGACAACAAGATAGCTTTGGATATATCTTGTAGCATTCATACCTATCAATATCTTATGCTACTCCAGAAATAGTTATTGTCATCAACTAAAAATAGAACTGCCCTAGGAGTAATGAAATCCTGACTCATTAGATTGCAGACCTGGTTGCAAGGACAGGTCACAGGTGGGTTTTGAGGGCATGTCATATGTCAACAGAAGCAAATTATCATGTTAAAACAAATTACAATGTATTTTACATTTTATTTTGTTTAGATGACTTAGTTTTCAAAACTGTAAGCTGATGATGACAATCTATGGGAGAGAGTCCCATGAATATTAGTTTGTGGTAGATGATGTATGATGATTGCTCCTTGTTGACATGAATTATTCAGAAGTTTTATGCTATTATGTCAACAGCTACTTCATTTACCTGGTTGCAGGTTGATAAATTACCTTGCTTGTAGCAGCTGAGTTGTCAGGCAGATCACAACTTGGCTGCTTTTGGCAAATTTATAGCTTTAAGAGAGTTATTACTGTTCTGCATAAGTCAGGAAGATCAGGTTTGTTTCCACTTTTTACTGAACAGAAATATTCATGCATGGAATAGTTTATTTAATCTAGATGACTTTCCCAATCTTGTCCAAATAGAACATTTTATAATTAGAGTTACTAGGTTTGTGCTGTACAGCTGTTAATGGCCATGATATGATATGATAGCAAAGAGAATTCCGGAATCAGAAAGCACTTTTGTGTTATAAAAATCAGAGTTCTCTGTGTTACATAGAACCCTAAGATTTCACAAGAATTCAAAACAAATTGCACCAGGAACTTCCATAGCAAAAAGCGCATGTGGGAATGTTCACTTGGATGATGAAGGAGCATGAACAATTTATTTATTTATTTTATTAAACTTATATACCGCCCTTCTCCCGTAGGACTCAGGGCGGTTCACAAGGTTTTTTTAAAAAACAATTCAACAAATTACAAAAATTAAAAACAATTAAAATGATTACACTAACCTTGAAATAAAAACCCAATTACAATTAAAAATACAATTAAAACCCCAGTTAATACTCTCAGTCCAGGCCAGAAAGCTCGAAGAGCCAGGTCTTCAGGTCCTGGCGGAATGAGCGAAGGTCAGGGGCAGTCCTAAGCTCTACAGGCAGCTGGTTCCAAAGGGCCGGCGCACCCACAGAGAAGGCCCTCCCCCTGGGTATTGTCCGCCGGCAATCTTTTACCGGTGGTACCCTGAGAAGACCCTCCCTGTGGGAGCGCACAGGACGAAGGGAGCTTGATGCCGGCAGCAGGTGTTCCCTCAAATATCCCGGACCCAAGCCATTTAGGGCTTTATAGGTCATCACCAATTTAGTTTCCCAGGGAGCAGTAAATTTGGCTTTTAAGATATTCCACAGTCCCAAGCTGGATGGAAGAAGAAGGAAGAGTTCAGGATAGCCATGCCCTAGAGCACAGGTGTCAAACCTGCCACGTCACATAATGTGTCACAATGTATCGTGACTCTTTTTGCATTGCCAGCAATGGGGTGGGCACGGCTTCAGTATGATGAAACCGGCCTGTGGGCTGGCAGTTTGACACTCCTGCCCTAGAGTCTCTGAGGTTGTGTCTGTTATTAGAAGGGTAATATTTTTACTCTAACAAGATTCTATTAGGTGTAAGAAAAGAGTTGGACTCAGTTGGATTTCACTGTCTTTGGGCTTGGCCCAGGAGTAGTGTTGTCAGAGAAATTCAGAATGGTCCTTCTTGACAAATGGTGCTCAAGATAACTTTTCACTAATGGGTTCCATGGCCTGAAAAAAATTTGAAATTCTCTAATCAAGTAGGATGTCTGGTTTTTTGCATCCCACACCTGTTAGCCCAGTTAGAGCATATAAATCAAGTATTCAGTGTTTTATTTAATCTTTTTATTTTATCTAAAAGGTAAAGGTAAAGGTTTCCCCGCACATGCGTGCTAGTCGTTTCCAACTCTAGGGGCTGGTGCTCATCTCCGTTTCAAAGCCGAAGAGCCAGCACTTGTCCGAGGACGTCTCCGTGGTCACGTGGCCGGCATGACTAGACGCCAAAGGCGCACGGAACGCTGTTACCTTCCCACCGTAGTGGTCCCTATTTTTCTACTTGCATTTTTATTTTTATTTTTTTATTTTAATTCCATTTATATCCCGCCCTTCTCCGAAGACTCAGGGCGGCTTACAAGCTTAGCAGTAGCCTTCATTCTATGTATATGCCTGCTTTTTAGGGCTTTCACACACACCCCAAGCGGCATTATTACAAAGTCAGCTTATTGCCCCCAACAATCTGGGTCCTCATTTTACCTACCTCGGAAGGATGGAAGGCTGAGTCAACCTTGAACCTGGTGGGATGCGAACCTGCACTAATTGCAGGCAGCTGGTGTTACTTAAGGAGGCATTAGCCCACTGCTCCACCAAGGCTATGTGCTTTCGAACTGCTAGGTGGGCAGAAGCTGGGATGAGTAACAGGTGCTCACTCTGTTACACAGCACTCGGGATTCGACCCGCCAAACTGCCGACCTTCTGATCGACAAGCTCAGCGTCCTAACCCACTGAGCCACCACGTTTATTTTATCTACTTGGCCCTAATGAAGTAGACAGGGCTATTAGAGCTGTTCACCATTTGTATTTCAGATATTGTCTCTCCTGGTTGATCAAGATCTCTTGGGAGGTGACGTGAAATTGAGTTCATGCAGTAGTAGAAGCTTTTGGGGGGAGGTTACCTTGAGAAGTAAAAAGTCCTTTCTTGTCTAGGACACTGAGATAATGAATATTAATATACTTGAATAACATTAAGATGAACATTCTATTCTAAAGGACGCTGGTTCAAATTTCAGGAAAAAATTATTTGTTATTTGTCTGGCAAGCAACAATAGATAATAGAATTTGAAATGCTTATACAAAGCCCAAATCACTTATTAGGATTATTTAAAAATTATTACTGAAAAATAATGCAGAGACAACACAAATACAAAGTTGCATGATAAAAATGAATGCAAAAACTTCAAAGAAGCAATTACTGTGGATCAATGGGAAAACTAATGGGACCAAAATCAATAAAATTTACTCCAAGCGACAATTTAAAGGAGGATATGGCATTGCTACATAATGCCATAAACGACTACCAAAAAGACTAAAGATAGAACAATTGTAGAAAATGCCACGAAACAAAAGAAACATTTTCTCACATGTGGTTATGTAAAAAACACAAAAGTACTTGAAAGAAATACATCAAAATATTTAGAAAACTCTAAAAATAAAATTTGAATTGAAGCAACATATATTTTTATTTGGTATAATTCCAAAACATAAATGAAAGATATAACAAATTTACTACCGTGTTTCCTAGAAAATAAGACCGGACCTTATATTAATTTTTGCTCCAAATGACACATTAGGGCTTATTTTCCAGTTAGGTCTTATTTTAGGGGAAATACGTTATTAAATGTGTCCATCTATTGATGATCTTAACTGGGGCTTAGTTTTGGGGTGGGGCTTATATTATGAGTGTCCTGAAAAATCATGCTAGGGCTTATTTTCTGGTTGTGTCTTATTTTCAGGGAAACACGGTAAGATAGATGTTGACAGCTGCAATACAAACTTGGCACAACACTGGAAAAGAGAAAACTTGCTGACGATATTTAGATTAAACTAAAATGAGAGAATATGTTGCAAAGGCAAAATTGTATAATAGAAGTTTAACCAAATTCAAGCTAGAATGGCTCCTTTATATACAACATATCACATAGCAAGACATATTTATATAATTAAAATATGGTTTCTAGGACTTAAACAGGAATATGGTTTCTTGGAATAAGTTTTCTAGCTCTTAAACAGAAACTGCCAAGAATCTTTAACCTTAAAAGTGAAAAGCATTAATATCCAAATTGCAGTCAGTAGCTGAATGTAAATGAAAGGGAAGGAGAAAATATATTATAGAAAGGTTTTTCATGATGCTTTTAATCCAGATTGAGTAGCTATTCAGATTAATCCAGATTCAGTAGCTATTGTCATTGTTAAGTGACCTGGTCATAATGTGCAAGATTTTGTGACAGTGCTGTTTATTGACAGCAGTCCTATTTGGCATTGTTAACAGGACTACACAGATGATTAAGCAAAGGTCTCATATAACCACAACTTCTGACTTCCAACCACACTCCCCATTGATTTTGCTTGTCTAGCAGGAAATGTTGGACATCATAATGATATACGGGAACATTGTGGCAGCTGGTATTCTGAGGACCAGTTGTAAGTATGACTTGTTCAACACCATTGCAAATTAGAAAAATTGCTGAACAAGTGGTTGTTAAATGAGGACCCCTGTAGTTGGCTTTTAGCTCCTCTGGGCCTTTGAGGAGGTAGATTAAATAGATGGTCTTTCATTCTGGATTGAGACCTGGCCTTATTGCAGAGATAGCTGTTCTTTACCAGCCTACTACCGGCCCTGCAGAAAAGGCAGGGACAACCCCTTTACAAAAAGGCAAGAGGATGGAACTAAGCCTGCCAAATTTTTTGACACAAAACAGAGCAAACAGAGCAAAACGAAAACACGAACCATGAAACAGGAGCTATTCAAACGGTTGCCTTCAGCAAACCAGCCCTCCCACACATTCCCTTTTAAACAGTTCAAGGCGTGGCTTCTCTCTGCCTCCTTCCGAGGTGCCCCATTGCCTTCCTCTGTTTACTCCTGATTGACTGCCTCCTGCGTCGGGCATCCTTGAACAGGGCCAGCTGTGGGTCATCTTCATCCATGCTGTCAGGCTCACACAGCTGGGTCTGCGTCATAACCAGATGGGAGGGGCCTGGCTGAGGGCTCTGCGAAGCTTCAGGGCTGTCCTCTGCAGGCTCTCCAACACCCCCCTCCTCCTCCTCTGAATCATCCGATCCAACTGCCGAACCCACAGGCTGACCCTGAATCACAACAATAGCACTGATTGCTATTGTCAGTGACCTTTGGTGGGTTTGGGATGGTGATAATTCATCCATTCTGCATGTCCATGATTTCTGAATGTCTTTAGATGCCATTAATCATGGTATCCTTCTGCACTGTCAATTCTTCTCATTTCTCCAAGGCTGGTTCTAGTCTGTACTGGTTTGGGTGAAAGATCAAGCCTGAGTCCCCTGCTTTGTGTGCCTAAGGGCTCAACTACCTTTCATTCTTGTTTTACACCTACATGGAACTTCTAATGGTAGGTGATGTCATCCATGCAAGGTATATTTCTGTGATGTGGGCTAAGTGAGATAGAAAGGATTAGATATGAGCAAATATGCTCTGGCTTAATCCTGATAAGATGTAGTGGCTATTCTATGGCTTCCTGGATCTGGAGACTTTGTATCTAACTTCACATGGGCTGCACTTTTCCAATCATAATTAATTCATTTTCTGGGGGTGCTTCTGAATTCATGACTTCTGCTTGCAGGGCAGATGATAATAATTATGATCAGAAGGACCTTTGCACAATTTGCCGGGGCTTGGCTATACCCACAATGATCATGCCTTAGTCACCTGCTGTTTAGATTACTGTAATGCACCCTACCTGGGGCTGCCCTTGAAGAGCATATGGTGGTCCAGAATGTAGTGTGGGTGGTTTTTGATATTTTCCATTATACCCGTATCACAATACTGCTTGCGAAGCTGCACTGGCTCCCAGTGGGCTTCTGGATGTGATTTAAGATGCTATTTATCACCTAAAAAGACCTATATGGCATAGGACGAGCCTGTTGCAGGATCACCTATCTTCTGTTGCCTTTGCTTGACTCAACAGATCTAGCAAGGAGACCATACTCCAGACCCCTTCCATTAAGCAATATTGTCTTGTTGGGTCCAGCAGTGTTGCTTTGTCATCATCTGCCCTATGAAATAGCATACCTTCTAGATGGGATTTCCAGATGGCCCCGACCTTGCAAACCTTTCACAAGGCATTAAATATCTGGCTGTTACTTCAGATAATCTAGAGGTTAATCAGGTTCTGCCACGTAATGTTATTTTACTATAAATTAAGTTCATTGTTTGTGGTCTTTTATATTTATTTGGATTGTTTTAATTATAGTTTTAAGTTTGTATGCTACCCAGAGCTGCTACCATGAGATCAGTGGCCATATAAATGATTTAAGCACTATTTATAATAATGGCATATCTGTTGCTGGCTAGGGAGATCTAATGCCAGTGTTTCTGAAGTGATCCAGAGGAAGGGAAATTGCAGTATATTGCATTATATTTCAGAAAAATATCTTCTCTCCAAAGGAGTTTCCACTACCAGCTTTGTTTGGAATGCTCTTGTACAGAAACTCATAGTCATATGGTTTATAAGATACAAGTTGTATGGAATGCTGAATGCATGGTTTTCCCACTGGATCTTACTTTCTACAAGACCAGTAATAATTGGGACAAAGAAGGAACACTTTCATTTCACTGCTAAGTAAATTACAGTTTTAATTAACTACGAGGCCCTACAGCATCATTATCTTTGCTATGATTGTTGATACAAACCTATCCAAGAATTATAAATATTTATTTATTTTTACTAGTTAAGACCAACAATTGTAGTTTAGATTAAGCATAGATAATTTAATATGTAAGCTGTATTGTGGGAAACTTAAAAGCCACATTAATAATAATATTATTATTTATATAATTCTTGGACATATAAAACACAACTTTTGATTTGCCTTTCTGGTGGGGCTTCATGTCTTAAAAATATTCACAGTCCCAACAGTCTCTGCAGCAAACTGAGATTTTATCAAAGTGATGAAATGTTATCATGATGGTCTAGTGCAGACATGTCAAACACAAGGCCCGGGGGCCGGATCCGGCCCGCGAAGTGGTTTCATGTGGCCCACGAAGCCATCCTGGAAACAGTGAGGGAACGGCCCCCACTGCCTTGGCCCTGGCCCAGAGACACTCCTTCTGCCAGAGACCCTCAGATCTGTCCCACTCCTGCCCAGGCCCCCATAGGCACCCTTGATGCGAACAATGTAGAGCTGGCCATGCCCACCCAGTAGGCCATACGCACTCTAGCCACACCCACCCAGTAGGCCACGCCCATCCTGGCCATACCCACCCGGCCCCCTGAGGTCAACCGCAATGCTGATGCGGCCCTCAATGAAATTGAGTTTGACACCCCTGGTCTAGTGCAAGTATTGTCTTTTATATACAGTACTTGGGTACAAAAGGGGCAGCGTTTGCATCTTAAGGTCATGACATCATTTGCCCCTTTGCTCCCCTGTGTGTGCGCATATAGTTTTCTTCTCCCAAATCTACAGTTACAGTTCTCATTATGAAGCAGTAATTTTAATCAGTAGCATATTAATAGCAAAATCTTTTCATCTTTATTTTTTTTCTTTAAGTCCAAGTATTTTCGTAATAGTCAATTCATTATTTAATTTGGAATTTTTATATAGCTAAATCAGCACAATCTAAGAACAAGATGAAGGTATTATAAAACTTCAGGAAATCACAAGATTTTTAGAGGGCGTGAATAGCTTAGAAAGAAAATCCAAATGGGAAAAATCCAAAACAATGTAACAAAAATTGAGCATGTTAACTAAATAAGGATGAACTGGGAATAAAATGCAGAATCTGGAAAGGTCGATTCTAGTGGCTAAAATAAAAAGATACATATTCTACCAAAACTTTTAAATGAGATGTAATTAAAACTTTGTGATTTCTTTATTTGCAAGTTAAATGCTGTTTTGGAATAAATTCAAATATAGATTTATATTTGGACATGAAGATAGTGATTTTCTTGTGCTTTACTGAAGAATAAGTTGTATTTCTTATCTAAATTTGATGCTATGCTAGCAGTGTTCTTTTTTTCTTTTACAAAAAAGAGCTGTTTCTAAGGTCTGATTCTCATTTATAAACTCTAATTTTGAGAGTCAGATAGCCTTCAAAAGTCATCTACTGGTATATCTATATTTTACATCAGACTGAATAAATTACTAATGCTGATCATTAGCTGAGTTTCCATTCTTTCAACAGTGTAACATTCAGTCCATTACTTGTAAAATATAGAGGATACTACAAGGTTAGAATGATTCACAGGCTTTGTTTTGGAAAAAAAAATGGTGTAACTCAACAAACTGCCTATGAACATTTCTTCAGAATGCCAATTAAATGAAATTTATTAACCTTTCTGTGACTAGCACACTATTCACCAATTTATCCTCATGCAACAAAGTGTCTGGATTTTCTTCAGAAAATTACCTAGTGGTGGTATCATTAATCAATCAACCCATTTCACCCTTGTCCATGTAAACAATGGTGTTTAAAGGCATTGACCAAATATTTCATCCTTCAGATTTCAAAGGATGCAGTATATTTTCCTCACATCTCCCACTTTTCTTCACCTTTTTTTGTCTTTAGTGAAATATGCTCTGCTCCTCCTTATTTTGAAATAATTATGAAACACATAGCTAAGTTCCAAACGCTGCACAGTCATTCATTCATTTGTACTTCCAATCCAATCAATTAGCAGATTGCTGACGGTAAAGGCTTGACATGGACATGACTGTGTGGTCATTTTGGCAACACTCTGCAAGTGATTTGCTATTGTCTCTTCTGTGATTTTGTTTTTTGTTACTTCCTAGACTACTCTATTAAGGAACACGGTGGTTCAGTGGGTTAGGATGCAGAGCTTGTCGATCAGAAGGTCGGCAGTTTGGCGGGTTGAATCCCGAGTGCCGCGTAACAGAGTGAGCGCCTGTTACTTGTCCCAGCTTCTGCCAACCTAGCAGTTTGAAAGCACGTAAAAATGCAAGTAGAAAAATAGGGACCACTCCGGTGGGAAGGTAACAGCGTTCCGTGCGCCTTTGGCGTCTAGTCATGCCGGCCACATGACCACGGAGACGTCCTCGGACAAGCGCTGGCTCTTCGGCTTTGAAACGGAGATGAGCACTGGCCCCTAGAGTTGGAAACAATTAGCACGCATGTGCGGGGGAACCTTTACCTTTTAGACTACTCTATAATCCTGTTTATACCAAACAAATAGGGGTGGGAAATTGGTAGAAAATTGCAAAAGCAAACTGCTAGTAGGTTATTTTCCTTTATACGGCAAATCAAAGGTTATTTGTAGTGTCAAAACATGGGCATAACTAAACTGAACTAAAATATGGGAGAGTCTGTAGACAAATGACAAAAGCAATAATTTTTATAATTGCCAAGTTTGCAGGAAAATTAATTATTAGTTGATATAATCCAACTTCCTTCAACATGGGCTCCCCCAGGTTTGTAACTGTCAATTATAAGAATTCCTTCATCACCAAAATCATTGTTGAGAATTCTGAGTTGAAGTCTGCAGATTTTGAGAGTTGTCAACATTGGGAAACACTGTCATAAACAGTAAACATCCTAACATTTTCTGCCCACAGAAGTGGGTGCTACATAGAATATGAATGCTAGAAGGTATACATAATGAGAACCTATTTTAAATATTTGTTTATCGTGATCATTTACATAACAAAATGAGCAATCTGTCTGGAAAAACTCCAAGATGATTCTAACTATTATAATTGTTTTTGTATACCCTAAATATTACTTACTGAGATGGTTTGATTTACTTTTCCAGCTATGTAGAACTATATGTATGTGAGGACAGACTAGAAACATGTTTGGTTCCATTTAAATACAATACTGAATAAAGTATACATGATTTCACAATACATATAGCAAAAAGAAAGATTAACACCAGGATTACTAACCAAATTAACTATTCCAAAACAAATAATAGCCGGTTGACATTTCTGTTTCAGAATTGTTCTATTACAGTAATAGAAACAAAAAGTTTACCACACACAAGGCATGTTTATATAGGTAGGCCTCAACTTACAATCCCCAAATTACTGTTGCTAACTGAGACAGTTGTTAAGTGAATTTTGCACCATTTTATGACCTTTCTTGCCAAAGTTGTTAAGTAAATCACTGTAGTTGTTAAGTTAGTAACATGGTTGTTAAGTGAATCTGACTTCCCCATTGACTTTGCTTGTCAGAAGTTTGCAGAATGTGATCACATGAACCATCATGCATATGAATCAGTTGCCAACCATCTGAATTTTGATCATGTGACCATGGGGATGCTGCAGTGGTCACAAGTGTGAAAAACAGTCATAAGTCATTTTTTCGGTGCTGTTGTAACTTTAAACAGTCACTAAGTGAACTGTTTTAAGTTGAGGACTACCTGTATAGGTGCTCCTTTCATAATCTTAAAATATTGCTCTTATTTGTCTATAACCACATTCACCTGTGAAATATTAAAAAGAAAACAAAATCCACAACTGATAGGAAAACTTGAATCTTAATAAAATAAACACGGTCTGTTTATTCATTCTTCCTCTACCCACTCTTCCACCCACCATGCCATGCATTTTTGTCTAGGATCCTGAGAATTAATAACATCCTTATAATTAAAACGAACATTTAGCATTAAAAGCATTTGTTTTCAGGGAACGCAATCAGAGAGCTGATGAATTTGTCTTTGAGGTTTCCTTGACCCACTTAAATTTGTGAAAAACAATGAACTATTTCAAAACGGGTGGATTCCTTTTTCCTCCCACCTTCAGGCTGTCCCACTCCTGCCTGGCATTAACTCACTAGTTATTGTGAAGACAAAATATCCATTTGTTCAGGGAGAAGCAGCTGTTATGTCAGAGTCAGTGGCAAGGAAACTGAGGCAGCCTCAGGTACATCAACTGACTGGAAAATGCTCTTCAAGAAAGAGAATATGTTGACATTAAATTTCATATGGCAAGGGGAAAAAACTGAGGATTAAAATGAAACATCTGCAGGATGTTAAAGAAAATGGGGGTTTTGGACTACCAGCCTGGGAAACATATCACCATGCAGCGGCGTTAACCTGGATTAGAGAGTGGATAATTTTAAAGAACAAAAGATTATTAATTCTAGAAGGCCATGATCTGCAATTAGGCTGGCACACATTCCTATGGAATGAGAAACAAGGGCTATATCAACATTTTCAAAACCATCGGATTAGACAAGCGTTACTTAAAATTTGGAATAAAATTAGAAAACAAAATTACATTAAAGTACCAGTCTGGTTGTCCACCCTTGAAGCGATAGTTTACCCAAATTTGTTTAATTTGGAAAACAGTACTATTACGAATGAAGTGGGAGAATTGAAATCTAGATAGGAGCTAGAACAACAAGGGATAAAATTGGAATGGTGGGCTTACTTACAGATACAAACACGATACGGGAAAGATAAGAAAGAGTGGGGGATAAATATTCAAGAAACTGCATTGGATAAAATTTTATTGGGGCCAGATGAGAAACAAATAAGGAAATTGTAGTTTGCTATTGGAGTATAAAATGTTTGAGGAACAAGTTAAAGAACCAATGCCGACATGGGCTAAAAATTTGGGACATGGCATAGATTTTGATATTTGGCAGATTCTCTGGGATAGAAATAAAAAGATAATGTTGGCCTCAGCTTATAAAGAAAATTTATATAAAATGTTTTACTGGTGGCATCTCCCCCCAGCACGATTAGCCAAAATGTACAAGACAATATCTCCTAGCTGTTGGAAGTGTTCTGAAGAATTACGTACTTATTTTCATGTTTGGTGGTCCTGTAATAAGACACAAAAGTATTGGCAAAGGATTCATATATGGTTAGAAGAAATATCAGGACGGAGTGTAGATTATAGACCAGAATTTTTCCTACTAGGCATAACAACAGAGAAGCATACTAAAAAAGAGTTATATATAATGATACACATCATCACAGCAGCGAGGCCTGCTACCTTATTAATATGTTAATCAAGTGAAAACAAAGTTTTTTTCTGCCTACAGAATGAATGTTAAATATAGCAAGCTTTTCGCATAAATTCTAGCTTCTGGTATAAGGAAGGATTTATTCTTAATAAAGGAAAATATGAAGCAAAGAACTGTTGCAAATAGAACTCTAAATTTTGATCATCTAATAAAAAGTGCAATAATGAAATTAACTATACCCTATTTTCATTTTCTTCATCAAGTACCGTAATTATTGAAAATATATGGAAATGCATGGCTATAGAGCACAGTTCTCCAATGTTTCTGGCTTTGAGGACTGGCAGGGTAGGAGAGAGGATGGTACTGCACAAGCAGCCGGCAAGCACGCATGCAGCTGCATTTGTACGAGTAGTGTGTACACATGCCTGTCACTCTGCAAATAGCATATGTGCATGCACTCACCCACTGCAGGTGAGAATGTGTGTGCCCGTGCTCGCCAGCCATTTCCGTGGCCCGGTTGCAAACCTCTCCTGGCCCACTAGTGGACTGCAGCTCATAGGTTGGGGATCTCTGCTATAGAATGTATCCATAGAGAAAATAAATTGGTGAGAATTCTTTCCATATTTGTAAAATGACAACACTATCTTTTTAAACTTCAGAATTCTAACTTCAGTAAATAATTTTGAATCTTAACAAATATAGTGTCGGGGCATCTATAATAGTCAGCTTTTTTGCTGTTCCATATAAGTTCCCAGAGGCTTAAAACAATGTAAGAGCTTTCAAAATTGAAAGATGTATACATCAAAATCAATCTTATACAGTTAGTATAGAGGTTATACTTAATGGCCATGAAGGACAGGAGGAAGAGCCACTACCAAAGCAACAATCAGATAAGTAAGGCTTGAGCCCATTCCAAGAAACCACTTTGAGTAAATGTCTCAAATTAGCCCCTCACGTGTAGAGAAAGCAAGGGGAGAGGGGCTTCAGCCTTGCAAGATTTTGTCACTATAGCTGTTCCTATAAAAATAGTTTTAGACCTAAATGTCATTGGTTTATTGGTCTGTTCTACTTATAGTACTGACAGCACAGTACTTCATCTTCTATGTGATGGTGCATTTAATGTTAATTTAATATTTATCATATTGTACTTCAGTTCCCAATGTCTGAATACTTTTCCAACCTTCATAAAATGAAATCGTATTTTTGGCCAACCATGAATTAGAGATTCAATAATTAGCCTTAATAAATTATACATTTCTGTCTTAAAAATTAATATCTTTTAAAAGATGTAGCAGTTTTCAAATAGGTAGAATGTGGATATTTTTAAATGTATTTTAAAGAAAAGATAAAGCAATAGTGCCCTCTTATGGAGAATAAATAACTTACATTATTTTTCATACACAATTCAATAGTTTTCTTTCTAAATTCTCATTCTCTGCATGTAGCTATTTGTCCATAATTTTTTTATATTAAATATATATTTATATATTGGAACCAATATTGCAGTTTCCAGGAATCAAGTAAGGTATTCATTATTTTTTTTATTCAAATACCCAACCCATTTTCTTTCTAAAGGTATATATGAAACTGAAAGTCTGATCAGACTAGTTCTTTTTCTTAAAGCTTTAGAATATCTACACAGTGGAGACAGGTTTACAGTAAAATATCTAGGTAGGAAGGATTAACTTATATTTCATTATAGCAGCATATGTAGTCCACATGAAAAGTAGGTTTATGAATATTAGAAATTATGGTTCCTCTAAAGTATAATGACACATGGCTATAAGCAGTGCTTTTTTTGTAAAAGAAAAAAGTGCCGGAACTCACACATGTCATACAACCCACCTTGCCTACCCTACAAGGTTCCATCCAAAAAAGGTGCCGGAACTCCATTCTGAGTGTTCTATGAGAAAAAAAGCCTTGGCTATAAGATTAATTGGGCAAATTAAGAGGTGGAGAAGGAGGAAATGGTGGTGGTGTCACAGTTTCTGGACCCTGCACAAAAGAAGCTTGCCAATTAAGATTTACAATTTTAAGCACAAATAGCCCAGCATAAGATCACACTTCATCTACTCAGATTTTGCTCATCACAAGACTGAAGGTGCATATGTCCCACCATCAAATTGAATGCAGCAAGCTTTTTATATGATGAACTTCGGGAGTGCCACTACAAGAACATCTGTCTGAATACAGATGCCATGACGAGGGAGACCCAGCTGCACTGGAAAATTACAGTCTCTGTGATATTTGTAAATCCTTTGTTTTTTAGTTTGCAATTTACTTTTTCATCCATCCTGTTTCTTCTCTTTACCAGTTTATTTTTTTAAGGTTTAATAAAAACATTTAAAAAGAAAAAAATATTTTGCTTTTTAAAATAAAAAATCATGCAGCTGTCTTGTGCTGTGAACACCTCGTTGTGTTTTCAGCATTGCCATTCAATATGGAGACAAGCTATTTCAGTAGAACTGTAGATAAGGGTAAGCAAGAGCTTTTCTCTTTGATTCTACTGGGTAAGTTTCACTCAAGTTGGAAACTTGAGATGAAGCTACACAATTGTGGTCTGATCATAGTAGTCTAGATCTTCTCACAGCTAAAAAAGCTGTATGACAGCAGATAATGGGTATTGATTTACGGAAAGACAGTAATAAGACCCCTTTTTGCTTTGAGAAGGGAAACCTATTTAAAGTCTTTGCCAGGCTAAATATATGTATAATCTTGGTACTGCAAAATGGCACAGGGCTTTTACCTCAGCCCATTTCAGTGGTCTGCCTTCACCCTTACCAGAAGCATGATACTGTTATATTCCCTTGGCAGGGAGGTTCTGCCTTGTTTAGGAACATCTGAGGGTCATGTTTTGTTATATTACCAATTTTATACTGATACTCTTCTCTTTTACATAGGTCCAATGCTAGGTTTCTTGCTAAATATATTTATATTTAAGATCCCCTGGCAAATTCGAATGATGACATTATTTTTAAAATGGCAAACTCCATTTTAAAGGCTTGTGCTACTAAGAAACAAATAACGAAGCCTAGCAATTGTATCTAGTGTTTAGTTTATTGCTTTTGTCATTGTAAGGCACAACAGATGTTTCAGTTTATTAACTAAAATGAGAGTGATGATGATGATATCTGTTCAGTTGAATCCAACTCTTAGTGATTCTGTGAGCCAGGTTTCTCTTCATCTTTTGATTTTGCACTATTTCTTTGAGTTTTTCTATGCTCTGGCTGGTATAAGCTTTGGCAGTGTCCAGCCATTATGTTCTTTGATGGCCTGGTTTCCTTTTACCGCTTACTCTTCCAAACATACCGTATTTTCCGGCGTATAAGATGACTTTTTAACCTATGAAAATCTTCTCAAAAGTCAGGGGTCGTCTTATAGGCCGGGTGCTGAAACTTTAGGGACAGGGCTGGCTGGAAAACCTGGAGCGGATCTCCCATTTAGTCTGCGCAGGGAAAGTGTGACCAATTGGAGTAGAAGCTGCAGTCTGTGATTTTTTACAGGCTGGGGTCTGGGCGTCTTTCCTTCTAAAGTTGAAAAGCAGCTGTAGTCTATCCCAACTTGAAAGGCAGGTGGGGAATGCCGCAGCCAGAGCAGCTGCTTAGCTCTAAGGACACATTTGACTTAGGAACTGGGCCGGCTGGCTGGAAAACCTGGAGCGGATCTCCCATTTGGTCTTTTTTTTTTAATCCCATTTATATCCCGCCCTTCTCTGAAGACTCAGGGCGGCTTACAATTTAAAGCACAAATCAATGTGCTTAGCAATAGCCTTCATTCTATGTATATGCCTGCTTATTAGGGCTTTCCCCCCCCCAGCAGAATTATTACAAAGTCAGCTTATTGCCCCCAACAGTCTGGGTCCTCATTTTACCTACCTTGGAAGGATGGAAGGCTGAGTCAACCTTGAGCCTGGTGAGATATGAACCTGCACTAATTCCAGGCAGCTGGTGTTACTTAAGGCTCTGCTCAGGGAAAGCTTTAGAGTGAATTAGGAAAATTTAATTCACTCGCACTGTTTTATGTTTACATGTTTGATGACAAACAGCCTTATGTTTATAAGTGACAGTTTTCCTACTAAGTACCTGCATGTATAATAATATAATAAAATTAATAATAATAATAAAATAATAATAATAATAATAATAATAATAATAATAATAATAATAATAATAATAATAATAATAATAATAATAAGTTGGAAGGGACCTTGGAGGTCATCTAGTCCAACCCCCTGCTAAGGCAGGAAACCCTATGCCATTTCAGACAAATGGCTGTCCAGTCTCTTCTTAAAAACTTCCAGTGTTGGAGCATTCACCACTTCTGGAGACAGTTTGTTCCACTGATTAATTGTTCTAACTGTCAGGAAATTTCTCCTTAGTTCTAGGTTGATTCTCTCCTTGGCTAGTTTCCATCCATTGCTTCTTGTCCTGCTTTCAGGTGCTTTGGAGAATAGCTTGGCTCCCTCTTCTTTGTGGCAGCCCCTGAGATATTGGAACACTGCTATCATGTCACCCCTCACCCTTCTCTTCATTAAACTACACATACCCAATTCCAGCAACCGTTCCCTATATGTTTTAGCCTCCAGTCCCCCAATCATCTTTGTTGGTAATTTGAATTAAAATTACCATATTAAAATCAAATCTGATGTTTTTTAGTTTTTATTTGGTGTGAGTTGGAAGAGGGGTAGTCTTATACGGCGAGTATAGCCCAAACCCTATAATTTAACAGGAAATGTAGGGGGTCATCTTATACGCCCAGTCGTGTTATACACCGGAAAATACAGTAATTGCTTTCTCCACTGAATTTCCCTGCCTGACATGGGCAAAGTAACTGAGAAGCAGTTGCGTAATCTTGCTTTTTAGTAACATGTCTGATGTTATGCGCTCCACTGCTTGCTTGTTAACTAAATTAAACAATGTTAACTAAGTAACTAAAAGTTCCCAAATACATTAAACTCTGTAGTTACAGGTTTTGGTTAGCTTTGTTCCCTAGTCATGGATTGTAGTAAACAGCTATCCATTAACAGCATAGAAAGCAAAAAGGGTTAACAAAAAATTAGTGTAGTGGTTAAGGGAGCAGGCTAGAAACCAGGAAATTGTGAATTCTAGACCTATCTTGTCTACATCCTCTCACCAGACAGAATACAAAGAGAAGAGCAAAAAAAGTAAAGAGAGACAACTTTTTGTAGACATGCACACTTAATAGCAAAAAACAGATTGAAACCATAACATGGCTGGACATGTGACAATCACCTTGGTTACATTGATAAGATTACTATGCAGCTGGCAGAAAAACAGAGTGAGATGTGCGTAGCTGACAAACACTTACAAAAACGCAGTGACACATCTAGGATTCAAAGCCAGCTGCGGGAACATGGGAAAATCCCTCTTTCAGTCCTAGTAAGCAGGCAATGGCAAAACACTTCTGAAATTTTGCCAAGAAAACTGCAGGGCTTTCTTCAGGCAGTCATCAGGAGTCAACACTATTTGGAAGGCAAGGCAAGCCTCCTCCAGCCCAGGAAGCCCAGCCTGGGCGAGGAGAGCGAGCATAAGAGCAGAAGCCTCGAGGAGGAGGCAAGCATGGCCGGACATTCCTGAGGGAAAGTGGGGTCCTAGCACCCCATGGCCCCAGCACCCCATGGTTGTGGGGTCCCAGCACCCCATGGCCCAGTCCTGTGCTGGCATTTGGGCCCCCCACATGGCCTGACAAGGCTCTTCCAGTGGATCAGGCCTTGCACTACCCTGGTCCCACCCCTTTCTGCTGGAGACCCCTGGATCTCCCCATCCCTGCCTGCGTCCCCACAGGCAGCCCCCAACATGAGCAATGTTGAGAGGGTCATGCCCACCGAGTCAGCCATGCCCACTCAGCCCCCTGAGGACAACCACAATACGGATGCGGCCCTCAATGAAATCAAGTTTGACACCCCTGTTCCAACTGATCCTCAAAACAACCTGAGAACTTGGGAGAGAGATTTGAAGCTAATATCTAGTAGATAATCATCTACTAGATTCGTGTCTGAATCAATGTTTGACTTGGAAATCCCCAGTCATAATATAACAACCTCTCTAATACAGGTTGGTATTAACTATGATTAGTTGAATAAACTACAACTGACTTAAATTCATACATAATCTATGTTATAAATTACTGTTTATAAATTATATAAACTGAATTTACAAAATATGCTGAGCCAAAATCATATTATAATTTATCGTGATATAAGTTAAGGACTACCTGTATTAAGACTTGTGCCAGTAATATTTCAGAAGCCACTTAAGAGAGAATTCTTAGTTCTCAATTAGTTTGGCGACTAATTGTCACTGTTCTAAAATTGTAATCTTACACTTCTATTTCACGTTGTTTTGTATTTTGTCTTATTTTTTATTATTATTATTGTTTTTAATGTTTTAATGCTTTTATTTGTAATACTGGTCTGTGACCATAGTAAAAATTGATTGATGCTCATTTTGTCTTGCATTGTTATCTTTATTTTTTTTTCATGGTTTGATTACCACTGTGTTTACCACTGCGCTTTAATTGGTCGTATATTTTCACTGGATTTATGTAAGCTTTTATTGATTGATGATGAAGTATCCAAATAGGATAAACCAACGAACCAAACTGAACTCTGCCACGTAGGATATGCAAATGATACTCTGATAACATCAAGAGTGAATTAGCTCAGAGGGCTTATGTCTTAATGCAGCAGTTCAATTAAATTGGTAATAGGCTGGATGACAGGCAATTAAAAGAACTAAATTCAGAAAAGTGGAGACGCTGTGTCTAGATGCAGAAAATTGTTCTGGAGATCTTTCATATGCAGGGGTGTCAAACTGCCAGCCATAGGCTGGTTGCATCATACGGAGGCCGCACCCACCCCAATTCCAGCAGTGCAAAAAAAGTCACGATACATCACGACACATGACACGGCGAGTTTGACACCCATGTGCATATGTGTAGCAGGGGTTGTTTTTTGATTTAAAAGTTCACTAGAGGCCCAGATGGTTTTGGTGACTCAAAATATTTTTTACTATGTTTATTTCAAACTTTTCTCTGAATGTTGGCTATGGCTCAGCCTTTATCAATTATGAATTTATCTTTTTCATTAATACAAGTCCTTAGCATAGTGCCAGAAATTGAACCCTTATGTTGCAAATCACTTTTTATGATCTCTGTATTTACATAGGAAATAAACATTTTCTTGTACATAACTCATTCTGTGGCTCATTTCAAAAAATTTGGAACTTGCAGAAGTCTTATAAGTCTCAATCAAGATATTTAAAGACACAGGACATACTTATTATTAAGAATGGACAAACTCTTTGGGGCTTTTAAATCTGAAAAGTAAAGAAATGAAAAAATAAGAATAGCACTCTTTTTTTTTCAAACAAGCAATAACAGGGGTGAAGGATTCAGATAATTGTTTCCTTATTATACTGCAGCTCAATAAAATAGATCTGATAATCCATTCAGGGTGGATAAAAGGAAGTATTTTGACATATACTTTATAATGAAATTACAAAATCTACTGCTACAAGATGCAATAAACATTTCCATATATGAAGTATTATGACTAAATAGGTTTGGGTTCTGACTGCTAGTTTGAGGAAAGCTAATACTGGGAAACATTCACTAGCTATCATAAGGAAGACATGAGGTAAATAGAAAGGAAGGCAGATATATGTTTGTGATTGTTCAACTGGTTGTCATAAATCTTTCAAAGGAGCCAGGTCAGATAGATATAAGGCCAGGTTATTAGACAGACCACAACAGACATGAAAATATAAAAGTCAGAGTTCTTGTGTAAATTATATCAGTTGGGCAAGGCTATTTGCTCAAAGAAATTGCAGGCCAGAAAGCTGGGTCATTTAAGCACAGGCCATCAGTCAGAGCCAGAGAAATCGCCAAAAGCCAAGTCACCGTTAACACAAAGTTGTATTCACAAAGCAAATTAATGTCATAGGAACAGTGATCAGAAAGCAGAAGAGTTTTAAGCAAAGAAAGGAGGATGGGAGCATGTTTTAGAATTTCTGACTTTGTTTTCCTAGATGATTTCATGCTTCCTCCTATCATGTGGATGTTCTAATCTTCACAGCACTTGACTAAGGCTACATTGTACTGTATTGATATTTTCCATATAAGTCTTAATAACTATATTAGTAATTATATCAGTTACAGATTGAGGTAGACTTTCCATGATAATATTTTAAATAGTTTAAAATATTCTGTCATAATTTTCAAACTTGATTTTATTTCCCATCTCTGCAAATACCAAATAAAAGCAATTGTTACACCAGTTTGGATCCCAGCACAGAAGAGTGGCATGAATTCTTTCTTTCAATACATTTCAGACAAAAGTCCCCTGCAGTTCATTTATCCTTCTTCCTTCAAAACTAAAAAGTGTTCTTGTTTATTCAAATATGAAACTAGGACAGTTTAATTCATTATTCTCATGGCTTTATTTTTGTAAACAAACCTTGAATTGTTCCTTATGTAAGAATATATGCTTTTCCATAACCCAGGGACATTCTTTTTAGGAAGAGTATTGATGACTGCTGCCAAAAATCAGGCTGTCTCAGAAAATCCAAAGCAACCGTTCTTTCAGTAAAAAAAAATCCTTCAGAAATAACATGAAAGGTCATTTTATTCTTATGAATATATTTTATTTATTTATTTATTTATTTATTTATTTATTTATTTATTTATTTTATTATATTATATTTATATACCGCCCTTCTCCCGAAGGACTCAGGGCGGTGAACAGGGCACATATAAAAAATACAAAACACAAAAATTAAAAAAGAATTAAATAGTAGCCCAGCTAAAACAATCAATAACAATATAAAAATCCCCATTAAAACCCCAACATATCCCCCATCAGGCCAGGCCGGCTTGTTCAAATAGATGGGTCTTCAGACCGCGTCGGAAGGAGTGAAGGTCAGGTGCCATCGACCGGCAGCTGATTCCATAAAGCCGGAGCGCCCACAGAGAAGGCCCTCCCCCTGGGGGCCACCAGCCGACATTCTCTGACCGGAGGCACCCTGAGGAGGCCCTCTCTGTGGGAACGCACAGGGTGGAGGGAAGTTGATGCCGGCAGCAGATGTTCCCCAAGGTACTCTGGACCCATGCCATGTAGGGCCTTAAAGACCATTACCAGAACCTTGAATCTCACCCGGAAGACAACTGGTACCCAATGCAGCTCGCGGAGCAAAGGTGTAACATGGGAGTACCGGGAGACTCCCAAGACAACTCTCGCGGCTGCATTCTGTACCAGCTGGAGCCTCCGAGTGGTCTTCAAGGGAAGCCCCATGTAGAGAGCATTGCAGTAATCCAGACGAGAGGTCACGAGTGCATGAGTGACCGTACACAGGGCATCCCGGTCTAGATAGGGCCGCAACTGGCACACCAGGTGAACCTGGGCGAAAGCCCCCCTAGTCACAGCTACTATATGATCTTCCAGAGTAAGCCACGAATCCAGGAGGATGCCCAAGTTGCGGGCCCTATCAACGGGGGGTAACACCTCACCCCCCATAGTTAACGATGGAAAAGATTGGTTAGTCTGAGATGCCAGTATGCACAGCCACTCAGTCTTGGCAGGATTGAGACGAAGCCTGTTACTCCCCATCCAAAACCGGACCGCCTCCAGGCAACGGGACATCACGTCAAGGGCATCACTGGGTTGGTTCGGGGTGGAAAGAAAAAGTTGGGTATCATCAGCATACTGATGATACCCCACCTCGAAACCACGAATGAGCTCACCCAGCGGCTTCATATAGATGTTGAACATCTATATAAATATAATACGCCGACGCCGGCCGCAAACGGCCCGAGAACGGCCCGGAGACGCTGCGGGCAACATCACCAGGAACAGCCAAAGCAAGCAGGGACGAGCAAAAGGCAAACGGACAGAAACAGCAGACGGCTCGACCAGCGTGGTAAGAGCCTCACTGCCTCACTGCCTACCTCATTGCCTGCCTCGTTGCCTGTCCACCCTAAACCCCAACACAGAGGGCCCAAAGGCGCCCCTGAGGGGCTCCTAAGGGACGCCTAGCAGCTGGAGCTCACAGAGCTCAGCCCAGCACGTCCGCCATCTTGGGCGTTGTAATTTGAGCTAGTTTTAGAACTAATAGTTATTAGGAGTGAATTATTTCATGCATTGTGTTTCATGCTTTAAAGATTATTTGGAATTATTAGGAAATTTATAAGAAATACAACAGAGAATCTTGATTCCTAATATTTCTTTCTGGATTACCAGTGTCAAGACTTTTGCCCAATAAATAATTATATTCTCACCCTATAGCAATAATATAGGTAGTCCCAGGGCTTTTTTTCTATAAAAAAGGTGCTGGAACTCTCATCTTGTTAATCTTTTATTTATATAATTTTATTTCTATATTTATATAATTAAACAATTATATATTCAATTCTTAACATACATTTAATTTATTGTATTTAAGGCAAATGTTCATAGAAAATTCCAAACTTTTGTCCAATTTTCATCTGGCAAATCTTCTTGACTCCTTTCCTTGCTCTTAGTATCTATGGCTGAATGTCGTCCTCTGAGTAACCACAGATCAATGTACTTTGAAGGATCGAAAAGTCTCAGAGGTGGTCTGACAAGTTTGATGAACAAAAGTGCTGAAATTGACTTAGTCTTTAACAAAGCTCTTGTTGGGGTGGCAATTAGATTTATCCGTGAAAACCCATGTTCACATTCACTTGAAGAAATAGGAATGGTATTCAGAGTCCGTATCAAATGCAACAGTTTGTCTGGATATGTCTTTCTGAGAATATATTCACGGAATCCACGAATCATTTCTCTTTCATTTAGTTGCAGTCTGATTGATAAGTTTCTAATTTCCACTTCTCCAAATGTCAGTTGAGTATTAACATCTTCAGGCCAATGTTTTTGATCAAGTACGCAAGACCAATACGCCAACTCATCGTCTTTGCTATCAAGTGCTCTTTTCAATTGACACTCAATTTTGTATAAAATATACTTGGGTCAATGGGAGGATCCTTTTTTAATCTCTTTTGTGAAGTAAACTCCACGAAAGTGAAGATCACTTACAGCAGCAACAGCACATTTATAATAGGGCCCAAAGTTCTGTCTTCTGTCTTCAAAAACTTGTACCAGTATTTTTATTTTCTTATTTGCCTTATACAAGACGATGTTGCGGTCCTGTAGATCCAAACTTAAATCTGACAATTCTTGGAGAGCGTCACACATCAATCCTTGGTCCAATAAAAATTCTGTAGATGTTATTTTTCTTTTCAAGCCATCATAAGTGCATTTATCATTTTTATCTCTTGTAGGATCATGATTGCTTGTTCAAAATGATACACAAGGGATTCAAAATTATTCCATACAGCCAAAACTGTACGCAAACTAGATGACACCAATCAGGTACTTAAAATTCTTCCAATTTTCAGCAGCTCAGTCCCCAGTAATTCTGCACATGAATGCAACTCTGCTATTCTTTGGTGAAGCATGGTATATGGAATCTATTTATTCCTGAAGTTTCCTTGGCAGCATCACCTACTGATAATTCTAGTTTGTGATTAGCACAATGCCAAACTATAATAGAAGGAAAACGTTCTGACAGCAATTTTTTCACTCCACTTTTACATCCCATTATCACAGCGGCGCCATCGCATGCCAGAGAAATCAAATATTTTTTCAAATAATCTTCTGTCATCCCATAAGAGTAAAGACATTGGAGTAAAAAATCAAATATTCCTTCTGCTGTTACTTTTTCAAGTTCTACCAAGTCCAAAAACAAGTTTACTGGTGAATTCATTCCCATACCTTCGATACAGCATCGAACAAATACTATGAGGGTAGTTTTTTTTGCTTATTGTGGTTGATTCATCAATTATCAATGAAATTTTATTATTGGATCAAACAACTTCTTTAACCACAGTTTTCCTCACTTTTTTACTTATATGATTAACAGTATATAATCTTAAAGGGCTTGCCATTGTGATAGAAGATGGCTACCACTGCTCCAGGGTTTGGCTAACTTAAATATGCATAGCATAATTAGATTTATTATTGCTGCTAAAGCTATGGATTACGGATTCACATTTCCCATGGATTGTCTTCTGTCCGTGGGAGGGAAGCTTGGTAGATTCTAAATTTCATAATTTTAGTTATTCCTTTGTGGCAGGGTATATATGAGAACAAGCTGCAAAGGTCTTTAAAAGCATGTTTCTCACATATGTATATTTTGAATCATAAATATTAAATCTTTTTTCTTTCCAATGATCCAAATTAATGCTTTAGAAATATGATTTCCAGTTTTAGCTACAGTAAACAAGCAAATTACACTAAAGCTAAATTTAACGTTACTTGTTAAAGATATTTACTATATTTCAGAATTAGTATTCTTTCAGTCACAATTTTATTCCTATTCAATTTGGGTGATTTTAAAATGTAATGTAAAATCATAAGCACATGAAAACAGCAGAAACAGCTGCAAATTAACTCAACAGTTCTATGCTTAGCAACATTTCTATTTAATCAAAGTCCTTGCTCTTTCCAAATCTATTTCAGGGTTTACTTTCTATATACACAAACAATGGGAAATGAGTTTCTGGGTTGGTTCAAATTTTTTACATATTCCAAAAATTTCAGGTAGTGTATCTGTTCCATATAAATTTAAAAGCATGATAGGCTCTGTATTTGTACAATGGCCGATTATCTCAGTGTGCAGAAACGTGGATAACTACAAACAGAAGTTGCAAGCCCTCTCCTTGACTTCAGAGTCATCCTGGTGAGATAGTCAGCATATAAATTTAATAAATAACATTTTTTTTCAAATGCCCCTATCAGGAATTGAATTTGAATGAAGTTTCAGAAAAGCAAATGTTGTGTGCTGGTGGTACTAAGCTCCCAAAGATCTAGCATGGGATAAATGAATTCTTCCTAATAAAAATAACTTCCTGCCTTTTTCTAATCATCATTTCTTCCCTACAGCAATTTGAAAAGTAAAACAAAGTGAAACAAACCACTACTCCCTCCATGCAGGGAAAATTTCCTTGAGTCATACTTGGATATCCTATTTGCAAATAATATCTTACTTACCTAGTTGAGATGGTGGAGTTGGGGAGCAGGGAGGAGTTGGGGAGCCTTCGCTGCAACTTGCCTGTGCAACATTTGCCTGCCGGGACTTTTGGCAAGCTCAGCAGCAATTCCTATTGGCTTCCAAAAGCCAATAGCATAGGTGACTCAGGAATTCTGATAGTTGAAGTCCATGAGTCATAAAAGAGCAAAGCCTGCAATAGGCTTAAGCCAATAGCATCACAGCTTGTACAAAAGCTTTTTTTTGCAAAAAGAAAAGGTGCTGGAACGCCGTTCTGAGCGTTCTGTGAGAAAAAAAGGCCTGGGTAGTCCTCATTTAGTGACATTGGCAGTGACAACTCAGTCGTTTAGCAAAGCAAGCACTAAGTGAAATTACAACTGTGCTTACAATCTTATTTCAGCTTTCCTTTGCTTTACAGTGTTTGTGAAGATTGTAGATGTGAGGATTGGTTGCAAAGTTACTTTTTCATCATAGCCATAACTTGTATGGTCACTACATAAGGTAGTTGCTAAATGAGGTCTACTTGTATATTAATCAAACGTTCCTGTGACTTTAATGTTCCTTTAAGTAGAACAACATTTCTACTACAGGTAGGAATTGATGCTTTACCTAGTTACTGATTTGTCTTGGCCTATACCCTAATAGTTTCTCGCCATCTGCTACTGTTTGTCATCTAGTCACCCTCTGGTTCTTTTGTTCTGACCCACAGATTGGGGGGGGTAGATTGGTGATAGAAAAAAGGTACAATAGCAGCTGCAATGAAATGTATTCATTGCCTTATGTTCTGAAAGAAGATCGGTGATAAAAGTGATCAGAAACACTAGCAAAAATAGGAGTTGGGCAAATTATCAAGGATGATACGGCACATCTGATATATAGAATTATGACCACAAGGGAACCCAGAATTTGTGCTGCTAAGTGAGAATTTTTTTTGTTTTTTTTTATTAAAGAGTTTTACAAAAACAAGATTTTGCAATATATCCCCAAATTCCCCCACCCCAACCCCCCCACTTCCCCCCCCACTTCCCCGAGCTAAATACAGGATTATAGTTATAATAATCATATTCTAAATAAAAATTATACATAATATACAATTAACCAAATTCATAATGTGCTTTAACTCTCCTTTAACATAAATACATACAAAGTACCAACAATCAATAACAATATCCCTTTAAAATCTACTCATAAGCTAAATGGAACTTTTTAGTCCCATATTTATTCTGAATATAATCTATCCATCTCCTCCAAACTGAAATATATCTTTCCTGAAGTGAGAAATTTGTTAAGTGATTTTTGTCCCATTTTATGATCTTTCTTGCCACAGTTGTTAAGTGAATCACTGCAATTGTTAAGTTAGTAACACAGTTTTTAAGCGAATCTGGCTCTCCCATTGGCTTTGCTTGTGAGAAGGTTGCAAAAGATGGTCACATGACCCCGGGATGCTGCAACTGTCATAAACATGAATGTTTATGGAGATTCTCAGTCACCCAGGTCATAGTTATCCCAAAGATGCTTTTTCACAAGGCAACTGGACTTTTTTGTTTTTCTTTGAAGATGTTTCGCTTCTCATGCTGGCTTAGGAATTCTGGGAGTTGAAGTCCACGAGTCATAAAAGAGCCAAGGTTGCCTACCCCTGCCCCTAGACAAAGATGAAATCCATTTGTGTCCAATCTTTATTTATGTACACCTAATGGACAGAGTTTTGCTAAGCTAAAGCAAGATCTCTTTATTTTAATAGATATATCCTTAGAGATTCTAGGGTACAAACCTCTTTCCCCCTTCCCATCCAGCTTGAGCTTCCCAGTCTCCGAATTTAGGCTTTTCTCTGGAATGTATTGTCTGCTCTTTGGGGAAGTTTTTTGCTCCCTCCACTGTTTCTCCAGGTGAATTTTCCATCAAATTGTAGCCCTCATGATAAGGGTAGCTCTAAAACTGTATTATAGATAATTGGAGTACCTGCTAAGGGGAGGATGTCTGAAAAGCCAAGAAAATGGTTACAATCACATGGTTAAAGTCACATAGATCATACATTGAAAAAGCCGTGCCATGTTCATAAAGTTATCTTGTTTCATAGTTAATGGACAAGAGTGCTTAAAATGATGACATGAAGATCTATTGTTTGAAAATGGAACAGAGGAATATGGCCTGAGATTGCCTTGATGGTATATGAGGAATTAGAATAGAGTAACACTATCTGTTTCTTCCCTCCAAAAACAGTTGTCTGCCTTTTCTGGTGATGGGACAGTTGGCCAGTGGAAATAAACCATTAGAATCTATTAAACATCTAATCTTTTCTTGTGAATTAAGAATATGATTTGGTGAAATCCAAAATACTGTACCAAATTAACATATTGATTTACAAATTACGAATTATTAATATAAGTACATTCTTTTAAAAATATTTTATCCCCAAGACTTAAGTGTGGTTTTAGAATTATCTTTATAACAGAAAAGCTGTTTAAATAATAGCATTGCAGTGTGCATCTTCCTCCCTTCCCCTCCCCCTCCCCCTCCCCCCTTCCTTCCATCCCTTTCTCTTTTTCTGTCCTTATGCCAGGACCGTAAAAATTATTACAAATAGTTAAATTCTAATCCCACAGAAATTTTTCTTCTAGTAAAATCAAAATTGCAGTTTTCTGGGCTGATAATAAGAAATGAGTACTTAAGGTTACATAACTTTAATCAAATACTTATGTAGGATGTTAGCAGTACTGCAACAAATAACAAAAGACAATTCAAATTATTTAAAAATATTTTTAGTTGTAAAAAAATCCAGTGTGTTTCAAATAAATGATCACAATTGTTTTGTTAAAATATAAAATCTATGGAATGGAAAGAATCCAAAAGCCCCATCTGTGAAAAGAGGACTAGTTTTATAATTACAGTCTAGTGAACAGACCTGGGGAATAATAACATACATTGCCTCTCAGATATTTTCATGTCTCTTGAGGAGTCTCAGGATACATCTCTAGTCTTTCTTTCTTTCTTTCTTTCTTTCTTTCTTTCTTTCTTTCTTTCTTTCTTTCTTTCTTTCTTTCTTTCTTTCTTATTTATTATGTGTATATATGTATATATTTTGATGTATATTCATGTTTAATCTAGAACAAATCCCACACAACTGTTTAAAATGTAATAGTTACAGACATAACATCAGTATTATAAAATCAAAAATCAGAAACCAGGAAAAACATTTAAAATAAAATGAAGGTAATGGTAAAGGAGTCCCTGTGGATTTTACTCTGCTAGTCTAAGCAAAGGAATACTAATATTTAACCTTAAAGGTGCTTAGCTGTAGTTGATAGGAAATAATAAATGCTATTCATAATGTTCCATGTTATCTTAAAACTATTCTAATTATTTCTTAAGATTAAAGAGTGGAAGAGTGGCTTTGGTAAAAATAAATTGTCTAAAGATTATTATACTATCACAATGAACAGAAATAAAGTGTGTGATGCTTAAATGTAGAGGTTTGATCCCTAGCTTTTATAAATAGATTTGCCTATATTTCTTTTCCTGTCTTTCTCTTTTTAGTATGTTTTCATTGTAAGAAATCACTTGATAAAATTAATTTAGATAATAAACTTTCTTTTAAAATGTATTATTCAGCTTATGTGCTACTAAGTTCAATATAGTAACAATATAACCTTGCAAGTTAGCTTAATAATTTATAAAATTAGTCTTATAAAAAGACTAATAAATAATGTGTTTATTTCCTTTAATTAATGTGCTGCTGAATAAAATTTCTGTAATTTTCTACATGTTTCCTTTCAGTATGTAGAATTACTACTGATAAAAATGATTTTTTTAAAAAAGTCATCTAAGAGTTTTTAATAAAAATACTATTTTACATATTAGATTTGTGTATGTACACACGTGTGTGTGTGTGTGGATGGGTGTAAAATAATCTGAAATTTGGATTATTTTACTAGATTAAAAGAAGAAATAGCACCAGCTTTATTTCCCCTCACCCTAGCATTTCAAATAAGTGCTACCTCCCTAATTCCCAATTCTCATAAATATTACACTAAAGAAATAGGACTCTCATCCCCTAGCACTTTGCACAAAGGTTATAATTTATTTATTTTGCACAGATAGGTTATTTTTTTAAAAAAAATGGTTTAGAATATAGTTCAGGGGTGCTGCAAACTGGCAAATTTTAAATGAGTTACAGTAAAATAGCCTTCTTTACTAGAATGAAAGCTTGAAGAAAGTGTATAAAGCTATGTATAATCATCTCTTTTTCTTTGTGCTTCATGCTGACCACACCAGATTGTTTTGTTCTTCTTCAAAAAACAGACACAGCTATAGTAGAGCAGTTGGCAATTTTCCTTTGTTAATGGACTCACTTCTTAGATCATATGGATAGATAGCCTATTTTTGTCTCAGCAGGGATAAACTTGACAATTCCTATGCTTAGCTCCTTCCAAAAGGTTATTTTGAACATAGTAGTACATCTTCATGCTTTTGCTTTTTTGTGACTAACTAACTAGATTACTTAGGTAGATGCAGTACAAGAAATATATTAGTAACACATCGGACAGAACAGGATCTATTGTCATTACAACTGTGAATGCTTGCAAAATATAGATGAATTTAGGTGATAGCTAAATAATAGCTGGGTAAAAATATAAATATTTCTTAAGTTTCATTATATAAATATTAAAAATTATATAAATAGTAATGAGATGTATATAAAATGGTTATGAGATAAGCAAACCATTTTTGATATTCAAAATAACATGCTTATTAAGATTATATTACAGTATGCTTCCGGTTTGCGCACACGGTGCTTCTCGACGCATAGGAACAGTCTGCTTCCTGCCATCCGTTTCTTTTTTTTTTGGGGAGGAACCTGAAAAGGGTCAAAAATCGCCCTGGAGGGGCGATTACCGAGAGGAGGACTTCCCTGTGATCGTGGAAGGGCGGCAGCCCTCCGCTTGAATCCGGGACAATCTCCTTTGGCCTGAAGAAGAAGAGACCAGCCATAAAGATGGCTGATCACTAAGCCGCTCCCTGCCAAAAGCCAAAAGCACTACCAGCACTAAGAAGCAATCTGGAGGACCTGGGTGAGCCTTTACCTTTCCTATTCCCTTAACCATCTTCCTGTTGGACTTTCCTGAAAATCTCCTTCCCCATTTTTGAGAAAATGGCGAATATCTACTCTGGGAACAAATCTTAAAGCCTTAAAGCTTTAAAAGAAATTTAATTAATTCAGCAAAGAAATTAAGCAATTTCATCTGTATTTACTAAAAAGCTCCTATTTTTTGCTGCGGATTCACTATCCTATCTTCTCTCTAAGCTGTGAATTAAGGGGGGAAAATGGACTAATGTTACAAAAGTTCTATATTAATTTGGAAAAAAAACAAAGAAAAGAAAGTTTTTACATTGCATTTTATATGTTATTGATGACATCTTGTGGCGAAACTTGGTACAGCAAGTAAATTTCTTTTTTCTGTTGTGAGAGTTGACTGAATAACAGAGCTGTCCTTGACATTATTCTTAAAGATAAGTGTGGGAACACCTGGCACTGAAAGCAACCCTTTTGGAGGTGGATAATCCTTGATTCTTATTAAAATAGCCTCCATAGAAGACTTAGCTGCAAACAATAACAAAATGGATGAATATATCTCACCACTTGACTATAAATTGATACTGGACACGATATTGGCAATGACAGAGCAAATTAAAGCCAAACTGCAAGAAAAATCTGACAGCTCAAAGCCACCAAATCAAATTCTGACTTTAAATGAGAAAAAAACCCAAAACCAAATAGAAGAAGTGGAAACTAACACTAAAATAGGAGATTTCAAAGAACAACAAAAGCAACCTATAGAAAACCTTAAAGTCCAAACTTTAATGGCAACTACAAAACTTACAACTCAAAAAGCAACAGCACTTGAAGAAAGAGTGAAGACACTAAAGGCCTTCAAATATACTATATTGAGAATTCAACTAATCAAATGACAATCATAATACCAGCTACTACTTTCTTCCTAACCCAGATAGAATTGGAAGAACAAAAAGACTTGTCTGATCTAATGACAACTATATTACATTAATCATCAAAAAGTGAACTACCAAAGCAAAAATACAATGCTTACAAAGGGGACATCTTCCTTGCAAAACTGACTTTTGGATACGTTCCCTGGATTCAAATAAGTGGTGAATGCTCCAACACTGGAGGTTTTTAAGAAGAGACTGGACAGCCATTTGCCTGAAATGGTATAGGGTTTCCTGCCTGAGCAGGGAGTTGGACTAGATGACCTCCAAGGTCCCTTCCAAGTACTACTTCTTCTTCTTCTTCTTCTTCTTCTTCTTCTTCTTCTTCTTCTTCTTCTTCTTCTTCTTCTTATTATTATTATTATTATTATTATTATTATTATTATTATTATTATTGCTATAGGAAGAAAGGAAGATACATTTGAGAATTTAAAGATGCCAAGTGGTTGGCACAAAAGGAAGGCAAGAGTTAGATTTAAAAAAACTGAACTTGTTTCTTTTTTGGGATTCCTAAAGATAGAGTACAAAAATACCTTTCAATGGATTAAGGCACGGGTCAGCAACCTGCGACTCTGGAGCCGCATGCGGCTCTTTCAACCATTTCCTGCGGCTCCCAGTCCTCTGCCATGTGCAGACCCCCCAAAAAAAAGTGGGACTAAAAAAGTTCAACCAATCAATTCAAACGTCTCATGAAAAAAACCCCCGTGAAGTTTGAATTGATTGGTTGAACTTCTTTGGTTTGTGGGACTGCCCACAAACCTCTTTTCTTCTTTGGACTCCACGTGGCGGCAGTGGAGGAAGAGACTGGAGGACTGCTGGAAATGTGAGTGGGCCCATTTTCCGTCTGCTGCGCCTTCCTTAGGCTCCCCTCCTCCAAACACACCGCTGCCGTCTCGCCTGACTCTCTTCCCACCCCACTCTTTTGCAGCAGGGCCGTTCAGCTGTTTTTCCATCTGCTGCAACTTCCTCAGGCTCCCCTCCTCCAAACACACCGCTGCCGTCTCACCCAACTCTCTTCCCACCCCACTGTTTCACGGCAGGGCCGTTTGGCCCTTTTTCCATCTGCTGCAACTTCCTTGGGCTCCCCTCCTCTGAACACACTGCTGCCGTCTCGCCCGACTCTCTCCTGACCTCACTGGGCGAAACAGTGGAGGAGGGAATCTTATTAATTATCTAAAGCATGACCAAACTCTTTAGTGCCAGCACAGTTAAAAATGAGAAAATAGATGAGAAGCATTTTGAGCTGAAATGATACAGTATCATAATTGTAAAATGATACATGAAAATGTATTTTAATGTGAAGCATTGAATTTATAGCTTCAATCTTAGGTCAGAATTTTTCTCTTGGTTCTTTGAAAGGAAACTTTTTATCCCAACAACATTTATTTGCAAACTAGTTATCCTTCCAATGAGCTAATATGTTACTTGCTTGTGGTAGAAACAACAGAAAGTCTTATAAAACTTTAAACATTATTTTTAAGATGCCACAAAGGTTTTGCAGTTATTTTTGTCATCTTATGCATTTTCTGCTGAATTCACATGCTATTTGGATCCCCTTGTCTCGTAAGATGTAGACTCTCTGCTGAATGCCTCTTTGTTGTACAGCATCTACAGTATCCATCAGTCTTAATAACCTTCCAGTAACATTTGAAGGTAGATCTCTGTGCCCTAATGGACTCTCTAGGGAGACTACTGTGCATATTTTAAATTGGAGAAGCTTTGTGGCTTGTCATAAGTACCAAGACAAGTTATTCAGGCGAAAATAATTGTAGGGTCATATAGAATAGAAAAGCCTTACATCGGTCTTGTTCACATAATTTTGATTTGCTAATTGGTTAATTTTTGTCATGCTTGAAAAATTCACAGCTAGTAACATTTATTTTTGCATTTGTCTATGAAGAGTGCATTCTTCTTGAAGAAAAGGGTGACTATAATTGTTGACAGATAAAAAGAAAAAGAGAGCATAACTCCACTCAGAGTAATCACAGTCTACTATTCACATTTCCTCCCAGCAAAACTATTTTTTCATGAACTATTTGTCAGGGAGATTTTATGGGCAGACGATAAATACTTTGAAATTGCTAAAATTCTTGACTGAAAAATATGGCCCAAATGGCAAAGAGTTCATAATAATTATTAGAAGAAAAGAGCAAGTGACTCTGCAAAAGCAAATAATAGAGATACTTTGTATTGTATCAGATGATGTTCTGTTTTGTTGCCTTGTGATTCTCTTGTTTATTTTTAATGTATTTCTTTTCAATAATAAATAATTGACCTAATCTGAACAATTCAGGACAGTGTACTTATCATATTAACCTCTCTAAAAAATTAAAAACAATACAAATATCCACATAACACATACTACTATTGTTATTACTATTAACATCTGCCTATTCCAGGTTATTGGGAAGGGCTTGATAGATAAAAATGCCAAATTTAGTTAAAACATCTCGCTGACTGTGCAACCAATCTTCATCATTATGATCATCATGATCATCATCATTATGGCTTTAATCAGAACAGCTTCCATCCTGTGACGATATGTATAACACCATCCAGATGTAACATGATATTTGTACCATCCAGACATCCATATGTCAGGTCCTTGGAAAGTGCCAAACCCAGTTTAAACATCTGGCTGACTGTGCAATGAACCATAATAATAATAATAATAATAATAATAATAATAATAATAATAATAATAATAATAATAATAATAATAATATAATAAATACTCATCCTATAATTAATGAAAGGACCAAAGGGCCATTGAAACTTCTTATCTCAATATTTCAAATAGAGAGATCAGTTGGGGTAGGTTTATCCCAGTAGCCCGTACTCTGTCCACCCCAGGTTGGATGTCCAGCTGTAGTGAGAGGGCAGTTGGGCTTTCTTTGCCTGGTTCCGGCTCAGGTGAGAGCGGAGCTGGATTGGTGGACCTGTGGTACTTTCCAGACTCAATTTGTCATCTTGATATTATTTTAATACCATCTGACTACCCATTTGTTAACAACTGCCCTATGTGGATATTTTTTATTATTATATGGCTCGTTTGCGCTACTCCAGTGCTGACCTGTATGCCCTCAGGAGGGCACCTCCCTCCTGGTTACGACCTGCCGCCTTTTCCGCCAATCCCCTTAAGGACGGGCCCAATTGTTGGGACCCTGAGAGGTGGTTGGGCATAGATAGGGGCCTCTGGTGGAGATATATTAAGAGGCCCCTAATATGTTTTCTAGCCGGCTGTTTTAAAGGATTAGGGGGGAATGGTAGGGTTGGGAGGGAATTGGGGTGTACCCCACCAACCGGTTGTAAGTCTGGGCCTGAAATGGTCCCCGGCAAGATGGGGTTGGGGTATCCTGGTTTCCCTGGCATTGGGGTGGGGTTTCAAATCCCCACGACGATTGGGAATGGCAGCAGGCGGTTACACGGAGGAGCATATCAACACCTGGGATCGCGCCCCCACTGTCTTCAAGCAGTAGCGTGCTCCGACCCTCCGGTTGGTACCCATTTATCCGGGGGTGAGAGGGATCAGGCCCCTGAGCTCAGGCTGGTGCACTTTAATGCCAGATCCGTTGTGAACAAGGCTCCCCTCCGTGATTTGATCAAGGAGGAACACGCGGATCTGGCATGCATTACAGAAACCTGGTTTCCCTCTGACTGAGCTTTGCCCTCCAGGTTTCTGTGTGTTACATCGGCCGCGGGCTCAGGGCAGGGGCGGTGGGGTGGCGGTAGTTATACGGGAGACCTTATGTCCATGGGAGACCACTATTGTACAGATAGGCGGGAGTGAATCCCTCCTCCTGAGGTGTGGCCCTGGGGCTCAGTTGGGCTTGTTGCTAACATACCTGGTGCCCAGCTGTGTAGCAACAGCCCTGCCCAAGCTTCTCGACGCCCTCTCAGGGTTGACAATAGAGTTTCCCAGACTTATAGTTCTGGGTGACTTTAACCTGCCTTCTCTGGGAGGGTCTTCTGAGTTGACCAGGGAGTTCATGTCCTCCATGACAGCCATGGACCTGACCCAAGTAATTCAGGGTCCGACTCATGGGGGAGGACACACTCTCAACCTAGTTTTCTTATCTGGGCAGTGGTTTGATGATCTGGGAGGGGGCTTGCCAACTATTGTCCCCCTGTCATGGTCCAATCATCACCTCCTGCGGTTGGTCTTCCGCTATGCCACCCCCCGCTGCTGGGCTGCGAAACCGACCAGGTGGTTCCGCCCCAGGTGCCTAATGGATCTGGAATGGTTCCAGATGGCGCTTGGGTCTATACCTATCCCCCTCGCTCACAGCCCGGTTGACGCCTTGGTGGATGCCTGGGAAAGGGCTGCCACCGATGCGCACGACCGTGTTGTACCCTTGTGACCCCTGACCCGGCGCAGATCCTGGTGGGCTCCATGGTTTTCTGTGGAGCTCCGGGAGATGAGGCGTCGGAGACGTGGTCTAGAAAGCTGTTGAAGATCCAGCCGGTCTGAGTCTGACTGATTGCGGTTAAGAACCTTTACAAGGTCTTATCTCGCGGCGATGAGGACAGCAAAGTTTAATTACTTCACTGCCCTCATCGCGTCCGCAGATAATCGCTCGGCCGCCCTGTTTAGGGTGACTCGCTCCCTCCTTAATCAGGAGGTGAGGGAGGAGCCCTTGCAGGGGCGGGCCGAGGAGGTTAGCTATCATATGATGGACAAAATCGCTCAGATTTGAGCCGGTTTGGATTCTGACTGGGCAGAGACTGACGGGGAGGAATCGAGCGGTCTAGAGAATGTTACCTGGAGTGACTTCAATCCTGTGACCCCAGATGAGGTGGACAGGATCATGAAGAGACTGAGTTCCAACAGGTGTTTATTGGACCCGTGCCCCTCCTGGCTGGTATATGCAGCCCGGGAGGAGACATGAGGCTGGTTCCAGGCAGTAATAACTGCTTCTTTGAGGAAGGGTACCTTCCCTGCCACCTTGAAGGAGGCGGTGGTGAGGCCCCTCCTCAAGAAGCCTGCCCTGGACCCGGCTATTTTGAACAACTATCGTCCTGTCTCCAACCTTCGCTTTCTTGTGAAGGTGGTTGAGAGCGTGGTGGCACTTCAGCTCCCTCTGTTCCTGGAGGAAACTGATTATCTGGACCCGTACCAATCGGGTTTCAGGCCCGGGTACAGCACGAAGACGGCATTGGTTGCGTTGGTGAATGATCTCTGCCAGACTCGGGACAGGGGTTGTTCCTCTGTCCTAGTCCTATTAGACCTCTCAGCGGCTTTTGATACCATCGACCATGGTATCCTACTGTGGCGTCTCAGGGGGTTGGGAGTGGGGGGCACTGTTTTACAGTGGTTCTCCTCCTACCTCCTGGGCCGCTCACAGTCGGTGTTGACGGGAGGGCAGAGGTCCGCCCCGAGACCTCTCGTTTGTGGAGTTCCTCAGGGGTCGGTCCTCTCTCCTCTCTTGTTCAACATCTATATGAAGCCGCTGGGTGAGCTCATTCGTGGTTTCGGGGTGGGGTATCATCAGTATGCTGATGATACCCAACTTTTTCTTTCCACCCCGAACCAACCCAGTGATGCCCTCGACGTGATGTCCCGTTGCCTGGAGGCGGTCCGGGTTTGGATGGGGAGTAACAGGCTTCGTCTCAATCCTGCCAAGACTGAGTGGCTGTGCATACTGGCATCTCAGACTAACCAATCTTTTCCATCGTTAACTATGTGGGGTGAGGTGTTACCCCCCGTTGATAGGGCCTGCAACTTGGGCGTCCTGGATTCACGGCCCCTGAGGACCACTCGGAGGCTTCAGCTGGTGCAGAATGCAGCTGCGTGAGTTGTGATGGGAGTCTCCCGATATTCCCATGTAACACCTCTTCTCCGCAAGCTGCATTGGCTTCCAGTTGCCCTCCGGGTGAGATTCAAGGTGCTGGTGATGACCTATAAAGCCCTAAATGGCATGGGCCCGGATTATCTGAGGGAGCACCTGCTGCCAGCATCAATTTCTCATCGTCCTGTGCGCTCCCACCTGGAGGGCCTCCTCAGGGTACTGCCGGTCAAGGATTGCCAATGGGCGATCCCCAGGGGGAGGGCGTTCTCTGTGGGCGCGCCTGCCCTATGGAATCAACTGCCAACGGAACTCCGGACTGCCGCCGACCTTCGTTCATTTCTCTGGGACCTAAAAACCTGGCTTTTTGAGCTATCTGGTCTGGACTGAGGAGTTTAATGTTTTTAAATTGTGATTTTAATTTTTTGTGGCTAGACTTAATTTAATTTTATTTTAATTTTATATTGTATTGTTTTTAAATTTTGCCTTGTAAACCGCCCTGAGTCAAATAAATAAATAAATAAATAAATAAATAAATAAATAAATAAATAAATAAATGCATAGAGAGCTTTGCCATAAAAGAACTTACAGCATTCTTTAATAAAAGCTTTATGGTAGCCAATATAGCAAATCCAGAATAGGAGTACTTCTTCAAATATGAATTTTCAAAGTTTAATAGAAAGAAAAACTTGCTAAAGCCTTTTAGGGAAAAATTATATAATTAGTTGGTATTTTTAGTCTTAGACAAAACTCAGACACAGCATTTTTCACTAACATTCTCAGATTTGGCAACTTTCCTAGAATTTTTTGTAAAACAATGTGCTAATAAAATATATGCAGTCTTTCCCATAAACTTTGTATAGGGAACATAGTCAATGAGGGAGGGACCCAAGTCCCTCCTGGTGGCATTGACTACATAGTCAGTTGTTAATTTCCATAATCTCTTTTTACACCATATTTTTTAATTGAAAGGATGTGGAATAGGTTGATTTGAATAGCAAGAGCCTAATACCAGATACTGAATGTCATTAAGTGAACCTCTTAGTCCTCCATGCGTCTCCTTTTTCATGTTTTCTTGTCATATTTGCAATGAATTCCAGTTTAGTGAATGTGCATTGGAGAGATTTCTTTTAAAGCTTCTTTTTAAGTGGATTTGGACTGTTATAGAATGTCTGTGAGCTTGAAAACATCCTTCACTGATTTTTGAATAATATCATTTTAGAGTCTGATTGATCTCCACTAATATGCTTGTAAATATATTGATCTGCCTGTAACAGAAGAATACTCTTCACAGTTGATGACGTAACTTATATTAGAAAATGATCAGGTATCTACTCGCACTATTGATCAGCCATCATCTAGGATGAATCATAGCCATGAATATTGGTTTTTATGTTTGATGTTAATCATGCTTCCACAGATTACTGTGACCTGTATCTTAATTTTTTGAAGGCAAACTTTGTAAATATTCCTTTGTTTATTATCATCACCTTTTTCTCTCTATTCAGGGTACATATAAAATAGTTCTCAACTTACAACCTCAATTGGGATTGAAATTTCCATCATAAATCCTCGTAGTCATAAATCAAGTCAAGTCAAATTTGATTTTATGACAATTTTTACAACAACCTTTAAGCAAATCACAAGGTTGTTAAGCAAATCCAGCTTCTCCAATGGGTATTTTTTGTGATCATATGACTTCAGGACACTGCAACCAGTTATATGCAAGACAGTTACCAAACACTTGAATTGTGATCATGTGACAGTGGAGGTGGTGCAGTGATCATAAGGGCAAATCTGGTCCTAAGTCACTTTTTCCAATGCCATTGTAACTTTTACCCATTGTTAAATGAGGGGTGGTAAGTTGAGGATTGTAAATGTATATCTATTTATTTGGAGTTGTACATCTGTTGAAAGAAACTATGTTTCCTGAAATTCTTCCTTTCCTCCTCCTCCTCCTCCTCCTCCTCCTCTTCCTCCTCCCCCCCTTTTTTATTAGAGTTGGTTTCTGTGTGGTTGTCTTTTTGCTGCAACAAATAACCTCAATCTTAGTGTTGTTGTCTTTAAAAAGTATTTGGAATTGCTGGATTTGAATCTCACCATTGGGTATCTCGAAGCACTGAAGTGAAGGACTATGCTCTGCCATCTCAATTTGTTTTTGTGTTTGAATCTAAACTGGTGAGGATGGAACTTGTCAACTTAGATGTCTCTAATATTGTCTCCAGAAAATTCTACACAAGAGAGGCTGGAATATAGTGAAAGAGAAAGACCTCTGTCCCTGGGGCTACTTCATTGTTGGCTGTAAAAGCATTGTTTCCCCCAGTGTATGAGAGCCACAGTATGCATGTGGGCATTTTGAAATGACATCAAAGAGCCCAACAAAAGGGCCCTATAGGTGGCACAACACTTGGCTTAATAGCCACCCTATGCTTAGTGAAGATACATTTGTGAATATTACATGCAAGTGTGTGCAGAAATAAAATGTGCATTTTACTCTGTTCCTCATAACATTTTCCCATTACCTCGGTATCAGGTATCCTGCCCACCCTGGTAGGAGCAACTAGCAACCCACGAGACCAGAATCCTAAATAACTTTTAACAGAAAGACCTTTGCTTTTATTCATCTCAAATGAACCTTTATTAGAAGTCTCCATAACACCATGTAATCATGAATGAATGCAGATAAAGCACTTCAAGGAACTCTTAAGTTCACAGCCATTTGACCAGTGTAGCAAATGCTTGTTTTCTCAGCGCCCTTGCCCTGCTGTGATTCCATCAAAGTCCAAAGAATAAAAGGCTTTTCCCCCCACTTCCTTATAAAAGAAGCTTTTGTTGGTGAAGAGAGAATTCAGAATGTTCTAACAGTGTCTGAGAACATGCCATTCTTTCCAGTCCCATTATTGTCTCTTTTAAACCAGTGGTAGGATTTTGTGTCTTTTTTTTACTCACTGCTGCAGCTTGAGATCTTCCCAGGTTTGAGAAATAGTTTTTAATTTTAAATATATTGCTAAGAAAAGGGCCTTGTCTAGCCAATAATGTTAGTCATTCTAGAGCAGGGGTAGGCAACCTTGGCTCTTTTATGACTCGTGGACTTCAACTCCCAGAATTCCTGAGCCAGCCATGCTGAGGGAAAAGAGAGAGGTTTCCATGCTGAGCCATGCTGGCTCAGGAATTCTGGGAGTTGAAGTCCACGAGTCATAAAAGAGCCAAGGTTGCCTACCCCTGTTCTAGAGTAAGGTGATATTTCTTGATGGATTTGGAAAGAAGAATCATATACATGTTGTGATTCTTTGATTACCCTGGCAGTAGCTGAGGCCCAAATCTTCCTTTTTAGGAAGTTTCACTGGAAGAGTGTTGTGCAAGCATTGCAGAAAAGCGGACCCTGGGCTGCTTTTGAAGTAGAACAGAATTGAACCATTTTGCCAAGCTTTTCTTTTGCAGTGGTGACAGGATGCAGTTTAATCATCTTAGTTCAAAACTGACTCAATATTTCTAAGAAGCTCCTGAATAAACACTGCTTACAATTTGTTATCCCTAGATTTGTAATATGAGCATTAATCGGCTCAGGAAGAGATGCTTAGAGTTCACTTGCTTGGGAGATAAAGGGTGGAAACAACAAATCTTTAAAATAAAAATTAAAGGTAAAAATAAAGGGCTGGAGGCATAGGAGACATTGTAAACCTTTTCACAAGTAAAAACAGGAGAATTTGAGGGCATTGGATGTTTACGATTCCCAGACTTGTCTGACATGGTATAGGGTCTACTGCTTGAGCAGGGGATTGGACTAGAAGACCTTCAAAGTCCTTTCCAGCTCTATTCTGATTGATTTTCACTGGAAGCCATATTTCTGTGGATGTTGCAATGGAGACCTGACCTTTTAACAGACATTTAGAGCTAAAGATCTTGTGCCATAGTTATTTTGACCCTTGCATATATTTTAATCATGCTTTGTCATTTATGTTGATATATGTTAGCCATCCAAAGTCTTAGCAATTGGGCAGCATATAAATTTTAGAAAACAAGCAAATGGAGAAAGGTCAAGTGTGAAAGCAAATAGTTTCTCAGATGTTAGAATGCCTCTGATTCCTGTTTCTCCTTGGTACAATATTTGCTGCCAAGCAATACTTTTTGAGGGAAGAGAGACTTTCTACAAGGCTGCCCTTTCATCTCTTTCTTCACTTCAGCTCATTGAAATAGATATTGGTTGTGTTCACAGAACACATTTAACAAGGCAGTTATTCCCTTGGAGAAAGAGATTTATCATCATGTAATGGTAGCACACAATACAGATGTTCGAATATGAAGTGGCATCTTTGAAAGTCTCCTAACCACTACAAAGGAGACTGGGAGTCTGTTACTTCTTGTTTTTCTTTTTCCCAGAGATTCCTCTCTAAAATTCAAATATCTGCTATGCCCCAATCAGAATCATTACCACCATACATGGGTTTGGGGGCTTCCTAAACACCTTTTGCATCTTATTCTTTCTTACAAAACTGGGCTCAAACCGCCGGAGTGCGGCCCATTTCTGGCTAGTAATTACAGCGTCATTAAGCCTCTGCACCACTGTTTCCCCTAGAAGATTACAATAACAACAACAACAACAACAACGATGATTACTGTCCTATGGAGCCAATCACAAAAAGTTCCTTCCATTTTCTCAATTTTGGCCCTTTAATCTCCACTCGAGTTATTTTTAGAGGGGTCTCTTCTTTCCCTCAGTCTCTACCATACAACTTCTTTAAGAAAGTTTTCCTAAGAGTAAAATCTCCATTTAGGAATTGTTTTAAAGTTTTGCAGAATAATTGTAAATTTCCAGGATTCTTCACCAAGCGCAATTATTTAAAATCCAGAGAAAAAATAATCGTTGGTAAGGAACAAAATGTGGATATCCATAGCAGATTATATTTTTAGGTTATTGATAAGATTTTTGATATATGACAATTGGGTCTTCACATGTACAGAAATAGTGTTGAGTTCACCAGGATATTGCTTGCTGGCAAAATGTTAATAATGTTGATATCTCTTTTTTAAATAAAACAGTTGTTAAAAACCAAACCTATTTTGAAATGTTGTGACATCTATAAATATTTTTGAGATATGCTTTGTGGCAACTTTTATTAGATATATAGATGTAGATGGAAAAAAGACCAATTAAAAACCTGGAGGTAATTTTAGTTTAGTTTTGGTTTATTTTTTCCCTACCACTATTTCATTTTCTTAAACAGACAGTTCAAAATGCTATTTTTCCCAATTAATCTTCAAATTATTAAGTATTGGTCATCCAGGTATTGGTCATTAGACTCCAAAATTTCATGACTTGTAATGTTTGTTTATTTATTTATTTATTTATTTATTTATTTATTTATTTATTTATTTATTTATTTATTTGATTTATATACCGCCCTTCTCCTGAAGGACTCAGGGCGGTGTACAGGGCAATAAAAATAAGAATACATTAGTTAAAATAATATTAAAGCCCAAACCCATCAGGCCAGGCCGGCTTGTTCGAATAGATAAGTTTTTAGATCACGCCGGAAGGAGCGAAGGTTGGGGGCCATCCGGAGTTCAGCCGGTAAGTGGTTCCAGAGGATTGGTGCACCCACCGAGAATGCTCTCCCCCTGGGGGTCACCAGCCGACATTCTCTGACAGGTGGTACCCTGAGGAGGCCCTCTCTGTGGGAACGTACAGGACGGAGGGAAGTTGACGCCGGCAGTAGGTGCTCCCGTAGGTAATCCGGACCCATGCCATGTAGAGCTTTGTATGTCATCACCAGTTTATATATTTTTTCTTATCAAATTGGACATAGTTTTGTTCAAAATAATGCAACTAGCTCCTTTTCTAGACAGTCATGGAAACTGCTAGTGATAATAATTTTACAATTTATTAATTAGAAAAAGAATCAGTTATTATAATGATTATTCTTCACAGTATACAAAGTAATTAACAGCAGATACATCATTTTGTGGCAAAATTTACATTTATTTATTGAGGTCTTTTTTTATAAAACCTTTCACAAAAACTATTATAAAGTATAAAACAAAAGCCATTGTAGTATGGGTTCAGTGCTGCAGTGCTCTTAAGCAATTTGGGGCTCAACTGTGGTCATAAGTCAAGGACTGCATGTAGCTGGATTGCTACAAATTGGTAAATCTTTCTCCTTCATTCTAGTTTCCTAGGCTGACAGTCCAATTTCAGATAAAGGGAGGGATTGAGAAAATGTATTCAGACCTGCAAGATTCTGTTACTATAACATCATAATGTAGTATTAGAATTCATAATTTTGATTTTCTAAAATCCTTCTACTTTGAAGGATTGATATGTTGGGATCGACTGAACTGGGTCAGTGTATTTGCTTCTCTAAATACGTAACCAAGAGAAATACTACCAATTTTAAGAAGAGACCAGCTATTGAGTAGAATAGCAGAAGTTACTGGAGAAGCTGTCTTCAAAAACAGTTTCCACATTTAGTTTGGCATCATCTTTCAGAATTTCTAACCAGGTTTCTGGAAGGTCATAGAAACTACAATTCCAGTACAACATATTGGATGAAATGCAGCTTTTCCAGTTATTATTCCTTTGCTGAAATAAAATGAGGAAAGTACTTAGAAGTAAGAATCTGCTTTCTATATTATTTTTATCTTGGAGAAAGCACAGATGGTAATTGCTCAATGTGGGTTTTAAAGAACTTAAAAACCAAAATAAAATAATTACTCCAGTCATGTACTAATAACATAAAAACATTACAGAATACCAGTTCCACTAATACAAAACAAATGTTATGTGCTACTATTTCATGCAAAAAGATAGTACTGTAGAAAATTTATTTAACAGGTATAATAGAGTAAAATAGAGTAAATTTTTAAACAGGTATAATAAGAGTAAAATATAGCAAACATAATTTGTTTTATAGAAATGAGAGAAGTTGCTATAGTGACCTCAGTATTGCGACAGATTTGTATGAAGGTTTTATCATATTTATCTATATATTTCTCTGTCTCTCTTTACCTCTATTGTAACTGCATATGTCATAACACTTATTTCTCAGTTCCATTCTGACTCTGTACATTCTGTACATTCAATTCAAACATTTTGTTTTGTGAGAGAACCAAGATCTTACGGTAATTGGATAAATCAGATTTAACAATGCAATCAGATACAGTTGTGTTAGCTGCTACCATAGCAACGTCATCATGTTCATGTCTTCTTCCCTCCCTCCTTCCTTTCTGCCTCCTTCTTCCCTCCCTCCCCGTCCACCCCCCCTCCTCCTATCCAGTAAGTGACATATTTGCTGATAGTCTATGTTTGCAAGGGTTTAATGGCACAGCTCTTTGCTCTGAAGAAGGATTCAAAATGATGAATGAGGATGCAGCTCAGAAGAGTGATGGTGGGGAGAAGTATAATGGAAGTAACCAGAGGAAGAAAAGACCCAAGAAGGTAACGTAGATGGGAAAAGCAAGATGTGTGATGGAAGAGTCAGGCAGTAGGAGTGGTCTGAAGTCTTGAGAACGAAGGTGTAGGGTCTAGCAGCCCTTCAGCCTTTGTATTTTCATATCATTAGTGCATTTCATGCTGTGTAAATCCTGGTTATGTTTTTGGTTGATGGACCTATGTGATATTTTGCATAAAGAAAGCAGTAACAGCAGTGTAATCATTAAAGGCATTATGGCGGGTAGAAGTCTCTGGTGTGTAAAGGCTGTAGTAGCGATTTGTTGTCATTGCTGATAAATAGCTAATTTGCTGATAAAGAACACAGATCTTTGAGTGTTATTAAATGTTAGACAATACAAACATCAATCCCATTTTGCAGTGAACAAAAGTGCCTTTTAAAAAACACATTGCTATTTCTTCAATTACCATTGTTATGCCTGGCAAGGTTAGTTTTGTAGTATCATGCTCTGTGTTTTTAAGAAGATAATACCGTTGTGATGGAGAATACTGTGAATGAATGGTTAGGCATGGCACCTTGCTTTTTCTGGATCTGACAGCAGGTATTTTCTTATCTTTTGAGATTTAGTTCAGATATGTTTAATCAGGCAGGTAAAACTACAGAAAGCTAAATAATTATTCCCCTTTTTTAAATGCCTGTAATTAAATGCTGGTGATAGTAGGCTACTACAATACATGGCCACACCCAGATTTCAGCCAGTTTCTCTATGGGAAAGAGTGTATTTATTAAAAGATTTTCAGGCTATAAGTAAAGATGCATTTTTACTCAGAAGCAATTGTATTATATTTAGTGAGACTGATTTCTAGATATTTCTGAGTATGGTTGTATCCCCGGTGTTATAAAATGAATCTTCATGCACCTTCATCTGTCCTTATATTGAGTTATTTTTAAACCTATTTCATTTACATGATTACATTTATTGGTGTGTAAAGATAGACTGCAAAAGTGAAAATTAACTTCAGAATAAATATCAGGTTGCATGCTGCCTATCACCTTTTCCTATCTTCCTACAAGAGTAGCTATAATCAAACTCCATAGTTATATCTTAATGAAGACGCTATGTTTTGGTAGAGACTATATAACCCACGGGGGAAAATGCAGCACATAAACACTGATAAATCTTGCAGTCATTTGTTTCATGTTTGTGTAGAATGCTATAACATAAGATTTCCAAAATATAAACCTCTGTAATAAATGGGAACTTGAGAGGAACTCAGTACATCAGGTTATAAGAAAAACAAACTTGTCAAAAGCCTTGAAAATGGGAAGATTAATTTTTCCATGCTTATGTATCACCTTCCTAAATTTAAACAGACATTTAAATATAAATTATAGAAAGAATACTTTTTACTCCAACTGAGGAAAACAAAAGTAGCAAAAGATATTGTGACCCCACCTTGCTGTGTCGTGAAGATTATTGTAGTATACCATGGAATTACAGATTTTCACATCTAATCAAAGTGTATTTCTCACTTTATTACAAATTATAGGTTTACCCCTTTACAAAAACTAGGTTCCAATTTATTTTAAGTACATTTAAAGTATATTAGTAATTCCAATGTTAAAGAAAATGTTTATTAATGATCCAAGTGAGATTTACTATATTAAATAGCTGTATTTTTTTCATTATCATTCCTGATAATTTTAGGCATACAACTCTGTCCTTTATATTTCAATATCAATCAGTTCAAAGGTGCTAACAAAGTGTATTCCTTAGCTGTATATGTTTGCTTACATTTCAAAAGGTGCATACTATATTATTTGTATATCATGATTGGTCACATACTCAACCAGATGTTCAGATTAGACTTGGCATTTTTATTCACCCCGGAATCTGGGATAAGCAGATGTTGTTAAAGTTATTGTCACAGGATGTAAGCAGTTCCAGATAAAGGTGCCTTTTGCAATTGATTGATGGTGATTTTGTCAATCATGATGGTGTTCAAGTGGTGCTTCAGATGTTTTCGGATTGTACCCAAGTTTACTAATGGTGCTATGTTTGCTTTCCTTTCCCCAATCACTTTACTTCTGCTTGCAAGTCTTCGTATTTTGTAATTGTCTCCAATTCTTTTTTCTTTCTTTCTGTTGTCTCTAAGTATTACACTATCCAGACTACTTTATTTTTTTACCAATAGTTTTTAAACCTTGAGTTTTATGTGGTGGGTGCTTGCATGTTTGAATTCTAAAGATCCAGACCACTTTAGTGTTTTCATTTTCTATTTATGAATTTTGTAGTCCCATCAGTTCTTGCTTACAGGCAAGTGGCATTTCTTGCAGATATTTCAGTGCCTCAGTGTTACTTCTGCCATGCTGCTATTTGTAGTCAATTTGTGTGATCTAAAGAAGCTGACTAGATCAGGGATGTCAAACTGCTGGCCCGTGGGCCAGATGCGTCATGGCAAAACCATGCCCATCCCATTGCTGGCAATGGAAAAAAAGTCATGATATGTCACGACACGTCACGGACACCCCTGGACTAGATTCTTCAGCTCCTTTGCAGAGGCATCATTTGCTGTCTGTTCTCAATTTTGGCTTTGTATGCATTTATTCTTAAGGTCTGGTCTTGTGCAGCCAGAAATGACTCCTCTGTTTCTTTTTTTCCAGTTTTCCTGCTCTTATTCATTGCCAAATCTTGTTATCTGCTTTGCCTGATTTTTTTTTATATTGGCCATGCAATACTTTGCTTTGTCATGTTTCTTTGCTATTGTTCCTTTGGTCTTTCTTATAGGCCAATTTGGTCTCCTCAGTATTCAGTAAGCCTTCATGGTATACTAGCTCAGTGCATCTGCATTGGACTCTACATTGTTATTGTAATCATTGTAAAGGTTATTCCAATTGTATATGCAACACACATAAAAAGTGTGGGGTTTCAATCATAGAATTATGGACACTATCTTGACTTTTTTTTCTGCCTTGAAGACACCCCAGTGACATTCCAAGAAAGGAGGGAGAAAGAAATATAAGCCAGTCACACTGTCTCAGCCCAACTCACCTCATAGGGTTGTTGTGACTTGCTCCTGCTTTGTGCCCTCTCTAGCCAAGCTGACATTTCAAAAGGAAGGCAGAATTTGCGATTTCAGGGTAACAATAGGGTTAACTATTATCTTCCTCAGCCCTGTTTAACTGTGACAACACACCCTGAACTGTTTTGCACGAATGCCCTGGCAGATGGTTATAGATAGTAAACTAGCAAGTGCACATATTCACACACTCAAACAATATTTAATATGAAAAAGTACAATGCAATATGCTGCAGGAGTACAGGTATCACAGAGTTTAGCAGATTTGGAGTAAACAAACGGGGTTCAAGAAGCAAACAGGATTCAGGAACATGAGGGCACAAAGCCAGGGTTTGCTGCAGATGTTTCTAATGGAAAAGCTGGTTTTATTTATTTATTTGTATCCCATCTTGGTTGCTTTGGACATTGGCAATTTTATTTTTGGAAATGTTGTGCAGAGCATTTCTGCAGCCCTCTTTGGAGCTATCTGTGTGTTTTCAGGGGTGTTAAAATGTTATATCTGATTTCCAGGCAGAGACTGTTGTACACTTATGGCCATGTTCAGATAAAGAATTCTTCCTGGCTTTGGCTTCATTCCACATGTGAAGGTGTGGAAGCACCAAGAGTTTCTTGTGGGATGAATGTACTGAATAGAATGTTTCAAGCTGGAAAAAGCAGCCCTGAGAATAACTTAGTCCCAGGCAGCAACCACAGCCTCTTTTCACCCTTCCTGTTGTGTAATGTATAATAATGCTTCCTATTGCCACTACCATCGTCCACTGCCTTCCTCCAGTCAGGCACCACCAAGTTCTAGGCAATAATTATTTTTAACTCTTTCTTGTTGCCTTTCAGTCCACTGAAAAGCTCACCAAGATGGTTTTCTGGGTAGGCAAAATCCTTGTAGCAAGAACCTTCCCCTGTCCTTGTCCCAGATCTAATGCCATTTGCAGTCCTGCTAATACTAACTACCCTAAACTTAACTTGTCATTTTGTGTATCACACAATCAGGTAATAGTAATATCTGCCATAGAGCCCTACCTCCAATTATAAATTGACTGTTCCACGCATAATTTTTGAAGAAGTCTATTTAGGAAATTCTTGCCTGAATTCATAGTTTATGGTTAAAAAATAGGTCATTTGGGTTTGGATGTAAAAAACAGTTCATAAGAGGTAACCTCAAATCAATCCAAGTGTCCTAATGCAAGCACAAAGTGTAATATTTATAAGTTTTACTGGATGGGGTTGCATGTAACACCTATTTTTAAAAAATCTCTGTTGTGTTGTGAAATAGATTTCACTAGGTATGGTTGCTTGGACACTTTTGTACATAATAGCTACATGTGATAGTCTTGTTTTGTACATTTGAATATTAAAGTGTATCTTTAATATGCTATTAGATTGTTTTAAGTAATACATTCATACTATTTAAGTAGTTGTATTTATGTGACTGTAGCAACCTATAAGAACTTATGGCAACTTAACAGTACAGTAAAATATGAATGTGATATTTGGGAAACCTTATAAGTACACTTATTGGAAATACAACAGCCTTTAGCATAGCTGTGATTCGAACTAATTGACTTTGAAACAATGAAGAAAGATGACTGATGAATTGGCAGTTCTATTAAGTTTTAAACAGTTTATCCCATTTGATGGCACTGTGGTGACTGCCAGTGAGTGAGAATGCGAGCAAAGATTAGAAACACATTCTGTTCCTATTCCAAATGTCACCGCTTCATCAGAGGCATAATACTTCAGTTAGAGAACACAGATCTTCTATTCAGCATCATGAATAGAAGACCATCAGGATATTTTATGGGAAATATGTCCATTTCTTCAGTACAGGGATTGGTTGCACTTGGAACTGCTCTAGGAAATTTGAAAGCCGGACGATTTTGAAAAGGAAAGTTTCCGATGTAGAAAAGGTCAATAGATATACTGTTGTCTATTTTTTGGCTACATAAGTTGGACAGGTTTCTTCTCCAGAAGGAAAGATATTTGAGATCATTTGCAATGGCAGTCCTAAGTCTTTTCCCAGTGCTGAATTGAAGTACTTACTATCCACCCATTCTTGAGCCTGCACAAAACATTGTTCTTAATTAATTAGTAATTGGAAAAATAGAATAAAATGTTTTCCAAAGCCAAAATAAATTCAGCAGTTATACATATATATCTGACTGCTTTTTCTACAGTTGCTGTTTTGCATTTTACAAATGTAGCCAGAGGTTTTATTTAGCCTATTTGTTTAGATAAATAGTAACAGTAAACAAATACTGCTTAGTTTTATAGAACTAGAATCCAGGGACTTTCTTGCATTTTGTTTCTTTGTGTTGTTTCCTTTGTACTGAAACAACAACCAAAAAACTGGTGCTGGAATGTTTTACAGTGTCACAGGATATGAGGTGCAGCTAATAAAGTGGGGAGTTATTAAAAAAGCACTTTTATCTGTTTATATTTTCTACATTCATATTATTGTAGGCTAATTATTGTGCCAAACAACATATACAAAGGTGAATCTGATTTGATTTTGTTAAGCTTAATCAAAAGCAAGCAGATTTCTTCTGGGAACTCCTGAGCCCATGAGGAGAACGATGAGAAAATTACCCAGTTTCAATAAAGCAATGAAAGGTTAACTACCTCATTTAAATGTTCATCTAAATATATTTTGTGGCATAATTAAACATCAGAATTTTAAGGGCAGAATTCTTGTGTCTTGTATATGTTCTGAAGGTGAAGGCAATGAATTATTTATTGAAAATACCACTAAATCATGTTCTTCTGGGAAGGCTTAATTCTTCTCATTGATTTCTTGAGAAGAATAGGTTACTTCTTTTTTAGCAACTGTAGCAATTGTGTGAAGTTTATTTGATGCCACTATCTGTAATTTTTACTGTTTCTGAGTTCCTGAAATACTTTGCTAGTATAATAAACGAACGAAGGAAGGAAGGAAGAGAAAGAAAGAAAGAAAAGAAAGCTTGAAGTACAAAATGTGTTTATTTAACTGTTTGTTTTAGATATGAAATGCCCAATAATACAAGTTATTTGGTGGATTAAAAAGTCACTAAAACATTTTAATACCTCACTCCATCCCAACCTCAGAAACACCCAATTAATGCAAAGTTCATATTTGTTTCATCAACTGCAAATGGAGAAAAAGAGTTACCGTATAATTAGGACTAACAGCATAGGTGTCTTTTGCTAATCACAATGCTGCTAAAAATTTTAAAGATGTATCATGATATAATAATGAAAGCTCCATTTTTTATATTTGTATTAAGGGAAGTCAGCTCCCCAGAGAAGGAAATATTAAAAGGGTATAAAAATATATTTCCTAAAAAGAAATTGAAGAACCAGGAAAGCATGCTCAGTTTTCTTAATAGTCTCAGGTCTCCTTCCCCCAAGCAGAAAACCAGTTCTATAGACATGCATATGTGAGCCATCAAGAAGGTTGGAGCTAGAAAAGACAAAGACATACCCCAGCCCCAGGGAAGCAGGGGCTGGGACATACCATACAACCAGCAAGATTCCTAGAGGGGCCCACCTGGACTAAGGGCACACAGGAAATAGCCTCAAACAGGAACCGGAAATAACTCCAAACAATAGAGTCCAGGGGGTATAAAAACCCACTACCCTCATGTGGTCAGTCCTTCTTCTCCTGTATCCATCTTGCTGTCTGGCTTTCTTCTGCAATAAACTGTAACCCTCTTCCCAAAGCGGTCTCCATGTTGTTTATCCCCGGCTTGGATGGAACTATGATGAAGACTTTTCTTCCTACAGTATTATAGTATAGAGGTAAAATTGTGATGCATGTTTTGTTATTGTTCCCTTTGTCTCCCTTGTTCTTCTCCCCAAGAGTACCTAGGCACATTTCCATTTTCCAGAAATGTTGTAAAATATAATTTTACATACCAGTAGTAATATTTAATCTTGATAAATATGTATCAAGACTTACTAAGAATCAATAATACTTTTCATAGGTTCTACTGAATATATGAGTTTTAAGCTGGATAGAAGGTTAGGATCATGTCTGTTGGCAGAATCCGTTTTTCTCTGTGAACACTTCACATCAATCCGTGGAGGAGATGTGTTGAGCCTCAGTGGTTCATAGAATTTGTGATTATCAGATTTGTGGTTATTTGGAGCCTGTTCCAGGAAGTATGTATATAGTGGCCCTCCATATTTCCTTCCTGGATATGAGGATGAGAAAAAGGAAAGATACAAAGATACATGACTAATGTAACTAATGTCCATACCTCTATCCTTCCGTCCTGTAGTAGCCTCTCTGTAAATAATTCTATTAATAACGTAGTAATTGAATTGTTGTAAAGCTTTTCATTGTAACTTTATTCATGTAGAGTTATTTAAAATTTAAATATTTAAAAACAAATTAAAATTTTTCACTATTTTTATCACATCATATGTTTCAGTCCCTCAATCCTAAATAATCAAAAATTAAATGCCTCTCAGGCATTAGAAGAGAACATTAAAATGTGAATATATGAAATTTAAATCCAAATAAAATTGCACTTAGCTTTAAATATTTACTAGTCAAAGATCTATAAATCTCCACATATTCTGATTTTGCTGTGAAATTCAGACCTAGGGAATCTGTGGCATTAGGCTCAAGCTTTCAAAACAGGCTCATTTATCATAACAGGCTCCCTCTTACAGATCAGACAAGAACCTTTTCTGATTGCTGAATCACTGTTAAAAGAAGCATCCAGTTTATCATCACCAGTGATACTGTATAAGACACCAATACTTTATTGAACATGCTATTAAAAGTCATAGTGTTGTTTGTGTGCTAGAAATGAAAATGATTTGGATCGAACTCATTTATAATGGATCTTCACAATGCCATTACATATTATGCAGCATGGATCATAAATTTCTAGAACAGAATCTTATCAACATGCCTTTAAAACCGTATTAAAATCAACATCAGAGAGTAGGCATTTTTGCTTTTGACAACTATGTTTTCAGGTTGGTCCAAATGTACTTTCTCACCTCTGCAACCTTTACAGTCCAGTTCCCATCAGATATCCTCAAACAGCATTCACATTTGACTTGGCCATGGAAAACAAACTAAGCCAGCTGACTGGTAGGGAAGATCAATAGTTTTCTGTTGTTAGAAACAGGAAACCATTGCTTTTGAAAAGAGAGACTGTGAAGAAGAGAGTTTCTCCTCTTTGTCAGTGATTCCGTAGAAAATCAGTTGTTTTTTACAGTAGGAAACCAATCAATATACCAGAATGGCTCTGGGAGTATGGCATTAATCCTTATTCCTTTTTCCCCTTCTCACTACTTCTGTTTGGAAGAAGGATGGGGCACTGGACCTATGCCTTTTTTTCTTGATCCAGGAACTGATGTGACTTTTTAGGATCATCTCTTGCAAACATGCAAACTCACACTTCTGCTAGCTAAAAAAATTGGACTCTTGATTATGAAAGCTTATGCCATAAAATTTTGTTGCTTAACACAAGTGACCTATTATGCCTTCAGGGTAGCATCCTTGTTTTGATTTATCATGTTATTTTGGTCTGTAAAGCAGGAAATTCCTACATGTAGAAAGAAAGGACTAATGTTAAGTATATTTTAAGGAAAGCCAAATCAGTTGCCCAAGGCAATTATATCATTTTGTGAAGTGGCAGGGTTGGCCTGATCTTCATGATGCTACAACAGGTTTTTGTCATGAGGGTAATATATTGGCCCTTCTTGATATTATTTGCAGGGGACTTTTCTCTGTTTCACATATGCCCTTGATTGGCAAGGACTCTTGGAACGTTTTTGTTAAGTTTCCATTAAGGTATCTAAAACTGTTATCAATCAAGTCTTCCTACTGCAAGAGATGTGTTTCCTATGCAGACAAAGAACAGTGGGAAGTGGCAGTCTGGGTTCTGACAGTCCACCCTCTCTGAATTAATGAGCAGTATCTCAACTGACAATGGCACTGTGTTTACCTTTTCTTCCTTCTGTGATTAGAGTCCCTTCCTCCATTGTACCCCAGGCTTCATATGCTGCAACATTTTGCCAACTATAGAGGTGTATTGTTTCCTGCATATTCAGCTGCACTCATTTTGTCCAAACACTTTTAATTTTGGAATTAAATATTATGTACACAATCTACATGGTGGAAAGTATTTGTTAGCCTCTATATACTTTTAATGCCTTTGTTTTTTTTATGAGTGGAATCGCATTAGCAGTAATAAGCCTTGTCCTCTGTATTATTACTACATCTATTGTGGTGCCTGCTTCTGCATGAAGCTGGAATTAAATAATGCTATTGATTATACCCATGAATGTTCCTGAAAGGCATAACAGCCTGGGAGTCCCTATTGCTTAGCACCTCTCAATCTACAAATGAAAGACTGATGCAGAGAGCTCCTTAGCAAGTATCTGCCCCAGGGACAACCCAGTCAGTAGGACTCAATGTCTCTTGCTGCTGGAAATGTTTCATCTCACTTGGCTGTAAAATACATAAGAGTATTTAAAATACCTTTACAAATCACAGACAAAGCTGTTCGGTTCTACCATTTCTGTATAGACTGTCCCCTTATTTAGGATAATGATAATGCAATAATAAATTATTAAATGTATATGATGCCTCACTCCCAGGTGCACAATAGGTGGTTTTAAGCATTGCACTGGATATATTTGTTACCATATATATTCACATATAAATGTAGTTGTAATTCTCTCCTTTAAGGAGCAACCACAAACGGATTAAGGGGATCCTCTGTATTTTCCCCTGCCTACCTCCCACACAAACAAAGCATGCTGATTTCTTCATAGCAGCACTTTTCCTTTTCTTGGATAAGTTACTAGTTATAATATCACACAAGAGACCTGGAACAAAGATCACAACTTATGTTATGACTTCATTTTTGTAGCCAGACTCTTTCCATGGATATTTTAATTTGCCTCCAAAGTGTTGTGCCTTGTCATTCTTTATTAGTTATGGCTTCCTCAGCTTAGTGCCTTCCAGATCTGTTGAGCCACAACTCACATAATTTTAATCAGTGCCTGCAGGGTGGGAATTTCAAAGAGTCTTAATTTCAACACCTCTAGAGAGGATATTAGGCAGGAGAAATTTAGGTGAAAATAATGCTGGGAAAATATTTTGTGAAAGTCTCTCTGTCTTAATCTTCATGGATTGACTGCTGATGGAAACTTTTGCAAGATTATAATCAGGTCTGTGATTTTTATTGAAAACATTATATTCAGCACAACATATTCACAAAGTATTATAGTTTAATTCATTTGCTGACAGGACTGCAAGTTTTTTATAAGAGATCCAGGAACCAGAACCCAGGAGCTCATAGTTCATCATATAGGATAGCTAAATAGCAAGTCCAGCAATTCCTGACTAGGTAATTAAGCTTAATTGAGTACAGACATTTGCATGTAGATACTTTAATCAATTTAACTGCAATTCATCTCATGCTGAATAAAATTGCCTTTTAGTGGCTTTTTGAAAGCCTACTATACAAATTAAATTAAATAAATAAAATAAATAAATAAATAAAATAATAGCTTCAAATGGTGTAACTGGTTTTCTTCTGTTTCCTTTGAGGATTATATATATGGCATGTTTTATACAAACCTATAAATTTCCTAAATGGATTTTTTCTATTCTTTTTGTGTCCATTAATTAATGTAGTCCTCTATTAATAATAATAATAATAATAATAATAATAATAATAATAATAATAATAATAATAATAATAATAATAAGAAGTTGGAAGGGACTTTGGAGGTCATCTAGTCCAACCCCCTGCTTAGGCAGGAAACCCTATACCATTTCAGACAAATGGCTGTCCAGTCTCTTCTTAAAAACTTCCAGTGTTGGAGCATTCACCACTTCTGGAGGTGGGTTGTTCCACTGGTTAATTGTTCTAACTGTCAGGAAGTTTCTCCTTAGTTCTAGGTTGCTTCTCTCCTTGACTAGTTTCCATCCATTGCTTCTTGTCCTGCTTTCAGGTGCTTTGGAGAATAGCTTGGCTCCCTCTTCTTTGTGGCAGCCCCTGAGATATTGGAACACTGCTATCATGTCCCCCCTCACCCTTCTCTTCATTAAACTACACATACCCAATTCCAGCAACCGTTCCCTATATGTTTTAGCCTCCAGTCCCCCAATCATCTTTGTTGCTCTTCTCTGTACTCTTTCCAGAGTCTCAACATCTTTTTACATCGTGGTGACCAAAACTGGATGCAGTATTCCAGGTGTGGCCTTACCAAGGCATTATAAAGTGGTATTAGTACTTCACGTGATCTTGATTCTATCCCTCTGTTAATGCAGCCTAGCACTGTGTTGGCTTTTTGGGAAGCTGCAGCACACTGCTGGCTCATATTGAAGTGATTGTCCACTAGGATTCCGAGATCTCTCTCACAGTTACTACTATTGAGCAAGGTACCACCTATACTATACCTGTGCATTTGATTTTTTCTGCCTAAATGTAGAACCTTACTTTTTTCACCATTGAATTTCATTTTGTTAGATAGTGCCCAGTGTTCGAGTCTGTCCAGATCCTCCTATATCCTAAGCCTATCTTCTGGAGTATTGGCTATTCCTGCCAGCTTGGTGTCATCTGCAAATTTGATGAGTTCCCCATCTATCCCCTCATCCAAATCATTGATGAAGATGTTGAAGAGCACTGGGCCCAGAACAGAGCCCTGGGGCACCCCACTACACTCTTCCTTCCATGTAGATGCAGTTCCATTGAGGACCACACGCTGAGTACGGCCTGTCAGCCAGCTACGAATCCATCTGGTGGTGATGCTATCTAACCCACATTTTTCTATCTTATCAAGTAGTAGTTTGTAATCTACTTTATCAAATGCCTTACTGAAGTCCAAGTAAATTATATCTACAGCGTTCCTCTGGTCCACTAGTTTTGTCACTTGGTCAAAGAATGCAATAAGATTTGTCTGGCACGATGTAGAATCATTTGCACATTCTTAAGGTATCTCTGTTGGTTGTGCAGCCATATTCCAATTTTAAAACACAAATATTTTGCAGTTACCTATTAATGACAGATAGATGTCTTCTATAAGAAAGTTGATTATATTTTGTATTGTGGACAAAATAGCATCTGTAGATCTGAAGTACAAGACTTGTTGAATTTCACAATTCAGATACTCTTTTTTCTTCATCTTTTAAAAGTTTGTTCCTTATTTCTGTGGTTTCTGTAAATCAGCCTTATTATTATAAATTATATATAACTTGAAGTTTTTAAAGACTTTTTGTAAGAATAGAGTCGTAGGTAGAATTTAACTGGACAGGATAATAAATATTTTTTAAATTGTGGAATGAGATAATGGAAACAGGTGTTTCCAATTGAGTAATATATCCAGAGTTTTTAAAAAATGGGCAGGAGTTTCTACATGATCATGCTAAATTGAAATTAATAACATTGTATGTATCCAATTTGTATTTTATGTTCTTCTTTTCAACACTTCATTGTACTTTCATAATAGCTAGATTTATCTTTGTGGAAGTTCTGTGGGAAATCTAAGCCAGGACTCCTAGCCATTTCAGCTCATGCTTATTTGGGCAATTTATTGGAGATGATTGAGTTTCTCATAAATAAACTCTTGTAACAGAGTTTTAAGCAGATTTATTGATAAGCAATAGTGGCAAATCTAGACAGCATACTAAAAAGCAGAGACATCACCCTGCCAACAAAAGTGCTTATAGTCAAGGCTATGGTCTTCCCAGTTGCAATGTATGGCTGTGAAAGTTGGACCATAAGAAAGGCTGAGCGCCAAAGAATTGAGGCCTTTGAACTATGGTGCTGGAGAAGACTCCTGCGAGTCCCCTGAACTGCAAGGTGATCCACCCTGACTGCTCTTTAGAAGGCCAGATCCTGAAGTTGAAACTCAAATACTTTGGCCACCTAATGAGAAGGAAGGACTCACTGGAGAAGAGCCTAATGCTGGGAAAGATTGAGGGCAATAGAAGAAGGGGACGACAGAGAATGAGGTGGCTGGATGGAGTCACTGAAGCAGTAGGTGTGAGCTTAAATAGACTCCAAAAGATGGTAGAGGACAGGAAGTCCTGGAGCAATGTTGTCCATGGGTTTGCGATGGGTTGGACACGACTTCGCAACTAACAACAACAATTGATAAGTAAACACAAAGAGATTTATATTCTAGTAAATATATCTAAGGGAATCAGTGGGTTAGGATGCTGAGCTTGTCGATCAGAAGGTCGGCAGTTTGGCAGGTCGAATCCCAAGTGCCGCGTAACAGTGTGAGCGCCTGTTACTCGTCTCAGCTTCTGCCAACTTAGCAGTTCGAAAGCACGTAAAAATCCAAGTAGAAAAATAGGGACCATTACGGTGGGAAGGTAACAGCGTTCCGTGCGCCTTTGGCGTCTAGTCATGCCGGCCACATGACCACAGAGACGTCCTCGGACAAGCGCTGGCTCTTCGGCTTTGAAACGGAGATGAACACCGGCCCCTAGAGTTGGAAACGACTAGCACGCATGTGCGGGGGAACCTTTACCTTTAAATATACCTAGGGCTGCAATCAAATGGTTAAAATGAGGCAAAGCCTATATAGCTTATGAAGAATTCAATTAAATGATTCTTGCAAACAATAATATGTAGATAGTGGTCAGAATTAATCTTTTAATGGGAAGCTTACAATTTCATAATTCCTGAAAAATGGGCTTTACTTTGAACAAAGCCTTGCATAATAATTTGAAAGAATATTTCTTTGCTGTAAATCAGTAAACTGCTGTAGTTTGAAAACCACTAACAGCCTCTAATTTACTTTGGTTTCTGTTTTTCCCAGCAGAGTCATACTAAGATAACAGCCATAGCATTCCTATTCTTTCCCATCCAGCTTGTCTGTCTGTCTGTCTGCTTTCTTGGCCACCCATCTTCCCACAGGATAACTGGGCAGCTTACAATATTAAAAAAAATAAAGCTATATAAATATAATACTTCAAAAGTATAAACATATAAAATACAATGGCTAAAAGTTGGGGAAGGAAGGAGTATGATAAGTGGGGTGGGTGGGTGAGATCTGATATTAATCTATCAATTTATTTGTTGCCTTCTTACGGTTTCTTCTTTTTTACTTCTTTACAACTGGTTATCCTGTCTCTTCAGTGGCAGGTCCCTCTGGACAGTTAGAGTATTATGTCCTCCAGACATGATTGAAAGAGAAATGCTTTAAAAATAGACTTCATATAGGAATCTGATATTATTATACCAGAAGTGAAATCTGTTTGGGAGGAACTTATGTGGAAGGCACTCTTTTAAATGCAGTATTATGTTGTAAAAGTAAAGAAAGGGAAAAAAAATAAAGCAAGAGCTTGTATAGAGAGGTAATGTTTCTTTGCTTGTATCTGTAAAGTAATATAATAGTGGAGAGTTGAACACTGATTAGAAGATCAAACACCCAGTTACTATGGTAACTGTGACCTGCTGCAAGAATAATTAGTAGCAAGAAGCAATAGTGTCAGAAGGGATACCAAACTGCCTCCAAATCCTAATGTAGTTACTGATCTAAATCAGTTCCATCTGGTTCAATCAATGCAGACATACGATAGGGGCATTCTTTGTTCCTGGAGTTTGCCAATATATTTTCTTTGTGTGAATTAACACCTGTGTCATCCTTTCTGCCTTTCCCATGAGGCTATGACTGGAAACCTTGCATGTTTTGAAGCAGAACACTCTTGTGAATTGTCTTTTGATGATATAATAAGAGGATTTGGCAGTTTAATTCATAGAGGATGAGGTTACATAGACAACATATCGTGTCCATTTGTTATTATACCAAAGAATAAATTATGCTTGGTTGTATACTGTATATGCTGGGGTCCTCATATTGATCATTTGGAAAATAACAGTGCTTTAAATACACGGGTCTCCAAACTTGGCTACTTTAAGACTTGTCAATTTCAACTCCCAAAATTCCTCAGCCAACCATGCTGGCTGGGGAATTCTGGGAGTTGAAGTCCACAAGTCTTAAAGTTGCCAAGTTTGGAGATGCCTTCTTTAAAAGGACGTTGGTGAAAATATTAAGCTTCAAATTCTACCAATAAATCTACAGTTAGAACTAATAGCAGGGAAAAGCTGAAACAGTTGCACAATTTGATATCAAAGAAACATAGCTTAATGAAGAAAAATCAAAGACAATTTCTTGATATAAGTTGTAAGTCATAATCAAGACCCATCCCTCCCTCCCAAATGATCTACTATTATATGTTATTGTAGTGTAACAGTAAAGTATATTTTAACAGTCCTGGGAAATAATTTTAAGCAGTTTTTTTTTGCCTATCTTGGCAGAAATGCCTGTTTATGAAATAGGCATTAGTATAATATGTTTGCTGAATATGGATATATATAGCAAGACAAATTGTGCGAGATATATTGGAGACAAGAGTTTCTTCCATACACCATTCTCTCTGTGCTCCACCTCCACCCCCTCCATTTCAGATTGGAATGTGGAAATGTTGACAACCAATTGCCACTTCCAAGTGGGAAGCAGAACACAGGTATTCCACTTGAGCTATGGAAAATACCGGTATGTGCATTAGAATTAGTTCTCACACAGTGAAGAACAACATGATGACAAATTTGATGGTTGCAAAAACACAGGACAGAGAGAAATAAACCAGCCAGCATGAAAAGGGGGCAAATAGTTTGTTTCTTGGATAAGATAAGAGTAAAATATGCAGGAGAGTTTAAATATTGTTTTATAGACAGTTGTTTTTTCTTGAAAAATGACTTGTTGAAATGGTTAGGGTTATAGCTTCCTAACTTTTTTCCATTAGTTATCAGAAGTGCCTGGACTTGTGAGCTTGTCCAAATGGCTCAGCCTTGTAAGTATGGTGAGACCTAATGGGGAAGAAAGCCACTAAAATTAACCCAAAGTTATAAAATGGCTCAACAGCTTTAGTTATCAGAAGCAGCTGCTGGAAATAGTATCCAGGCTAGTATTTCAATAATTATTGATTTCCAAAAGTTCCATATTCAGTTTCTTGGGAAGCATCGCTACATTCAAGCTTGCCTAGAACCTAATAGATTGTTGCCTCTCAATTCCTGCAGGAACAGGAGGAAAGCTTGCACATCTCTAGAGTATTGGAGGCTATCTTGTGATGACTGATTAGCAAGCAAAAAGGGGTTTACGGTGGTAGAGCGGTGTCAACTGTAAGGCATAACTACTGGAAATAGATTCTGTGCTATTGTAGAATCAATCTACAGTATAGATTGATTTGCTGTGTTAAGTTTCTTAGGAAGTTTGGGTTTGACAATATAGGAGATACTGATTTGTCCCAAAGATATCCACTTTATATTTTATTTAACTGAATTATCACCCTGACTAATTTTGTACAGTCTGAAACTTGACAAGTTTCCTTCTTATTCCTATGTTGTTAATTTTTAAATGGCTTGTTGTTGTTGTTAGCTGCGAAGTCGTGTCCGACCCATCGCGACCCTATGGACAACGTTCCTCCAGTATGTCCTCTACCATTAAATGGCTTAAGAAGCACTAATCCCAACTTACCACAGTGAGGAACTTCAAATGTTCCTTCCTACCTTAACTCTCTCGCCTGTTTTCTCTTATTCTTGGCTTTTAATTTTTTTAACCATTTAGCAGTGCATTAGGCAGGCTCCTTATCCCAGCTACCAGTTCATTTTCATAAACTATATCCTGTTAAAGACATGTCTAAATCATAAAGTTTATAATATATAAGGAAAAGAAACCCTTGATCAGAGATAAAAAAAAATCTGTTTTCTATCTACAGAAGGTAACTGCCAGCATTTTAGAACAAAAAAAGAAATGCAGAGGTCCGGATATATTCAACAGATGCAAGTTAATAGAAAGGATTAAAGATGAATGAAATGAGATATTGAATCAAGACAGAATCAAGTTTAGCTAGATAAAGGTAAAGTTCCCCCCACACATGCGTGCTAGTCGTTTCCGACTCTAGGGGCCGGTGCTTATCTCCGTTTCAAAGCCGAAGAGCCAGAGCTTGTCCGAGGACTTCTCCATGGTCATGTGGCCGGCATGACTAGACACCAAAGGCGCACGGAACGCTGTTACCTTCCCACCGTAGTGGTCCCTATTTTTCTACTTGCATTTTTACATGCTTTCGAACTGCTAGGTTGGCAGAAGCTGGGACGAGTAACAGGCGCTCACTCTGCTACGCGGCACTCAGGATTCGACCCTCCAAACTGCCAATCTTCTGTTCGACAAGGTCAGCGTCCTAACCCACTGAGCCACTGCGTCCCTGTAGCTAGATAAATATAGCCTAATATGACTATTTGCTATGTCCGTGTGGCATTCAAAGCTCAGGCCTAACAGACAACTTGAATGAGAATGGAAGGAATCATGAGACAAAAACAGCATGGAAACGTAAGCAGGAGATGTTTGGGGTTTGAGCTTTCAGTGGAAAAACATATGAACATTGATCACAAGGCTTGTGCAGCTTTACTGTCAATAAAATACAGGTAATCCTCAATTTATGACTACAATTCAATCCCAAATTCCTGTTGTTAAGTGAGACATTTGTTAAGTGAGTTTTACCCCATTTTGTGACCTTTCTTGCCATGGTTGTTAAGTGAATCACTGCAGTTGATAAGTTAGCAACCCGGTTGTTAAGTGAATCTGGCTTCCCCATTAACTTTGCTTGGCAGAAGGTCACAAAAGGGGATCATGTGAGCCTGGGACACAGCAACTGTCTTGGATATGAACCAGTTGCCAAGTATTTGAATTTTGATCACAAGATCATGGGGATGGGATGGTGTAAAGGCTGTAACTGTGAAGAACGGTCATAAGTCACTTTTTCAGTGCCGTTGTAACTTTGAATGGTCACTAAATGAAATGTTTCAAGTCAAGGACTACTTGTATTCATAGATCTCTAAAATCAAAATCAAGATAAAATGGACCTCAGAAAAGGCCTCGGTGTTTAATGAGAAGGCAAAAGACAGAGAACAAGAACTACTAGCCTGAATAAAAAGGAAATCTGGGACACCAAGCTGTGCTGGTCAGCATGGAGCTGGAAATAGCAACAAAATGTGAAGTGGAGCCACAGAACTCTAAGCATTTGACATACAACACAGTTACCAGGAGGAAGGGATGGTATTGTTTCATAAGGAGAGACCTAAATCAAAGCATGTGCACAAACACAGCTACACTTTTCAGGAAGAGAATTATGGATCAGTCATTTCTTTGAAGGCAAAAAAATTCCAAAGCTGTTTAGGTTGATGCTTCCTTATGTATCAGGGATTCCAACTGGTTACCTTTCTTTTATTCATTTAATTCTTGGCTTTTACCACTGACAGTGGTTTTAAGTAGAGATAAACAGGAGAAAACAGATGACACTTTGTCGTGAAAATTCCTTTGGCTGCTGGTTTATATACAAAGAATGTGTTGCATTCTGGTATTTTTAAAATTTACTTTTATTTTACTTTTATTTGTATACAGACATACCAGCTGGATTATATATTCTCTTTGGCCAATATTTTTCCCCACAATTCTTTGGTTTGTTTGTTTATTTATTAGAGTTTTGTTTGCTACCATGAGATTTTCAGTGGTTCATAATAATTGCACAAAAAATAATAAATAATTAAATTATCCATAGTAAATGCATTTAAATTAAATAAAAGCATTTAACAATATTGACCTTTCCCTCCATATTACTAATATATCAGAATAACAGGAACTTTAAAATAGATGGTATTGTAGGAGATGACAAGGTTAGCCTGAGAGAGAGGTCAAACATGTCATCAGTCATGAGTCCCTTTACACCTACAAGAGATCTAAATCCAGGCCAGCCTGAATTCCTTCTATTTTTAGCTCCCGCTTGACTTTTGTTAGTTCAGATTCTTGTAGAGAGAGGTTAAGCTTACAACAAATCTTTATACACATTTGAACTACCTGGATTTCCTGATTTCATACAATATCAATTCCATAATTCTCCCCAAATCATTCTGTTTTTAATACTACCCAGAAGGATAATAAAGGGATTTTTTCCAGAAGGAGATTATTTGGTAATGCAGATGCATCAGCATAAAGTTCCTGTAGTCTCATCTCCAACCTTGAAAAATGAGGGGCCAATAAGAGCTTTCCCAGGATCTGTGAGTTGGAATGTGTATTCAGTTGGAGCAAATGATCCTGCTAGTATCTTAGTGCAAAGCCACATAATATTTATTATGCTTCCCTAATAGCCTGATCTGAACTGATCACCATGTTTATATCATCTTGCTGGAGTTTCAGATGTTTAAATTAAATAGTTGGATATCATATAGAGGGTATACATAATTCATTCCCATTTATTTACTGCTTTTTTCTCTCAATATTTCTTAATATAAAAAAATAAGTAAATTATACATATACAAGCTGTTTTAAAAACAATAAAGCTACTGAACTCCGGGATATAAAAGAGCCTTTTAATCATTGAGCTTTCATCAACCTCCTGTTGACATCATCAAAGTAAGGGCTAAAGGTCGAAAGAAACTACTACTATACCTGTGTGGCCGTTTAACGGTCTGGTCATAGAACGTGTAGTTAGCCAATTACATGTTCTATGACCTGACCGTTAAATGGCCATATAGGTATATATGTAGTTTCTTTAGCCCTTACTTTGATGATGTCAACAGGAGGTTAACGAAAGCTCAGTGATTAAAAGGCTCTTTTATATCCCAGAGTTCATTAGCTTTATTATTTTTAAAATATTTACATCTGGGATTCAAGTATTTAAAATGATTAAAGATATATACAAGCTGTATATTTCTCAGTGTTATAAAATATACCCATCATAGAAATGATGTGAGAATTCATGATACATAAAAATAGGTTTACAGAAAGTTTTAAACCTGGATGGCAGCTAGTTGTGCAGAAAGTATGACTTATGAAACTATTGTACAGGTAATCCTCACTTAACAACCACTCGTTCAGTGACTGTTCAGAGTTACAATGATGCTAAAAGAGTGGGACTTACAACTGGTCCTAAAGTTCTGACTATTGTATTACTGCTATAATTACATGGTTGTGATTTGGTCACTTGGCAACTGGCCTGCATCACAGACCATTGCAGCATCCTGCAGTCACATGACTGCCATTCGCAACCTTCTCTGCCAACTTCACACAAGCACAGTCAAGAAAGAGTGTGGCAGGAAGTCACAAGCACATGACATGCTTGCTTAATGACCATGCAGGATTTGCTACAACTGCCATCATAAGTTGGTGCATTCATTTTTTGCTTTATGAGCCTGTTGTGTAGTGATGAATTTGTCAGTCCCTATTACTGTCATTAAGTACTACTGTACAAACATCTATATCCCAATTCTGTGAGATTCACTCAGAAGCTTTTCTGAGTTTAAAGGAATTTCATCTCAGATTTATATAAAATTTGCACATACATCAAATGCTTGAATAAATATTTGCATGTTACACCTACAATGTACATTGTACCATGCTATAATTAGGATTGTTCAATAATTCACCAATTTCTAGGCTATAAACTGGATTTTAAAAGTTTGACTGGCTGAGCTCATATAATGCTGTTTTTCTCCTTAGAAATGATAAAAATGAGTTACTAGCTTTTCTTTGAAACAAGTCTTATTTACTGAGACAGTAATATCCACAAGTGCAGAAAACTTTGTGATTTTTTTTTTTGCCTGGTACACAATTTTTAAAATGCTTATTTTTGTCTCATAGGGATGTTTAAATTTAGGTGTGGTAGTTTGATACCATTGCTATGGACTGAGTGACATCTAGTGGTGGTAAAGAGATGTGTTTTATAGCAATTCTTTTAAACTGGAAATAATTTATTCTCACTAGAGACACTTTCATTGTTTTTGCATCTAGAGCTGCTAGTAGAACAAAATATGGCCATAGAATGGCTTTTCTTTATTGTTCACATGGCTTCATACTATTAATCTGAATGTAAATATAAGAGCTTCTTTATTGATATATCAGCTTTCCTTTAGACCATCACTGTAGATGTTTCAGGCCCCCTACTACATGCCTTATTTTATTTTATTTTATTTTATTTTATTTTATTTTATTATTTTATTTTATTTTATTTTATTTTTTATTTTATTTATTTTATTTTATTTTATTTTATTTTATTTTATTTATTATTTTATTTTATTTTATTTTATTTATATTTCTTAATCAACCATCTCCCTCAAAAGTTTTATTTTATTAGCATGAAAAATAAATACTTAAAAATTGATGTTAACTGTCATACTATTGTATGGTTAACTTTTACTTAGATGTATCATTGGAATGAGAACTGAGAGCTAAGAATGAAGCAGCAAGAATGAAAAACAAATTGCATCAGCAATTTTGAGTTCATAGGTCAGGAATCCATTTTGTGGTGAAAAAGAAAGAGTGCCCAGGAAGTTATAAATTAGCAGTGCTTTCAGGTTTCACCTCAGTTCTTCTTAAAACTGCCTGAAGTTTTAAGTCCTTTTCGTAATTGTATTTTTTTAGACTTAGATTATTTGTTGCATCTAATCTGTTAAATTCTGTATTGTTTGTAAGTTGGAATTTAATAACTCATTGTAATAAGATTTTTTTAACCTGGCATTCTATGTAACTTTTCTTAATATGGCACATATATGTCTGTCTGTCTGTCTGTGTCTATCTATTTTGAGATTAAAGCTACATTGAAAAATTTGGAAAATATATGATTTGAAGAATAACTTTGCTTATTAATTTAGGAAGTCCACCTTGATTTTCTTAATGATTCAGATAATTCATTACTCCTTTTTATCTCTAACATCTCTCCATGAACATCATTAAATTATTTAGATTAAAATTATTTAGATTCAGAGCAAATTTAGGAAATATGTGATTTTTTTGAACATCTGTAAGTTCCAACCTACATCAGATTTAGCCATCATAGAGAAAAGCAAAGGATTACTGCAGTCGGAGTCCAACAAGATTCTGGAGCCAGAGATTGCATATATGAAAATGATGATTTCTGTATTAGAAATCTTATGTGTTTGAAAAAATGATATTTCAAAATACCTTTAATCTGGGCACAATATTTGCTTTATAGGTCAAGTATTATTTCAAACAATAAGTGTGACCTCTTTTGACAGCTAGGGCAAATAGCATTTAATTTAAACCAAGAGAGAGACAAAAAAGATCTCTTGTCTGTTTTACAAAATATGATTTAAGGAATAACTTTATTGTAATTAGACTTAAGGGATCATAACAGTTTCTAATGATAGATTAAATATTTTCTACCAGTTAGAAAATTGGTAGAATTGAAATAACAAAGTAGAAATATGAAACTAAAGGATTTATCCAAAAACAATACAAATACTTACAGCAAATTGTCCTTGTAGTGGAAAGTTTTTCAGAGAAGCTGAAAAAGAGCCATGTTCTAGTTTAAAAAGCAGGTATTTGTTCAGCTTCCTTAACCGCTGCCTTTCCCCTCTCTTCACTATGAAAACAAATGGACTTTTTTTTTCAAGATAGGAATTATTGCAGTGGGGACCACCAAGAGTTGCTAAGAAGAAAATATCATGTAGATTAGAATATTTCAATCAAAACATAGATCAGTTTGGCTATCTACTGGACATTATGATTGGATAATTTTGGGTAGTTTCTAGAATCTCACCTCAGCACTGTGAGGAAGATATGCAGCCCAAAACGTACAGCCCAATGTGATGGCTAAACATTGTGCAAAAACCAGTTGGAACTGAAGTATCTTTGAATCATAGATGATGCTTGCTTGACCTGGTGTTGAATGTGGTTCTCCTGCTCTGGTTGTGTCACCTTCAGGGATATCATAGTGTTACAAGCGGGATTTTGATCCTTCAAAGTCAGGGCTGAGAGGTCCATCTTTCCTGATCTTTGATCCTTCTCTTAGTGTGGGAGGGTATCATACATGTTTTCCACATTGGGCTGAGAGGTACATTTTACAGCTGAGATCAGGTGGATTCTAACCCTGCTAACCTTGCTGAAAGTGCTTAAAAATCTCGTTGTTTTCCTAGGCATGAGGCTTGTGATGTCAGTAAGCTAATATTATAGTATTTGGGGGAGCTTTTTATTCCCTGCTGCCATTTTGTTTTGATTTATATATCAAAACAATATATATCAGAACTGTATGTTTTAAGGTTTTAATTGTGGTCTTCATTTAAAGTTTGTTCACCACCCAGGTTTACTGAACAGGTTTATTTTTAATTTAAGGTTTAACTTTAACTTTAAATAAATTCTTAGTCCTTTTGCAGTTTCATTGTGCATGTGTTGATCCTAGACAAATGAGATGTGTGCAGTAGAGACTGTGATTTCACTCTCACTCTACCCACTATACCATTCATCTCATAAGCAAAAAAGCAGCCTTACTCAAATTAGAGAAAACTGTACCAGAAAGTTTCTCTGATCTGTGCATTTTAGACTCAGCCTGGTTTGCTTGAGCCATCTCTTTAGAACTGTGATTTTAGTTGTGTCCTCCTTCTTCTCATTTAAACATTTGGAAATCGCTACCTCCTATTGGTGGGTTGAGTAATGCATGATGTGACACAGCACCCAGATTAAACCTAACTGTGACATTTTCTCCCACTCAGGAATCTCTAAGTCATGTTAGGACCTATTCAAGTCAGCTGGAGAGTTGAATTTTTCCACCTTCTTGCCATCTTTATTGCTGGTTTTATCATCTTGGATCTCATTAGGAAGACGTATCATAGGTCGGACTGAAAATTTGGCTCAGTATTTTTTCAGGTTGCATTCACTCAAAGACATTCTAACGGTTTTGGCTTTAACACATATGCACCAGCTGGGTAAAATTATGATAGGAATTGGTTACTTCTGCCATAAAGACGAAGTTCCTTCTGTGATTTTCAGGTGTCAGTCCTAGCTTAGGTTTTGGGATTTGAGTAGTGTAGAGGTATCCCTAACCTCTCCATAATATTTCATAAGTCATGAACAGCAGGGGACTCTGAGAAGTTGCATGTGCTCTCTATCCTCCACCTTTGTGGTAATTGTTGTAGTTGTGGTAATTGTAATTTTATCTTACCCATTTTCTATAAACTTGTGTCTTTCAACAGAAGTTGCTATGAGTATTGAATTTGGCAATAGAAGTAAACATTCTGCTCTTCAACTCCATTGTTAATTGGACAATTTTTTTTCTTCCCTCTCTCTCTCTCTCATTCTCCGTCCCCAGCTTCAACCTTTTAAAATATTTTTCTTATTCCATTTAAAAAATATTTTTCTCTGTATAACCCTTTCATTTTTAAAGATGAATTGGCATTCCAATGTCTTCAGCTCAAGTTGGTCAGTGGGTCCCATTGAATGTGATGGCCTCTGTTGTCTGAATGGATAAAGATGGCTTCGCTTTGCTCAGTAGCATTCAGGAAAGGAGCCAGTCAAAATTGGTGTAACAATAGATTTATTTTTCCATAAGCGTTCAATAATCCCCATATTATTTCTAGTGAGGGGAGAGCACAACTGGGTATGACAGCAGGTTATCTGCGAAGGAAATTTAATGTGATAATTGGGAAAGAGTTTTTAATCTGACCTGTAGCTGCAACTTAAATCAGGTGGCTCTGCTCTCTTGGAATGCTTTTCCTATCCACAAGAAAGTGAGAAACCTAAATGCCTTCAAAATAATAAAAATGTAACTCTCTTTTTATTTGCTATCTATATGTGCTCCAAAAGATCGTAAAGTCCTGCCTATCGGGATGCTCTTTTCTAGCATGCCATTTCTAAATTGTACATTGAGCAAAATAATTCCATGGCATCAATATCTTTTAGGATGCATTTGCTTTGTAATTGCTGGCCAGCAGTTCTATTTAAAACTTCAGGATATGATAGAGATTTGGAACATTGCTCTCTTTAAAAATCTGTCTTCGGGAGGTTTTTTTTTTTAATGACTGTCTTCCGGTGTACAGCAGATAAGATTCGTGCAATGACAGTGTGTAAATGTTTGTGCCATAATCGAGTTTATATATAATTATATATATATATATATATATATAAATATATATATATATATATATATATATGTGTGTGTGTGTGTGTGTGTGTGTGTGTGTGTGTGTGTGTGTGTATGTGTATATGTGTATATGTGTATATGTGTATACGGTATGTTGTATATGTGTATATGTGTATATGTATATATGTATATATATGTATATATATGTATATATGTATATATATATAATCAGTAAGTCTATAGATTTTTGATGGAGAGGGAAGATGTTTTCAGCTTAATACTGTTCTCTTTTCTTGACATGAAGATAAAAACAATCTTGTCTCCGTATGGAATCTCTTGAGACCAAAGAAATAAGGATTAATAATTTCTCACCCAATGACCCAAGTAATCATTGGTCAGAAAAAAGAATGCCAGCTTTTATCATAGCATGTTGAGTGGCAGAAAAGAAAGACTGTGTGGAAAACAGTGAAGTATGCATTGCAACAGTGCCTACAATTGCTATTGACAAGAATTTCAGGTGCCAGGTTGCTAACTTTGTGCTGGAAAAAATGTCTTCTTATTCTTTTCCTAAAAAAGAAAAAGCATTTCACTGAACTATACATTGTGCTTTCCTGACAAAGGCAATATCTGTTAATATAAGGTGGTTTCCATCCATTTGGTTCTATTTTGAAAGCTGCCTAAGATGCTAAGGATAGTTTTCTTAATCTTTATAGAAAAAGAACAACATATTTTCTCACTTATTACAGTTTTTAATTAACATTTATTACTTCAATATCTCCCAGTAGCAAACCTCTTTCTTTTAAGCCTAAAATATTGGGCCTTTATTATATTTGCCCTTAGCACTTGTTAAGTATTGTTTCTCCAGCAGGGGGCTACAAATTACTAATAATTTTCTTGGGCATCAGAATACTTTTCTTTCTTTATTTGAAGCCACCCTGCAATCAGAAATGAAGTAAAAGAATTTACTATTTAGAATCTGAAATTTGAAATGCTTATTGAATGTATTAATTGCCCTCCGGGTGAGATTCAGGGTGCTGGTGATGACCTATAAAGCCCTAAATGGCTTGGGTCCGGGATATCTGAGGGAGCATCAAGCTCCCTTCGTCCTGTGCGCTCCCACAGGGAGGGTCTTCTCAGGGTACCGCCGGTAAAAGATTGCCAGCGGACAATACCCAGGGGGAGGGCCTTCTCTGTGGGTGCGCCTGCCCTTTGGAACCAGCTGCCTATAGAGCTTAGGACTGCCCCTGACCTTCGCTCATTCTGCCGGGACCTGAAGACCTGGCTCTTTGAGCTTTCTGGCCTGGACTGAGAGTATTAATTGGGGTTTTAATTGGATTCTAATTGGGATTTTTATGTATTCAAGGTTAATGTAATCATTTTAATTGTTTTTAATTTTTGTAATTGTTGTATTGTTTTTTTAAAAAAAACCTTGTGAACCGCCCTGAGTCCTACGGGAGAAGGGCAGTATATAAGTTTAATAAATAAATAAATAAAATAAAAATTGCCAGAGTCAATCTTTTTGGACCACTATTTTTGAGCAGTAAACTATGAAGTAGGATAATATTGGTAAATGTTGTTTCTTTTTGCAGGAATTAACAACATCTGCTTTTCCATCAATATTAATATATTTTGTTGCTGCATTAAATTAAAAATAAATCCAAACCTTGGGTTTTAAGTTAGTGCTGTCCATGGTGCTAGTTTTTTTTCAAATCATTTGAAAAGAAATCAAAGCATTCACTTCATTACATTTATAGCAAATCATATTGTGTGCATGTATGTGTGTTTGTACACCTATATGTTACATAGGGGAATCTGTGTGAAACAAAAGAAAAATTTTAAGGTGATAAACTCAGTAAAACATGCTGATTACAGTATTTAATAAATCTGTACAATTTTCAGGGAAATGTTTCCTTTGAGAAGCGAGTTTGCTGAAAAATTAAGTTTTATTCTTCATACTTATGGCTGTTCTTCAAAATTAATAGGCTAGATATACCCCTTAATATCTTTTCTTTAATTGCTAGTGCAGTATAAGAATAGGATAGGTACAATAGGGCACATAATTACTACATAGTTAATTTACTCCAGTGTTTCTATTCAATTTTAGTGTAATAATAATAATTGGATGGAAATACAACAATTAAGAGTAAAATTTAAAAAAATTATTTGGGCTCAGTCTTGCAGGCAGAAGACTTTATAACATCTGTTTCAATTCATAGAATTGATCTACAGTGTGATCTGTTTTTTAGAAGACAGAATGGTTTACTTATTACTAAAATGTTAGGAATGTACTGTATAGACTCAAAAGGAAGCTAGTAAAAAAACTTTAAATTGTTATTTCTGAAGAAATAAGATTTGAGACAGAACCAATGAAACTGGTCTGAAATACATTTCAGATATAGTTAACTCTCAAATATCATTTTCTACTGCATGTGAATAAAATATTGTGAGCTTTGTGAACATTTGAATGAAGGAATCAGATTTTTGTGGCTCTACTCCAACTTAGCAAATACAGGATTTTTCCCCCTATGCATTTAAATCATGAAAGTATTAAAGATCATTTTCAGTTTTCGTATTTAGAGGCTGAAGAACCTCAGGAGTTAACTGACAAGAATACACTGGTGGAAGCTGTAGGTTGGGTCAGCTGATCCAGAGCACAAATTAAGGAAGGTCCCAAGCTGAACAACCTATCAGAAACACTGAAGTAGAGCAAAGGAAATATGTTTTCTATTAGAAAAGAAGAAGCAAATTAGTCAAACTGGTAGTCAAATCTATAAAGGGATGAAGACTCTTTGTGGCAAATAAAATTCTATCCTCCACTTCCCAAAGCTCCATAGCTGTGCTGAATTTTTTATATGACATTGACTAGTGGATCCTTCACTCTGTCATTTGTTTCTCCAGACTCATTTGGAAAAGTTATCTCTTGTAGCTTTGTTTTATGTGCAAGAAATGTTATATCTGAAATGTGCTTTATTTATGAACTAGAGATTTAAATTTACAATAAACATCTTGAGTTTGTAGCAAAAGTCGTTTATATGTATAATTGGGAGCATAGAACAGTAAGCTGTACATGTTAAGAGAGGTCATGTATATTAGCACATTTTCTTTATTCCCCTCTAAATGTTAAAGGAAACAGTCAGCAATGTCAAATCTTTTCTGCCTGGAGGCTACCAATTTAGTAAGAGAAAAGACACATAATAATGGATTTGAGAATGATTCCCTCATATTGTTTTTCTCTCTCTTTAGCTTCGTAAGATCAGAAAATACAAGAACAACTTGTATTACAAAGTACTTGGCTAAGATCTTTCTGTCTCTCTCTCTCTCTCTTTCTTTTTCTGCCCATCTAACTCTGCAAAGCGAGAGTTTAAAATAATAAACTTAAAAATATTAAACAGAGACAAGTAGCAAAAGGCAATATCAGTACAGTGGTAGCATCTTCTCTGTTAGTCCACCAGCTATCTCCAGCGTAGAGGACCTCTGTCATAGTCCAAGGCCAACTGCAGAGCCAGGTTTTAATGCCCTTCCAGAAGGCCAAAGGGTTTGGAACAAGGTTTTTCTTACCATCCAGGATACAGCAATTATTCTTCCTACTTTTAGACAATCTGAAGAGCCTGTCATTATGGAATAATCTAGAAAGTATCATTGTGAAACCAAAAGAGATGATATTGTCACTTCACAGCATGCCCCAAGAAATTAGAATTACAATGCTTTTCAGTACAATATGTACTGGACCAACAAGAATAAATATTTCTTTTAAGACTGATAAAGCCATCTTACTTCTTTACAAAGCACAGACTTTAGATATATACTTTGCTGCCATTAATTGTGATGGCCAATGGATACTACAGTTTTTAAAGTGACTGAACAAATCCACAGAGGCTGTTCTTTCAATGGCTATTAGTCTGGATGGATGTGTATTTCTGACTTAAATATAGCATATGTTAAATATCTGGAAAGAAATTAAAAGACGCTTGCTCCTTGGGAGGAAAGCAATGGCAAATCTAGACAGCACACTAAAAAGCAGAGACATCACCCTGCCAACAAAAGTGCGTATAGTCAAGGCTATGGTCTTCCCAGTTGCAATGTATGGCAGTGAAAGCTGGACCATGAAAAAGGCTGAGCACCAAAGAATTGAGGCCTTTGAACTATGGTGCTGGAGAAGACTCCTGCGAGTCCCTTGGACTGCAAGGCAATCAAACTGGTCAGTCCTAGAGGAGATTAACCCTGAGTGCTCTTTAGAAGGCCAGATCCTGGAGCTAAAACTCAAATACTTTGGCCACCTAATGAGAAGGAAGGACTCACTGGAGAAGAGCCTAATGCTGGGAAAGATTGAGGGCAATAGAAGAAGGGGACGACAGAGAATGAGTTGGCTGGATGGAGTCACTAAAGCAGTAGGCGTGAGCTTAAATGGACTCCAGAAGATGGTAGAGGACAGGAAGGCCTGGAGGAACGTCCATAGAGTCGCGATGAGTCGGACACGACTTCGCAGCTAACAACAACAAATATCTGGAAAGTGCCATTAGGAGAGACAGTTTGGTGTAGTAGTTAGGATGCTGACCTAGAAATAGGATCATGTAAATTCTAGTTCCATATTAGGCATGAAGAACAGCTGGCTGACCTAGGGCCAGTCACTTTCTCTCAGTCTCACATAATTGCTGTTGTGGGGAAAATAGAATGGAAGGAGTATTGCCACTTTAAATTCTATATGGGAAAAAGATGGGATAAAAATATAACAAAAAAACTATCTGCCTTGTTTAAACTTTTCATCTGTCTGAAAGCATCTGTTGACCATATGTGACACAGAACACTGGACTAGGTAAATCCTTAACTTCATTCAGTTATGCTTTTTTGTTGTTCTTAATTGTTCCTTTTCTCAGTAATCATTATTTACAATAAATGTGATGTTTAACATGACGTCTACAGATCAGGAACATAATTCTCATGTATTTGACCTACTTAAGGCATCTAGAACAAAACAAACTTATATTTTCTTAAGAGCCAAAGGAATGCGGCTATAGGATACAGGTAATGCTTGCTTGTTGATCATTTGTTCAGCAAACATTTAAAGACATGACAGTGCTGAATGAGGAGACTTATGATTGGTTCTTGAGGTTGTGGCCATCACAGCATCCCTGCAATCATATCAAAATAATTAGAGTGCTTGACAACCAGTGTGCAATTACAACAGTCAAGTGTCCCATAGTCATTTGATTGCCATTTGCAACTTTCACTTCCAGCTTCTGACAAGTAAAGTCAATGGGAAAGACAGCAGCAGGTTGTAAGTTGTGATCATATGACATTGAACTTACTAGCGATGTGTGATTCCCTTAACCAGTGGAACAGCTTGCCTCCAGAAATCGTGGGCACTGCATCACTGAAGATTTTCAAGAAGAGGCTAGACAGTCTGAGATGGTATAGGTTCTCCTGCTTGAGCAGGGGGCTGGACTAGAAGACCTCCAAGGTCCCTTCCAGATTTATTCTAGTCTTGTCTAGTCTAGTCTAGTCTAGTCTAGTCTAGTCTAGTCTAGTCTACTGTCGTAAGTCAGCATGGTAATCATTTTTTTCACTTTACAGCTGCACTGCTTAGCAGTGAGGTTGCCAGTCCCAATTATGTTTGTTAATTGAAGATTATTTGAATATACATAAAATGCTGCAAAGAAGAACCTGGAATCAGAGTATCCTTGAAGGAATTCTGTTGCACTTTATCTTTTCTCTACACAATTAGTTGCAATAAGCCAATGTCAGAAGAGGCATATTTTCTTCTGATCTTCTGTTCTTTTGAGCTCACTGTGCATCTGCTTCCTCTCCCACTCACCTCCTACATGCCATTTGTACAAGAATTTCAGCTGCACAGTGCACTCAAACCAGAGAAAAATAGTTAGAAAGGGGGAAAATGCTCTACAAAATTACATTTCTTTTTTTCAAAAACAGGATGTTGAATACCTGGTGCTCTGAATGATAGCTACTTATCTCCTGTGAGGCAGTATTCATCGGATAATGGCTGTTAACTTCTTCATGTACTTTGATAAAACAAGCACTGTTTTTCCCCAATGTAATGTAGAACATCTTAAAGCCAATATTATCAAAAGCCTACTATCTTCATTTCAATTACATTCGCTTGCTTGTGATGAGCTATTTAGGCACAGTTTTTTCCCCCCAAACAAACCTACTCTGCAGCAGTTGTTATTAGGAAAGTTGAATTTAGTTTTAGTCTGTATAGCTTTCAGTATACATTGTGTGTAGTTCAGTGATGCATACAATGTAGCTTAAGTCCTGTATTTGGACTAATAATATTGTTTTCATGGTCTCCTACTGCAGAATGGAGCTCAACCTTTGTTTCTTTAACAAACTAACCAACCTTTGGAATGTTTAAGGTCAAAATGAGTATTTTGAAACTTATTGATGCTCAGAATACCTATTTTATACCTTTAAACCCATGAATTCTCTTTCCAAAAAGTATACTATAAATGTGTCTCTTGATGTACTCCTTAAACTGATGGAAGGTAGACGCTCTTACTTGCATAATGGCTTGATTTTAAAAGCATTTAAATATGTGTGCCTATATAGTACTTTTGTACTTTAACACTACCAATAAAGCAAGAACTGCTAAAGTGCTAATCTAGCATAATCTCCCAGAACCAATTCATATTACATGAACGGTAGACAAATCACCTGAATGGTTATGGTACACACTGATTGTCAATCCAATTCCTAATGAGTCTGAGAACTAAGCTTCACTTAAGTTCGGTGAACCAAAATTCCCATCAAGCAAATAAAGTAAACTGAAATGGGTTCTTCTACTCAGTTAAATCTTTCTTGGCAATATTCACTATATTTTTCAAGTGCTACTGTGGAAACTCAGGTGATCTTCTGCATGAAAATAATGTATATTTGCTGAGTAATAATTGAGGGCCTTCTCCTTCCAGAAAATGTTCTGAGCACAGCTAATACACTTCAAAATCAGCATAAAAATAAACATAGCTAATCCACTCATAATTATTAAAATCCTGTGACTAATACTACCACAGTAAACAATAAATTCACTGTTCTGAATACTTCTGGAATCTAGATCTAGAAGAAGAAAGAACCTTCAATCTTATAATAGTTAGTTCTACGTTTGACACAGAGCCTCAAAGGCCCATTGGGACATTGTTATAAACTGTGGAGTGACATGGCGCATACGGTTTTATCTCTTCTTTAAAAACCATCCCCTTATTTTATGTGGGATGGAATAATTCTCTGAGCTCTCATGCTGCAATTTGTTATCATTGTTATTTTTCCCCAAGAAAAAATGGATACGTATATTGATGCTTATGAAAAAGCACTTTATGGAAGGCAAAGCTAACAGTCATTAGATTTCACACTGACATGGCAAATACTGTTTGGTTTTGCATACCAAAGTGCATGATGGAAAAACTGATTTGTGCTAAATTAGCATGAGGTATGGTATGATTTAGGAAATGAAGGAGAAAAAAAACCTTAGCAATGAAAACATAAAGAACAAATGATGTGGTACATGCAAACTAATCATTAATAATGATAATGAAACATCCTAATGATGACAAACGCCAGATGAATTGGTGAGAAATGAAAAGAAGGACTTTGAAAGGTAGATATGAATATATTACCTGTTTAGATTAATACAGTCTGCCTTTCATGAATATGTGACATCTTTTCTAACTATGGAACCCAGAAGAATCAGATCTCTAGTGTTCTTCACTAGCTATTCATCCTTCTCTGATAGAATTTCTAACTTTTTCTCTTATTTTGTCAACAAAATGTATTTGCACTGATAATTCTACTGTAGGGATCCCACCATACCTACGAATTTCCAAGCAATTGCCCTTTATTAAAACATCCAACTGCATGGCTCTGTTTGTTTTTTAAAAAAAGACATATTATTAACACATGTCTTTTATGATCATAAACATACAGAAGAACAACCATAAACATACAGATGAAAAAAAACTCCAACAAAGAACAAAATCTCCAAATTTTATTTTTCTGTTTCCTAAAGTTTTGTAACAGATTAAATTAGTAAAAAAAGTAGCAAAGTTTAGAAAGTTTATTTAGATTTGACAGCATTCATACAAATAGCCAACACTGGCTATGAATGAAAAACTGTAGCATATTAGGATAATAGGTTTCTTTGAAAAAAACATGTTAAAAAAAGATATGATTTTACAAGGTAGCTGGATAGAGAAAGTACCTTCAGCATGACTTTGCTTTTTATACACTTCCTGTTTTAAACTTAACTGTTTACACCTAAGAAATAGCTGGTGTTAATAGGTAATAATTTTGCATAAAAGCCATAATAAGCATCATAGTAATAAGCCATCATCATAATCTCATCCAAATTGTAATCTTGCATCAAACATCTGTCTGTCTCTATGCCTATAGTTTTTATTTCCTGAAATAAATTTGCATAAGCTAAATATTCCTCCAAGTATCTTGAATGTTTGTATAATATCTTTTTTATCTTTTCTAGTCACTGATCTCTGCCTATTTAAAATTAAACCATCATTTATTACTAGATAAATATCTTGATTTCCACTGTTATGATATCATCAAGGTACCAGAGTCAGAGTTAGGGTAAAGAATATAGGATACTTTCTGTCAAATTAGCTTTTAGCTTCTTTCAGGAATCCAAAGTATTTCATTAGTCTATGACTAAATGTTTTTTTGGAGATATCCTATATTAGTGATTCACTAACACTTATCTAAATTAAACTGTAAATAACTGCTTCTTCTGACACAAAATGCCCATGGATCTTCTAACTTAGAAAGGAAATGCCATAAACACTATGTCTAAACCCCACATGATTAATTGTGGGAATAATCTTTTATTTCTAGATCTAGATCTAGATTTAAAGCAGAGTAGTAAATGGAAAGGAAGACTTAAGGCTTCACTAGTATTGTGCAGAAAGTGTAAAGAGTCTCACTGCTCTGGTGACTTGAGGGATAATAAGGAAGGTAGGATTTCTGGCAGATAACCTGCACTTTTGATGAACAGATGCACTCAGCACCAACACCCTGAAGAACATAATCTTTATTTTAGTGGAACTTCCATTCACTTCCCATATCTATGTTTTGCTTTCTAAAGCAATATCTCAACTTCAGCAACTTTAAAAAAGTATGTACCTCCCAGAATTCCCTGGGCAGCATGCTGGCTGAGGAATTCTGATTGAAATCCACACACTTTAAAGTTGCTGAGGTTGAGAAATACTAATCTAAAGCCTATCTAATCTCCTTTCCAAATGCTTTGCTGGCCCTAATCATTAGAAAGCAATGACACAGAAAAATCTCTTCCACATAAATTAAATCATATTGCTTCACATCCTAGTGATGATATCAATTAAACTCTATTTAAAAACAGATCTGCCAACAAGTCATAACTATTAGCCAGCACAGGTTTGTTAAAAACAGATCATGCCAAAGCAATTTTATCTCATTCTTTGATAAAGTGACTAAACTAGTAGACCAGTGAAACGCAGTGGACATAGTATACTTAGATTTCAGTAAGGCATTTGACAAAGTAGACCACAACCTACTTCTTGGTAAGCTAGGAAAAGGTGGATCTGTAGCTGGCTGACAAACCGCACTCAACGAGTAGTCCTTAATGGCACTACACATCCACATGAAGAGAAGTAAGCAGTGGGGTACCACAAGGTTCCGTCTTATGCCCAGTACTCTTCAATATCTTCATAAATTACTTAGATGAGGGAATTGAAGGGGAACTTGCAGATGACACCAAACTGACAGGAATAGCCAACACCCCAGAAGACAAACTCAGTATCCAAAAAGATCTTGACAAACTTGAACAATGGGCCTTATCCAACAAAATGAGTTTCAATGTGGAGAAAAGCAAAGTCTTACATTTAGGCAGGAAAAACCAAAGGTACAAATACAGACTGGGTGAGACCTGCTCGAAAACAGGAACTGTGAGAGGGACCTTGGAGTCCTAGTGAACGATCTCTTGACTATGAGTCAGCAGTGTGCAGCAGCAGCCAAAAAAGCTAATATAATCCTGGGTTGTATAAACAGAGGCATAGAATCAAGATCACGCAAAATATTAGTACCATTTTATAAAACCCTAGTAAAACCACAACTGGAATACTGCAGCCAATTTTGGTCACTATATTTGAAAAAAGATGTTGAGAGTTTGGAAAAAATTCAGAGAAGAGCAACTAAAATGATCAAAGGTCTGGAGACTAAAACATATGAAGAACGGTTACAGGACTTGGGTTTGGCTAGTCCAGGGATGGGGAACCTTGGCTCTTTTACGACTTGTGGACTTCAACCCCCAGAATTCCTGGCTCAGGAATTCTGGGAGTTGAAGTCCACAGATCATAAAAGAGCCAATATTCCCCACCCTTGGGCTAGTCTAAAGAAGAAATAGGGGAGACATGATAGCAGTGTTCCAGTATCTGAGGGGCTGCCAGAAGGCAGAGTGGGCCAGGTTGTTCACCAAAGCACCAGAGGGAAGGACGAGAAACAATGGTTGGAAACTGATCAAAGAGAGAAGCAACCTGGAATTAAGGAGAAACTTCCTAACAGTGAGGACAATCAACCAGTGGAACAGCTTATCCCCAGAACCTGTGGGCACTCTGTCACTGGAGGTTTTTAAGAAGAGACTAGACCAGGGGTGTCAAACTGCCAGCCCACGGGCCGGACGTGTCATCCAGAAACCATGCCCATCCCATGGCCGGCAATGGCGAAAAGTCTCCAATACGTTGCGCGACGTCACGTGACATCACGAATTTGACATGTCTGGACTAGACATTCACCTGTCTGATATGGTATAGGTTAGGGTTAGGTATAGGTTCTCCTGCTTGAGTAGGGGGCTGGACTAGAAGACCTCCAGGGTCCCTTCCAGCTTCTATTCTATTCTATTCTATTCTATTCTATTCTATTCTATTCTATTCTATTCTATTCTATTCTATTCTATTCTATTCTATACATGGAAAATACCTTTTAAAATATAGTACCTTGAACATTATTTTAAGATGCATAATTTCTGTCTTGGAGCACTGACATTGGATGGGTTTAATATATACTGTAAAATAATTTCATTTTTCAGTGTACATTTTGGATGGATTTAATCAGATACTATCAGCAGCTGTTTGATCAATTTCCCATCAACCTGTTTAGGATACCTAGAAAGCAACAGGTCTGCAATTTCAAATACTTGAAATAGCAAATTCTATTTTGGAATGTCATCTTGATGTTTTACTAGGTCACTTTTCAGCTATAGGTTTTGCAGTTGAAGGAAAAGAGATTCCACCTATCTAAGATAAAAACAAGTTAATGTATCATGAAAACACTGAGGGAGAGTAATTATAATTTAAAAAGAGGCACCTCCTTCTTTATTTTTTGTTAAATTCCATTTACTGCTATCCTGCTTTTTTATTCCTAACATAATCAGTTCACAAATCATTATTCCAAATGGCTGGTGACAGTCTTCAGCTACGTATAATATAGTGCAGGCAAAGATACTCTATGCTTTATTATCCTTCCTCCTTAGAGTCCAGCTGAGTAGCATAATAGGAGCCCAGATTATGCTGCATATTTTTTTCCCCTTAAGTCCCTTCTCCAGCCAGAAGCAGGCTCACTGTTTAACGCATTTCCCTTAGTGCAGCCTCTTGTGGAGTTGAAAATGGCACAGTAAGGACCCGACTGTTCCCAGATCTCCCTCCCTCCCCTTCTTAGTTCCAGCACAGATTTAGCTAGAAAGCTGCTTTTTGCAGACAGAACCGACTGCAGCTGGTCTGCTCTGAATGTAGCAGTACTGGCCTCTTTTTATAACTTCTTTGCTTTGGGGTGGGGGATAGCTCTGGTAGAAAAATGGAAGGGGAAAAAAATAGAATGGTGGCTTGTGTAGCTTGTCATCTTGCTTCAGCAGAGACATTTGCAGCAGTAGCAACGAGTAATTAAGTCAGACTGCACCATTTTCTTCTCACCCTGTATGAGGGTGATGGTGGCAACAGCGGTAGGGAGCTGTCCACCCCCATCTACCCACGGACCCACCCACTTCTAGCGGATATACAGAGGTGGGCTTATCTTGGCTTTCCTCTGAGAGGCACAGTCCATCTGGAGGAATCCCAATAGATCTTTTCAGTGTGAAGAAAATCTTTTATATTGGATGGATTTTTGCATTCAGCTGTCACAGAAATTTCCAGTTGCTTCATGCTTGCTGCAAGGAACTCTTCCTCTGCTACTGTGTATTCCGTGTTCATGCAAGGGGATCACAAGAGATTCAGGGTATCATGCTGAATTATGGATGCTGCAGAGGCTAGAGCACAGCTGTGACCTATCACAGACAGCTTGAGGAGGAGGAGGAGGAGGAGGAGGAGGAGGAGGAGGAGGAGGAGGAGGAGGAGGAGGAGGAGGAGGAGGAGGAGGAAAGGGTTGCCCAGGGAATATCTGGCTTCCAGCATTACCTTGGTAGTGTCCTTGTAAGATAAACAAATCTCTTGGATATCTGGGTACCGGAACGGAAACTCCAAGCTGATATCCCCTCTGCAAAATGGCTCATGCTGCTGCTTCTATCAAAAAAGTCCGAGAAGCAGAAATTGATGAAAGGGAGAAGGAGAAAGAAAAGGAGAGGAAAAGGCAGAGGAGATTATCTAGAGAAAATCGGAAGCGCAAGGTATGAGCAAACATTATTTCCCTTTACTGTACTGCATAGTATAGGATACCTTCAGCAAGATAATAACAACAATTTTGTTCTTTCATTCCAGAATATCTGCATGCCTTTGCTTCTCAAAAATGATTCTGTGCTTTCAGTAGTCTTGCTACACTGACAGCAGCGCAGATGTGTAAATAAAGATAGTGGCACTAATACATTGTTTTTTGTTTATCCTCAAACCAAAACAAGTCTGTTTTCATCACTTTTAAGGCAGGTATTTCTTAGGCCTGACTTAAAATTATTTACCAGCAGGCAGAAAGAGACTTTGTGCTCCATTTAATAAGGTTAGGTTTTGAGGTTTGTACCACTGTTTCTCCTCTTTCTTATTCTTTGCTTCAAATGGCATGCAGTTTCACATCAAATCCTGTAAACGAATTTAAGTTCTTCTGCTTGCAATGATGGGCTATTAGATTTTAATACTCTGGTAAACTACTCGTTGTATAGTCCCATGTTTCTCAACCCAGGCATAGAAAAATGATGTATAGCATATTGTTGTTTAAAGTAAATTCAGTTGAAAATAAAATTTGGCCTTATTCTCACAGGTCAACCATTCTTGGATTATTTCTTTCAGAAGCATTGTAATTCAACTGATTTTGAATTGCGATTGGCACAGGAAAATAAGTAACAGTTGATTTGTGGGTTTTTTTTAAAAAATAAACACACTCACAAATTGCCAAATACTAACAGGTTGTTCATTTTGCTGATTAACAACAGTTGTATAATTGTTTCATATGTTGAATGAGAAAATAATAATTATGAGCATATTGAGGAAGTACTTATGACATTATATTGCTTGGAGATGCTTCAGAATATAGGGATGTTTATGGGCCTAGACATTTTAAAAATATATAGTCACAGATACCAATTATATAAGTGTTTTTATTTCTGCATTTCACTAGTTGTGAAGTAATGGCAAATTGAATCTCTCCATAGGCTTGTTGAAATAGATATGAGCGTTTAGTCCATAGCACCCTGCTTATTTTGCAGAAAAGTATAATTTCATATGGAAAAGAAATCTTTATATGTGAAAAAACCATTAATATATAGGAAATACCTATATTTTAACTCCCTTTTATTAATACCTTACCTTTTGTACAAGTTGTTTGTGTTCTATACCACTTCATAGTAAGCTGCACACACATTCTATCATGTATAATTTGCTTAAGGCCAAATGAATATGTCCAGTCATGCTTCATTTTAATTTACAGATCTTTTCACAAATTACCAGAATTACTGTTCCTGCTGTTCTTGTTTGGTATATGCCTGAACTGTTTCTCATTTTCTTATACTGGTATATGCCTGAACTGTTTCTCATTTTCTTATACTGGCATTGTGAAATGAATGAATTAATGTTAATATTTTTTTCTTAAACTGCCAATTTATTATGTTGCTAAATACCTTTGTGATACCTGAAGTGATATGTCTGACTCTTTAAATATTTTGTTTGCTGTGTTAATTGAGTTGCAATAGAATTTTCTTTAGCATAATATGAGTATCATTTCGAGTACAGCCATAGCTTGATGCTCCCAGATAGATTGTGTTCAGTATCCTAATTCTTCAAACAGAATGCTGTAGAAATAATAATCCCTTGGTTGTGATTTTCTTTCAGTGAACCGATCTACTAAAACATATTTGAGAGGAAGCAACTAAATTTCATTTTTAACGTGTGCCATTGTGCCCACAGGAAAAAAAATGACAATAAAGGTTATCTATCTATCTATCTATCTATCTATCTATCTATCTATCTATCTATCTATCTATCTATCTATCATAATATATGAATAGAGCTCAAAAATGCTTATAGGTTATGCTCAAGGATTGGATAGCTTGTGGTGATAAGATATTGTACTTCTCTGCTTTTCTAAATTGGTTTTAAATGTGATGCTAGGGCTTTTAATTAAAGTGGATATAATTAAATCAGTATCTTCTGACATTTCCTTTTTATACAGTGCTCCACAGCTTTGATTAGAACCAGAGACACATTGAACAGGCACAAGTTACTAATGTAGTGGCCACAGAAGATGGAAAGATCAGGATGTTCTGATATAAGGATAGGCCAGTGCTGTTCAGAATATTTAAGGAACATATTACAGTTATGTTTGTTTTGTTCCATTTCATATTCTTCCGTCAGCTTCCCTATGCCTGTCTTTTACTGCAGCAATACAGTATTACATAAATAGGTATCTTAGCTGTATGGTACACTTCCTTTCTAATAAGGTGAGTGTGGTTTAACTTTATTGTTTTTTCCTTGCAGAAGTATATATTAATGAAAACAAATGCATAATAATTGTCAGAACTGTACATATGCTGTATATTTGGTTGTAAAAGCTGTGGTAAAGATGAAGTGTCTTGAAATATTGGTATGAGAAATTGTCATTGTTTGATGGCTTCTTTTTTAACTTTAGAAAAAGGTATAAACTTCCTATATAGATATTTATACACAAAAATGTGAGTTTAAGTCTGATAAGCTGTATGTGAGATATCATCATGCGTATAGTGGGATTCAAATATGTGAACAACCAGTTCTCTGTGTGGATGCCACTTCCGGAAGTCCATTCTGGGCCTGGGCAACAAAAAATTAACTACCGGTTCTGTTGAAGTGGTGTGAACTGGCTGAATCCCTTCACTGTATGCACAGAGAAAACAGTTTGGTGTACCATTTTGTTCAGGACACCAAAGAATGAAGCTACATGTTTTCTCGGAGTGATTCATGTAAACACTGGGGTTGTAATTCATCCAAAAAGTTCATCTTGGAGGAAGGAAGATGCAGAAAGCACATATTGAAAGAGGGACATAGAAGAGGAAGTGATCTCTAATCCTAAAATTTATGGAGCAAATGCATGCATAGATCTGTGTGGTTGAACTGATACAGGTGAATCCTATACGATCCCATTGCTTGTCTGAACCTGATCGTTATATTTTTAAACCATGATTTATCTCTTTGTGGCTCAGTGGGTTAGGACGCTGAGGTTGTCGATCAGAAGGTCGGCAGTTTGGCGGGTCGAATCCCGAGTGCCGCATAACAGAGTGAGCGCCTGTTACTCATCCCAGCTTCTGCCAACCTAGCAGTTCGAAAGCACGTAAAAATGCAAGTAGAAAAATAGGGACCACTCCGGTGGGAAGGTAACAGCGCTCTGTGCGCCTTTAGCTTCTAGTCATGCCGGTCACATGACCACAGAGACATCCTCGGACAAGCGCTGGCTCTTCGGCTTTGAAACGGAGATGAGCACCGGCCCCTAGAGTCGGAAACGACTAGCACGCATGTGCGGGGGAACCTTTACCTTTACCTTTACAATAGCAAACCCAACAAATCATGGCTTAGTACAAAAATTATAAGAAATAGTATAAAACAGGAGCTGAATAAGAAGGTTAAATGATATATGATTAATGAAATAATATTCACAATGTTAGCAGGTGGATCAATTTCAGTGTTTCAATTTGGAACTCATTGGCCTATTTATAAACTAACATAGAGATGGGAAGACTCTGCAGATGAGCTTTGGTCAGCAGGATCAATAGTCATAAATATGCAAATATTCAGAACTGTGGTTTCTGAAAACTTTGGAAGGCTGCAGAATTCCTACTGCTGGCATAATGTGGTATATGTATTCATTTAATTTATTAATTCTTTATGAATCAAAGCAAAGTAGTAAAATAAAGTAATATATGTATCAGTAGATTTCTGAGAATGATAAGAAAAAACATAAGACAAACAATTTCCTCAGCTAGTGAAGGCTATTGCTGAGTTGATCAAGTCTTACAGAGCAGCTGAATAAGAAGCCTTAAAAATTATAAGCCAAGAAAAGAAAAAGCTAAAAAAATGAATTGGAATATGGAATCCTGTGAAAAACAAGAAAAATGCTGTAAATGTAAATGTTTTCAACATGCTACATTACCTTTCCATTAGAAATTAAATAGAAGCCAGGATCTTTCTCTGATATGGTAATTTTCTGTGTGCATTCTAAAATGGAATAACCCAGATATTTATTATTTATTTATTTATTATTGGGACTTATATGCCGCCCTATCTCCCGAAGGACTCAGGGCGGCTAACAACAATAAAATACAATAATACAGAAGTTAAAAGAAAAATAAATTAATGGCCCCTGTAGAATAAATTAAAATTAAAATAAGTTAAAAATTAAAGTTAAAAATTAAAAACATAATTAAAATCCCTGTCAGTCCAGGTCAGCCTGATGGAAAAGGAGTGTTTTGAGGCCGCGGCGAAAGGACCGGAGATCTGGGGCCATCCGAAGCTCAGGGGAGAGCTGGTTCCATAGGGCTGGCGCTCCCACAGAGAAGGCCCTCCCCCTGGGGGTCGCCAGCCGACATTGTCTAGCCGACGGTACCCTGAGGAGGCCCTCTCTGTGTGAGCGCACTGGGCGATGGGAAGTCGTTCCCGGCAGCAGATGGTCCTGCAAGTATCCCGGGCCTAAGCCATGTAGGGCTTTAAAGGTAAGTACCAGCACCTTAAATCTCACCCGGAGGACAACTGGTAACCAATGCAGCTCACGCAGGAGGGGTGTAATATGGGAGTATCGGGGTGCTCCCATCACTACCCGCTCAGCCGCATTCTGCACCAGTTGAAGCCTCCAGGTGGTCTTCAAGGGCAGCCCCATGTAGAGAGCATTGCAGTAACCTATACGGGAGGTAACGAGTGCGTGGGTGACTGTATGTAGGGCATCTCGGTCCAGAAAGGGGTGCAACTGGCGTACCAGGTGAACCTGGGCAAATGCCCCCCTGGCCACGACTCCAACATGATCTTCAAAACTGAGTCGTGAATCCAGGAGGACGCCTAGATTGCGTGCCCTATCAACGGGAGGTAACATCTCTCCTCCCATAACCAAAGATGGAACCTCTTGGACTAAATGAGATGCTGGTACGTAAAGCCACTCAGTCTTTGCCGGGTTGAGCCGGAGCCTGTTCTTCCCCATCCAAATCTGTACTGCTTCCAGGCAGCGGGACATCACATTGAGGGCATCACTGGGTTGGTTCAAGGTGGAGATGAAAAGCTGGGTATCATCAGCATATTGATGATACCTCACCCCGAAGCCATGGATGATCTCACCCAGAGGCTTCATATAGATGTTGAACAGGAGAGGCGAGAGTACCAACCCCTGAGGCACCCCACAACTAAGGGGCCTAGGGGTTGACCTCTGCCCCCCTGCCAACACCATCTGCGAACGGCCCAAGAGGTAGGAGGAGAACCACCATAAAACGGTGCCACCCACTCCTAACCCCTCAAGACGTCGCAGCAAGATACCATGGTCTATGGTATCAAAAGCTGCTGAGAGATCTAATAGGACCAGGACAGAGGAATAACCCCTATCTCGGGCCCGCCAGAGATCATTCACCAGCGTGACCAATGCCGTCTCCGTGCCATACCCGGGCCTGAAACCCGATTGGTACGGATCCAGATACTCAGTTTCTTCCAGGACCAAAGGGAGCTGCCGTGCCACCACGCTCTCAACAACCTTCGCAAGAAAGCGAAGATTGGAGACAGGACGAAAGTTATTTAAAATAGATATGTCTGTCTCACTTCAGTTCAGTGACTTTTGAAGAAATTTGTTTCTCAACACAAAGGGCAAAATAGCATCATTCCCCATTTCATGTAGGGAATCAGATTTAGGATATGGATAATGCACTGTGTGCAATAGGATGGTTTGAGAAATACAAGATTATTGCACAGAAAAGTCCAAGGGTATAGCATAGTTGGGAGGACTAAAAAAATTAAATAGCTATTTTTAGCACTATCTCTAAAGGTATTCCTTTTATTCTGCCTAGTTAATTTTACTCTGCTTTAGTCAGTATGCTGGAAGAGACAATGCAAATAGGAAGACAGAACACATAGGAACGAGAATTGTATGTAGCAGGAGCTTTAGGAGTAACGAAAATATGTTGATTTGAAATAACAAAAGGTTTTGCTACAGCTTTCTTGTATCTGCAAGTTGCCCATAATTTTGTATTAAAAACATCACAAAAGACTGTGATGAGTGTAGAGCATTAGAATATTTCACCCTTTTGGTGATCTGATTATGGTTCAATAGTTCAGGGCTCAAGATTTTTCTTTTTCTTTGCACAAACCAACACCATTTTAAAATTATTTTCAGATCTGTCGAAAAGCAGCCACACATGGACTGTTTGCCAAATGGAGGCATTCTCTGTAGGACCCTTTCAGAATGTTTACACATGAATTCTAAATCTCTAAATTTAGGAAATTTATTCCTTTGAATTCAAAGAGGGTGTGACGTGGTCTTTTCATAATCTGGCCAGAAAAGCTGGAATTATTATTTTTAAGCATTTGAGAATTTTACTATTTCATGTAATTCCCATTATGTTGCCAGTCACGAACATTTTAAGATGTTTTATGTTTAATAATGCACACACTGCTTAATTATTTAGTCTTTCTATTATGTTGTATAACAATTTTACGCTGCTTGACATTTCTGAAGTTGACAGCAGACTGTTGGACTGCCATGTAATGAAAATCACCAGGTAAACCTATGTTTCCTATAAAGTTTATTTTCAGAACAATATGTAACAATGGTAAGGTTGGACTATTTAAGTTGCTGGTGAAAAAGTTATAACAGAAAGGGTTTTTTGGATCCACAATATACCTTTGAATATAGATTGCAACCATCCATGTTTTAAAGTATATTTAAAGCAAGTATCCCAATAAATAAATTGTGGGAAATTAACTTTTAACTTTGTTTTAAAAACAAAGCTCACAGATAAACAACCTTTGGAAAAGGCATTAAAACAGATATAAAACAGAAAGATGCAAAATGAAAGATTAAACAAAATCCAGTATAAGCCATAAGGCCACACTAACAATCCTTTATCAAAAAGTACTATGTGTCAAAGGTCCAGTCAAACAAAAACCTGCACTTTAATTCTAGGCATTAATTACGTGGCTACCATATCTAGTCTGGCTTTGTTATGTTTTGTTGTTATCTAGTAATCTTCTGGACTTTTATAGACCTGATATGATTATCTTGGGGAATACAGAAAAATATTAATAAATAAGTGGCATTACTTTTAATGCCTATCTACAGGTATCTTCCCACAAATATTGCCATCTAGCTGGGCCCAGGAAATACATTTTTCTATGGCAGCAGGTGGACAGCACCATCAGGATTATGTTATAGCCAATCTCAATAAAAACAGTTTTAGCCTTCTTGTGGAGTTAATTTTCTAATGTGATCTATGTCATGACGGTAACATACCCAAGTGTTGGGAACCTTCAGATTGGAGTCTGAGAATTATATTTATACAATAAGTCTTTATTGATTAGCCCTTGGGCCATATCAAAGTGCAAAGTTCCAGCAACAAATTGTTACTAAAATTTGATAAAAGCAATTTAAAATGGAATTTGATAAAATACAATTTAAAATGGAATTAGAATAAAATACGATTTAAAATGAAATGGGAATAAAATACAATCTAAAATGAAATTGTAATAGTGTACAATAATTTAAGATATAGATAAAATAAAATAAAATTATATTTTGGAGTCGCCCTTGCAATCTACCCCAATCAGTCCCACATACAGTATGCAGATATCAACCGAACCATTTTGTTTAAGTACTGTGCTGTGTTAAATGTTATTTTCAAGTTCTGGCCGGACATAAGGTAAGTTGTTTTGATATGGGGATCCCAGTGGGTCATTTGTTTGGTATATAGACCAAGATACCTGTCTCTCACCCTCTTATACAGGCAACAGTCAAATAGGATGTGAGCCAGGTCTTCTACCTCTGCCGCTCCACAAATGCAGAGATGCTCATTGTAGGATATAGCATGAAATCTCCCATATCTGACCATTGTGTCAAGCTGTTCGAATCTTGCTCACATAAATATCTCCCTAAGATGTTTTGGCAGTTGTAACTTCAAATAACTGTCTACTTGAAAAGTACGTTTGTATTTACTCAGCCATTTCAAGTTACCCACCTTACCAGGGATAGGTATATCATTTTGTGCTTCTATATCCTTAATTCTTTGGGCAACTCTTTTTTTGGGTTGCTCTCCTGTTATGTAAGATTTTAATTTTTGTTGAAATGTGATTGAAACAATGACAAATATCTACACCAATGGAGACTACTATTCTCCTTTGTTTTCTTTGTTTAGAACACTCTCAACACTTAAAGAGTGTTTTAAGTTACACATATTGAATTGTGTCTATATGGAACTAAAAAGTTTTTACAAGTTGAGCTAAAATATTGTGTAACTTTATGTTTTATTTCAAGCTAGTTGAGTGTTTAGAACAGAGGTCCCCAACCCCAGTCCATGGACCAGTACTGGGCTGCGACATGCCAGCAACCAGGCCACACAAACAAGCAAAGCCCCATCCACGGGATGCAGCAGTACATGAAACCATGCCCCCTCCGGTCCACGGAAAAACCTCTCTCAATGCCACTGGTCCCTGGTGCTCAAAAGGTTGGGGACCTCTGGTTTAGAGCAGTATGGCAAAACAGCTGTATTCACAGTTCATAGTTTATTCCATCCATGCATAGGTGAGGTTCACATGCAGTATCATGTTGTGATAAAACTGAGGTAAACATGCAGTGTCATGTTGTGATAATTAATAATGTGTATTCTCATTGTGATATTGTATTGGTATGATGTGATTATTATGAGTCATTCAATGTGACAGAAATCCTGTATAAATAATCGTATAAATAAATATTAGAATAGAGTGTTTTTATGTCTGAATGCTGAATATAGAGACATGTTTATGTTGGATAAAAGCTTGCTCTATCTCTGGTACTAGCAAGAAGGGATTATTGTGATTAATGCACTGATGAATTCACATATAAGAACAGCCTTCTGGGGATTATTTTTAAAAGATGGCTAAGAATAAGCAGTTTTAATTGGTTGAGTATTTAATTATTAAACTTTAATGGATAGTTTGGCTCAGATTGTTTTCCACAAGATTGTTATTTCATCCTTATTGTCAAATCAACCACAAGGTTTATGGATATCTAAAAATGAAATGGATCAGTTTTCACCAAATGTATGTCAAGTATAGCAAAGCTGATATAAAATGCTGCTGCTGTATTTTATTTATCTATATGGCATAAACTCATTAGTAGGATAAAAGCTCCTACTGTTTTCTAGAGCAAAAAAAAATTGCTGTAAGAGGATTTGCAGAAGAGAAGGGATTTTGCACATATGGATCAATGGAAAATTTCTAATCGCTGTTGGATTGCCTGCCATTGTTAAGTAAATGATTGGCTTTAGAGAGGAATAGCACTTTCATACATTTTAATGTTAACAATCAATGAACTTATTCTTAAATATAGTTAGATTGCTTCTGATAATTTTTTTAAAGATGACAGCAAATCCATACTGCTATTAGAGAGAGAGAGAGAGAGAGAGAGAGAGAGAGAGAGAGAGAGAGAATACAAGTACAGTACAGTGTACAGCGTACTGCCTTTATTTTTTGTTCCTTCAAGTCAGTTTTGCTTCCTGTAGACTGCCTGGACAAGTCCCTAGAGTTAATTTGGGAAGATTTTAGAAATGGTTTTTCACTGTCTTAAGATTGTGAGAGAGTGACTGGCCCATGGTGACCCAGATGGCTTGGGTTCAGGCTCTCCAGAGACTGGAACTTATGGTCTCTTGGTTTCTAGCCTGATGCCCTTATCACTACATCGAACTGGCTCATAGATATATCTATACTGTATATCTTTATCTTATTCTATAAAGTGAAGAAGGATTGAGGAAAGCGGAAATGGTGCTATTGGTACAGTACTAGTAATGGTTGTAGATGATAGAGGAAATGGAAGCTTTCAGTGCCGCTGAAGTTTGGTAATAGAATCTAGGCAAATTCTTGCAGGAAGGGTACTTTTGGCAGGCTGAATGCAACCCATGATTATGAACCTACATCTTTGGCATGTACTTAAAAATCAACAATAGAAAAGTTTTCAGGCTCAAAAGGTTTTCAGCACAGGGAATAATTTTCTCATTGCTTTTCTTTGTACATGGGCAGCCAGTATTTTCACATCTCCTTTGTGTTTCCGGTAATATCATTGTCTTTTAAAAGGTTAGCATTGCTATCTTACAAAGTTAGAATTGCTATATTTTTTTAATATCATGTAGGCAAAGCACTTTGAATATTTGTCATCCATTCTATAAATGCAAAAATAGTGCTGTTACATCCTTGGTAGCAGGACTGCTTTATATAGATTCTCTTGGATATATTTAGCAGTATTAGTGAAATGCTAATACACTTGGTCACTTCTTCTTTTTTGTATATATTTTATTGGTATTTTTTAACAGAACATAAGTCATTCAGTCATTTGTAAACAGTTTTCCCAACAATTAATTACGTTTACATTGGTGGATTTAATTCTATTTTTTCCATATAAGCCCTCTCATACTTTTATATTTCTTAATCAATAGGTAAAAAAGTAGAAAAGAAAAGAGGAGAGGGACAAAAAAGAGGAGAAAGAGAAGAAAAAAAGACAAAAGCACTGAAATACAAAAAATAACATACTACTTAAAATATGTATCCCTCCTAATTTAATATATATTTATTCCCTCAATTTCTTATTATTTTTAACCATAGCTGAGAATATATTTAATCTACTTAAACTTTTAAGTATTCCATTCAATAGATCTAATCATCTACTCCTTTAACTCTAATTCAAAACACATTTTTAATGCTTTTCTTATCGTCACATTTAAGTAACTAAAACATTTGCTTTGGTTAAATCATTTCAACTTTTTTTTTTACAGAAAGGAAAAAGAAAAAAAAACATATTAGACATTAGCACTTCTTTCAGTAGAAAAGAATTTGGAGGATATGTAAAGGAACAGAAATGTATACAGATAGTCCTATAGTTAGAACCATAATTAAGCTTGGAAATTCAGTCATAAATCATGCTGGTCATTAAAAGTGGCTCATCACATTTCTAGCAAAAATGTTGTAAATTGTGATCACTTGACTGTGGGATGCTGCAAACAGCTATAAATGCAGGCTGGTTGCCAAGAGTCCAAAATGCAATCACGTGACCATGGAGGGGGCCAGTAATCAAAACTTCAAATATGTATCTTTTATGGGTTGGTCATAACTTTGAAAAGTTGCCAAGTGACCAGTCTTAAGTCAAGGACTAACTGTAGAACACCTTTTTTGAGAGTTTGAGCAGATACAGTTATGTATAATTGAAACAATATATGGAATAGCTTCAAGCTTTGTGTTAGCTATTATGAGTACTATTATTTGTGAAATAGCATATACAAATTCAGTAAAGTTTTAAATAGAAATAAGCAATGATAAAGCATAAAGCATCTTCTAATGGTGTTTTTAGAATCCTAACAAATGTTACTTTTTAAAATCTAATGTAGAACTGGAATTAAGAATATATTAGTTCCCCAAAGGGTACAGTGTTAAAGTCCTAGGACCAAATCATTCATGGTACAACAAACCAGTTAGATCTAAGATATCCTGCACTTTTTAATGACCCTTAGGGTATTTTGAAAAAAGTGCAAGAGACTTCAAAAGTAAAAAGAAACTTCTGTTTCACATTGTTTGTGCTTTCATTGTATAATAGATTGATATATAATTTAGATCAGGGCTTTACAACCAGTGATATGGGTAACACCTGTGATACATTGGCACCTGGCAGGTGGTACATGATCATCCTAGAAAAGTGGTATCGGGGGAGGGTAATGAGCTGAACTGGTGGCAGCACTGCACAAGCCTGAGCGAGAGATGGCTGGAGCTACAGGGCTGTCAGGGCTCAGCGGAAGCGCCAGGATCAGCACTTCTTCAGGGCTGTCAGCGCTCAGCAGAAGCGCCAGGATCAGCGCCAGGCTCCAGCTGGCACGCGTGCCATGGGTTTGCCATCACGGATCTATAAGATCCCTTATCAGGATGGGGTTGCATGGGATGGGGGAGATCACATCCCTGAAAACTCTTAAACTTTCAGCAGATCTCGATGACATCCTTCAAGGTATTCTTCTACAGGGAGTGCAGAATTATTAGGCAAGTTGTATTTTTGAGGATTAATTTTATTATTGAACAACAACCATGTTCTCAATGAACCCAAAAAACTCATTAATATCAAAGCTGAATATTTTTGGAAGTAGTTTTTAGTTTGTTTTTAGTTATAGCTATTTTAGGGGGATATCTGTGTGTGCAGGTGACTATTACTGTGCATAATTATTAGGCAACTTAACAAAAAACAAATATATACCCATTTCAATTATTTATTTTTACCAGTGAAACCAATATAACATCTCAACATTCACAAATATACATTTCTGACATTCAAAAACATAACAAAAACAAATCAGTGACCAATATAGCCACCTTTCTTTGCAAGGACACTCAAAAGCCTGCCATCCATGGATTCTGTCAGTGTTTTGATCTGTTCACCATCAACATTGCGTGCAGCAGCAACCACAGCCTCCCAGACACTGTTCAGAGAGGTGTACTGTTTTCCCTCCTTGTAAATCTCACATTTGATGATGGACCACAGGTTCTCAATGGGGTTCAGATCAGGTGAACAAGGAGGCCATGTCATTAGATTTCCTTCTTTTATACCCTTTCTTGCCAGCCACGCTGTGGAGTACTTGGACGCGTGTGATGGAGCATTGTCCTGCATGAAAATCATGTTTTTCTTGAAGGATGCAGACTTCTTCCTGTACCACTGCTTGAAGAAGGTGTCTTCCAGAAACTGGCAGTAGGACTGGGAGTTGAGCTTGAATCCATCCTCAACCCGAAAAGGCCCCACAAGCTCATCTTTGATGATACCAGCCCAAACCAGTACTCCACCTCCACCTTGCTGGCGTCTGAGTCGGACTGGAGCTCTCTGCCCTTTACCAATCCAGCCACGGGCCCATCCATCTGGCCCATCAAGACTCACTCTCATTTCATCAGTCCATAAAACCTTAGAAAAATCAGTCTTGAGATATTTCTTGGCCCAGTCTTGACGTTTCAGCTTGTGTGTCTTGTTCAGTGGTGGTCGTCTTTCAGCCTTTCTTACCTTGGCCATGTCTCTGAGTATTGCACACCTTGTGCTTTTGGGCACTCCAGTGATGTTGCAGCTCTGAAATATGGCCAAACTGGTGGCAAGTGGCATCTTGGCAGCTGCACGCTTGACTTTTCTCAGTTCATGGGCAGTTATTTTGCGCCTTGGTTTCTCCACACGCTTCTTGCGACCCTGTTGACTATTTTGAATGAAACGCTTGATTGTTCGATGATGACGCTTCAGAAGCTTTGCAATTTTAAGAGTGCTGCATCCCTCTGCAAGATATCTCACTATTTTTCACTTTTCTGAGCCTGTCAAGTCCTTCTTTTGGCCCATTTTGCCAAAGGAAAGGAAGTTGCCTAATAATTATGCACACCTGATACAGGGTGTTGATGTCATTAGACCACACCCCTTCTCATTACAGAGATGCACATCACCTAATATGCTTAATTGGTAGTAGGCTTTCGAGCCTATACAGCTTGGAGTAAGACAACATGCATAAAGAGGATGATGTGGTCAAAATACTCATTTGCCTAATAATTCTGCACTCCCTGTAGAGATGTTTCAAATTTGGGTGAAGATAGATTTCTTATTGGTTTCATTCAGTAGATTCAGTGGGGTTTTTTAAAAGGCTGTTGGGGAAATGGAAGAAAGTAGTTGACTAGATAAAATTTCACATCCCTCACCTTCATCTGGTAGTTATGATTAGGACTGTTCCCAAAAACATATTTATCACCATAAATCAGATAGGTAATTTCATGTTTTATTTTTGAGTTATTGTGTAGTTTAATTTATAGAAACTACTCAAATGCCATAGTCTTTCAGATTGTAAAAAAGAATTCTGGACAGAATGACTCATAAATGCAATGAAGGAAAAAACACACAGTATGAAGGAATATGCTATAATTGCATGAAATGTCACTTTTTGAAGTGTCTCCATATAGTTTGGTATTGTTTATATAATAAATTCCTAATAGTTATCATTTTACAGTAAAAGGCTTTCAGCCCCTCCTCTTAGAAATGAGCAACATTAATGTAATGCTGTAAGCAAGCATTTGATGTATAATGTAGTAGGGAGAGAAAAAAAATCAAAACATTCAAAGGCATGCAGCTGGGTAATTCAATAACCTCTGTATGTGAAGGCATTTCACACAGTAGGGCCTTAACTCAAAGCTAGTCAGGCTGCCTCCCTCCCCATTCAATTTACATGCATAGTTGGGCCAGTAGGTGTAAAAATAGACAGGCAGAGCCTGAATTGGAAATGATCACTGAATGCTGGCTATAGTTGTTAAAGTTTCTTTTTAACCTAGGCCAGTAGAGAGAAACCTTTACCAAAGAAAACTCAGGAGAGCAAATAATATAAGTTACAACTATCATTCTCGATTTTCAAAACTCATCTACCCTTTTGGAATATTCCATACTCTGCGAGCTCAAACCCACTACAGGAATTAACAGAAGGATATGGGCAATGCACCCATTTGCCAAGCTTGCGGCACAGACAAGGGTGTAAGAGTGCAAGGGAATGTGCAAGATGCAGATAAAATTCCTGACTATTATGGATGCAGTAATGGAGTGAATAAAGATCCTGAGGGGTTGGTAAGTCTAAAGAGAATACAGCTGAGAGAACAAGGAACTTGTTATAAGAAGATAATGTGGAAATACTGAGTTAGCTTTACCATTTGGAATTGGTTAATAGCTGCTGAAATACAGGATGGTTGTGTCTTAAGATGCTGTTGGTTAGGCAATGTGGGATTGAGTAAAGTAGCTCACAGAATGTTTTGGTGTGTGTATAAAATCTAAGTGTATAAACATCATAGATACTAGAGCCCTCCTGATAAAGTGTAGTTGAAATGTAAGATGGCATTTTACACTTTTAAAAAAAAGGACTAGCACAGTTGGGAATCTAAGAACAACAATTGCTTTTGACAGAATACAGTATGATATAAATACATTTTCTTGTTTTAGTAAACTAAAGCAAACTTTGCTTTTATAAGTCAACATTATCAATGTTTATAGTTACTAGGAGCAAGATAGACTGATGACTTTGTTCTGTACAGCTAACAGATAATATAGATTTTGCTTGGAATTAGGTCTCAGTAAATTAAGTTAGATTTAATGTAAAACAACAGTTTGCTTGGGGCTACAATCTTTGTATCTCTAACAGAAAGAAACATAAATATGAATCTACTCTGAGAATGAATAGCTTTGCAGCATGTTATAATAATCATGTTTATTTTATTTTTAAATTGAACTAGTATTTAATTGGAATATTTTTATCTGCAGTTAGAAACTTTGCATTAAATTTTCACATGGTATGTTTGCATCTTCATTGTTCAAAATTCACTATTGTTTCTCTCCTGGTTTCTTTGCATATGTTTGTTCTCAAGTATAATTTATCTCAATTAGTAAATCTTAATTTCCTAAGAGATGTTAATATTTGATTTTATTTTAATAAAAATAGCTTAACTATATGTATGGAGGATTTTTGTGGACATATGAAGACAGAGAAAACAAAACACATGATTTTTATAGATTAGTTTTAAAAAATCCAAACACCATCTGTAACAGATGAGCTTTGAGCTTTCTTTAATCCAAAGGTTAACACCAAGCAAGGTTCACTGAATCAATCAGAAATTTCTTATGATGTATGAGAGTATCAATATTTTTAAAAACATGCATGATTTTATAATTTCTAATAATTTCACAAAAATGAATGAAACTGTAATTACTAATATTAGAGTTCTTTATTTTATTTTATTTTAAACAAAGCAGGTTATTTTTGTATTATTGTTTTGATAGCATTAAATCTGGAATATCTATACTATACCCAACCTTACAAAATCAGTTTCTCATAGGGCCTGGTGCAATTCAGAGATTAATTCAACTATATTATAATTAACATAAGCTAATACAATGTCTTCTGGAAGCCAAGAATTACATAGTATATAGATGTGTCAGCCTGCCATATAGTATATTATAACTCCTCAAGTGCTTTTGTGCATTTGCTCTCTGAATCTGGTTGTTTGCAGACATTTTGCTATCAACTCTGTTAACACCTTCAGTTGTGGGAATGGGATTTACTGCTTTTTTATATACAGTATGCTGCTGTGCTGCAGAAACAAAGATGTTATTGATGAAAAATACATGAGGATGAACTGAAGATGCTTGCCTATGGAATTGCATAAATAAATGGTTGCACTGTTTACAGTGTCTACGTAGGAAGTCCATATAGTATTTAAATGCAGAAGATGTTTCAATATCTCAAATGTTTTGTGTATGAGAAAGATGGTTGAACAAAAACAATTTTCCTTGCATGGCTTGATCCTTGTTCCATTGTTGTTGTTGTTAGTTGCGAAGTCGTGTCCGACCCATCGCGACCCTATGGACAATGTTCCTCCAGGCTTTCCTGTCCTCTACCATCTTCTGGAGTCCATTTAAGCTCACGCCTACTGCTTCAGTGACTCCATCCAGCCACCTCATTCTCTGTCACCCCCTTCTTCTCTTGCCCTCAACTTTTCCCAGCATTAGGCTCTTCTCCAGTGAGTCCTTCCTTCTCATTAGGTGGCCAAAGTATTTGAGTTTTAGCTTCAGGATCTGGCCTTCTAAAGAGCAGTCAGGGTTGATCTCCTCTAGGACTGACCGGTTTGATCGCCTTGCAGTCCAAGGGACTCGTAGGAGTCTTCTCCAGCACCATAGTTCAAAGGCCTCAATTCTTTGGTGCTCAGCCTTTTTTATAGTCCAACTTTCACTGCCATACATTGCCATACATTGTTCCATTAGAGACTAGTTTATTGTTTAGAACCAAGTTATGAAATCATAGGATTATTCTAATCCTTTAGTTTAAATGCAGATGGAAATAGTTGATTTAAAATGAATAAACATCAAAGAACCTTTGGACCAGTTCCTCAGGAACTTCCTCCTATGTTTATAAGCATAAAGCCTCATTATTGACAGTCAGTTTCTACTTTATATATTAGCCATTCTAATATGTATATATATAGTAACTTTCTGTTTTCAATAACATCCTTTGTAAATTTGACATGAAACAATGCAAATTCAGTTAACTTGAATACTTATTTATGTTTGATTTGTATAAAGCACTTCTTGTCAAGAAAGTATCCAAATGACATAATTAGTTTTTGTATAATACTTTCTTTACCATTTAATTCTGATGTAGAATAGAACAAAACAAAACTCTTAGGAAGTTTATTTTAATATTTACTTAAATTCTGCTGCTTTACCACTTCTACACACTGGACTTATTCCCACTCTATAAAACAACAGATAATTCTGCAGTATCATATTTTAGACGTATGAAATCGTAAAGTTTTGCTAAACCTTTATAAATTAGGAAGGTCAGTGTTTGGTTTTACAATCACTGTTGTTGTTTTTTAAAAGCATTAATTGTAGTTTTCCTGGAAAAGATCTTGAAATCACATTGACTCTGAAATTCAGCAGAAAAATATGATGAATAAACAGTGAAAAAAATCTGCTTCAGTACACCCCCATGCCTTGTCTTTTTAAAAAACTTTATTATAAATTGTTAAAGTTACAGTCACGCTCCTCTATAACATATCCTTGCAGTTGCTATGATACATGGACATAGTTATTTATCTTAGTCACATAGTTACAGTAGGTAAATGTTAAACTGTAGCAATAATTAGGCACACCCATACTGAATTTGATTAAAATCTTGATGTTCTTCTACTTAAATATGTCTTTATAATCTCACTTTCATTTTTCCAATGGTGCAGAGAATACCTAATAATTAAAAGGTAGTTTCATGCTTTTCTGATCACTTCATGTTTATTTCTATCCCTTCCTCCAGTTTCCTGCCAAACGCAATCCCCACCACATTTTTTGAATTCTGAACAGCTACTCAGCTGACAGCTGAAAGCTGCCCAGCCAACTTGGCTTCACAACCGTGGTCACTTTAGGTTTGGTCTTTCAACAGAAGTCAACCGGAAAGCAAAATTTCAGTGGATGCCATAACTTTTGCAGTACAAACATTTCATGATAGCCAGAAGTACCCTAAAGTAGGCCTTTCTCTTGTTTTTCCACTGCAATTTTACTGTATTTACTCTGATACTATTTATTAGTTGCAAAAATGTCATTTAATTTAATGGGATTTGGCAGCATTGATTGAAACATAAAACCACTGTATTTTAAAAGACTAGTAAAAGTAAGTTAAGGTCTTGTTGAAAGTCATTATTGTACTTTTTATCAAGAAAAATATTTTTTTCAAGTACCTTTGGCTTGAAAATTAATATAATTTGAACATTTTAAAAAAATATTAAATATGTTATTTCTTGGTGATTTTAAATAATGTGATTCTGTAGAGAAGAAAATTAGCATCACTTTTTAAAAATAAAACCTAATTAGCATTTGCAGTTTATTAAGTGAGAACAATAACTCTAAAGTATTATCTTACGGTATCTTTTGACTGAAAGCAATTCATAGTCTTGATTCAGAATATGATTGGCTAAGTATTTTTTATTATCATGTTATGCATTCTGGCTACAAGTGAACTGACTATTTGGTAATGTAATATGCATCCTTGAACATACAGACTGAAAACTAATTTGAGTTAGATGCAAGGCTGAATATCCACTGCCAAATCCAAAGGGCACCCTAAGACATTCCAAAGATCCTTCAGGGCTGCCTGACCTCACTGCCAGGCACACACCGAGAGATAAACATGTTAAGGTGGATTAAGGACAGTTTTCATGTCCAGCTACAGACCTCGTTGGTGAATTAATGCCACAAGAAAGGAAGCTAACATAAGCTGTTCAGATTGAATGTGGCACAAAAATACATTAATAGATTCTTTATCAGTATTAGAAATATATGGAATATTATAAATATTCTAGTAATATATTATTAATATATTAAAAAGAAAGTATAGAAATGAAAATATTAATAGCCATTATCAAAAGGAATAAATAACAGCTTATTTTGGTTGTTAGATAACTTAAAGACAAGTCTCTGTCTCTGTCTCTGTCTTTTTTTGCCTTTCGGCGTCCGCCTCCTTTGTCTTCTGTGTCATGTAACAAAAGTTCTTCAAAAGGAGTCGAAGTATATGCATGTATATGGATTCTTCACTGACTTGTTCAAATTAATCCTACCAATGAGAACTCAGGAAATAGGAAGAAAGGCAAAGAACTGTGGCCTTTCTTGCTATGTTTATTTGCCCCACTTTTCAGTTTTAGATGTTGCTACTAAGAGAAGTAGACATGTTGTTATTAGCTGTAATGTATAACTAGAATGGAGGCAATACACTATTATTAGCTCTCTGTGTTTTGACAATCTTTCAGTAGTATTTGGTTAGGGTTTTTTTAATGTAAGTTAACAATTTATTCCATAAGTAGGGGACATGTGCTAAACAAGAAGTGAATAGAATGAATGGTCCAGTGATGATCAGGGAATAAAACTCGGCTGTGTGGTTATTCTTGATTGTTTAATGCCTTTGCTGATATTGAAATCACATGTACAGACGATTATACTGTGTGTTGGCCAAGAACTCAATTGATTCATAGCTAATGTCAGATTTTGTTTGTCACCAAAAAAATATGAATCTAAAAACTACAATACCAAAGGCTGAGGAATTTACATTTGATAAAATTAAGGAAATGATATTAAATTACACAGAAATTGTAAAAAAAATCAAGGAAGTAGATATGTATGATGTTAACGTTTTCTCTTCCTTCTTGGATACTTGATAGGTGAAGATATAATTTTATTTTTTTAATTTTTTTGTTTTTTATCATACAAAAAAGAAGATATGTATGAAACATATCAAATCTAGTTTTTTAAATTAATGATTTAAGCTTGCCTACATAAAGTAATATAACTTTTTCCATTTTGTTGCTAAAAAACCTGATCATAAACAAAAAATTAGCATATATCTGTAATCCAAGCCTGTACATGTGGAATAGTTCTAACTTTACCACTTTGAATAGTGATCTTTTGCTGCGCATCCCTCATCCCAACCCCGCCCCAACTGTTAATATTTCCATAATTCTTTACATAATACCTTTGGTCTGTGATTCTAAAAATTCTTTTACACTTTTCATCTGTATTGCTCTTTATAGCATATTAGCAAACTTACGGGTGTCAAATCAAAATGGAGTAATAGAGCACATAATAAAATACCATGTGAGCAAAATTCCTTTACTGTTATGACCTAATTAAATTAAAGGTTAGTTTTTTAAAAAAAATAATCAGGAATGTCCAGAAAGCATTACAAACAATAATTTTGTTGAATTAATCTTCCCTTGTATTTTAATGCACGTAGCTAATAATCTTTTAAACCATTAGGAATTCATTATTAGTATAAATATTCCAACTCTATATGCTAGATATTTAGGAAATAATTAAATTGGTTTATATTTTACTGTAGAAATAAATAATAATAGTGTTGGTCTTATATATATGCTCAAGACATCCATAAGTTTTTTTCCTATTTTTTCTTAATTTTTCATTTTTCACATGGAGCATAAGAAATAATACAGCTATATTAGTATCTTTTGAAGGAATCCCAAATAGCTAATATATTTGCAAGTCTATAATAGAATATTCCTCAAATTTATATTGCTTTTGTATAATTAAAACAAGTAATTTCTTATTTATCAAGTCTTCTCTATTTACTGGCAATAGTTTTAACGATAGTCTTCCTGTGTGGCTACATATATATTATGCATTTTGTGGCTTGATTTTGGATATAGTTGTGGAATAAAGAAAGTGAAGCAAGAATTAAACAATTCATAATTAAGGTTGACAAGCAATTCCCTAATGCCCTGTTGGTCTGCAGAGTGTAGAGTTGGCCAGAGTGCTGGATAAGATTGTTTTGCAAGATCTTTGCACAGTTTTCAACTTTAAGGATTTCCTTGATTACAAAGAACTCAAAAAAAGGAAAAGACTAAAAAAGATGCCTATAGCATTAGTGGTAAAAACCAATCACAAATGTGACTGAACACTATTGTGAGTTTATGTTCAAACCTACACAATGGTGATAAAGCTGGTGAAACAGCAATTCTTCTTTGCATTTACAGCTGTTTCTAGGGAAAGATAAGATGAAACAGTTCCAGGCATGCAACATTGGATACTTTGCAACTAAAACATTTGTGATGTGATCTGATGTTACTTTCTACTTGTGAAACTTGAGGAAGTCAATAGGGTCCTCCATAGTCCTAACTTGTGTATTGGATCCATGCCCCTCACATTGTCAGGCAGCTAAATGGGGCAAGAATGATTACATCTGGGAGATTATTGATGCTTCCATTAGGAACATAGTGGTGCTGCATATTTTAAAAAAGCCACTTGCAAGTATTATAAATAAAAAAAGTTCATGTAATTTTTCCAGAGGGGTAACTGAATCAATAAAAATTGGGTAAAACATCAGTAGCATAACTAAAAACTTTCCTATAGTAATGTGTTTCTGTTCCTTATGTTCAGAACATAATATAATTATTCTGTTTTGCTTTTCACAGTCGGACAGCAATGCAAGCTTCCTTCGAGCTGCCAGAGCTGGCAATTTGGACAAAGTAGTGGAATATCTAAAAGGAGGAATAGACATCAATACAAGCAATCAGGTAAATAAGTAGCCACACGTGGGCTTATGTTTTATAAACTCCAGATTGTACTGTAATATTGAAGAATAAATGGGAACCTCCTCCTCTGGTGTTTTTTAATTGCTAAAGAAGGCAATCATAGATAAAAATACATAGACCTGAAATTATTCCCAAAGAAGTGAGACAGATGGTCTTCTGAATTGTTCATTATATGTAGAGATTGAAGATAGGATATTGTTACAGCTAGATTGTCAAATTTGGGAACAAATCTACAGATGTTATTCTTGTTGATTATGCCTGTTGATTAATGCCAGTTTAGATGATCAGTCCATGGACTGAGTTCAGTCTGCAGCAGTGGACATCAACCTTTTGGGCATCAGGGACTGCTTCCGTAGAGAGAGATTTTTCCGCAGTTTGGAGGGTTGTGGTTTCATGTGTTGCCTGCGTCCTGTGGCTGGGGCTTTGTTTGTTTGCGCGGCCTGGTTTCTGGCATGCTGCGGACTGGTACCGGTCCACAGACTGGGGTTTGGGGACCCCTGGTCTACAGTACGCAGCATCACACAGCTAAAATATTAGGGGACATATAATTATATTTAATATACAATTGTTTACTGGTGTGAAGTAAATGTTCTTAATTATATTTCAAATAAAAAAGTTGTCTTGTATGGGCTTAAGCAATGTTATTCAGCACAATTCCCTCAAATCATTTTGGCTTGGAATTCTGAGAACTGCAGTTATAAAAAATATATATGGAGGTTACCATGCTGTCAAAAGTTAGAATTCCCACAAACACGACAGATTCTCTTTTACCACAGTGCTCTAAATAAAATGTATATCTATTTTGTTTCAAAGATGGCTTGACACCTTTTCCAAATTCTCTGCAAAAATGTAGGACCAAATATTAATTAGTTGTTGAATATTTTGACAGAATTTTAGAAAAATTTGCAAATTATAATGCATATATATGTAGCTATTATAGCAACTATAGATAGCTATCAGAATGTTATATATTGAGTGACAAAGAGGATGTTCGTTGAAAAACTATCAGAGATACCACAGATTGGGATAGAATCGATTTAAGGAAGAGTGAAAATTTGATATTGTGTCATTGGGAAAAATAGTATTTTTAATGTAGATCTTATCTGTAAATTTGTTCTTTGATTGGATAATTGTATTTCAAATGCCCATGAGACCATCAAAAGAATTATAAATAAATCTGCATTCTGAATGCTGTTGCTGCAAGAAACAATTAATTTTTTGTTACAGTTTCACTGAAGAAGTAATATTGAACTTTCTTCAGCTGACGCTTTTCTGTAGGATAATAAATTCTTATCACATGAGAGAGTTCCTCTATGTATATTAAAATCTATATTTTTGACAGGTAGCTTAGTGAAGCATTATCTTTCAGAATATCAGCTTTTAAAATGGGAAATCTATCTGTCTGTCTATATATCCATCAATCCATGTTCTATCATCTATCAGTCTATCTCCATCCATCCATCTTTCAGATAGCTATAGACCAGAAATATATTTCAAAGAGAGGAGGACAACCAAAGGACTGCATAATGATAAACAAAAAACAGGCCTCAGCTTTCATAGGAGGTTACAGTATACCTACCATAATGGCCTCCCTATATGTTTCAATAAAGTAGTATCACAGTAATTGGTCAACAATTGTTGATTGCGGTAGTTGGGAGAACCTATTGACAAGTGGACCAACTATGGGGCTTGTTGTTGTTGTTGTTAGCTGCGAAGTCGTGTCCGACCCATCGCGACCCTATGGACAACATTCCTCCAGGCCTTCCTGTCCTCTACCATCTTCTGGAGTCCATTTAAGCTCACGCCTACTGCTTCAGTGACTCCATCCAGCCACCTCATTCTCTGTCGTCCCCTTCTTCTATTGCCCTCGATCTTCCCCAGCATTAGGCTCTTCTCCAGGGAGTCCTTCCTTCTCATTAGGTGGCCAAAGTACTTGAGTTTTAGCTTCAGGATCTGGCCTTCTAAACAGCAGTCAGGATTGATCTCCTCTAGGACTGACCGGTTTGATCGCCTTGCAGTCCAAGGGACTCGCAGGAGTCTTCTCCAGCACCACAGTTCAAAGGCCTCAATTCTTTGGCGCTCAGCCTTTCTTATGGTCCAACTTTCACTACCATACATTGCAACTGGAAAGACCATAGCCTTGACTATACACACTTTTGTTGACAGGGTGATGTCTCTGCTTTTTAGTGTGCTGTCTAGATTTGCCATGGCTTTCCTCCCCAGGAGCAAGCGTCTTTTAATTTCTTGGCTACAGTCCCCATCTGCAGTGATCTTGGAGCCCAGGAAAATAAAATCTGTCACTACCTCCATTTCTTCCCCATCTATTTGCCAGGAATTGAGAGGGCCAGATGCCATGATCTTGGTTTTCTTAATGTTAAGTTTCAAGCCAACTTTTGCACTCTCCTTCTTCACCTGCAACAAGAGGTCAAATGACATCTTAGTATATACTTGTTCTCCTCTAATTATATACTGGCATACTAAATGAATGGACTCCATCTTTATTTCTTTCCTGTGCCAGTTTGATATCCTGTTTTTTAAAGAATGTTTTATCTCAAAATTGAGATACCTTATTTTCCGGTGTATAAGACGACTTTTTAACCCATGAAAATCTTCTCAAAAGTTGGGGGGTCGTCTTATACGCCCAGTCGTCTTATACGCCGGAAAATAGTACATAAATCAATCGAGCACCCCCGTTCTTGCAAAGCAACTTCAAGCCTCCTTAGTCCAGTCCTCCCTCCAACGTGACTCTCCCTTCCCACCCCCAAGAGCCTCTAAGCCCCTTCCCCTCCCCCTTGCAAACGCCAGACCCCATGAGCTCTTGCGTTTATTCCAAAGGGTGGGTGGAAGGAAAAGCCCCTTTCGGCTCTGGCGTGGCTGCAAGTCGATGAGCCTGGGAAGGCACGCCCTCCCCTCTCACTGTGGAGGAAGCAGGGCAGGCTGGCGTCAGGTGGGAGCCGGCAGGGCAGTCCTGCACACGCGCGCGCTCCCCGACTGCTAAGGATTGCTCGGGGAGCCATGGCAGGCACCTCACGCCCTTCCCTCTCGAGGCGGCACCGGCGGAGCCGTACAGCATCGGTCAGGAGCCGGCAGGGCAGTCCTGCACACGCGCGCACTCCCCGACTGCTAAGGATTGCTCGGGGAGCCGTGGCAGGCACCTCACGCCCTTCCCTCTCGAGGCGTTACCGGCGGAGCCGTACAGCATCGGGCAGGAGCCGGCAGGGCAGTCCTACGCACGCACGTGCTCCCCAGCTGCTAAGGAGTCCTCAGGGAGCCGTGGCAGGCGCCTCACGCCCTTCCCTCTCGAGGCAGCACCGGCGGAGCCATCTGGCGTCGGGTGGGAACCGGCAGGGCTTTGCACCATCTGCATCAGACGGGTCTGAATCGGGCTTGTGTTGGACACTTGGCAACTGGCATGTAAGTATTTTCCGGCATATAAGACGAAAAATCTTGAAAATCCTCTCAAAAGTTGGGGGTCGTCTTATATACCCAGTTGTTTTATATGCCGGAAAATACGGTACCCAGAAATTGTATGAAGATGTTTATGACATTAAAGGAAATGTAATCCATGCTCCAACTCTGGAAGATATAAACCAGCCAGTTGTACAAATAAGCACATGTGATAAAGGCATTTAAATACAACTTATCTAAGTAGTAAATTATTTACCATATCTCATGAAACTGTTAAACTTATTCTTTGTATCTTATTACTATACAGTTGTTAGACATAAATATATAAAGGAAAAACAAAGAACAAATGGGCATATACAGTATTCTACAAATCAATAACATGAAGTCAGAATAGAAATATTTGGAGGCAGCAATATTTTATTAATTAGTTCATAGTTGTTAAGTGAGATAGCATAGTATATAATCTTTGGCTTTCTACTACTGAAATCTTCTCCCAGATCTTCCTCCACAATGGACCTGGTGTTTAGTGATCCCACATGTGGAAGCATGTGATTTCTTTACTATTTTTATGGAATATCAGGTAGTAAGTATTCTGTTAGGAAAGCTTGAAGTATGATAGAATAAATTTAAGAAGCTGATGTACCTCTCTGGCAATCAGAATAGTTACACAGGTTCTTCATTATAAAACATGGTGTATGTGACATTAATAAAACAGCAGCTTTTAGAAGCATGTTCCACTTTTCTCATAAAGTTTGTATGTGTGCTTTGAAATATTTTGTAAAGAGGACGATATAAATAAGGAATTAGATTATTTTAAACTTTCATTCTCTTCTTCAGGCTGTGGAGAAATCCACCTAAACAGGATTTTGATTCATGTGAATAAGGGGCAGGTTTGTTTATGTGTAGGTATGTGTGGAAGCCTCAGTTTTTCAATAGACAATTAAATCCTTAACTGTGAATCAAACTCCTAAGAAAGCTTTAAATTGTAGGTAGATATACTTGTAGTATCTGATTTTGAAGGTGGACACCAAACGTCTGTTTTCCTTGCCCATCCACTTACTGTTGAGATTACATTCCAAGAAAGATTAACACAAAAAGAAAGATTAACACAATGTAATAATAAACCTTTATTGTCAAAGTACAACATGTGTACATTGAGATTAGCTGAGCCTCCCCCCCCGTGCTCTCTCCCCCCAACACACAGTGACAACAAACCCTCCATCCCACCACACTATGTGAACCAACTACACCACACACCGGCCTCCCAAGTCAATGTATTAAACATTATAGATTCTTCGGCCTTTTCCAACATGTTTGCTAAGGTCTTTTGTTACAGATATTTACTATATACGAAGGCTGCTAGTTTATTGCTAATTATTGCTAATTGAGTGGGTTAAAATCAAAATTTGGTCCCATCAATAGAATAATCTCCTGAGTAGAGTTCTGCTCAGATTACTTCTTCAGTAGAAGGATCTTTTTCTTCTGCTGACCCTCTAAGTTCTGACCCTATTGTTGCTACTGGAATAACTGTACAGGCGAACAAGGGGAATATTTTGACCAGTTAAATATTTACCAGCTCAGAAAACATCTACTGAATGTGTTCTTCCATTTGGAAGAGTATCTAAAGCCAAAAGATATATGCTACAATGGAAGGGCACTTTGAGATTTATTGAGAGCATGATAATGAAATAGACAAGTTATTTTTGACATGATTTTTCCTTTAGTTGTCCTAAATTACATAATCTCTTTCCTCTCGGATAAATATGGCAAATGTTTGTCATAAAAATTACATTTTAAAAACAGTGAGGAAAATTAAATGCTTAAATGCACTATTATTTCTCTTTCTCCCTCCCCCTCCATGTCCCTGTATGTCATTAAATAAGAAATTAAAAGATAAAGAATGTTAGTAATATTACATAATCATTAAAATGTCAATAAAATCAGATGTTCTGATAATTTCATAAACCAAGAGGGTTATAATTTTCTGAATTTAAATTGTCCTAGCTACCATAAATGAATCGTAACCCTTCCAAATCCCCTTAGATACAAAAGAAATAAACAAATTTATTTACACATATTACTCTGATAGTAATGGAACATGCTAAATGCTACTTAGTCATGTTTAATTTAATTCCTGTCCCACTTTTATGTGACCTCTTTTAATTATGAATCTGGTTCTTGGTTGTATAAAGAAATGCAAAACTACGTTTTTAAGAGACAATTTTAGTGATAGACAAAACTACTATTTAAGGCCTGCTTTTCTATTTTCCTTTCATAAATATCTCTTTCCTGTAGGTTCACAGCAGTATTTTCTTAAAATTAAATAGAACACTTTAGTGTAAAGTTAAAAAAACACTGAATCTTCTGTTTTCTGATACCTAGAAAAATCTCTGGATAATGAAAAATCAACATGAGTTTTTCCCTCAGTGTCTTTTTTCCTACTTTGATCCATTTAATCAGTTAAGCAGTATTTGGTCTCTAGCCAGTCTCTCTTCTAAATAGATTTGATTGTGCTCAACTGACCTTTTACAGATTCCGCTGATCATTACAACCAAAACTTATGTTTCATATTGTGTTAATTTATTTAATGCACCATACCTTTGCCTGTGTGTATAACTTTCACATACTTGTCTCAACATAATGAATATCTTTTTTTGTATCTTGTCAACGAGAGGACGCTCTCTATAATAGACCGGTAAAAGAGGGTCATTAGCCGTTGTTCTACCTTGCAGAAGAACAGGGTAGAACAACGGCTAGTGACCCTCTTTTATCGGTCTATTACAGAGAGCGTCCTCTCGTACTTTATTGTGGTTTGGTATGCTGGTCTGACAGCCGCAGATAGGAAAGTATTACAGAGGGTGGTGAGCACAGCACAAGACATTGCAGGCTGTCCCCTGACACCACTGGATGAAATTGCCAGGGCTCGCTGCCTTGGAAGAGTGAGGAAAATTCTCAGGGATGACTCACACCCTGGACGGTATCTCTTTACTCTCCTACCATCGGGTAGGAGATATAGGAGTATAGCCAGCCGTACCAACAGGCTGAAGAACAGCTTTTATCCATGGGTTGTTAGGCTTTTGAACGGGAAATAATTTTATAAACTTTATGCATGATTGACTTGCGAGGCCGGTGTGTTGTGCAATTAGCTCACATGGTGTAATAAGATGGAGGGTTTGTGTCACTGTAAGTTGGGGGTGGGGGCACAAAGGGAGGCTCAGCCAATCTCAATGTATACATGGTTGTACTTTGACAATAAAGGTTCATTCAGAATATGTTTGATGCATGGTGCTAGAAAGCTGGTGATCTATGTAGCAAATCTAAGCATAGTTATGTAATCAAAAGAGAAGATGTGGTTCTGAAAAACTCGGAAAACAATTTTATTTCAAAGGGACTTTCTCCTTTGGTTGGATGGTGGGCAACCAATCAGTTAATTTCTATGTTTACATAGATGCTATTTATATTTATATTGTTTTTATGGTTGAATTCTTCAAAATCTTGTAAAATTGGAAAAGATAGAAAAATATAAATGAAATAAACACACTAAATTATGGATGTTATTTGACTGTTTTATTTATTGCATTGGATAGTACCTGCTCTATGCTGATTTAATAGTTTTCCCACCCTGGGAATTATTGCTCTCATCTTGCCAGCTCTGTGACTTATACTGAAGTTGAGAAACAGTATGCATAATATGACATATTCCAAAATGTCAATGTAACCTCCATATTAACAGTATAATTTATTTGTATACAGAATGGACTTAATGCCTTACACCTGGCTGCCAAAGAAGGCCATGTGGGTTTGGTTCAGGAATTGCTGGAAAGAGGATCTGCAGTTGATTCTGCAACGAAGGTAATTATTCATTGTCCAGGTGCTTAGAAAAATATCATTAACACAAAAGAGTGAATGGTAAATGTATTGGTAAATGTTTTAATTCAGTGATGGCAAACCTTTTAGAGACTGAGTGCCCAAACTGTAACCCAAAACCCACTTATGTATCATCGGGTGCCAGGTGGGCGTGGCCCATTGGGCAGGGGTGGCCAATTGGGTGGGCATGGCTGCTGTGGTAACGGCAGACTGGGTGGGACTAAAAAGTTCAATCAATTAATTCCAACTTTGCGAGATCCCCCCCACCCGGCAAGAAGTTGAAATTGATAGATTGAACCTATTTTTTTTTTGCACACTGTGGCAGAGGCCTAAAGCGAAAAGGTTTTATAAAACCCAGCTGAAGGCCTAGGACTGGGGCAACGGTGCATGCCATAGGTTTGCCACCACGGCTTTAATTATTTAAAGTTTATTTAGGCAATATTTCTAAACTATGGCTATTTCCCATATAATTTCTACATATTGCTTTTTTCTCCTAATCCTGAATGAAATGTCATCTGCACATGAGTCACAATTTTAGTTCTGTGAAACTTTGCAAGACTTATTGCAACTAATTATTGTTTTGGATTTGCTAAAATCAGGATTTAATATTTAACTAAGATAGGCAGGGCAAACCTGAACCAAATATAAACTTATTTGTTTCCACATTCCCTTCTCCTTCTTATGCGCAGCTGGTAGAATTTTTAATTTCTATTATTTTTGAAAGAAACCAAGAACTGTTCAAAATGAACTCTATTCAATTGCTAAATAAACCAAAAGCAAATTTTGAATTAGTTTCATAATTTCTTTCGTTATGGATTAGAGCCATCATTTTCTTTCAACAGACATGCTAAAGTAGCTCAATTCTTCTGATTTATTAGGAAATGGTATGCATAACTACATTTCGATGTTCATGTTGCTGACAGAATTTCATAATTAGAAACAACTATTTAAGAAAATTATTCCCAAATTGTGGTGCTTGCTAATGAAAATGCCTATCAACAGTACTGATTTTATTTTTAAAAAAAAGAATAAATATATTACTTTCCTAGAAATGTGTCTGGATAATCTTAATTTAAATCAGATTATAAGGGAAATGGAAGATACTGAACATTTTATAATGGAGAAATTTCAACATTTAATTCATATTTTTATTAATATTACAGAGATTATACTGTATGTTGCTCTGAATTATAGGTACAATTTAAATTAATGTGTGCATTTTTATTCCGTGCAAAGCAGAAGGGAAATACTGCGCTACATATTGCTTCCCTGGCGGGACAGGCTGAAGTGGTCAAAGTTCTAGTTAAAGAAGGAGCTAATATTAATGCACAGTCTCAGGTAAGTTGACGTATATGTGCAACTTTTTGTTGCACTTTAATCTAAATAAAAATGGTCTCAAGGTTAATTGGTGAGATATACAGTGAAGTACACACTTTATTCAGTATGATTGATGTTAACAATTTCCAGCAGTTGCAGCTGAATTAACTATTTTATAAGTGATACATATTGTCATCAATAATATCAAATAATCATTGTCCAGATTATTTAAGCCATCCTTTATGATCTGTTATTCACACATCCTTCTGCAATTGCAGTCACCATTTTGCAACATACCAAGCATAACATAGCCACATTTTTTTCCTAAATTTTAGATGTAGTTTAAAAATAATTTAGTAACACAATAACATCTTTAAACATTCCTAAAAATGTTAGAAATTAGTTCATACACAGCCGTATGTCTAATGACCAAGGAACTACCAATAGAAGTGACCAAAGAATATGTTTTTAATTTATTGCCTCTCCATCCTAGGAAGGACTAGTCCATGCTTAATCATTATAATCTTTGCAAATGTAAAATACAGACTTAAAATATAGTGTTATTATGTTTTTATTTTCTCTAAAAGTCTAAAGTATAACCATAATAATGAGCAGTGATAATCCACAAGCCCTAACTACAAAGTAGCATCTGGAATAATGCTTTCCTACTCACCCACCCCTTATATTCAGGAAATGCCTTGGTATCTGAGACAATATTCTTTGATCTATTTTTGTAATTGCTGACTCACACCAGCAAAACAGAAGAGGCCTCCTTGTTCTGGAGGGAGGGAAAGAGCAGAAAGGAGCTGACAAATCTTTAAATAAAGTGGCATCTACAATCAGATGAAAATTCTTAATCTGTGCATGATGCTACTGACGTTCATCATACAAAAGGCCCTTAAGGTATAAAGTGTGTATTTCCTTCAAAATATATGAAGGCATTTTTACATGCATCAGTATTTTTACAGCATTAATTTACAATGATCATGTTCCCATTCAAAGCAATCTCAAGTAATCTCACATGGTTGGCATTTACTTGGGAAATTGGCAAACTCATTTGCATGCAATACATTTATAAACAAACTTATGTACTCCCCAATTTCATGCCTGCATAATATTAGTATGGATAGTCTAAAGCAGGTGTCTCCAACTCTTGGGCTGCAGCCCATTACCGAGCCACGGCCTGTTTGGAACTGGGCCACACAAGTGGCAGGAAAGCGTGAGATTGCATGCAGCTCTACTTACATGAGCTGGGGGCACTCACGTGTGAAGCTCCATTTGTGCAAGTGATAGGCAGTGAGTGGCACATGAAACTCCAAAGCTCTGCCACTCACATGGAACCATCCCCTTCCCTCCCCCCGCCCGTCCACCAAGACAGAAAGATTGGGCACCCTGGTCTAAAGAGCATCAAACTCTAAGGGCTCAGCCCTCCCCTCTTGTCTTATGGTTGATAAGCTGTTTCATAATGTTGGAATAGCAAGAAAGTTAATCAAGGAGCGTTCATTTTTAAAAGCTGAATCAGAGTTCTTACAACAAAAAACTGCATTCACTCTTATGACTAGATTCTGCTTAGCCTACTTGAGGTGGGCAAGTTGCACCCAATGTTTACAGATGGCTTCTTTTGTATCATCCTTGGAATTTTATCCAAAATTCACTAGTGCAATTTGCCAAAAATTATCTGTGCTGGCTCTTAAATTAAGTTAAAATTAAGTAGCTTGGGGACTATAATATTGTGCCAGTAACTATAACTGATATGCTTCATATAACATTAAGGGCAGCTCTGGCCCTCAAAATGTTGACCATAGTGCCAGTTTGGTGTAATGGTTAAAGCAACATAAAAGAAAGCAGAAACCATGAGTTCTCATTCTGCCTTAGGCATGAAACCAGCTGGGTCACCCTGGGCCAGTCACTCTCATCCCTAGGAAGGAAGTGGTGGCTAAGCACCTCCAAACAAACCTTCCCAACAAAAATTCAGGGATTCTCCAGGCAGTCACCAGGAGTCAACACTGACTTAAAGGTTCAAAAACAAATGAACAAAACTTCACATTAGGTAGAATCTTTCGTTGAACAGTTAAACATTTATAAAATATACTTACATAAAATCTGATAGCTAGATTTTGGTCAGGCATTATAATAAGCAATTCCCAGTTTGGATGGTTTTCAAACTGCTATTTGGTTGCTAAATCCCTAAATCATTTGTTGATGGAATACTTGAATGGCGTCTTCCATATTTGTGAAGTGCTGTTTACTGTTAGTTGTGTTCTACCATTGATGGAAACTAGCTTAGTAGGTATTCAAGACAGATCTCTCACCTTAGAAACTTTGTTATTATTGTAAATTAAACTTTTAAGGGCTGTGTTATATTTTGTCCCATTTTAATTTTAATGTGGTTCTCAAATGTTCTATTGTTTTACAATGTTTCTTGATTTTATGAACAGATTTTTTAAAATTGTGTGTTGTCTGGACAATGAGGTTTAAACAGTGACATTTAGAAATAATTGTATTTTTAATGAGTTATCTGCTTCTGAGCTTAAACTGACATAGTATATTTAGTATGGGATGTACACTGTGTACAAATATATGTATCTATAAACAAAGTATATGAAAAAAATACAAAAATATACACTTTAATGATACTTTATTAATATGCTTGTGGTCAGCTGGACTACCCTAAGCATCATCTGTAGCTGACTTTGCATTTGCAAATATGTATGAATGTACGTATCAAATCCATGATGCATAGATGGGAATTAGATTTGAATCCTACATATTTTTGCTGCTTCACAGGCAGCAGTGTTACATAATAAAAAGTATCTATAATTGAAGATTCATATTATGCAAAGGAATCGAAGACAAAGGAAGAGAAAAGAAAGAAAGAACAGAGCAGAGCAGCATCTTCCAGATACATAATTTTACTTGTTTTCTGCTAAAATATATTAATGGCAACATACTTGAATATATTAATTGCATGCCTGCACAACATTAGTATGTCTAAATATTATGGATAGTTTCCATGGCATAGTATCATGGAAGAGTATTAGATGGGATATAAAGGTAAAGGTTGGCAGAAGCTGGGACGAGTAACTGGCGCTCACTCTGCTACGCGGCACTCGGGATTCAACCCGCCAAACTGCCGACCTTCAGATCGACAAGCTCAGCGTCCTAACACACTGAGCCACCACGTCCCAGATGGGATATACACACATCTACTAATATTAACCTTTTTTTTCCACATCCTAATTTTTTAAAAATTCTCAATATCTGCTTTTCCAGATCATTGGAAGCAAATTGATAACCATCAAAGTGGTTAATTTTTTTTTCAGCTTTTGGTTTAGATTTTGAAAGTAAATATGGTCCAATTTTATCCTTCTGTTCTTTCTTTCTTTGGGGAAAGTTATGATAAATTTACTGATGCTCAAGAAACTTGAATTTCCTTTTCATTTTCTAATTAAATAAACTTTAATTACTAACCTTTGTTTACCATATGCCAAAAAATATATTGAACTTGCAAATGAAATTTAATGCAGACCTCTTAGGAAGAAATCAACAGGTAAATGTAGCCTGGTTTTGGAATTTACTGCCTACTGATTTAATAGTAAATTATAGTAATTACTTTTGATAACAATTAAGCTTTCCAAAAATTTACATATTTTGTTTGCAAATCAATAATTTGAGAATTCAGACATAACAGTGGTTATACGTGAATTACATTCTCCCATATTCTACGTTGAGAATTTTTGGTTTTTTAGTACTTAGATGTGGGGTTATTATCAGTTTCCATAGCTCTTTTAAGAGATATGTAATTCATACAGGTCCAAGCAACCTGGTGATTTCAGATGTGTGGCCCTATTCAAATGTGGCGATTATTTGGGATGAAGATATATCTGTGTTCTACACATAACTGCATTAAAATGATTTCCTGAGGCAAAATGAGAATTCTCAGATATTCTATGTACAATTATGCAGAATTCATTATGTTTTAAAATAACAATTAGCTTTTGAATAAAAAAAACTCCAGGAAATGGAAGACACTTTATTTATGGAAATAATTGGGTTGGGTTGGTTCTATGTAGGGGTGGGGGAGTGGCTGTAGTTATGAGGGAGACCTTATGTCCGCAGGAGGCCACCGTTCCTCAGATAGTCGGGTGTGAATCTCTCTTATTGAGGTTTGGTCCTAGGGCGCAGTTGGGCTTGCTGCTCGCGTACCTTTCGCCTAGTCGCGTAGCAGCAGCCCTGCCTGAGCTTCTCGATATCCTCTCAGGGCTGGTGATTGAGTTTCCTAAACTTATGGTTTTGGGAGACTTCAATCTACCATCCCTGGGAGGAGCATCTGAGTTAGCTCGGGAGTTCATGGCTTCCATGACGGCCATGGACCTGACGCAGGTAATTTATGGACCAACCCATGAGGGAGGCCACACCCTTGACTTGGTTTTCTTATCTGGTCGGTGGTTAGATGATCTTGGTGGGGGCTCCCCAATTGTTATGCCCCTGTCATGGACCGATCATCATCTCCTGCGGCTGGTCTTCCGTTTTGCCACTCCCCACCGTGGGGTTGTTGAGCCAACTAGATGGTTCCGCCCCAGGCGCTTAATGGACCCTGAGAGGTTTCAGGCAGCGCTGGGGGCCCCACCTGCCTCCCCAGCTCACAGCTCGGCGGATGCCTTAGTGGAGGCCTGGGAAAGGACGGCCACGGAGGCACTTGACCGAGTTGTACCCTTGCGGCCCCTGACCCGGCGCAGATCCCAATGGGCTCCATGGTTTTCCGCGGAGCTCCGGGAGATGAAGCGTCGGAGACGGGGCCTAGAGAGCGTCTGGAGGTCCACCCGATCTGAATCCGACCGATTGCGACTAAGAACCCATATTAGGTCTTATCTCGCTGCGATGAGGGTAGCGAGATCTAACTATTTCGCTGCCCTCATCGCGTCCGCAGATAATCGCCCGGCCGCCCTGTTTAGGGTGACCCGCTCCCTCCTCAACCAGGAGGTCAGTGAGGATCCCTTGCAGGGGCGTGCCGAGGAATTTAGTCAACATCTGTCGGACAAAATCGCTCGGATTCGGACCGGTTTGGACTCCGACTGGGCAGTATCGGACGATCAGGACACGAGTGATCTTGTTGATGTCATCTGGGAGGAGTTCGATCCTGTGACTCCGGAGGAAGTGGACAGGATCATGGGGAGGCTGAGCTCCACCACATGTTTATTGGACCCGTGCCCTTCCTGGCTGGTTTATGCAGCCCGGGAGGGGACACGAGGCTGGTTCCAGGCGGTTATAGCTGCTTCTTTGAGTGAGGGCAGTTTTCCCGCCGCCTTGAAGGAGGCGGTGGTGAGACCTCTCCTCAAGAAGCCTACCTTGGATCCGGCTGTTTTGAATAACTTTCGTCCGGTCTCCAACCTTCGCTTTCTTGCGAAGGTTGTTGAGAGTGTGGTGGCGCATCAGCTCCCTCTGGTCCTGGATGAAGCGGATTATCTAGACCCGTACCAATCGGGCTTCAGGCCTGGGTACAGCACGGAGACGGCATTGGTCGCGCTGGTGAATGATCTCTGGAGGGCTCGGGACAGAGGATACTCCTCTGTTCTAGTCCTATTAGACCTCTCAGCGGCTTTCGATACCATCGACCATGATATCTTGCTGCGGCGTCTCAGGGGATTGGGAGTGGGAGGCACGGTTCTTCAGTGGTTCTCCTCCTATCTCCTGGGACGTTCGCAGTCGGTGTTGACGGGGGGGCAGAGGTCGACCGCGAGGCCTCTCGCTTGTGGAGTCCCTCAGGGGTCAGTCCTCTCGCCCCTTCTGTTCAACATCTACATGAAACCGCTGGGTGAGATCATTCGTGGTTTTGGAGTTGGGTATCATCAGTATGCCGATGATACCCAACTTTTCATTTCGACCCCAAACCACCCCAGTGATGCCCTCGACGTGATGTCCCGGTGCCTGGAGGCGGTGCGGGTCTGGATGGGGAGGAACAGGCTTCGTCTCAACCCCGACAAGACGGAGTGGCTGTGCGTACCGGCATCCCGGGATATTCAGGATATCCCACCCCTCATTATGGGGGGTGAGTCATTACCTCCTGTAGATAGGGCTCGCAACTTGGGAGTCCTCCTAGATTCACAGCTCTCTTTAGAAGACCATATTGTAGCTGTAACTAGGGGGGCGTTCGCCCAGGTGCGCCAGTTGCGGCCCTATCTAGACCGGGATGCCTTGCGCACGGTCACTCATGCACTCGTGACCTCTCGTCTTGATTACTGCAACGCTCTCTACATGGGGCTACCCTTGACCACTCGGAGGCTCCAGCTGGCACAGAATGCAGCCGCGAGAGTTGTGTCGGGGGTCTCCCGATACTCCCGTGTTACACCTTTGCTCCGCGAGCTGCATTGGTTGCCAGTTGTCTTCCGGGTGAGGTTCAAGGTGTTGGTAATGACCTACAAAGCCCTCCATGGCATGGGTCCAGAATACCTTGGGGAGCACCTGCAGCCGGCGTCAACTTCCCTCCGCCCAGTACGCTCCCACAGAGAGGGCCTCCTCAGGGTGCCACCGGTCAAAGAATGTCGACTGGTGGCCCCCAGGGGGAGAGCGTTCTCTGTGGGTGCACCGGACTTATGGAACCATCTTCCGGTAGAGCTCCGGATGGCGTCCGACCTCCGCTCCTTCCGGCGCGACCTTAAAACCCATCTCTTTAAGGAAGCGGGCCTGGCCTGATGGGATGGGGTGGGTTTGTTATTTATTTATTTATTTTATTTATTTTATTTAATTTATATACCGCCCTTCTCCCTAGGGACTCAGGGCGGTTCACAGGGCATATAAATAAAAATACAATACTATACAAAAGTTAAAACAAAGATTAAATCAGTGCCCAATTAAAAAACAATAATGCAATCTAAAATGACAATTTAAAACCCAGCTCCCCCATCAGGCCAGACCGGCCAATTCAAACAAATGGGTCTTCAGACCACGACGGAAAGTTCGGAGGTCCGATGCCGTCCGGAGCTCCACCGGCAGTTGGTTCCACAAAGCCGGGGCACCCACAGAGAAGGCTCTCCCCCTGGGGGCCGCCAGTCGGCATTCCCTGACCGGAGGCACCCTGAGGAGGCCCTCTCTGTGGGAACGCACAGGGCGGAGGGGAGTTGAAGCCGGCAGCAGGTGGTCCCCGAGGTACCCCGGACCCATGCCATGTAGGGACTTGAAGATCATAACCAAGACCTTGAACCTCACCCGGAAGACAACTGGTAACCAATGCAGCTCGCGGAGCAAAGGTGTAACATGGGAGTACCGGGAAACTCCCAAGACAACTCTCGCGGCCGCATTCTGTACCAGTTGGAGCCTCCGAGTGGTCTTCAAGGGAAGCCCCATGTAGAGAGCATTACAGTAGTCAAGGCGAGAGGTCACGAGCGCATGAGTGACCGTGCACAGGGCATCCCGGTCCAGATAGGGCCGCAACTGGCGCACCAGGCGAACCTGGGCAAAAGCCCCCCTAGTCACGGCCACTACATGATCTTCTAGGGTAAGCCGTGAATCTAGGAGGACTCCCAAGTTGCGAGCCCTATCCACGGGGCGTCAAAGCTCACCCCCCATAGAAAGAGATGGAACATTTAGAATGTCCCGGAATGCCGGAATGCACAGCCACTCAGTCTTGTCAGGGTTGAGCTGAAGTCTGTTCCTCCCCATCCAGACCCGAACCGCCTCCAGGCAACGGGACATCACAGCGAGGGCATCACTGGGGTGGTTTGGGGTCGAAAAGAAAAGTTGGGTATCATCGGCATATTGATGATACCCAACTCCAAAACCACGAATGATCTCACCCAGCGGTTTCATGTAGATGTTGAACAGGAGAGGCGAGAGAACCGACCCCTGAGGAACTCCACAAACGAGAGACCTAGGGGCCGATCTCTGCCCCCCTGCCAACACCGACTGCGAATGTCCCAGGAGATAGGAGGAGAACCACCGAAGAACCGTGCCTCCCACTCCCAATCCCCTGAGACGCCGCAGCAAGATACCATGGTCGATGGTATCGAAAGCCGCCGAGAGGTCTAATAGGACTAGGACAGAGGAATATCCCCTGTCCCGAGCCCTCCAGAGATCATTCACCAGAGCGACCAATGCCGTCTCCGTGCTGTACCCGGGCCTGAAACCCGATTGGTAGGGGTCCAGATAATCCGCTTCATCCAGGACCAGAGGGAGCTGATGCGCCACCACACTCTCAACAACCTTCGCAAGAAAGCGAAGGTTGGAGACTGGACGAAAGTTGTTCAATACAGCTGGGTCCAAGGCAGGCTTCTTGAGGAGAGGTCTCACCACCGCCTCCTTCAAGACGGTGGGGAAATAACCCTCACTCAAAGAAGCAGATATAACCGCCTGGAGCCAGCCTCGTGTCCTCTCCCTAGCTGCATAAACCAGCCAGGAAGGGCACGGATCCAACAAACATGTGGAGGAGCTCAGCCTCCCCATAATCCTGTCCACTTCATCAGGGGTCACAGAATCAAACTCTTCCCAGATAACATTGACAAGACCGTCCGTGTCCTGATCGCCTGACTCTGCCCAGCTGGAGTCCAAACCGGTCCGAATCCGAGCGATTTTATCCGACAGATGTTGACTAAATTCCTCAGCACGACCCTGCAAGGGATCCTCCCTCACCTCCTGATTAAGAAGTGAGCGAGTCACCCTAAACAGGGCGGCCGGGCGATTATCTGCGGACGCAATGAGGGTAGAGAAGTAATTACACCTCGCCACCCTCATCGCTGCGAGATAAGACCTAATATAGGTTCTTAACCGCAACCGGTCGGGTTCGGATCGGCTCGACCTCCAACAGCTCTCTAGGCCCCGTTTCCGACGCTTCATCTCCCGGAGCTCTGCGGAGAACCATGGAGCTCGCTGGGATCTGCGCCGGGTCAGGGGCCGCAAGGGTACAACCCGGTCAAGTGCCTCAGTGGCTGCCCTTTCCCAGGTTTCCACTAAGGCATCCGCCGAGCTGTGAGCAATGGAGGCAGGTGGGGACCCCAGCGCCGCTTGGAATCTATCAGGATCCATTAAGCGTCTGGGGCGGTACCATCTAATTGGTTCCGTATCCCCACGGCGAGGGGTGGCAAAACGGAAGACCATCCGCAGGAGATGATGATCGGTCCATGACAGGGGCATAATAAATGGAGAGCCCCCACCAAGATCATCCAACCACCGTCTAGATAAAAAAATCAGGTCAAGAGTGTGGCCTCCCTCATGAGTTGGTTCAGAAATTACTTGCGTCAGGTCCATGGCCGTCATGGAAGCCATGAACTCCCGAGCTAGCTCAGATGAGCCTCCCAGGGATGGTAGATTGAAGTCTCCCAAAACTATAAGTTTGGGAAACTCAACCACCAACCCTGAGAGGATATCAAGCAGCTCGGGCAGGGCTGCCGCTGTACGACTAGGTGAAATGTACGTCAGCAGCAAACCCAACTGCGCCCCCGAACCAAGTCTCACAAAGAGAGACTCACACCCGACTATCTGAGAAACGGTGGTCTCCCGCGGACATAAGGTCTCCCTAATAATAACCGCCACTCCCCCACCCCTACCTTGAGCTCTTGGCCGGTGCAGCACCCGGAAGCCTGGTGGGCAGAGGTCAACCAAAGGGACCCCACCCTCTGGGCCCAACCAGGTCTCCGTGATGCAGGCCAGGTCCGCATGCTCACCCTCAACTAAATCCCTAACGAGGGGAGCTTTGTTAACCACGGACCTGGCATTATGACTTTAATTTTAAATTTGTACTATGGGCATTGTTTAATCATGTTTTAATAATTTTAACTTTTGTATCTGTCTTTTACGTATTGCCCTGTTCACCGCCCTGAGTCTCTTGAGAGAAGGGCGGTATATAAATTAAATAAATAATAATAATAATAATAATAATAATAATAATAATAATAATAATAATAATAATAATAATGTACTTCGAACTTACTGGTTGAGATATACCATGTGCTGCTCAGCATTTGGTAGTATACTGTTTTGAATAGATCTTTGACTTACTGCATTCTCATATTTGAAACTGTTTGAACTCTAGTTTGGTTGGCAAATACATTTTCTTTGTATATTTTATATATTAAAAGGGAATGTTTGTGTAAATCTGCCTTTTTATGGTGCATTAAAATTGCACTTCATATCACACATTTTATGACTGATTGATGACTTTTTCTTAATTGAGCTCATATGGTAGCTAAAAATGAAATGGCATGACAAACAGAATTTGTTTAATGATGCATTTGCATTACCATAATGTTATACATTTCCAGGAAATGCATGCTGACCTCAAAACATAAGTGAAGAACTATGTAATAATCCTGAAACAAAAATAGCAAGACTTAGTGTTCAAAAACCATAATATAAAATCCATTAAGCTGTTCTGAATTCTTATGTTATATGCTTTGTACACAGTCAATAATTTAAAACTATATTCACATTTTAATAAAAATATCTTAACATCTACAGAGTACTGTGTATATATAACTTAATGAGATGCTCAAAACTAATAAAATGTGTATTGCATATATTGTTTGGTTTTTATTCTTGGATGAATTAAACAAAATAAAAGTTACTTATTTTCTATTTTTGATTAATGAGATGCTTCAGTGTCATTTTCAAAGATATATATAAAATGCAAGCAACAAATATTTTATCTGACTCTGTTAATAGCCTGCTCACAATTATATTATATTAATAGCCTGCTCACAACTGTGTTTTGTAATCTATGTCATTATAAGAATTAAACCTGATGGTTAGGATGAATTTTATTATTCTTCAAAGTATTCCTTGAAAATATGAATCTTGCACTCCTCTTAAGTCCCGAGTTCACATTTTTGTCTCCTGGTCAGGTTATCAAGTTGTAAAAGTTCTTTTGCAGCTCTGTTAGTGAGCCTTGGTGGAGCAGTGGGCTAATGCCTCCTTAAGTAACACCAGCTGCCTGCAATTAGTGCAGGTTCGCATCCCACCAGGCTCAAGGTTGACTCAGCCTTCCATCCTTCCGAGGTAGGTAAAATGAGGACCCAGATTGTTGGGAGCAATAAGCTGACTTTGTAATAATGCCGCTTGGGGGGGGGCGAAAGCCCTAATAAGCAGGCATATACATAGAATGAAGGCTATTGCTAAGCACATTGATTTGTGCTTTAAATTGTAAGCCGCCCTGAGTCTTCGGAGAAGGGCGGGATATAAATGGGATTAAAATTTTTTAAAAAATAAAAATTATAATCAACAAGGTTTTCTTATATTATAGTGCCATGGAATATATATTGTTCCAGCCCATAAATCTTCCATGATATGATTAAGGTCACTATTCTATGTTGGACAGTGAGTTACTTTCAATTAAATACAAGCAATAAATAATAGATTTTTTTCTTTTCTTCATAAATTTTGTAACTTTTACATTATTTATTTGAAAACCCTATTTCTTGCAGTATATGCTAAGTTAACCTAAGTAATGCTTAAAGAATCTGAAGGGTATATTAAGCTTTACAGAACCACATAAAGTCTCAATCTCATGTTTCATGCTTAATGCGTATTTAATAGGGCTCACAAGATATTTACTTCTATAAATTAAATGTTTAAAAAGGTACAAGTGTTAAAATAGTATTGCCAAAAGAAGATTTTTTAAGTACCTGATGTTTCTTAGAACTGAGTTCAGTGGAATGTTTTGTTTGTTTTTCCTTTGGATTCTACTTAAGTTTGCTTCACAAATCACATTATTTTGTGTGTAATTTGCTTTGGTTTCTAATATTTATGGTTTGTATATTACTTTACTTTCCCTTAGAATGGCTTCACGCCTCTCTACATGGCAGCACAGGAGAACCATATCGATGTAGTAAAATATCTTTTGGAAAACGGAGCCAATCAGAGCACTGCTACTGAGGTACAGTACTCAAATCTTCCTCCTCCTCCTCCTCCTCCTCCTCTGTTTGTCCTTTTCTTTAAAATCATGGTTCCTACTTTATGCTAGTTTTCTGATAACGCAAATCATACCCAACATTGAGTTATCTTTCAGAGTAAGCAGCATTATCAAAAGTAGAGAAAATTATACAACTAGTCCTCAACTTACAACCACAATTCAGCCCAAAATTTCTGTTGTTAAATAAAACATTTGTGAAGTGTGTTTTGTCCCATTTTACAACGTTTCTTGCCAAACTTGTTAAGTGAATCTCAGAAATTGTTAAGTTAGTAACATGGTTGTTAAGTGAATCAGGGTTCCCCATTGACTTTGCTTGTCAGAAGGTCACAAAAGGTGATCATGTGATCCCAGGACACTGCAACCATCAAAAGTATGAGTCAGTTGCCAAGCATCTGAATTTTAATCAAGTGACCATGGGGATGCTGCAATGGTCATAAGTGTGAAAAACGATCATGTCACTTTTTTCAATCCTGTTGTAACATCAAACGATCACTAAATGGACTACATGTATGCCAAAGTAATTAACATCATGAAGAAAAAGATAAATATGGATAACTTTAGTTTAAAACTCCCCATTTGTGTCCTTGCAAATCATCTTGTTTTCACTATGCCTCCCAAATTTCTAAGTAAAATATTTCCCAACTGTTTTGATACTACAGTGCAATTATAACATTTAATATTGCAGAAGTACTCATTCATGAATAAATGTATTTACAAAATAATCTTCTACCTTTAGCATTTGTGTAATGTGAAGCAATCCCTTACTGATTTCTTAATTTGCCACCTTTCTTGGTATGCAGTAATCCCACTGCAGGGAATCCAAGATTGTACGGTATTTAACAGAGGAGCCAATCTTGCCTTTGTCAACAGCTGTTTTGCTATCTTTTCATTGGATGGATACTGTTCCATTTTCACAGTGGCTTTTAAAATAATCCTTTCTGCTGCTGGGACAGATTGAGGTCATGTTACATTGCAGCTTTTTGTTGCTGGGATGGACAGAAGCCATGTTCCCATTGCAGTTTTGCTGGATATGGAATATCGTGTGGTTGCTAAGCAACTGGACAGAAACAAGAGTGCAAATGAATGAATCAGTAGATGATCTTCATGCCTACATTTCTCTATTTGATGATGGTGATGATGATGATGATAACATATTGCACAGTTGTCTCCCCACGTACATTCATTCATTTCTTGTGAGGATATGAAATTGAAAGTGCGCTCATATTATGCTAGGAATGAGTAGCAGTTGCGTTATTCTATTTTAAGTGACTGCATGGAACAGGATGAGATGGATAACACTTTTTCTCTGTTAGCTCTAAAACCACCTTCTTATTAATAGGCATTACTGAGTGTTTTTAAATTTGGAGTGAAACCATTTCACTCTCTGTCTTCTTAAACAGAAGAAAGTTTATAACCCCACACCAATTCATTATTAGCTTCTGTTGTCCTAAAGCTTCTTTTGCTATATTGCAGTTTATTTTGAATGGGAGTATAAGGAAGGATTTACACATACTGGTGCTTGCTGGGCTATACCAGCTAACCAAACAAAATTGTGGCCCAAACCAGGAATACGTTATTAACTTTTAGTTTCCCAACACTTCTTTTTTGCTAGATTGCAATTTGTTTTGAATGTGAGTAGTAGGAAGGCTTTGCACAATATGGCACTTGCTGGGAAGTGAGTGTATATCAAAAAAAGACAAGTTACAGGTAATCAAAGCAGCCATTGCAATTCAATTCCCATTCCTTTTGTCATCAAAAGATAAGTATACATTCAAAAATGCTAGGGATTGCATCAGGATTCTGCTTCCGTCACGTTTCTATTTCTGATCCCACCTTCTGGGTTCCAGTGTTTTCACATGGTTCCTAGGTCCCCAGTCCTGTTTTAATATTCTGTTCACAGTTTCCGGAGGAAAGAAACACACCTGAAGATGAGATACTATCTGAACTCTTATCATTTTATTTTTTTAAAAATATATTTTTTTTATTTTTTTTATAGTAACAATCTTTAGTACTTGATAAACAACATGTTGTCTGGGTTCATATATTTAACAATCAATAATAGTTAATTTCTATGGTTTTATAATCAACATACTAACTAGAAATACCTTTTCTTGATTTTCTCTTCTTTCAATAATATTCTTTTTACCAACATTGAGCAAATGTAGTTCTTAGCATTTTCAATACATATAAAGTTGAATATAAAGATTTTTCTAATATTTATAGGAATAATATCAATATGTTGTGTCTTTTCTAAGCAACTTATTTCACAAAGCCAGGCAGTTTTCCGAATCAGTATGTTCAGCTTGCCAGAGGATTCTTCCTGTATTTTTATAAGTGTTGTTAAAAATGGGAAAGACAAATTGAGTAAAGCGCTTTTGAGGGGGAGTTTCACCCATTTATATTTGTTAAAAAGCTTCCACTTTCCTTCTCCCTCAATTTCTCTTTTCAGCTTTTGTCTCCCAAGCTCTAGTGGTTCTCCTGACAGATCTATAGTCCATTTTATCAAATCTTCTTTTTTATCCTCAGTTTTATTTTGAAGTGCTGAATGATAAAATCTCTTTTCCATTTCCAATATTATGTCAGAATCTTGCAGATTTTTCTTTGTCTGTGTTAAACTGAGATTTTCTTCATTTGTAGCCTCCATCTTTGGGTCACTTTCCTCTGGTCTTTGTTCTATTGTCTGGTTTATTTGTTCATTCTTTGTCATCATTTTCTAAGAGTTTTTTTGATTGTGAGCTTAGGTCAAGGATGTGCTCATTTATATAATTAAAATTATTTTTAATCTCATCATGATTTGAAACAATTGTTATTTGAATTAATTGCAACATAGCATGCATTTCCTCCTGGAAGATATTTGTCTTGTCTTGAAGTATTACTCCTGCAGATCTCTGATATTCCAGACTGGGGATTTTAGAAAGGAATATTGAGTGTGGTTTCCTACCACTTTGGTTATGTTTTCAACGTCCATTTTCATCAAACCAACCAGTCTTAAGTTCCACCGTAATCTTATATAGTTCTTATCTTTATGAACATTCCAAAATGTTTAACCACTTAAAAACAATCCAGTAATTTCCCCCCTAGAAAAGTGTCCAATAAGTCAAGGTTTTTCTTTCTCTGCAAACGATTCTTGAACTTAAATATCATAGCTCAGTAAGTGTTTATAATCTGAGAAGGTCAGCATATTTTATAACAATTGTGTTTCTCATCCTACAATAGATAGCCCAGTGTGTTTTCTTTCTTCTACTCCCAGCTATTCTCTGTTTAGCTAAGATTCACTGAGGATCAAAAGAACAAGTTGTGCTCTATTTTTGGGCATCTTGCCAATTTCTGAGGCAGGGCAACTGTTTTTCTATACTCTGATCCACCACTAGATGTCAGTAGCTATTTATTTTCCAACTTTTAAAATGAAAAAAAAAATCTTTTCTTGTAGTTTTCTCAATATTCTTTCAAATGAAAAATCTTAACAATTTCCATAGTTTTCAGTTTTATCAAGGTTATAGCTTTACATGCATCCATTTCAATATATTTCTGTCCTCCATAAAAGTTAATTCGCCACTTCCATCTATGGAAGGGATAGGGTTATAATCACCTTCCTTCTCACTTTTGAAGGGTTTTTTTCTTCTTGGGGATCTTTTTGAGGAAATCGTTTTCAAAATAGAGAAGAGAAGATCTTTGTTCTCAGCCAGTTCCAAACACGCTGTTCACAGTTGTTCTTTTGGACTTCAGATGCTGGTAGCTTGGGCTAGTCACTGGAGTGCAGCTAGCTTTTCTCCTGTTGGATTGGAGGGCTTCTCCTGCATCAAACAGATCGACCGCCATCTTTCTATAATTGATAGGGGGCCCTCCTTTTTCGTTGCCTCTCCGGGGCGACTTTAGATCCATTTAGGGTCCCCTGGCAGGGTGAAACCATCTGTGGGGTGTGGAGCTCCGCAATACCTTGGCCGCGTCACCATGATGCAAAACTGGAAGCCCTTTTCTTTCATCATCAACTCCACAAGGCACTTTGGCTTCGCCACTTTCTTACTGTCTCCTTTTATGTGTCACATGAATTCCAACTATAGTCATTATATTGGCTAATTCAACATTACCACGTTTTCTTATATTCTCTGCCTATATTCTATTAGATGGCCTTCTAGGAAACTTTCCTGAAATTTCAGTATTTCAAAGTTAAGAAATGTGACAAATCTACATCCTGTACATTGAAAATGATATTCTTAATTACAGTGATCAAATATATTTGTTCCACCTAAATGATAAATACAAAGGCTGGCTATACATTTTCAATACCTCATATACTACCACAAAAATGTAGCTATGCCTCATACTTTATTTTCAAATTAGGTTTACTGTCAGGAGAAGTCAGTCACTGGGGATGCAGTTCCATATTAGACATGATGCAGTCAACAATGTGCTTTGGTGTGGGATTCTACAACTGAATATCTCACCCTGAATATAATAAAAATATTGCCTATTGATAAATGATGGGATTTGTGTGAGGACTCTTTATACCAAAAAAGGCCATATGAATTTTGTCTTTCATTTTCTTTTAGACATCTTTTTTCTAAACTTAGAGTGAATGGTCTCCTAAGGAACACTGTGTTTAAAATGGCAATATTACCTGAGTGATCCTCCAGCTTTGAAATGTGGTAGCCAAAAGCAAGCCTATTCCACTGAATGGAGCTTGAGCCTTTTTCTTCCAAACTCCTGCCTAGACCAAACTAGTTTAATGCAGCATCTCTTTTCTTTCCATTCTAACAGGATGGATTCACTCCACTCGCAGTTGCATTGCAGCAAGGACACAATCAGGCAGTGGCTATTCTTTTGGAGAACGACACTAAAGGGAAAGTGCGACTGCCGGCACTGCATATTGCTGCCAGAAAAGATGACACCAAATCAGCAGCACTTCTTCTCCAGAATGATCATAATGCTGATGTTCAGTCTAAGGTACAAAAATACCTCTTTGTATCAGGATCGGTCCTGTTTCCAATGATTTTTTCCCCAATGAGCAGGATAAAGGGATGGTTTTTCCACTGAGATTGGAAGTGCAACCATTTGCAGCTTTTTGCATGATTCATGTATTAATTTATAGTTTATAGCATATCTATACAATATCTTAACCTGCATACAGCATTATAAAAGCTACTAACATGGATGCTGAATCAACAAACCCTCCCTTTTTCTTACAGTGAAGATATGGACTTAATGGCACAATTCATGCTTCAGATTTCTTTTTCTTGTGTTGACTATCTGTGGCTTCTCTGTACTTTATATCTTTTGAAAATATAATCCAATTAATGCTGTGCTTTGGATTTTGAAATATAAAATTTAGATTTTTGATTATTTAGTAGGGGAAAACAACTTTTAAAAAGTGGTGTTGTTGAGAATGTTGTGGACTGTGTGTTCCCTGGAAGTGTGGGATTCCATACACTGACATTAGAAATTAATCATATGTATCAGGGTTTTCCCCCCAGTAACGAGATTGTAATTCATTTTAGTGAACAAGTGAGCTTTTTGTGATTCTACCAATCTGTAATATCTTTCCTCTTTTTCCCAAAACATGCTTCAACAGATGATGGTGAATAGAACAACTGAGGTACCAAAACCAACAGTTTTGTTAACCTATTCTTCCCAGCCTTTTACTGAAAACCATTTCATTCCCACTCCCCTTGTTCCATACAGTTCAGAGTGTACCACATTTCATTTTTATCTACTCTTGTCAGAAATATATATTGTCTCATCTTTTTTATGTTATTTTGTTTTATGGCTTTGAGATGCTCTTTGTATCTGTTTTTCATAGTAGTGTAGGGAACTAAAATAGTGGGCCTGCAGAGGAATTATTAAGTACAGAACAATAAATAAATTTATTTCTGTAGCAGTGTAAATCCATTCCAAAATATTCATCTGGACAATTGGTTTGGATTGTTTGTTGCTTGCAGATGGCATTTTAAAAATTTTCCAGCTTCTTTCCCTCTTTATAATTTATTGTGTTTTCAAGTTCTGGGCAACTTAATATACTGAAATCAGTGGAATTTAAAAGTATTCCCAGCTCAGCAGAGCTCAGATCCTATTTTCTTGACGAAAAAAATGATAAAAATATTGACAATTAGATGTTAAAAGCACTTTACAGAAGCTACTTCTTAATTTCACAGAATTGCTGTCTGTAGACAGCTGTAGAAATTTGCCATAGAAGATGGATAGCTAAGCATTTACAGCTATAGTTTATTAGCCCTTGGACCCAAATTTTGTTAGCAACATCCCTCTCTTTCTAAATCATATGGAGAATCAACAAGTAGTATGGCAAAATTTGATACAGTACTTGATAAGTATAAAAAAATTAATTTTTTTCTCAGAAAACAGAGAAAATGAGTTTTGCATCTGAACTAAGAAGAATAAATAAATAATGAAATGAGCAAATAAGAAACCATTACATTTAATTCTTGTACAGTTAAAGTAGTCCAGAAGTAGAAGAATAATTCTGGTTTACAGTCTTCAAATTTTAGCTAACTATTGTCTTGTGAAAAAAAAAACCACAAACTGGATTTTCTAATTAGAATTATTTCATTTTTCCAGAGTGGCTTCACACCTTTGCATATAGCGGCACATTATGGAAATGTTAATGTAGCGACACTTCTACTCAACCGAGGAGCTGTTGTAGACTTCACAGCAAGGGTATGCTTTCTCATCTTCTGCACATAGAAATAACAGTGAATTTTCAAGGAAATTTTCATTAAATGCATTGAAAAGGAAAGAAGGAAATAAGGAAGGAAAGGAAGCAGCACATCTGTTTTATTCACAGATTTGTTTATTTAAAGGCAATGATTCTCCATCCCCCTTCCCCTTAGAAATAATATCATGTTTCATAGTAAAGAAATAGTTGACTGTAAGACATTCGTTATATTTTTACAGGGTACCACTATAAATGAACAAAAAATATATCTAATACAAGTAATCCTCTATTTACGATCACAATTAAGCCAAAATTTCTATTGCCAAGTGAGACAGTTGCTAAGTGAGCTTTGCCCCACTTTACGACCTTTCTTACCACAGTGGTTCAGTGAATCACTGCAGTTGTTAAGTTAGTAACAAGGTTGTTAAGTGAATCTGACTTCCCTATTGACTATGCTTGTCAAAAGGTCACAAAGGTACCGTATATACTTGAGTATAAGCCGAATTTTTCAGCCCACTTTTTGGGCTGAAAAATTCCACTTCGGCTTATACTCCAGTCAACAAAAAAAACTTACCGAGGACTTGTGCGCGGCCGAGGCTTTGGTGCTTCCGGGATCGCCCGCACCTCTCCCAAGCCACCGCCGTCCGAGACCTGCCGAAGTTTGGGGAGGTTTGGGGAGGTGCGCGCGCACCTCCCCAAACTCCGCGCCTTGCCTGCCTGCTTCTTTCCGCAGCGGAAAGAAGCAGGCAGGCAGGGCGCGGAGGAACGGAGACTTGCCGACGTTTGGGGAGGTTTGGGCGTCTCCCCAAACCTCGGCAGGTCTCCGTTCCTCCGCGCAGACCTGCCGACGTTTGGGGAGGTTTGGGCGCCTCCCCAAACCTCCCCAAACCTCGGCAGGTCTCCGTTCCTCCTGCCGACCTTTGGGGAGGTTTGGGCGCCTCCCCAAACCTCCCCAAACTTCGGCAGGTCTCCGTTCCTCCTGCCGACCTTTGGGGAGGTTTGGGCGCCTCCCCAAACCTCCCCAAACCTCGGCAGGTCTCCGTTCCTCCTGCCGACCTTTGGGGAGGTTTGGGCGCCTCCCCAAACCTCGGCAGGTCTCCGTTCCTCCACGCAGACCTGCCGACGTTTGGGAAGGTTTGGGCGCCTCCCCAAACCTCCCCAGGTCTCCGTTCCTGTTTGGGGAGGTTTGGGCGCCTCCCCAAACCTCCCCAAACCTCGGCAGGTCTCCGTTCCTGTTTGGGGAGGTTTGGGCGCCTCCCCAAACCTCCCCAAACCTCGGCAGGTCTCCGTTCCTCCGCGCAGACCTGCCGACCTTTGGGGAGGTTTGGGCGCCTCCCCAAACGTCCCCAAACCTCGGCAGGTCTCCGTTCCTGTTTGGGGAGGTTTGGGCGCCTCCCCAAACCTCCCCAAACCTCGGCAGGTCTCCGTTCCTCCGCGCAGACCTGCCGATGTTTGGGGAGGTTTGGGCGCCTCCCCAAACGTCCCCAAACCTCGGCAGGTCTCCGTTCCTGTTTGGGGAGGTTTGGGCGCCTCCCCAAACCTCCCCAAACCTCGGCAGGTCTCCGTTCCTCCGCGCAGACCTGCCGACGTTTGGGGAGGTTTGGGCGCCTCCCCAAACGTCCCCAAACCTCGGCAGGTCTCCGTTCCTCCGCACAGACCTGCCGACCTTTGGGGAGGTTTGGGCGCCTCCCCAAACGTCCCCAAACCTCGGCAGGTCTCCGTTCCTGTTTGGGGAGGTTTGGGCGCCTCCCCAAACCTCCCCAAACCTCGGCAGGTCTCCGTTCCTCCGCGCAGACCTGCCGACGTTTGGGGAGGTTTGGGCGCCTCCCCAAACGTCCCCAAACCTCGGCAGGTCTCCGTTCCTCCGCGCAGACCTGCCGACCTTTGGGGAGGTTTGGGCGCCTCCCCAAACGTCCCCAAACCTCGGCAGGTCTCCGTTCCTGTTTGGGGAGGTTTGGGCGCCTCCCCAAACGTCCCCAAAGCTCGGCAGGTCTCCGTTCCTCCGCGCAGACCTGCCGACCTTTGGGGAGGTTTGGGCGCCTCCCCAAACGTCCCCAAACCTCGGCAGGTCTCCGTTCCTGTTTGGGGAGCTTTGGGCGCCTCCCCAAACCTCCCCAAACCTCGGCAGGTCTCCGTTCCTCCGCGCAGACCTGCCGACCTTTGGGGAGGTTTGGGCGCCTCCCCAAACCTCCCCAAACCTCGGCAGGTCTCCGTTCCTGTTTGGGGAGGTTTGGGCGCCTCCCCAAACCTCCCCAAACCTCGGCAGGTCTCCGTTCCTCCGCGCAGACCTGCCGACCTTTGGGGAGGTTTGGGCGCCTCCCCAAACGTCCCCAAACCTCGGCAGGTCTCCGTTCCTGTTTGGGGAGGTTTGGGCGCCTCCCCAAACGTCCCCAAACCTCGGCAGGTCTCCGTTCCTCCGCGCAGACCTGCCGACCTTTGGGGAGGTTTGGGCGCCTCCCCAAACGTCCCCAAACCTCGGCAGGTCTCCGTTCCTGTTTGGGGAGGTTTGGGCGCCTCCCCAAACCTCCCCAAACCTCGGCAGGTCTCCGTTCCTGTTTGGGGAGGTTTGGGCGCCTCCCCAAACCTCCCCAAACCTCGGCAGGTCTCCGTTCCTCCGCGCAGACCTGCCGACGTTTGGGGAGGTTTGGGCGCCTCCCCAAACCTCCCCAAACCTCGGCAGGTCTCCGTTCCTGTTTGGGGAGGTTTGGGCGCCTCCCCAAACCTCCCCAAACCTCGGCAGGTCTCCGTTCCTCCGCGCAGACCTGCCGACCTTTGGGGAGGTTTGGGCGCCTCCCCAAACCTCCCCAAACCTCGGCAGGTCTCCGTTCTTCCTGCCGACCTTTGGGGAGGTTTGGGCGCCTCCCCAAACCTCGGCAGGTCTGCGCGGAGGAACGGAGACCTGCCGAGGTTTGGGGAGGTTTGGGGAGGTTTGGGGAGGCGCCCAAACCTCCCCAAACAGGAACGGAGACCTGCCGAGGTTTGGGGACGTTTGGGGAGGCGCCCAAACCTCCCCAAAGGTCGGCAGGTCTGCGCGGAGGAACGGAGACCTGCCGAGGTTTGGGGAGGTTTGCGGAGGCGCCCAAACCTCCCCAAACAGGAACGGAGACCTGCCGAGGTTTGGGGAGGTTTGGGGAGGCGCCCAAACCTCCCCAAACAGGAACGGAGACCTGCCGAGGTTTGGGGACGTTTGGGGAGGCGCCCAAACCTCCCCAAAGGTCGGCAGGTCTGCACGGAGGAACGGAGACCTGCCGAGGTTTGGGGACGTTTGGGGAGGCGCCCAAACCTCCCCAAAGGTCGGCAGGTCTGCACGGAGGAACGGAGACCTGCCGAGGTTTGGGGAGGTTTGGGGAGGCGCCCAAACCTCCCCAAACAGGAACGGAGACCTGCCGAGGTTTGGGGACGTTTGGGGAGGCGCCCAAACCTCCCCAAAGGTCGGCAGGTCTGTGCGGAGGAACGGAGACCTGCCGAGGTTTGGGGACGTTTGGGGAGGCGCCCAAACCTCCCCAAACAGGAACGGAGACCTGCCGAGGTTTGGGGACGTTTGGGGAGGCGCCCAAACCTCCCCAAAGGTCGGCAGGTCTGCGCGGAGGAACGGAGACCTGCCGAGGTTTGGGGACGTTTGGGGAGGCGCCCAAACCTCCCCAAACAGGAACGGAGACCTGCCGAGGTTTGGGGACGTTTGGGGAGGCGCCCAAACCTCCCCAAAGGTCGGCAGGTCTGCGCGGAGGAACGGAGACCTGCCGAGGCTTGGGGAGGTTTGGGGAGGCGCCCAAACCTCCCCAAACAGGAACGGAGACCTGCCGAGGTTTGGGGAGGTTTGGGGAGGCGCCCAAACCTCCCCAAACAGGAACGGAGACCTGCCGAGGTTTGGGGACGTTTGGGGAGGCGCCCAAACCTCCCCAAAGGTCGGCAGGTCTGCGCGGAGGAACGGAGACCTGCCGAGGTTTGGGGACGTTTGGGGAGGCGCCCAAACCTCCCCAAACAGGAACGGAGACCTGCCGAGGTTTGGGGACGTTTGGGGAGGCGCCCAAACCTCCCCAAAGGTCGGCAGGTCTGCGTGGAGGAACGGAGACCTGCCGAGGTTTGGGGACGTTTGGGGAGGCGCCCAAACCTCCCCAAACAGGAACGGAGACCTGCCGAGGTTTGGGGACGTTTGGGGAGGCGCCCAAACCTCCCCAAAGGTCGGCAGGTCTGCGCGGAGGAACGGAGACCTGCCGAGGTTTGGGGAGGCGCCCAAACCTCCCCAAACAGGAACGGAGACCTGCCGAGGTTTGGGGACGTTTGGGGAGGCGCCCAAACCTCCCCAAAGGTCGGCAGGTCTGCACGGAGGAACGGAGACCTGCCGAGGTTTGGGGAGGTTTGGGGAGGCGCCCAAACCTCCCCAAACAGGAACGGAGACCTGCCGAGGTTTGGGGAGGTTTGGGGAGGCGCCCAAACCTCCCCAAAGGTCGGCAGGTCTGCGCGGAGGAACGGAGACCTGCCGAGGTTTGGGGACGTTTGGGGAGGCGCCCAAACCTCCCCAAACAGGAACGGAGACCTGCCGAGGTTTGGGGACGTTTGGGGAGGCGCCCAAACCTCCCCAAAGGTCGGCAGGTCTGCGCGGAGGAACGGAGACCTGCCGAGGTTTGGGGAGGTTTGGGGAGGCGCCCAAACCTCCCCAAACAGGAACGGAGACCTGCCGAGGTTTGGGGACGTTTGGGGAGGCGCCCAAACCTCCCCAAAGGTCGGCAGGTCTGCGCGGAGGAACGGAGACCTGCCGAGGTTTGGGGAGGTTTGGGGAGGCGCCCAAACCTCCCCAAAGGTCGGCAGGAGGAACGGAGACCTGCCGACGAGCCGCGGCTACACAGGGTATTCCTGTGTATTCAGGCTTGCAAAATGGCGGATCGAGCCTCTGCTGGCGGCAGAGGCTTGCAGAACGGCGGATCGGCTTATACTCGAGTCAATAACTTTTTTCAGTTTTTGGGGGTGAAATTGGGGGTCTCGGCTTATACTCGAGTCGGCTTATACTCAAGTATATACGGTAATCACATGACCTCGGGACATTGCAACCATCATAAATATGAGTCTGAATTTTGATCCCATGACCACGGGGATGCCTTAACAGTCAAGTAGAAAATGATCATGTCACTTTTTCAGCACCATTGTAACTTCAAACGGTCACTAAACAAACTGTTTTTAAGCAAGGATTACCTGTATTAATATAATAGATATATTCTTTCATTTTTAACTAATTGTATTTAAGTTAAGAATTGTTATGAATTTGGCATTTGAGAAAAAATTTGTTGTTGCGAAGTCGTGTCCGACCCATCGTGACCCCATGGACAATGTTCCTCCAGGCCTTCCTACCCTCTACCATCTTCTGGAGTCCATTTAAGCTCACGCCTACTGCTTCAGTGACTCCATCCAGCCATCTCGTTCTCTGTTGTCCCCTTCTTCTCTTGCCCTCAATCTTTCCCAGCATTAGGCTCTTCTCCAGTGAATCCTTCCTTCTCATTAGGTGGCCAAAGTATTTGAGTTTCAACTTCAGGATTTGGCCTTCTAAAGAGCAGTCAGGGCTGATCTCCTGTAGGACTGACCGATTAGATCTCCTTGCAGTCCAAGGGACTCGCAAGAGTCTTCTCCAGCACCATAGTTCAAAGGCCTCAATTCTTTGGTGCTCAGCCTTTCTAATGGTCCAACTTTCACATGCATACATTGCAACTGGGAAGGCCATAGCCTTGACTATACACACCTTTGTTGGCAGGGTGATGTCTCTGCTTTTTAGTGTGCTGTCTAGATTTGCCATGGCTTTCCTCCCCAGGAGCAAGCATCTTTTAATTTCTTGGCTGCAGTCCCTATCTGTGGTGATCTTGTAGCCCAGGAAAATAAAATCTGTCACTACCTCCATTTCTTCCCCATCTATTTGCCAGGAATTGAGAGGGCTGGATGCCATGATCTTGGTTTTCTTAATGTTAAGTTTCAAGCCAACTTTTGCACTCTTCTTCTTCACTCGCAACAAGAGGCTGTTTAGTTCCTCTTCACTTTCTGCCAGTAGAGTGGTATCATCTGCATATCTTAGGTTGTTGATATTTCTCCTGGCAATCTTAATTCCAACTTTTGATTCATCTAGCCCTGCCTTTCTCATGATGTGCTCTGCATATAAGTTAAATAGGTATGGTGACAGTATAGAGCCTTGCTAGACTCCTTTCCCAATTTTGAACCAATCAGTGGTTCCGTGTCCAGTTCTTACTGTTGCTTCTTGACCAACATATAGGTTTCTCAAGAGACAAATAAGATGGTTTGGTACTCCCTTCTCTTTCAGAACTTGCCACAGTTTTTTGTGATCCACACAATCAAAGGCTTTAGCACAATGAAGCAGAAGTAGATGTTTTTCTGGAACTCCCTAGCTTTCTCCATGATCCAGCGTATGTTGGCAATTTGATCTCTAGTTCCTCTGCCTCTTCGAAATCCTGCCTGCACTTCTGGTAGTTCTCGATCCAAATACTGCTGGAGTCTAGCTTGTAGGATTTTAAGCATAACTTTACTAGCATGTGAAATGAGTGCAATGGTGTGATAGTTTAAACATTCTTTGGCACTGCCTTTCTTTGGAATTGGAATGTAAACTGATCTTTTCCAATCCTGTGGCCACTGTTGAGTTTTCCAAATTTGCTAGCAAATTAAGTGTAACACTTTTACTGCATCATCTTTTAAGATTTTGAATAGCTCAGCTGGAATACTGTCACCTCCACTAGCTTTGTTGTTGCTCAGTTTTTCAAAGGCCCACTTCACTTCACATTCTAGGATGTCTGGCTCGAGGTCAGTGACCACCTCATTGTGGTTATCAGGGACTTTAAGCTCATTCTTGTATAGTTCTTCTGTGTACTTTTGCCACCTCTTCCTAATCTCTTCTGCTTCTGTTAGGTCCCTGCCATTTTGGTCCTTTATCATGCCCATTTTGCATGAAACGTTCCCTTCATCTCTCCATTTTTGTTGAAGAGATCTCTGGTCTTCCCTATTCTATTGTTTTCTTCTATTTCTTTGCATTGTTCATTTAAGAAGGCATTCTTATCTCTTCTAGCTATTCTCTGGAATTCTGCATTCAATTGGGCGTATCTTTCTTTTTCTCCCTTTTGCTTCCCTCCTTTCCTCAGCTATTTGCAAAGCTTCCTCAGACAGCCATTTTGCTTTCTTGCATTTCTTTTTGTTTGGGATGGTTTTAGTTGCTACCTCTTGTACAATGTTGCGAACCTCCATCCATAGTTCTTCAGGCACTCTTTCTGTCAGATCTAATTCCTTAAATCTATTTGTTACCTCTACTGTATATTCATCAGGGATACGATTTAGTTCATACCTGAGTGGTCTAGTGGTTTTCCCTACTTTCTTCAGTATAAGCCTAAATTTTGCAACAAAAAGTCATGGTCTGAGCCACAGTCAGCTCCTGGTCTTGTTTTTACTGACTGTATAGAGCTTCTCCATCTTTGGCTGCAGACCATATAGTCAATCTGATTTCTGTGTTGACCGTCTGGTGATGTCCATGTGTAGAGCCGTCTCTTGGGTTGTTGGAAAAGAGTGTTTGCTATGACCATCGTATTCTTTTGACAAAATTCTGTCAGTCTGTGCCCTGCTTCATTTTGTATTCCAAGGCCAAACTTGCCTGTTATTCCAGTTATCTTTTGGCTTCCTACTTTAGCATTCCAATCCCCCATGATGATAAGGACATCATTTTTTGATGTTAGTTCTATAAGATTGTGTAGGGCTTCATAGAACCGGTCAATTTCATCCTCTTCAGCACTGGTGGTTGGGGCATAGACTTGGACTACTGTGATATTGAATGGTTTGCCTTGGATTCGAACTGAGATCATTCTGTCATTTTGGGGATTGTATCCCAGTATTGCTTTTCCTACTCTTTTATTGACTATGAAGGCTACTCCATTTCGTCTGAGGGATTCTTGCCCGCAGTAATATACCTGATGGTTATCTGAATTAAATTCACCTATTCCTGTCCATTTTAGTTCACTGATTCCTAAGATGTCGATGTTCAGTCTTGTCATCTCTTGTTTGACCATGTCCAGCTTGCCTTGATTCATGGATCTTACATTCCAGGTTCCTATGGAGAAAAAAATCTTTACAGCATCAGACTTTCCTTTTACCACCAGATACATCCACAGCTGAGCGTCCTTTTGGCTTTGGCCCAGTCGCTTCATTCTTTCTGGCGCTACTAGTACTAGCCCTCTGCTCTTCCCCAGTAGCATATTGGACGCCTTCCGACCTGAGGGGCTCATCTTCCAGTGTCATATCTTTTTGCCTTTTGGTACTGTCCATGGGGTTTTCATGGCAAAGATACTGGAGTGGGTTGCCATTTCCTTCTCCAGTGGATCTCGTTTTGTCAGAACTCTCTGCTATGACCTGTCCGTCTTGGGTGGCCCTGCACGGCATAGCTCATAGCTTCATTGAATTACACAAGCCCCTTCGCCACTACAAAGCAGTAATCCATGAAGGGGCAAGAAAAAAATATATGGTAGCAAAACCAAAAGCTTTAGTATTCTGTAGCACAGGACCCCAACCTTTTGGGCACCAGGGACTGGTTACGTGGAGAGAGTTTTTTCTGCGGACTGGAGGAGGCGTGGTTTTGTGTGCTTCCTGCATCCCGCAGATGGGGTTTTGCTTGTTTTTGCAGCCCACTTGCTGGCATGCTTCAGCCTGGTACTGGTCCACGGACCAGGGGTTGGGGATCCCTGTTCTGTAGCATGTTCACCTCGACAGACTTTAATGCATCTGCTGCTTTCTCTCAATCATCATCGTATTGCTTGTTCCACCCACATTGCTGACAGATGAAGATGGAAGCATACTTTCTCTTATGAAAGCTTCCTTTAAATTTTTACATATATATTGAAGCACAACTAGGACGATATATGGGAAAGACCTTGGGAAACGTGACCAAGACAAGGCATCATGCCAAGGGAATGGGAATACGAGACTGTATTGCCCACAAGTGGATAATGAGTTGGACAAGAGATGTAGAAGGCACCTTCCATAGTGTATCTGGCTGTGAAGCAGGTGGGGATGGGAGGATTGCATTTTCAGAGTTGAGAGATTATCATTGGCTTTGTGGCATAAACCAGAAATGAATCACAACCAGACAAATTAATTCTACTGTATTGTAAAGCTACTTTGATAGAATCTAGCAATTTCCCAGTCTCCCAAGTTCTTTCCCACATATCATCACAAGAGTAACAATTATTATCTAGCTACTTAGAATAGGGTCAATTGTAATCCCTCATATCTCAAGATAGTAGATTGGAAAAGTTTGCTTTATTAACCCGTTTTTCCCATATAGATCTTCATATGGATCATGTTACTCCTTTAGGGTCATGTTACCGACAATTCATAATTTGTTTTGTTCTCTAAGCTATACAGTGATTGGTTTGTTTTACATCAGCACAAGCTCTAAATCCACTAAGACTTATCTTTATCTAGAATGTTATGTTTTGGGGAAAACAATTGTATCCTTGATTTATCTCTATGAATCATTTCATGGTGATCAAATTCACCTCATTAGGCCATCAAGTTAACTTTTACTTATTGCAGCAGCTCTTAGAAATTATAGAATTATATTTCTGTGATGACCAAGCTTTTATGTTTTAACTATTCTTGATAAACTGATTTGTATTTTTAAAAAATATATATATTAGGTATTGGCCTTTAAAGAATAATATCCTAAAATAAATTTAGAAATGTTTGAATAAACTGTTTGATTATTTATATAAAGTTAGAAATCTGTGCTCATTTCTACTCTGTTTAATTCTTGAAATCGTGTAAATAAAACCTTACTTTTTAAAAGACAAGAACAACACTACAGCTTTTCAGCTGGAATTCTCCTGTATCATACATATTCTTACACAGAAGTGCTGTTAATTTTGAACATCTTATAACACCATCTAACTATTTATTAGTCATATTTAGACACTACTTATTTCCCCCATAGAGCAGCTATGTCTGATAGGCTGATAGGCTGCACACGCTCAGCTTAAATGTTTTTTCCCTGCTTAATTGCTACATCTTATTAGGATTGGTTTTCTTCATATATTTAAAGTACTTTTTAATCTTTTTTCTTTCTGTTATCCTACCATCATGCTAAATCTTTACCCACTATTCATGAATATGAAATAAAACAAAATCTTCAGACCTGTTTAAGACATTTTAATGCAAACAATTAGTTATGATAATTGGCTTCATTGTTGTTGCGCTAATGTGTTGTCTATGTATTTAGGCATTTGATAGAATATAAATATAGACTATGAAGGTCATTTTGTCTTTCATATTGTTTGTGTATGTCTGTAGCAAACTTTTGATGTTTTGATCTTTTTAAATTTTAAATAGTGCACTGCAACACACAAATATATAAAAGAACATATTTAAAAGCACATGTAATAATTATGGGTAAACTTGCATGAATCAATAGAAACATGTGGACATATATCATTGCTTTTATTACATTTAATCTAGGCTACTCTAAGCCTTAATGCTAAATGCTGGTTATTTCTTTACTCATTTAATTAATCTGAGTTCACACTTAAATGACAAAATTATCACCATTTTCTAGTTCTCCATAATTATTATTATTTTATTGTTTATGTAGTTCTCCTTCTAATGCTTGTGGCTCTAGGAGGTACACGCAATTAAAATAACAAAAAAAATCAAAACAAAACAATTAAGAACAACATTTAAAATTCAGTTAAAACTATCCTAAAATAAAAACCATAGGAGAGGTCATTCCAAACTTACAAACAATATCATTTAGTGGGCTCCATACTTCCTGGAATTTCAGGCTTGATGACAAAATCACATTTTAAGGACCTTCCAAACAGTCAATAGGGTACCGTAGGAGAAAATGGTTTCTTTCAGGGTCTCCTCCTTGAGGATGGGATCCACAACAAACCCTAGTGCTGGATCTGAGGGGATGGGGAGGTAGTTGGGTAGAGATGTCTCTCAAGTGACTTGAAAATACCGGTAGGTGAAATACTAAAAGGTGGCAGCATTAATAACCTGCACATTATTTACAAGTTATCTTCCACCCATTACTAATGGGCTTTCTCCAGGGTATGTTTGAATGCCCTCCCTTATGCAGTCATGGATGGCAGAAATAATGGAAACTCTGTAACACTTAGACATCTAACAAATCCCTGATTATGTTTTTCAAAGGTGTACACTCTACGTGGAACTATGCTTTCAGTGATTTTTCCCTCTAATGGAAAAGGTTGTCCAGCTACCCTGATCAAATTTTATTTATTTAAAATAATAACAGAATAACAGAGTTGGAATGGGCCTTGGAGGCCTTCTAGGCCACCCGCCTGCTCAAGCAGGAAACCTCTACCTTCTTAATTGTTAAGTTGTGTTCCTTATTCATAAGCCATGGCTCATCCAGATATAAGTAGATTGTACAATTAATTGTTTTAACACTATTTTATATTTTGGGATAACACTTGGTTTATTTTAAATTACCTTAGTTCTAGTTGTACACTGTAATAAAGGAGAAGGATGTTGAATGACCTCAATTGATCTTGCAAAAAGTTAAAATGGGTTGGACCTGCTTGGACTTAATGGCAAGGTATAAGGAAAGGTATAAGGACTAGGGATTAGAACTCTGTTCATCAAAACACATTCTTTTATAAAAGCTACATTCAGAATGCTTGGATCCATGCTTGGAGTTTTTCTAACCAGCCAAGCAGGCAGTGGCAATCACTTCTGCTACATTGCCTAGAAAACTACCCAGATCATCGCCATGATCTGAGTTCAACTTGAGAGTAACTATCTCTAATACACATCTCCATCAGAAACATAACAACTTTTATGCTGTGTCATGTATAGATAGACACACTATATGCCTAGAGTCAGGTTTTGATTGGCAGCCTTTATGAGTCAGAATTGTTTTTAAATGTTTAATGTGCTCTGTGATGCATCCTTGTTTATATTCTGTACTGTTTTGTGTCAAAATGCAAAACCATTCCCATTGAACGTCTCCAACCCCATCATGCTTTTGTTTGTTCTTTTCATGGTGTAGAATGGAATCACCCCACTGCATGTGGCTTCCAAAAGGGGGAACACTAACATGGTGAAGCTCTTGTTGGATCGTGGAGGGCAGATCGATGCCAAAACCAGGGTGAGTGTTTTATTCCCTGAATGTATGTTCTCATGCATTTTAGTTTTTTGCTTGGTAGGAGTTAGAACTCTAATTATCAAAACACATTCTTTTAGAAGATTTGTTTTTCTTTGTGAGCAGAAAGAAATTCACAAAGTGCTATTTTATTCATGGAAGAAATTCTTCTATGAATATATATCCCCTTTCATGAGTGAAAACTCTTTTTTTTAATAGATGCTATTTCTGTTTCGCTTGTATGTACTTTGAAAAAGAATTTGGGCCTTTTGGTGAAGATCAAGTGCAGCATTTGTTCTTATCAGAAAATCATTCTGAAAAAGTGATATGTCATCTTTGATTCTGGTGGGATTGCACTTTTCTATACAGTGCTGGTGCTCAATTTAGCTATTGCTTGATGAGCAAATATAATCACAGCCTGGGGTGGGAGTGTTTTGCACAATTTGCACTCACACCTTGATCACTTCCAATTTGAGTTACGGCAAATTGTCCTACATAAGACTGCCCTTGGAAGACCACCTGGAAGTTACAACTGGTCCAGAATGCAATGGTGCATGCAGTGGTATAATGCACTCCTAACAAAAGCTGCACTCTCTGTTTTCCTCTTGGTGCAATTCAAGGTGCTGGGTGCTATTTTTAAAGTCCCACATGGCATGGGACCAAGTAATCTGAGGGACTGTCTCTTTCTGTACCACCAGAGTGAATAGGATAGGAACATTCCAGTTTCTTTCCCTTAAACATTGCCAGCTTGTGAGACCTTGGCAGTATGCCTTTTCCATTTCAGCCCCTGCTTTATGGAACATTCTCCCTGCTAACATCCAATGGGCCCACTCTTCTTTGCCTTGTCTTTGCCTAGAATATTTAAAAACTTGGCTCTCTCCCCAGGCATTGGGATAGAGTGAGGTCTGGGTAGGATTAGAATATGGATGCATCAGGGAAGTGTGGCTGTAATGACAAGATCTGGTTTTTTTTCCTGTTTGTTTTTTAATTTGTTGTTGTTGACTTTATATGATTTTATTGGTTGCAAGCTGCCCAGAATTGTTTTAAAATGGGTTGCTATACAAATGTTTTGATTTAATAAAATAATTCTGCTAAAATGCGGGTTTCCTTTAAATTCAATTATGTTTAAATTCTAGAAGAGGTTAATAGAATCCATTGAAGATAAGCCTCGAGAAAATTATCAGGTCTTTAAAGTTTTCCTAAAAGCTGACAGTGAAGGTGGCTTATGAAGTTGCGGGGGCAGTAAGCTCAGGAAGAGCTTTCTGCAGAAAAGTCTGATTAACTTGAGCTACCCAGCTAAACAGCTGCTGGAAGAGACAAAAAAACCAAGGGAGCATCTACTCCTATAAGGAAGATGAAAGATTTATTTAGGCAACCGGATATGGTAGCTATCAATGGCCTTTCTAATTCAAAATTCTTGGATATGATTACAGATCAAAGTATTCTAACACTTCTAACATTCCATAGTCTATTTTATTCCTTCTACCAAACAGGGAACAATACTTGATGAAAATATAATCACAGATTCTATGATTTCCATAAGATTACTCTTCTGAAAAAGATTTAAAATGACTTTATTGTTTAATTTATCACCCACATCAGATGAGTGTTCCTCTGAGCTGCCAGCATAGAGATATTGACAGCTGAAAGGACTGACATCCAATTTGCATAAATTTAGTGTATTTTTCAAGACATTTTTCAGTGTGGGAGATTCCAGAATTTTGGTTTCATTTGTCGGCGTCATGTGACTGTGCAATATCTTTGTGTCCAACTTTGATTCAGCTTGCATCATTTCCTTGCTTTGTCTACTTTGTCATGATTATATGTAAGTGAATAATGATGATTTGCATAATTTATAATATAAAAGCCTTACAGGTAAAGATATGATTGTCGAGTCGAAAAATAGTGTACATATTGCCAAAATGGATTGTATTAGTAACTACAGAAAAAACAAGTAAGAGTCTCATATCTGTTTTATCACTGTTGCTAGGAGCCCCTAAAATTCAGTGTAACTCGGTCAAGTCAGCAGTAGCAAAAAGTATGTATTGGAACAATCAGTTTTGCCATGTCACTGTGCAACCTCCCTCACTCCAACAGCCAAAACTTAGAAAATAAGAAATTATTTTTATTCTGTGACAGGAAGATACCAGGCTACTAAAACAAAACCATAAAAACAAGACAATATCAATATACTATCATTAAGGCAAAACCTAATAAATTGTGAACGAATAGAGACTTGGCTCAGAAGGGAGAAAGGAACATGAATAATTAAAGAAGGAGAAAAAATTATTCACTCCAGGGAAAAAGGAAAGTGTGAGCAAGAAATTAAAAATAACCCTTGGTTTTGTTTGGTTTAAGATATAGTAGAGAGAAATTTACATGCTTTTAAGATTCCATTTTACAACTTTAGGGGTAGAGAGACATTGTCATGCTTTCAAGCTTCCATGCAAGGTTAGACCAGCATAGAGAGGTGAAGCTTACACTGCTAGGTTACCTGCTAATCATTCCTGCTAAACCAGGGGTCCCCAACCTCTGGGCCGCAGCCCACTGCCCATTCCGAACCGTTGTGCAAGTGGTGGGTGCTTGCGGACACATGCAGATCCACTTGCACGAATGGTGGCACTCAAGCATGAAGCTCCATTTGTGCAACTGGTGGGTGCTCGCTGCTCATACCATCGGAGCTGCGCACATTCACATATGCGCCTGCTGCTCAAATGGCACCATCCCTTCTCTCCCCCGCTGGTTCACCAAGCCAGAAAGGTTGGGAACCGCTGTGCTAAACCCCTTGTATTTATCTAAGTCAACTACAAGATAAAACACCATTAACACTGGTCAGCACAAACATTTCTCATAAAAGCAGACCTTTTGAGACCATGATCTTTGGTACTAAAGATGAAGTTAGATCACTATCTTGATAATTACCAAGTTGTAAGGCTACAGGAATTGACAAAATAGTTGTAGAAATATGGCAAGCAATAGAAGAAGAATATATAAGGGTTCTAACCAAACTGTGCCAGCAAATCTGGAGAATAATACAATGACCAGTAGGTTGGAAGAGGTCACTCTACATAACAAGAGTATGTAAAGTATGGTACAGAGACTTAACAGAGTTTGTAAAGTGTGGTACAGAGGACCCTACATGGAAAGCTGATGTTTAAAAAGGCTAAGAAACACAAGATGTTAGATATTATTATTGATGCATGCTGGATAATTGAGAAAGCTGAAGAATACCAAAAATAAGTCAGTATATGCTTCATTGACTCTGGAGAAGCCTTTGATTGTATCAGTCATGTTAAGCTGTGAAATGGGCTTAGAAAAGTGGAAATCTCTACTGTCCTCATGCAAAACCTATACAAGTCAGGTCATGAAGCCATAGTACTGTATATGGTGAAACAGACTGATTCCAGGTCAGCAAAGCAGTGAGACAAAATTATTTATTTTCCCCTTATTTTTTGATCTGTATGTGGAATATATATATTAAGGGAAGCTGGACCAGAAGAAAATGAGTTTTGAAATTGGAAGAAGTGCCAGTAATTCACACTACATTGATCACAGTAGCTGAAAACACAAGGATCTAGAAGTTCTACTAATAAAAGTCAAGGAGCACAGTGAAAAAAAGTGCCTACATATACAAAAAACAGTCATACAAGTAATGGTTTTTCCGCTGTGTTTATCTTCTCTACTTCTTTGTATACAATTTTATTTTCTGATAAACATTTGGTAATTACTAACCATATTAAAAGTTCTGCCTGTTACATGCAAAGTTTATCTGCCGTAATGGGATTTATTACAATATTGTGTAGCCTTTGCTTCCTGGTTGGAGACATACAATTAGACTAGGTCATCAAATTGCCTGAGATCTTGGCACAAATTACTTCTGTTAGTTGAGAAGCTAAGATGTTGGCATGTGTTTCACTTAGTTACAGAACACAATTCCAGATTTTACATGGATTAAGAGATGACCCCAGGTGCTCTATTTTTGGCAGAAGGTTACTAGATTGCCCTTTTGTATGAATATTACCAGTTGGTGATAATGGTGATAATGGTGTCTATTGATTTCTCCTGGGCTTTTGGTGTTTGTGTCTGGTGAATGCACCAGAGCAAGGCATTCAACTTTTTCTAGGCTGAGATCTGCTCAAAGGGACATTCTTTGTCTTCCATGAGTTATGCTAGAGGTCAAAAAAGACATTTGCTGCCTATAGCCTGAATTGTAAACATATCCATTTGTATAGTTCAAGTCTACAGTAAAGTAGAGCCCTGGAACACACGGGGAACTGTATTTCCATTCAAACAAATATTAGTATGTTCTCCTTCAGAGTTCCAGCTGGTGAGAGAATGGTAGAGATAACATGCAAATCCTACTTTCTGCTTAGGTCAATTCCTTCACATATGCAACTCAATCTATATGAACAGGCTTACAGCCAATATGGTTTTCCTTTTTCCTTCTTCCTTCAGCATTACAGACACACACAAAGGAACAGAAAAGTAGCTAAATTTTGCGGGGGCGGGGGAGGGAGGGAGAGATTCTTGTATTTTAGTCATTCTTTGGGCAGTGACGTGTTTGTTTATGTAGCATTTGGGCAGGAGTAATGTGGAACAGTTGAGGTCCATTTAGAAATAGAAAATTCTCTGTACTACTGTTTCTTCTTCTATGAGAAGCCCTGCCCTAAACCATTGATGCTAAAAGTGGATTATCAAGCTATTATGTCATCCAATACTTCAGTCCATTTCTGGGATTTAGAAACTGATACCTACTTTCAAATGTAATGACTTGCTTTATTTCTGTGGTGGGAAATTTTAGCGACATTTAAGACTACCATCCACTTAAGTGCATATATAACATAACACAAGCTATTGGTAATAAAGTAACATTAAAATTAATGGATTCTAAGGTAGTTACAGTTACAGCTTTCAGGTCTTATTTATTTGCTGCTTTTAAATAACAAAAATAAAAGCTGAATAAAACAGAAATAATCATGATAAAAATACATACGTTATCAAATAAAAAAGGAAAACAAATGCTTTTAAAAAAGGTGACAAAATACAACAGAAAAAAGGAAAAAGAAAAAAAGTTTAATATATTGTTTTAACAATAAACAGTTTCAATCATGCTAGAAAAGCCTTTGATGTGATTTGAGACAGCGTCTTTTATACAAAAAAGAAAAAAGAAAAGAAAAGAATGCAAGAATCATGTTCTGATAACAAGTTTATCAAACAATGCTTAAATGCTGTTTAGTCTTCCTTGGCTGGCATCTTTTTTCCTATTTTATATTTTTTATTTATTTAGCATCATTCTGATGCCATCTCAGTTTTAAGATTTTGGGTATCTCATTTGACATTCTTATTATCCCTTTTTATTGTTTCTTTTTACAATTTTTGTTACCATGGAACAAAATGTCTGTCTCTCTTCATTATTATATACTGCTGACTTCACATGGCCTCCTGGGCAATTTGCATTTTAACCGAAGACCGAGAATTAGTTACAGATAGTTTTTGACTTACAACCACAAGACCAGAATTTCCATTGCTAACCAAGTTGTTAAGTGAGTCTCACCCAATTTTATGCCCTTTTTGCCATAGTTGTTAAGCGAAACATGCAGTCATTAAGTAAATCTGGCTTCCCCCATTTTCTTTGCTTGTCACAAGCCAAATGGGAAGCTCTCAAATGGCAATTATGTGACCTCAGGATGCTGCATCTGTTATAAATACATGATGATTGCCTGAATTTTGATCAGGTGATGGTTGATGATCATAACTACTGATTGTAAGTAACTTTTTTTGTTGCCACTATAACTTCAAACCGTTGCCAAATGAATGGTTGTACCAAGGACTACTTGTACAGTATACCACGCATAATAAAATAACAATAAACAACTATCTCGGGTCAACAGAATCCAACTCCATAAACTTTAATTTAAATTTCTGAAAATCAGTTCTGTTTTTTTGCTTCCTGAAAACTGCCAGGGAAGCACACTCTATTCCACAAGGAATGGAACACAGACAGAAACACGTAGTCTTCTGGCCTTCTTTTCCTTCGCTTGCGTGGAGGGCAGGGCCTCAGCATCATTTTTGGAATGCATATGTCCTGAATTGATCAACCCACACTTCAGAAATAATTACATGTTTTGAAAAGATTTTTTTATGATTTTCTATTACATAGGCAGAGTGGGTATTTATGAAGGAGACATATTCTTAATGGTTCTTATTCTTTTCATTGCTAATAAATTGCAGTTGGCATACACACACATACATACACACACACACACAAACACACACCTAAAGCAAATACTTCATCATTGCCACTTCAATAAAGACCTAATTTTGCTTCAAGATTTGTATTAACAGTACAGTCAAATGACTGTTTGACTCTAAGATAAAAGAACAGGGTTTCTGCTTTTGCTGTTTTCAAAGGATGGGCTGACTCCACTGCACTGTGCTGCACGAAGTGGACATGACCAAGTTGTAGAGCTTCTCCTGGAACGAGGTGCCCCACTGCTTGCCAGAACCAAGGTGTGTTTATAATTCTGACTAGTATCTTAAGGGAGTTTATTTGCTATTGAAATCCACAGCAATAAAATGAATAATAACTAGTAGGGGAATTGATAAAAATGTAATCAAATATTTTAAAATTCATACTCCCTTGCTCTCATATTTATCATGTAGTTTTTTATTTTCTCATTCTCTTCTGTTTCTGCACTGTTTTCATTGCTTTTTATGTAAAAATGCATTCATAAACTTCTACAAACAGAGTATGTGCAGACAAAATTAAAATATGAACAAATGAGATGCACATTTAAGGAAAGCAGTATTAATATACTACAGCAGACAGTGGGTTGGACTCAAAGCACAAATGCATGAATACCCATTTAGTTTCTAAAACAGAGTGAGGTTTTCCAAGTAAATAAGCAAATCTTAAGTTTGTACAGTATATCTTGAAAATCAGCTTTGAAATATAACTAGGCAATGCATTATTGTAACTTGATGGATGCATCTGCTAACTTTATAGGCAGTTTTTCAAGACTTAAATTTAGTTTTGTTGTGTGCGCATGCACATGCATTTACAAGTTGTCACTGCATAATGTTTTGCATTGTTTGTTTCAGAATGGACTGTCTCCACTTCATATGGCTGCTCAGGGTGACCATGTGGAGTGTGTCAAACACCTACTGCAGCACAAGGCTCCTGTTGATGATGTTACACTGGATTACCTGACTGCCCTCCATGTTGCTGCACACTGTGGTCACTATCGTGTCACCAAGCTTCTGCTGGATAAGAGAGCAAATCCAAATGCCCGTGCTTTGGTAAACTTTTCCTAGATTTCTGGTGGAGTGTAAAGGGATATGGAATATTGATTCTACACATTCAGTCCATTGGCTACATAAAGACAGTTGCTGGCCTTTTCAGTAGGACACTCTATAACTCTGCCACAAATCCATGTAGTTAATGAAACAATCGAACATTAAAAGATATCTAATGGGTACAGTGTCATGTGATAAGAATGTGAGGCAAATAGAATGGTCATGGTACATGAGAAAGGGAAGCTTCTGCACAGAATTACAGTCATAGACTTTGAAACATTAAGGGTTTCCTCATCACAGTCTACATTATATTCTTCACCATAAGCAGTATTTTGTAGTGAATGACATCAGTATGATGCAGCCTTCTTCATAGGTGCTATGAAGATGTGTTGGTGTGGAAATCTATATGGTAGTAGTTTCTAGCCATTATATTTATGCTGTTTGCAAAACCTGAGTGTTGTATCTTCTCCATCACTTGGGGAAGGTTGAGCTAATATATGTTTGCTAGATGGTCAGCAATATTTATTTGCTTAATAATTCTGATTTGATACATATATTTGATTGCCTAAGTTAGCATTTTTATAGTTTTTTCTATACAGAATATGAATACTAGAGTTTACTCATCTGTTTCAGAATAGGAGTTCTTCTTCCAGCTGCTCTATTTGAACCCATTCTATTTCAAATTCCTCTCTTTTTCTTGCATGCATTCATCAACTTCACAAAATCATTCATTCAGATTTATCATCTTACATGGCCACCCATTTCATATATGTGGCTAGCAATTAAAACAAAATAAAAAAGACAAAATTTAAAAATGAACCAATAGTATAAAATAACTGCTGAGAACATCAACAATATCCAATATTCAAATCAACTATGAACCATACTGTCACAGCCTAGGTGCCAGAACCAAGTTTTTAATATGTTTTAATAAGTTTTTAGGGTTCAGGCAAGTGTAATCTCAGGGGGAAGAATATTCCAGAGGGTGGGTGCCACACCTTCCCCCTTCTTTTAATTTCACAGATACCCAATATATGTATTTTGTTCAGCTTATTCAGTAATTTATGTTATTTACCATTTACCACTCACTTTACATTTTATAGGCTTCTATGTATGGATCCATAGATAATTCACTTTTTTCTGCCCATCACAACTTTGGTCAATCAAGGTTTTTTTGTTTTTGTTTTTTTTTAGCAAAAGAAATGAAATATTGTCTAGATCACCACTTTAAGTTGTATCAGCGTCACCTGCACCATTCCTAGATAATGATAAGAACATTCCTGGTTAGGCAAATTTTGGCCAATATGCCACAAAATAACCAAAGCAAGTTTTACTCCAAGGATATTCATGTCCTCCAAGGATATTCATGTCCATGTCCGCCCAGTACGCTCCCACAGAGAGGGCCTCCTCAGGGTGCCACCGGTCAAAGAATGCCGACTGGTGGCCCCCAGGGGGAGGGCGTTCTCTGTGGGTGCACCGGATTTATGGAACCATCTTCCGGTCGAGCTCCGGATGGCGCCCGATCTCCGCTCCTTTCGGCGCGATCTTAAAACCCATCTCTTTAAACAAGCTGGCCTGGCCTGATGGGACGGGGTGGGATTTATAAATGGACTTCAATTTTTAATCTGTATTAATTTATTATGGGCATTGTTTAATTACTTTTTAATAATTTTTTATTTTTGTATCTTGTTTTTATGTATTGCCCTGTTCACCGCCCTGAGTCCTTCGGGAGAAGGGCGGTATACAAATTAAATAAATAAATAAATAAATAAATAAATAAATAAATAAATAAATAAATAAATAAATGTAATGCTTTGGAAGCTAAAATTCTCTTCTAGAGACTGCTTTGCAAGTCTGTGTAATGTTGCCCACACCTACCAATTATGAAGTATAAGTAACAATGATTACGTATATCTTGATATAGTTGATAAACTTAACTGCACTGTCCTTATCTAATATACCTCCATAAAGTTGGTTGTACATGTCTACCTACTTCACAGCACCATTAAATATATAATGTATAAAATTTTCCATGAATCTTTAGATGCTCAAACACTAAGCAAGCTTAAACTTCGTTAAATCCTTGGTAGAAAACTATAGATCAGATAGGAAGGCAAAGAAATACAATGGCCAAACTGTTGCTAAGAAAAACACATGGATGTGTCCATGTAATAACCAAGTTACCAAAATCAGACTCCCCGTAAAGGAAATTTTTACTTTTTTATGACATACGGATTTACTCATACACAATGTATGAGTCATGTTTTAACCTTAATCACTTTTTGATTTGATGTTGCTTGGAAATACACTATGTAACACTTTTAGGCAGAATTAACATAGTACATTTGTTAACATTTAAGATACCCAAGTCTCTTTTTTGTTTTTCATAAAAGAAATAATTTGTTCCTGAGTATATGCCTTCTGTGCATAAGTGTCCTTACTTAACCATGATAATGCCCTAATAATGAAATATGCAATATCACATAAATATGACATATGTTTTGCCCTTTCATATTATTGATACAGTATCACACACAAATGTAGAAGAAATGGAATTTGTGTTATAATGTCAAAACACACCCATCCTTTCCTATTAAATGCCCATACTTCTGTATGTTTCTATTTTGAACATGAATTCAATTACCATGCATTTGTTTTTGCATGACTTGCCTGTTTTGTTGAAATAGTGCATTTTTGTAGCACACAAATCGCACTGTTTTTTTTTAGCTTAGCCAGTGCAGTTCTAGAATGTAGTATTTTGTGATTGTGTTCTATATAATTGCCTTTGGGTATCATGGATACAATTTTAAGAATGATCTGAAATAGTATCCTCAGCTTATTCCCTTTATTTGCAGATGGAGGAGAGAAAATTTGGGGCCAAGAATAGGATAAGCCAAAAAACAATGGGGGCTTGTCTCAGATGTGAGACAAGAAAGTGAACATTTCCTTTCTTTTCCATTTCTAATAGCTTAGAAATTGCTAAGCATTCCAATAACTTAAAAGAAGACTTGTTTTATTTGTGCCAAACCCATATGCCAAGTTTACATGTTAAAAGAAATCAATCTCTGACTATTTTTTCTTATTCCCAAATGGTCTTAGATGGTCAGGTAGTATCATTGCAAATAACTTCATTTTGGGAGCATCTTGGGAGTGGCAAAAACATTCATTGGTGCTTTATTCTGGCTAGAATTAGAAACACTTGCATTATTAAAAATTCAGGCAATAAGTAATTGGCAATACTGAAATGAAAAGCATTTTAAAAAACTGAAGAAAAGGAAATAGGGATTGATTGCTCTTACTGTAATGGGCATCCACCAAGTTAGGAGATAATCTACGATTTTCCACAAATATCATAGGGATTAAACTAATTTCACAGGATTCTGCAGAAGTACCGTTAAAATACCATAAAGTATGTTGAGCCAATAACAGCAAATTCAAACCCCATTATAAAACTTGTATTTCTTGTACATAGTGATGATTAAAGTGGACTGTTTTTTTTAAAAAAAATATGCAGACAGGGATGTTCATGGATGTTGAGTTTTCTACTTGTTTTATCCAAGGGGCTTTTCTGTGCCACATGACTCTTCTGGAATAATGTCATATGGTCAACCTTGGCTTTCTACAGATAAAGGGTGCTGGGGGGCTATTTGTAGAGTTCTGTCCAGTTTGGAACAAATAGTGCCCTTCAGTGGAGCCGCCTCCTATCCCACCAGAGCATTCAAGAGCAATTCTGAACTTTTAGAAAGCTTCTTGGGAGCAGAGAGGACTGCATGAATGAGAGTAGGATCATGCATATTTGGGTTTCTTGTAAAATAAATTACAAATTGACTGATACTTCTTATGGTTGTTGTAAACCCCATTATTCAAGACTCATAGGGTCTCTCAATAATTAATCAGAGGTCTCTTGCTATGTTCTATTTCTTTGCAAAAAAAGCAACATTTCAGCATTGTCCTACAATTGTTCAAAATGTATAGATTTACATGTAGACCTTTATACAAGATAAGGTCAAATTAACTACTGAAGTAATTATTCCATTATAGTTAACACAGTCTAGTATTAATTAGAAGGCTTCCATTCTGAGCCGTAGAAAATGGTGGCAATATAAACAAAACATTCTTACTTTAATGTCCTTCTTCATACTCTAAGCAGCATGGAAGCTACTTTAGTGCAGTGCAGTCCTATATCAATGTTGTTGATTGTGAGTTTGCATTATTTACACATGGTGGGTAATGCTGCACTACTGTGGTCTCCATAGCTACTATTATAACAAAAAGAATGAAGAATACTACACACATTAAATTGCCAATCAGACATTTTGTCTGCTTAAGATGTCCATTCACAAATACTCTTTTGGAGTCATTGCTGCAGCTGTTCCAGTGGCCCTGGTATTCCTGTTTTTTCAATATGCCAGAATCTGACTTTTTTTTAAAGGAGATAACCTATCTATTTGACAATGGAAGGTGCATGCTTTAACTAACATGACTGTTTTTTGCACAGAATGGTTTTACTCCACTGCACATTGCTTGCAAGAAAAATCGCATTAAAGTAATGGAACTGCTGGTGAAATATGGGGCTTCAATCCAAGCTATAACAGAGGTAGAGAAATTTCACAAAGAGCCATCTCTTATGGCCATCTCTTCTTTTTCTTCACACTCTCCTTTATATATATTATATATATATAAATCAGGCATAATTTAAAGGCATTTTGCAGAGGAGTAAAATTGCTATTGCTTTATTTCACAGTCAGGCCTGACACCAATTCATGTGGCTGCATTTATGGGGCATTTGAACATAGTTCTCCTTCTACTGCAAAATGGTGCTTCTCCAGATGTCACTAACATTGTGAGTATGGCTTGGATTTGAATAATCCTAGGCTAGCTGTGATGTGTCTTAACCAGAAGCTACACTAGAAATTAGTATTTTGTAAACCTTTTCTATTCAGCTTTCTTACTGGGATACATTCAAAATGTAATATGGTCCTTTTTTGGTCATCTGCTTGTCTTGTAAATATTTTTAAAACACACTTTTATTTTCAAAATCTCAAAGCAATGTCTAAGCAATATCCTAAATAAATAATTTCAGGATCTTTTGTTTTTATTTACTCCTCAACCTTCCTATGTCTTCATAGGAATAGCAGAGTTGTGCCAGTGGTGGCCATATATGATACAACATGTTCAAAATCTGTGGTAATAATAATTTTCCAATGATAAATAAGTATTCCAAGCTCTCTGAAATTGTATGTAGACTGAAAACTAAACCTTGCACAATTGCTACAAACTAGATTTTTTCCAGCCATTATGTTCAAGAATAACAACCATAACATCTATATTATTTACTGTTTTTCACTTTTAAATATATTTGTCAGATTGATGTCCATAAGTAGCATATGAAGATAAGGTATATATTTAATGTTATAAACCAAGGATTGAGTCCAGCTATTGGTTTTTTGTTAGAACATTGTTAATTTTCTAGCAATTTTCTGCTATCTAGGAATAGAGAAACAGAGGGGGTAATTCTTGTTGCTATGGTTCTTCGCATTTTCCTTCCAACGTGGGTCTAGCAGCATGTAGGAAAAAGTTCTGTCAGAGGAAAATTGACATTAGATTTCTCTCTTCGGTTTTTATATTGTATCATTAAAACAATAGCTTTAACTCACATTATGTGGAAAATATGTACTTATCATGTACAAGACTAACTTATGTGAAATGAGTTTGAAGGTTTTATTCAGATGGCTAGCAAATTTGACCCAGTCATTCTTCTTCAGCGTGGGGAGACTGCTTTACACATGGCAGCTCGTGCAGGACAAGTAGAAGTGGTGCGCTGTCTCCTGAGGAATGGTGCTTTGGTTGATGCACGAGCCAGGGTACGTATTCACATGTGTCACGCAACATTTTTTAAAAAGCTGGAAGAATTGTAGATGTATTAATGATGAACAGGTTTCATTTTTTTCTAGCAATCTTCAGTGAGAAGAACTCAGATACATGAATGGATAGATAGATAGATAGACAGACAGACAGACAGGCAGGCAGGCAGACAGACAGACAGACAGACAGACAGATAGATAGATAGATAACTCCTTTCCTGTTTTGAGTTATAGGAGGAACAGACACCACTGCATATTGCTTCTCGCTTGGGTAAAACAGAAATTGTGCAGCTACTTCTGCAACACATGGCACACCCAGATGCTGCAACGACCAATGGATATACACCACTACACATCTCTGCCCGAGAAGGCCAAGTTGATGTAGCATCAGTTCTACTGGAGGCAGGTGCAGCACATTCTTTGGCTACCAAGGTAAATTTTCAAGTTTTGGTTCTAATGTTCCAATATTAGCCAAGTAACACCTATAATTTTATCAAATTTTATGAATAGGAAGGTTTCCTATGATGTCACCTCAGTTCCACAAGACTTAGCACTTGCTGTAATTGGGGACCGCTTGCAACAGCAGGGACTGGGACAGAATCAAGATTCACTTAGCAATGAAGATCTGCTTCAGCTTATGTCTCTATGCCTGAAAACGTTTTTTACGTTTCAAGGCACCATTTATGAACAGGTGAAGGCTACCCCTATGGAGTCCCCCATCTCTGGTGTCATTGCAGAGGCAGTCCTGCAACAGTTAGAGACCCGGGTGATGTCCACATATCACCCCAAGTTTTGGGTAAGATACGTGGATGACACCTTTGTGATCGTCAAAAGGCAGGACAAGGACAGGCTGATGAGGAAGTTCAGTTCCATCTATCCTGATATCCTCTTCACTGCAGAAGAAGAGACCAATGGGGCTTTGGCCTTTTAGATGTGTTGGTTAGACATCAACGTGATGGCTCGTTAAACACATCGGTCTACCGTAAATCCACCCATATGGACAGGATACTTCATTACGAAAGTAATCACCCCACAACTCATAAGGCCAGCTGTATTAGGACCATCTTTAGATGTATAGACATGCATTGCAGCACGAATAAGGCAAAAAGGGAAGAAAGACGCCGCCTTTATCATGTCTGCAGAAACAACAGGTATCCACCTAATTTCATTAGACAATACAGCAGGCCAGGTAAACCTACCCGCCATCAATGTGAAAAAGCCTTAACATCATGGATAACACTGCCTTATATCCACGGTGTATCTGAGGCCACAGCGCGCATACTAGCCCCTCACAAGGTCGGTGTTGCCCACAGACCTGATCGGACTTTACAAGCTTGTGTCATGCGCCCTAAAGATCCACCCCCCAATGAAGAAAAATCCTCGGTCGTGTACAAGATGTCATGCCAAAATTGGTATAAGAACATGGGCAATGACTAGAGCTATGGCTATAACACATGGAACTATCAGCAATCCACTTTTGACAACAGACACCCAGAGACAACTACATCCCCCAAAAACAGATGCACGACAACTCAAAGGAATACGGCCAGCCTCAACAAACAGACCAGTGACGCGCTCCATGAGAGGAGTGCAGACACCAACAGTATAAACGTGATCTCCCCACTCCAGCATTTCCATTGTGACGACGTTGGCAGTTAGCCAACAAAAGCTTGATCTTTTAGCAATAAAAACTGTTTTAGTTTTTCTCATTCCATCCCAGTGTTCGCTTAGTTTGTTAATTTTAATATGCCTGGGATTCGCATTTTTAATCTTATCAAGGAATATGTATGTATGTATGTATACACATACGTAGGTAGGTAGGTAGGTAGGTAGGTAGGTAAGAAAGCTGTTGTGTTCTTGGGTAAAGCATGACACAGGCTTTCCTTTCCAGTTTTCTACTTCTGTATTTTGCAGAAGGGATTCACACCACTACACGTGGCATCAAAGTATGGAAGTCTTGATGTGGCAAAGCTCCTGTTGCAGCGTCGTGCACCTGTTGATTCAGCTGGGAAGGTAGGAATTATTATTTCAGTTTGAATTACTAATAACCAAGAAATTTTTGTTCTAAGTGTTAAATACCCTAGTTTTGATGTTGCATTCAATATTAAATAGGAAGAAGTTGATATCAAAATAAAAATATCATTTATAACACTACACAAAATGTCTATTCTATTTTTACAGAAGCTTTCCCACTATTATTTGTTACAGATACTGCTTATATCCTATTGTAAAGGGCAATGGATTTCATTGACTGACTTTTTATAGGACTATCACGTGAAGGCTTCCTTTTCAGATGTAGTTTCCATGTCATAGAAAGCCCAGAACATTATAGTTAGCAATATCAATGTTTCTACACATATTTCATAAGATCTACTAAATATGGTAAAATCTAGTCTTACATGTTCATGCCAATTATAGTTAATGATCTGCAGTTGGACAAGAAAAGGTGGAACAAAAATAGGTATTATAAAGGGAAGATAAAGAAATTGATACATTTAGCAATAGACTGTTCTTTGCAATGTGTCAGTGCCAATCTCAGTGTCAATATTCTGTTACCTCATTAGATACATATTTAATTTTCCAACTCAGAGTTGAAAAGGGAGGAAAGATGTATTATCTTAAAGCTAACATGGAATCCCATAAACAATACTTCCATGTTGTGTATCTTGCTCAAATAGCCTAGGAGAGGCACTTGGTTGCCCATCCTTCCTTACAAATTCAGTCTTGATCAACTTGCTGCTTTCACATGAGCTTGCTTTCCTGCCCAGTCAATATACTATTCTGAGACTCCCAGTTTGGCTTCCTTCTTCTCTATAAACATTTTGGGGATTTATTTGGCAGAGATTTAAATACCGTAACCTTGCAGCAATTTCCTCCCTCACACTGCTTCTGCTTCCCAGTTTGACCTCACCTGCAACTTTGTGGTAATTCTTTCAGCAACAATGCAACTGCTTGGAAATGAATTGTACAATTATTGTACAATGAGGGATTAAGGGAGCGGATCCCACTATTTTCTATAAGTACACTCGCATGTAATTTCACCATGAGTATTTTTGTAAATAATAATAATAATAAATAATAATAATAATGACAATGAATCATGCCCTTCATCCACGCAGTGACATTGACAGACTCTATCTACCAAGGCAAATAGGTGGACGTGGAATGCTGCAAGTACATCAGATGGTTGAAGAAGAAAAAATGGCTTTGGAAGAATATCTGAAGGACAATGATGAAGATGCACTGAAATTAGTATATCAGGAAGGCTTACTGACTACTGGAGAGACCAAACTGGCCTATAAGAAAGACCAAATGAAGAATAGAATAGAGGAATGGGAAGACAAAGCACTACATGGCCATTACATTAAAAAAATAGCTGGGAAAGCAGATAATAACAAGACCTGGCAATCGCTAAGAGCAGGAAAGTTGAAGAAAGAGACTGAGAGACTAATTCTGTCTGCCCAAGGCCAAGCCTTAAGGACAAGTGCATTTGGTGGTGGTGTTGTTAACTGCGAAGTCGTGTCCGACCCATCACGACCCTATGGACAACATTCCTCCAGGCCTTCCTGTCCTCTACCATCTTCTGGAGTCCATTTAAGCTCACGCCTACTGCTTCAGTGACTCCATCCAGCCACCTCATTCTCTGTCGTCCCCTTCTTCTATTGCCCTCGATCTTTCCCAGCATTAGGCTCTTCTCCAGTGAGTCCTTCCTTCTCATTAGGTGGTCAAAGTATTTGAGTTTTAGCTTCAGGATCTGGCCTTCTAAAGAGCAGTCAGGGCTGATCTCCTCTAGGACTGACCGGTTTGATCGCCTTGCAGTCCAAGGGACTCGCAGGAGTCTTCTCCAGCACCATAGTTCAAAGGCCTCAATTCTTTGGCGCTCAGCCTTTCTTATGGTCCAACTTTCACTGCCATACATTGCAACTGGGATGACCATAGCCTTGACTATACGCACTTTTGTTGACAGGGTGATGTCTTTGCTTTTTAGTGTGCTGTCTAGATTTGCCATGGCTTTCCTCCCCAGGAGCAAGCGTCTTTTAATTTCTTGGCTACAGTCCCCATCTGCAGTGATCTTGGAGCCCAGGAAAATAAAATCTGTCACTACCTCCATTTCTTCCCCATCTATTTGCCAGGAATTGAGAGGGCCAGATGCCATGATCTTGGTTTTCTTAATGTTAAGTTTCAACCCAAGTTTTGCACTCTCCTTCTTCACCCGCAACAAGAGGCTCTTTAGTTCTTCTTCACTTTCTGCATACAAGTGCATACAAAGTCAAAATTGAGAAGATAGCAACAGACAGTAAGTGCCGCCTATGCAAAGAAGCTGAAGAAACAGTGGACCACCTGGAAAGCTGCTACAAGAAGATCGCACAGACTGACTACAAGCAGCGGCATGACAAAGTAGCAACAATGGTGCATTGGAAGATCTGCAAGAAATATCATTTGCCTGTAAGCAAGAACTGGTGGGATCATAGAATAGAGAAAATCATGGAAAATTGTAAAGTTAAACTGCTCTGGGACTTCAGAATTCAAACAGACAAGCACCTGCAACATAACACCCCAGACTTAACAATTGTTGATAAGAAAGAGAAAAAAGTCTGGATAGTGGACGTGGCAGTGCCTGGAGACAGCAGAAAAGACAAAGAACTGGAGAAGATAAAAAAATACAAAGACCTACAAATAGAAATAGAAAGACTGTGGCAAAGGCAAGCAAGGGTGGTACCAATAGTAATAGGCGCCTTGGGTGCAATCCCAAAACAACTGGAGCACCACTTGAACACTATTGGCATTGACAAATTTGCCATTAGTCAATTGCAAAAGGCGGCCTTACTAGGAACTGCTTCCATCCTGCAACGATATCTGTAATACCATCAAACATCCACATCTGCCTATCCCAGGTCCTTGGTAAGGACTCAATAGGTAGAGAAAAAATGCCAAATCCAGTCTGAACATCTGGCTGACTGTGCAATGATCATCATCAACAACAACAACAACAACAATAATAAAATATTTCAATGGGATGGCTTTTTTCCAGGATTGCCAGAAATCACATAGATAAAATAGATGCTTTATTTTAATTTTTGCTATGAAGTACTTGAAGATTGCAATTTTTTAGACAAATTTTATTGATTTTTAATATTTACATATACATGTATTTGTGAAACAATATGGTGGTTGGGTAGTTAAAATAAGAAATAACCAGTTGTAAATAGTTCAGGTTACATCAACAGAGATGCCCTTTCTACTTCCCTTAGTTATTACATAGTCAAAATAGGCAAGTTAGTACATTTCTAGTTGTAACCTAGTCAATCAACAAAACTTAAAATATATTTTCAGTAATACATATCAATATCCTGTTTTTAAATTTTATCTAATTGCAATAGGATATTCTAGAGTGGCCTATAGTATATAGGAAAAAGCTTAATTTTTGGGTAACCCACAATTCCCTATTTCAATAAAGAATAATTCTTTTGTCTACGAAACTTATATTATTCATTACAAAGCATTCTAATGTTTTACCATTAAAGTCTAATTTTCATCTTAACAAATCACCAGTTATTAGAAATATGTTTTTTGCCTTAACCATTCAACAATTATTAAAATACTATCTTTTATATATAAAATCCTGGGTTCTATACTATGATTCAAAAGTAACCACTGAATATTCTATAAGTCATTTGACCGTACATCAATTATTAAAATACTATCTTTTGATATGTCATTCCAAGTTCTAAGATATAGTTCGGAGTTATATTCTAAAAGCTTACATTTGTTTACCTTTACAGATCTAAAAGCTAAATGTAAAATCAGTTATATTTTTAGGGATTCCCCTTAATCCATAAAAAAGATATTTTTATAGTCTATCTTTAGGAACCCGAAAAGAGAAACAAGTTCAGTTTTTTTTTAAATCTAACTCTTGCCTTCCTTTTGTGCCAATCATGCTTCCCTCTTGACATCTTTAAAATCTCAAATGTATCTTCCTTTCTTCCTATACCCCTTATTTGAATCCAGGGAGTGTATCCAAATGTCAGTTTTGCAAGGAAGATGTTCCCTTTGTAACCATTGTATTTTTGCTTTGATAATTCAGGTTTTGATGGTTGATATAATATAGTTGTCATTAAATCAGTCAAATCTTTTTGTTCTTCCAATTCTATCTGGGTTAGGCAGAAAGTAGTAGCTGGTATTATGATTGTCCTTTGATTAACTGAGTTCTCAATATATTGTATTTGAAGGCCTTTAGTGTCTTCACTCTTGGTGTTGTTTTTTCAGGTGCTGCTGCTTTTTGGGTTGCAAGTTTTGTAGTTGCCATTAAAGTTTGGACTTTGTCTTCTGTAGGTTGCTTTTGATGTTCTTTGAAATCTCCTATTTTAGTATTAGTTTCCACTTCTTCTATTTGATTTTGGGTTATCTTTTCCTCATTTAAAATCAAAATTTGATTTTGTGGCTTTAAGTTGTCAGATTTGTCTTGCAATTTGGCTTTAATTTGCTCTGTCATTGCCAAAATTGTGTCCAATATCAGTTTATAATCAAGTGGTGGAATGTATTCATCCATTTCGTTATTGTTTGCAGTTAAATCTTCCATGGAGGCTGTTTTAATAATAGTCATAGATTTTCCACCTCCTGAAGAGTTGTATTCTGTGCCAGGTGTTCCCCCCTTATCTTAGTGTCAAGGACAGTTCTGTTATTAAGTGAGCTCTCACAACAAAAAAAGGAAATTTACTTGCTGTACCAGGTTTCGCCACAGGATGTCTTCAGTAACATATAACATGCAATGTAGGAATTTTCTTTTCTTTTTCCAAATTAATATAGAACTTTTGTAGGATTAGTCCAAATTTTTTCCTTAATTCACAGCTTAGAGAAAAGATAGGGTAGTAGATTCCCAGCAACAAATAGAAGCTTTGTAGTAAATACAGATGAAATTACTTAATTTCTTTGCTGAATTAATTAAACTTCTTTTGTAGCTTTGAGGCTTTAAGATTTGTTCCCAGAGTAGATATTCACCGTTTTCTCAAAAAATGGGGAAGGAGGTTTTCAGGAAAGTCCCACAGGAAGATGGTTAGGGAATAAGAAAGGTAAAAGCTCACCCAGGTCCTCCAGATTGCTTCTTAGTGCTAGGTAGTGCTTTGGCTTTCGGCAGGGAGCGGCTTAATGATTGGCCATCTTTATGGCCAGTCTCTTCTTCGGGCCAAAGGAGATGATTCTGGATTCCAGCAGAGGGCTGCCGCCCTTCCGCGATCACAGGAAAGTCCTCCTCTCGGTAATCACCCCTCCAGGGCAATTTTTGACCCTTTTCAGGGTTCTCTAAAAAAGAAAGAAACGGACGGCAGGAAGCAGGCTGTTCCTGCACATCCGGAAGCACCACGCACGCAAACCGGAACCCAAGATTGCAATTTGTTAATGAAAGTATATAGTTAGGATTGGAATATATTAAGGTTGTATAAAATATTTTGAGTTTGAAACTGCTGTCCTAATCATAATGAAGGATATCTTCTCATAATATTCTGACCACTCTGGAAAAGTCTTTTTTTCTAACTGTCTCCACTGCAAGTGCTCTGAGCTCAAAACAGGTCTGATTTAAGCAGAGGATACTTTTATGGTGGTTGGAGGAATGTCAGAAAGCTTTCAATAAGGACAAAACACCTGGTATGAACTCAAAATAGGGTATTTCAAGCTTGAAACATTTTAAATCCAAAGTATTTTGTGCTCTGCTACACAATATATCAATTCAGAAAATTGAATGAATTTGAAATGGCTTGTTCTTTTTTTTTTAAAAAAAGCAATATTCTTTTATCTAATATTGATTTAATAGTATTCTTAATATTATTATTGATTTAAATAACATGTCTAATATGAAATAATTCACTTTGAATTAAAAATGCTGTATTTTTTCTGATCAATTGCTTATTTAATCTATGTTGTTGTTTTGTAATTAATGCTAGTTTAAGCAAAGCTAACCACCACTTAATGCCTTAACATAAACCGCCCTTTCCAGAATGGTCTCACTCCCCTCCATGTTGCTGCTCACTATGACAATCAGAAAGTGGCACTTCTGTTACTGGAGAAAGGGTCTTCTCCTCATGCTACTGCCAAGGTGAGATTTAGCGTCTACTGTAAATTTGTTATGGTTGTTCTAAAACAGCGTTTTTCAAACTTGGCAACTTTAAGATGTGTTGTCTGCCGAAGTTTGTATGTTGGGGAAGTGTGAAAAACACTTCTAAAATAAACAAACTAGAACCTTCCAGACTAGTAGGATCATAGCTATCTTTCACCCTAGCTGTTGCATATCCAATATGTCTGGAAGGAATCCATTTAAGGAAGGCAAGTATGAATGATTGTTAGAGATGTATTTGTAGTATTGTTTCCATTAAGCTGACCTTGTCTGATCACAGAAGGCTTGGTTAATACCAGCACAGAAGAATATGAAGAAATACTAGGACAGTAGGCTAGCTAGAGAAGTGAAAAAAAGCAAAAAAGGCAAACTACAACTATATTATTGCTAGAAAATGTATGGATATGTCCATACATATGTTCTTAAAGAAGGCTTTATTTTTACCTTTAGTTCTAAAAAAATTATATGAATTCTAATCAAGAATAATACATTTAAAGGAAAGCGTTTTAACTCTTCTTAGTAAAGGTTATGTGTTCTATAATTAAGATTGGTCATTTGAACTATCAGTGCCAATATACGCTTTGCCTGGATTGCAACTGTGATTTCATGCAAGAAACTAAGGCTAGTATTATTCTTTAGGTGAAAGCTACAAAAAATAATGACTATTCTCTAAAGAGGCAATTTATTGATATTTTATTATAAAACAAAAGAAAATTAAAACCTATATTAATGCAAGGCAACTGGTTTTAGAATGGCTATACTCCTCTACACATTGCTGCTAAGAAGAATCAGATGCAGATAGCCACAACTCTACTGAACTATGGAGGAGAGACCAATATTTTGACCAAACAAGGAGTGACTCCACTTCACTTGGCCTCTCAAGAAGGTCATGCTGATATGGTGAACTTACTTTTGGAGAAGGGAGCCAATATTCATGTGGCCACAAAGGTAATGCCCTCCTTCTATTAAGAATGAACTTTTGAAGTGTGATCTAGAAAATGATGTGTTCAACAAATCAATACAAAATATTAATTTATATTAGAGAATTAAAAACAGGAAAATGTGTAATAATATATTTGGGTAATATTAAATATTAAAAATAGTAGATAATATAATTGTAGATAATAGTAGATAATATAAACAGTAGATAATATAACCACAGAGGTTTCTGGTGGCTCTGATCTCTGCTTAAGTGTTAATTGGAAATTGCAGTTAAATATGTTACATCATTTTGAGGTTTCCATCATGCTGAAGTTGAGATATGGCAAAATTTCACCCCAAATTGAATTTTTTTTTTTTGCTCGCAGAATATTTCATTTTTTTCTGCCTTTCTTCTCCAGCATGTGTATGAGGCCACTGGTCATGGTGTTGAATTCTATAATACCAAGTTTTATTTCCTCCCTCCCTCTCTTGTCTTGTTCACATTTACAACCTTTGTGTTCTTCCAATATATAACAAGAATTGGAAAGACACTGAATGAATTGACAGTCTGGAGAGTTTTAACAATGATAATTGTTAGAAGTTATTTGAAAGTAAAGTCAATTGAATTTCATTGGGTATACTTCTCAAATGACATATTAAGGAATATCATACTAAATTACAGCCTTTGCTAGCTTTCAGTTCCATGAGGCAGTGTGATCACAACTTGTGGCATTCAAGTTTTGACTCTTATTACTCAGGTTATATTCAGAGATATTTTGTGGCAACAAAGGGATACCTTTAATGGTGTCAAAATACTTTAATTATTGCAATGTAAAATAAATTTCTTTTATTAATTTGTATCACTAAAATACTTATGTTGTTAATTTTCAGAGCGGATTGACATCTTTACATTTAGCAGCTCAAGAAGATAAAGTAAATGTAGCTGATATGCTGATAAAGCATGGAGCAAACAAAGATGCCCAGACTAAGGTATAACAAACAGTAACTTCCAAGACAATAAAATAACTTTCCAATGCCTTATCACATTCTCTACTTACGCTTTTGGGGGGTCCTTTTCATTTAGCTGGGTTACACTCCACTAATTGTGGCTTGTCACTATGGAAACATCAAGATGGTGAACTTCCTTCTGAAGCAAGGAGCTAATGTCAATGCTAAGACAAAGGTAAATGTTTGTTAATTGTTTCCTTCCATTTTCAATTACAAACAAGCACATTGATGTTAATTTGTATTTAAGAAATTTTGAATATTATCTTCGCAAGAAATTTGCAATATTTGAAAGGAGTCAATTTTTCAATGCAGTAGTCTGTGAATAATGCAACATTAATAATGTATTGGATTATGTACAGACAATAATGCATAGCCAATAATTATAAGTGTGGCCGTGGAATTCTGAAATTTTGGACTTTTGTAAATGACAGTGCTAATGCATTCCTTTGGCATCAGTCTGAGGAAAGCTATTCTAAAAATATTCAATTAAAATTAAAAGTGTTATGAATGATAAACCAAGGTACAGTGTTATAATTATTTTAAATTGGTAAGTGTAAAGTCTTAGTGCATGCTGTAAAATCTACTTTCCTATTTATTTATTAATTAAGCTTATATGCTGCCCTCAGCTTTGGGCGATTCTAGTCAGCTTACAACCCATACAAACTTAACAAGATAAAATGTTAAAATAATAAATATTAATAAATTGACTTAAAAATTAAAAAGTATGTCAAGGAAGAGAGCAAGGTGCACGCAGGAGAAGGTGAGGCCTTATCTCAGTCCATTATTTATTTATTCGGTTTATATACCTTCGTTCATTTCTCTGGGACCTAAAAACCTGGCTCTTTGAGCTATCTGGTTTAGCTGGTGCAGAATGCAGCCACGCGAGTTGTGATGGGTGTCTCCTGATACTCCCATGTAACACATCTTCTCCGCAAGCTGCATTGGCTTCCAGTTGCCCTCCGGGTGAGATTCAAGGTGCTGGTGATGACCTATAAAGCCCTAAATGGAATGGACCTGGATTATCTGAGGGAGCACTTACTGCCAGCATCAATTTCCCATCGTATTGTGCGCTCCCACAGGGAGGGCCTCCTCAGGGTACCGCCGGTCAAGGATTGCCAACGGGCGATCCACAGGGGGAGGGCGTTCTCTGTGGGCACGCCTGCCCTATGGAATCAACTGCCAACGGAACTCCGGACTGCCCCCGACCGTCGTTCACTTCACCTCCGAGTGTTCCTCAGGGGCAGCCCCATGTAGAGAGCATTGCAGTAGTCTAGCCGGGAGGTCACGAGCACATGGGTGACTGTGCGTAGGGCAACTCGGTTCAGATAGGGCCGTAACTGGCACACCAGGCGAACCTGGGCAAAAGCCCCCCTGGCCACGGCTCCTATATGATCTTCCAAACTGAGCCGTGAATCCAGGAGGATGCCCAAATTGTGGGCCCTATCAACGAGGGGTAGCACCTCTCCCCCCATAGTTAACGATGGAAAAGATTGGTTAGTCTGAGATGCCGGTATGCACAGCCACTCAGTCTTGGCCGGGTTGAGCTGGAGCCTGTTCTTCCCCATCCAAACCCGGACCGCCTCCAGGCAACAGGACATCACGTTGAGGGCATCACTGGGTTGGTTCGGGGTGGAAAGAAAAAGCTGGGTATCATCAGCATACTGATGATACCCCACCCCGAAACCATGAATGAGCTCACCCAGCGGCTTCATATAGAAAAAGATTATAACATACCTGGAAAAAGTGCTAAAAAGACCAGCCAAAATAATCGGAGGCCTTGAACATCTTCTGCATGAGAAAGGGTTAGAATGTTTTGAGCTTGGAAAAAGAAAGTTTGGGGGCGACGTGACTGAGGTGTATATAAGTTTGAATGTATAGAGAAAGTGGGTATAGAAAATATTTTCTCCTTCTCTAAAAATCAGGACCAGGGGTCATCTGAAATGTTGATTTGCAGGCGATTTGAAATGGACAAAAAAGGCCTTTTCACATAGTACAGGCAATCCCCAACCTTTCTGGCTTGGCATACCAGCTTGCACAAATGGAGCTTCGCGTGTTTGCCCAATATTTATACGGCCTGTTTCCCATTGGGCTGGGGGCCAGTATCGATCCACTCTGGGAGTTGAGGACCCCTAACATAGTGCATAACTAATTTGTGAAATTGATTACTATGAAGTATAGTAATAGATTAAAAGGAGATAGTATAAATCCATTATACTATTTGAAGAGTATCGTTCTTAACTGAGGTTTACTTCTGGGTTGGGAATAGCATGCTTTTAAATATTAGCTATAGGAGAATAACCATAGGAAAGGTTTGTAAGTACCTCAGGGTTATCATTGTGAGAAATAAAATGCTGGACTGTAGCATTGGTAGAGCTGCTTCTATGGAAATATGTGTTTATTTCTGAATTTTCCATACCAGTTTAAGGTGCTGAACCCTTAAAAGATAAGCCTTCTTGAAAAGATTTACAAGAAAAAATTGGGAAAACAACTGTATGATTGTAAAAAATATACTGTAGATAAATATATGTAGATATAATTTAATTAGTTTTAAGTAATTAATTTTAAAATGTACAAGAATCACAAAAATCACAAAATTTCACTTTCTTGTTATTTATGGTTAATATTTTACCTCTGTATTATGTAAATCTGGTTGCTTCATGAGTTGAGAAACAGTCCAGGAGGGAATACTTGGCTATATGCATAAGAAAACTAGAATTTAAAAAATGGCTTTTTTAGTTTAATTTGCTCCAAAATATGTGCTGCCACAAAATTATCTTTGCCACTTCCCCATTTGCTCATCTGAATCATCTTCATTATTAGAATAAATATTCAATATTTAGAATACTGTAAATTCAATGATGTTACTACAGTATAGTGAGAATTTAACAGGGATATTGGTGGCAGGCTTAAGACTAAAATGCTGTGAGAATTGCAGGGCTGTAGGTATGTGGAATACGTGTAATACGGAGCAAAACATATAAATGCTTGCTTTAGTTTTCCTATCTCCACTCCCCCACTCCAAATAAAACATCAGCAACTTGAAGGGACAGTTACCTAGACTCAAATAAAAGGGTTATGGTTTATAATTCTACAGAACACCAACACAATCATATTTAATGGGAATCTAATGTCTTTTTTTTATCTTATTCTCTTTTTTAACCTTAATTTTTTAACCTTAACCTTAATTTGGTAGGTGTCAGCCTACCTTCTATCCTTAATGCTACATGAAAAATCCATATGATTGGTTATTGATGTTTGCTGCCTGATGAAAACAGCTGACATCACTGTGATTAATACTTTTGTAAAATCGGGAGAATATTAAAATAAATCTACTATAGGATTTTCGTCCCCTTATATTCTAAAACGTGCTAACTACCACTGATTTCAGAATGGATACACCCCTCTGCACCAAGCTGCTCAGCAAGGCCATACTCACATCATCAATGTTCTTCTTCAACATGGGGCCAAACCAAATGCAGTCACTGCGGTAAGATTGTAGGATACTTAATGATAGAGTCGCAATGATTTGTTTTAAGTTTTGAGCTCCAAAATGTCTTAGAAAGTAAATTGGTTTAGTCAGCTGGGAGTAGATGAACGAATGTAACTACTTGGAGAACCTGTAGTAAGATGCACAAGTCAGCTAAAGAGAAATTATAATTAATAATTTAATAAGAAAAATGGTATGTATTGTATTCATGAAGACTTTAAACTATAGAATGGATATCATTGCACATATATGCTTATGATTAAACATGAGGCTGCTGAAAAACATAACACAGTGCAATGGTAATAGTGAAAAAATAATGTTATCACATAGACATATTTTTATCACTGCAACAGAACCAGTTCTGATTGGTTTGTTTTACCTGATCATTCTATAAATGTTAATGAAATATATCTATACCTTTACAATGTTGAATTCCTAGAGAATTACTTACAGGAATTCTGATTTGATTGTATAATATTGTGATACTGAAACAATATAGATAGGAACAATAGTTATCACTTCTATATTAACTTATTACATTGGCAATTAAATCCAAAGTTCTTCTTTTTCCTAAGGTTAAAAACCCACTTTAGAATCTGAATAGTGTGTATTTGTTTTTTTTAATGAAAGAATGTATGTAAACATGTTTAAAGTATACTGATTCTTCTTTTTTTGGGGTGTGTATCAGCTGCACCATGTCAGTATTTGATCTAATATTACTGAGTTGGAACTTCTTAAATTCCTGCTGTATCTGGGATATATTAATACTATTATCAAAATCACTGCCAAATAAAAGCATTGTCAAAATTTTACAGGAATACATGTAGCAAATTTAAAAAATCTAATATGATACAGAAAGCTGTGGGTTAAATTATTAAAAGTGTGCATTTTTTTAAAAAAATACAGTATAACAGATGTTCTGAGTTTATGTTACCATGGCAATTGCTGCTATAGTCTGAGCAAAGTTGCAAAGGGTTTTTCCATAGTGAATGACTTATTTTGGATGGAAGTGTTGGTTCATTTAGTTCTGGGTGTGATCTCATTGGTTCATATCACAGTATTACTTTTCCTTCTCTCTTCATTCAGAATGGCAACACTGCCTTAGCAATTGCTAAGCGTCTAGGATACATTTCAGTGGTAGATACGTTAAAGGTTGTAACAGAGGAAGTAATCACCACTACAACTGTGAGTACAGCAGACGTTTTTCCATTATTTTATTCTGGTTTTACTTATTTGAAGTCTTTTTTTTAAAAAAGGATAAATTAATTATGTCCAGTGTAATTCAATACTTATTGGCATATCCGTATGGAGAAGTATTAAGCATATTCATAAATGTAATTAAACATACCCCAGAGTGTTATTTGAATGTATGCCTTTTCTGCAGAACTCCAAACATTTCCAGTTAAATTTCTTGTCAATTGTGCATTGCATTTCAGATTTAGTTATTTGGGCCACCTTTCATTATCTGTTCTTTCTGATATTTAGAAGAAGTGTTCTATGGCCAGTCAATATAGGAATCTGCAGTTTCTGTATCTCTGATTATTGAAACATTTTCATATTGCAAAAAAGAAGTGAATAAATATTTTGTAACTAGGAAGGCAATACAGATCCAATTAAATCATACTTTAAATCTATTTTCAGGTGGTTCATTCATTGCTTACTTTGAATATTTTATTTATTAATTAAGAGGTAATTCTATATCCCTCTTAAAGTTTTGATTGCCATTTCCCACATTATATTTGTTGTTAGTAAGATTATTTTCATACTTACATGAAAGTGAGTTCGGATTTATTGGATATCAGGCTTACAAACAATAGTCACTTTGATAGAAACAAGGAATTAGAGGCAGAAATGCATGGGTTGAAAGCAGGAATGTTCTTCGTCTTATAATTGTTAGTATTTTAAAATATTGAAATTATTTGGTTCTCTACCTGTCAAGCTTATACAGTGGAGCGCACTGAAGCCTACTATTTACAAATAATTCCCCAAAACTAAGCTTTTAGTCCTTTTAACAATAGATGCAAACAAGATCCATTTGCTTGGCAGTAACATGACTGTTGATATTTATAGAGAAGCAGAAAAATGTAAAGGAAAAACAATTTTAAGTAGAACAGACTGTTAAGGTTCACAAATATCTTTAACATTGTATTTAAAATTATCTTAGGGAATAGGTATTCAAATGGGAGTGAAAACATTTTTAATAAAAATATCTTGCTCTATAACTTTTTTTTTTAAAAAATAAAGCAGTTTCAAGCAATTCTTAAGGTGATGTCCAAAAAGTTGCTGTTTAGGAAAAGAATTTACTGTTGACAGGAAAATGTCATAATTGAACAAATCTACTGCCAACTTGAATGTCTTTTGGGTGTGGCTTTATGCTTTGGCAGAAAATCAGGCATCTCACCAATTAAGAGAGAGAGAGAGAGAGAGAGAGAGAGAGAGAGAGAGAGGGGGGGGGGGGAGAGGGAATAGAATTTAAATACAATCTTCCTTTCTGTAATCATGCAGACAGACAGACAGAGAAAGAAATTATTTCTTTTTCTTTTTTGTCTTATTACAGACTGTCACAGAGAAGCACAAGCTCAATGTACCTGAGACTATGACTGAAATTTTGGATGTTTCTGATGAGGAAGGTGAGTTCATTATGAACCACTTGTTAATGTATCTATTTATAAAACATATTGCTTTCATCATGGGTAGTTGCTAAAGTTATAAAAAAGTTAAAGTAGTTATATCTTACTGAAAATAGAAATATAAATTGAAAAACGTACCATGCTTACTAAAATATATATTTAGCTATAGACTTGTTTCTGATAAAGTAAAATATCTGTGATTTGAATAGGCTGGGCCATAGTACTAGCATCCATAGTGACAATAATTGGCTTTAAAGTGTCAACAAAATGAGGCAAGCAAAGCTCTACCACTTTTATGTACCTACACAATTTTTTGTTGCCATTTGGAAGCCAATTGCCATTGTTTCAGATGTTCCTGGACTATGGCATGTAAAATTGGGAAATGAAGACAATACTGATTAAGATGGACTAACAATTATCAATGATGGGGAAATCAACCATCCCAATGCCATCTTCTTTGGTGTAAACTACCTACATGCAAGCATACGCATATTGTTGTTCCTTATGTATGGCATGATTTTTAAATGAAACATATCACAGGTCTTCCTCATTTATTGACTGTCTCAAACACAACTCTTTGCAATTATGACAGTAATGCCAGTGAAACTTTATGACCAATGCCTGCATTTAAGACCTTCACAGCATCTGTTTTTCAGTCATGTGTTCACCATTACAGTCAGTATTGTATCACAGTGTTGTCCTGTCCCTGATGTGTTGCACTATCCTGTTCCTGAGCTGCTTTTCTCAGCAGTGCGCCACATCCCTAAATGTGCTAACTGCAAGTAACAAACTCACTTCAGTGACCTTAATTAGTTGGTTAGAAACTTCTGCTTGCAGCTGCTGCCTAAAACTGACAAGATCTGACAATTTCAGCTTTTGATTGCTGAAGTAAAGTCGTAAGTGTAGTGTGGACAAGTAATTTCATTTAACAATTGCTTTGCTTAATGACTGAGTCGCTGGAAGCAATTGTAGTCACTAAATGAGGATTATCTATAAATACAACTTTGGTATAATTGATCCTTATATGTTCCTTTGTAAACAATTTTCCCCTAAAATTAATGTATGTATTATGCAGCTTTAAAACATTCTGATTATGACCATTCCACTGATGAGGAAGCCTTTAGTGATGCAGGTACTGTGGAAACAACTGTTGGAGTACAAAGAAAATATTTTTAATCTAGCTTCAATGATTTCCTTGTTTAAAAATACATTTGACCATCTAACACTGATTAGGCATTAAATTTGATTGTGCATTTGTGCATGTTTACAATTTGTCCCACCCTCTGTTCTCCAAATGGAGGGAAATAGTTTAAAACATTACTAATATGAATTTGATTATTGTCTTGGGAATGTGCCTATCTTACAATGTTAATTAGAAGTGTAATATTCCTATAATTTCATGTCACTAATTTAAAACAAAATGATACAACATAACATTTTTTTACATATCAGGATTTTTAAGCAGTTCAGCATTATTAATCTGATTAATATAGAAGGATGAAGTTATGAGAATAAGACTGAGAAGAAAGGTGACTTAATAAATGATGTCATATTCAAAGTAGGAATGTTACAAGTCACCTTATTCGCTATGCTTTTCACCACGGTGTCAAAGTTGATTGCATCACATGGCGTATTGTGGCGTTTATCTTTGCAGAGCTGGGGTGGGCATGGCCTGTGCGTGACACATTCGGCCCATGGGCCACCAGTTTGACACCCCTGCTTTACACTGTTCTGCAATACGTAGCACATACGCTACTGTATAATATGCAAAACACAGCTTTCTATGTATAATTTGCATCAACATATTTCAGTTACTTGGTGGATTTAACGATTGAGCATCTGTTCATACATAGCAAAAACATTTTATCTTTTTATTTATTCTAAACATGATATGCATTCTTAAATTCTATAAGGCACGGGTGTCAAACTCTCCACGTCACATGACGTGTCGCAATGCATCACAACTTTTTTTTGCCTTTCTGGGGCTGGGGTGGCCGCAGCCTCTATATGATGCAACCGGCCCATGGGCCGGCAGTTTGACACCCCTGCTATAAGATGTCATTATAAATACAGAATGCTGCTACAAGTAAGGAACAGAGAGAGTAGTATCTACAAATAGTGTCCATAATTTCTCTGGCTGCACATTATTGAGTAAGGGCATCTGCAGTGAGTTCCTAATCATGATTGCTTGAACATCAGTATAAAATGTTAGGATTGGAAACCCTACTTTATCATTGTTTAATTGTACAATGTGTTCCATTTGTATTGAGATGAATGGAAGTTACAAGACTTTATCATGTAACATGAGGTGGAACCATGCACACCACACACAATGTGTTGAAGAGTATTCAACTGAACCAACTATATTATAAAATAAAATGATAGGCTTTTGATTTTAACTGATAATCTTTGGGGGTTGCTCCCTAGTCATTATATGTCTGAACTCAAATAATAAAAAGAATTTGACTACCACTTTTTTTTTACAAAAGCAGAAATATTATATATTCTTAAAAGAAATATTTTCCAAAAAGAAATATTGTTCCTTTAGTCCTTGAATTCCTACGTTTTCATTAGAAACTTTGTACCTGGTGATGGACTACAAGTAGTCCTTGCTTAGCAACAGCCTCATTTAGTGACTTTGCTATTACAACAGTGATGAAAAAGTAACTTTGTGGCCAATGCCTGTATTTATGACATTTGCAGTCTGTAAAGAAAGGGAAAGCTGAAATAATATCATCAGCCAAGTTGCAGTTTCACTTAGCATCTGTTTCGCTTACTGACAAAGTTGTTCATCCCAATTGTGCTTGCTAAATCAGGACTACCTGTAGATACCTAGGTGCATAATGTATGATTTGAAAAGCCAAAATAAATATTATCAAAGGTAATTAATAATTGTTTTAGATTTGTTTCTGTTGTTGCAAGGTAGCAATTTAGACAAGGACCGTCAGAGGTGCAGGTTCTTTTTGGAATTTTCTATAGAAGCCCTCTCATTGCAGTTGCTGTCCATATGTATTTTTATTTCTTCTTCCTCTAAAATGTGGCTTCTATCAGAATCACACAGAGCATGTGAGTTAGTTAACAGCTACTGTAGTAGCTGCAGTGAGGCAATCACGTAATAAGGCATTCTCCAAAAGGCTGGCATACAACTGCTCAATTCTGATACTTTCTCTCTTAGCAGGTCCTCTGAGAGGTTTCTATGATTGATCATAGAATCACTCAGAGTGGCTCTATATACTCTCAAGGCTTGAGCTATCTGAAGAACCAGTTTTAAATATCAGCAGAAATAGCTGTGGAAGGCAGCATGAAGGGAAGAAGAAAAGACTGCGGTTCCTAAGCAGCAATGCTATTCTCTATTTCTATGCAATATATTCATATGCAGGGTAGATATATACATATATTAGATATATGTGCAATACGTGCATATATTCCCATGCAGTAGAAAATGGTAAATTAGCTGTATTTGAAAAGATCTCTTCCACCCTTCTAACGATAATGATTTGTAAGAGACTAATGGAATATGGATGTTTTCATCAACTCTCTCTATGTCTTCTATCCATCGCTGAGCACAGCATACAGACTTCAGATCTAAGAAATAAATCATCCCAAAGAAAGGGGAGGGGTAAAAAAAGCCCTCATGATGGCAGTTGTGAAAGTGAAACATTACCCTCTTTTGATGTATATCATATATCATCATCATTTTAGCCATTGTCTATCCACTGCAGGATGAAGGCCTCTTCCACATGTTTCCAACCAATACGGTCCTACTCATGCATATAAAAAAGGGGTAGAGTTTTGATCCTATGATCACGTCCACCATGTTTTTTGATCAAAAATGCTGAGGCCTATGCTGAAAAGATTGCCCAAACACTGTGTTAGAAAGTTGAAAGGGCAGAGAAATGGAAGGAATTTAATGCAGTGTTAGGATTGTGTAGCTCCTGGAGACTTTTGATTTGATAGATTTGGCATTAAAGCAGGTAACTAATCATACTATTGAGATTTTCAGTAAAATAGCTTTCTAAAAAATTCTAGAGTTATCACATGCAAAATATTAGAATATGCAATGTATTTATTTAATATAGACAATTCCTAAATTTATTGCTTTTCAAAATATCCACATGGACATTTGTAGGCTGTGGCCCTTGACAGTCTCAGTTTTCGTCATGAAGTGAAAGCAGATGTTCATGCTTTTAATTTCCTAGTTTCCTGATGTGCTTTCAGAGTTATATATGACTAACAAGATATGATTTTCATCTGCAATTACTTAACTCCTAATTCTTTGAGTCTTTAGCCAGACAACATGACTCTTTAAAGCAGCAGGGTAATATTTTTCAGAACTTTTAGCTGATTAGTAACTATGGTTACAAACTTTATATGAAGAACAACACTGTAAAATGAGTGAAAGCAAATACCCAAATCCAGAGCTACTGCTTTTTGTAATATTTCCAATATAGAAATCTCGTCACTGTCTTGAAGATAATGCCCTATTTAGCTGTTAATTAACACCAGTTGCTTGATGGGCAAGAAGATAATATGATTATCACATCAAACCATGAAGATTGATGAATTGTCAGTGAGACTATTTTAATTTCCCAGTAAATGCATGTAGTATATATCTGATCAATGAAGGCAAATATACGTGTCCCAGGTTAATGTTGCAGGATTGGTCACCGAGACCAGAGGTTTTGAATTCCAAGCTTTCAGACTTGGATTTGGAAGACAATATATATCTATTACACTGCTAGGAACTATGAAAATATTTCACAGAACTCAGGCTATTTCTCTATGGAAGAAGCCACAGTGCAGTTATACACATGATGGTCTTCATAATTTCAGGAACAATATCTGGCATTTCAATTTAAATAATTAGATAGCAAGCCATGGGAAAGAGTACATCCTGTGATCTTGGAAAACCACTATTAAAACAGATAATACAAAGTCAATTAAGAGTTTATTATTGTGGCACTTATTACATTGTTGTTAGCTGCTGGTTTACAGATTAAGATTTACATTTTCTGTACAACAAATGTCTTCCTAAAAACCAGATTTTAAGAGAAGGAGCCAAAACATAAAGTTCCATCAAGATGACAAAAAAATGGTGTGACAAATAATAATTGAAATATGGCATTATAACACTATATGCATATTTCAGTCATTATTATATCATTTTTGATTTATAGATTTATAGAGACATATCTGTTTTCTTATATTGAACATACTCAGAAATTCTTCCAGAATCCCACCAAGTTGAACAAATGAAGTAAAACTCATGAAATTAGTTCTGCCAATACTATTTAACCTGACACAAGACAAATGATTGCATGTGATTTTTTTAGAAAGCTTATATTAATTTAATCCTATGAAACTGACTAGTGTTTCCTTAAGATGTATTAATTCTTTGTGCTTGCTGTGCTTCAAGGATGACAGTAACCATGTCTGTTGTATATATGTCTCATTCAAATGCTAAAATAATTCTATTGCTAACTGGTTTTGGGAATTTGTGTATTGAATGAAGGTGATGACACAATGACAGGAGATGGGGGAGAATATCTGAGACCTGAAGATCTGAAGGAACTTGGTGATGATTCCTTACCTAGCAGTCAGTTCTTAGATGGCATGAACTACCTGAGATACAGCCTGGAAGGAGGCCGCTCTGACAGGTACCACTTTATGAATAATGTAGGAAATTTCCTACTGCATCTGTATTCTTTTTTTCTGAGCAGCTGTTCAAAATGCAGATGACTACTACGGATGAAATAGATCTCTTTTATTTCTTAAAAGGCATTAGGAAAAAGTATTCAGGAGAGATTTAACCTAAACATGCTTCATTAAGGAGAAAAATAAACACTGCTGGAAAAGAAGTTAGCAGTAACAATTGGAAATGTCAGTTTCTTCCTTTATAAGCTTCCAAGAGCTCTGATTTTAAATATTGGGTTATAAAAGAGCATTTTTCACCATAGAACAAAAGAAACAACTAAGGAACAGAATGAGTAATGCAGTTCTTGCATTATAAATTCAAAAAAGGTATTTATCTTTTGCATTAGAAACACATAGTTAAATACAGATTTTTTAAGGTATTTAGGGATTTTAATTTCAGAACTCTGCAATCACACAGAACTTTCAGAACTCTGCAATCACACAGTATAAAAACAGACTACTTTCTTCTTTGTGTGTCAGTAGATTCCTTACCCCTTCATGGATTACTGCCTTGTCGTGGCAAAGGGGCTTGCGTAATTCAATGAAGCTATGAGCTATGCCGTGCAGGGCCACCCAAGACGGACAGGTCATAGCAGAGTTCTGACAAAACATGATCCACTGGAGAAGGAAATGGCAACCCACTCCAGTATCTTTGCCATGAAAACACTATGGACAGTACCAAAAGGCAAAAAGATATGACACTGGAAGATTAGACCCTCAGGTCGGAAGGTGTCCAATATGCTACTGGGGAAGAGAAGAGGGCTAGTACTTGTAGCACCAGAAAGAATGAAGCGACTGGCCCAAAGCCGAAAGGACGCTCAGCTGTGGATGTATCTAATGGTGAAAGGAAAGTCCGATGCTGTAAAGATTTTTTCTCCATAGGAACCTGGAATGTAAGATCCATGAATCAAGGCAAGCTGGACGTGGTCAAACAAGAGATGACAAGACTGAACATCGACATCTTAGCAATCATCAAACTAAAATGGACAGGAATGGGTGAATTTAATTCAGATGACCATTAGGTATACTACTGCGGGCAAGAATCCTTCAGAAGAAATGGAGTAGCCTTCATAGTCAGTAAAAGAGTAGGAAAAGCAATACTGGGATACAATCCCCAAAATGACAGAATGATCTCAATTCGAATCCAAGGTAAACCATTCAATATCACAGTAGTCCAAGTCTACGCCCCAACCACCGGTGCTGAAGAGAATGAAACTGAAGCCCTACAGCACCTTATAGAACTAACACCAAAAAATGATGTCCTTATCATCATGGGGGATTGGAATGCTAAAGTAGGAAGCCAAAAGATAACTGGAATAACAGGCAAGTTTGGCCTTGGAGTACAAAATGAAGCAGGGCACAGGCTGATAGAATTTTGTCAAGAGAATACGATGGTCATAGCAAACACTCTTTTCCAACAACCCAAGAGACGGCTCTACACATGGACATCACCAGATGGTCAACACAGAAATCAGATTGACTATGTGCTCTGCAGCCAAAGATGGAGAAGCTCTATAGAGTCAGTAAAAACAAGACCAGGAGCTGACTGTGGCTCAGACCATGACTTTTTGTTGCAAAATTTAGGCTTAAACTGAAGAAAGTAGGGAAAAGCACTAGGCCACTCAGGTATGAATTAAATCATATCCCTGTTGAATATACAGTAGAGGTGACAAATAGGTTTAAGGAATTAGATCTGATAAGACAAGAGTGCCTGAAGATCTATGGACGGAGGTTCGCAACATTGTACAACAGGTAGCAACTAAAACCATCCCAAAGAAAAAGAAATGCAAGAAAGCAAAATGGCTGTCTGAGGAAGCTTTGCAAATAGCTGAGGAAAGGAGGGAAGCGAAAGGCAAGGAAGAAAAAGAAAGGTACACCCAATTGAATGCAGAATTCCAGAGAATAGCTAGAAGATATAAGAATGCCTTCTTAAATGAACAGTGCAAAGAAATAGAAGAAAACAATAGAATAGGGAGGACCAGAGATCTCTTCAAGAAAATTGGAGAGATGAAGGGAACATTTCATGCAAAAATGGGCATGATAAAGGACCAAAATGGCAGGGACCTAACAGAGGCAGAAGAGATTAAGAAGAGGTGGCAAAATTACACAGAAGAACTATACAAGAATGAGCTTAACGTCCCTGATAACCACGATGAGGTGGTCACTGACCTCAAGTGAGACATCCTAGAATGTGAAGTGAAGTGGGCCTTAAAAAAACTGACCAACAGTATTCCAGCTGAGCTATTCAAAATTTTAAAAGATGATGCAGTAGAAGTGCTACACTCAGTTTGCCAGCAAATTTGGAAAACAACAGTGGCCAGTGCCAAAGAATGTCCAAACTATCACACCATTGCACTCATTTCACATGCTAGTAAAGTTATGCTTAAAATCCTACAAGCTGGACTCCAGCAGTATGTGGATCAAGAACTACCAGAAGTACAGGCAGGATTTCAAAGAGGCAGAGGAACTAGAGTTCAAATTGCCAACATACGGTGGATCATGGAGAAAGCTAGGGAGTTCCAGAAAAACATCTACTTCTGCTTCATTGACTATGCTAAAGCCTTTGATTGTGTGGATTACAACAAACTGTGGCAAGTTCTTAAAGAGATGGGCGTACCAGACCATCTTATTTGTCTCTTGAGAAACCTATATGCAGGTCAAGAAGCAACAGTGAGAACTGGACACAGAACCACTGATTGGTTCAAAATTGGGAAAGTAGTCCGGCAAGGCTGTATACTGTCACCCTGCCTATTTAACTTATGTGCAGAGCACATCATGAGAAAGGCAGGGCTAGATGAATAAAAATTTGGAATTAAGATTTCCGGGAGAAATATTAACAACCTAAGATATGCAGATGATACCACTCTAATGGCAGAAAGTGAAGAAGAACTAAAGAGCCTCTTGTTGCCAGTGAAGAAGGAGAGTGCAAAAGTTGGCTTGAAACTTAACATTAAGAAGCCAAGATCATGGCATCCGGCCCTCTTAATTCCTGGCAAATAGATGGGGAAGAAATGGAGGTAGTGACAGATTTTATTTTCCTGGGCTCCAAGATCACTGCAGATGGGGACTGTAGCCAAGAAATTAAAAGACGCTTGCTCCTGGGGAGGAAAGCCATGGCAAATCTAGACAGCACACTAAAAAGCAGAGACATCACCCTGACAACAAAAGTGTGTATAGTCAAGGCTATGGTCTTCCCAGTTGCAATGTATGGCAGTGAAAGTTGGACCATAAGAAAGGCTGACCGCCAAAGAATTGAGGCCTTTGAACTATGGTGCTGGAGAAGACTCCTGCGAGTCTCTTGGACTGCAAGGCTATCAAACCTGTCAGTCCTAGAGGAGTTCAACCCTGACTGCTCTTTAGAAGGCCAGATCCTGAAGTTGAAACTCAAATACTTTGGCCACCTAATGAGAAGGAAGGACTCATGCTGGGAAAGATTGAGGGCAATAGAAGAAGGGGACGACAGAGAATGAGGTGGCTGGATGGAGTCACTGAAACAGTAGTCATGAGCTTAAATGGACTCCAGAAGATGGTAGAGGACAATAAGGCCTGGAGGAACATTGTCCATGGGGTCACGATGGGTCGGACACTACTTCGCAGCTAACAAGATTCCTTAATTTAAGAATTTAGACTTAATGCAAATTATCAAAAATATTCAGAGCAGAGGATTTTAAAATAAATTTCCATCCTTTGTTATATTAAAAATGAAAGTATAACAGTGACTTCATTGTATAAATAAAAACAGGTTTATAAATGAAGATGTGATTGTGCAACTAAAAAGACATAATATTTACATATTTAATAAGTTCTAATGAGTTCTGTTGGATAAAAGGTCTAACATCTACCTAGTATTGCAAAAAAGAGAATGAGAATAACATGAATAATAACTTTTCACCTTGTCAACCTTCCTTCACACCAAGGAACAAAATTACATCAAAACAAATCATAGCACAGGTTTTTAAAAGATGCTCCAGGTTGGAGAAGACTCTAGAAAAAACATAACTACTTAGGATAAAATAACTATTACAAATATGTTTTAGGCATATTAGTTAGAATCAACTTCCCAGTGAATCACAGTGATTGTGCATTCACAGATGTGTGGAGACAGACAAGACCAGTATACCAAACAGCCTTGTGAGTTTTACAAAAGATGCAGCTAGATTAACCATTCTAAATTTGTTTATGCTACTGCATATTGTGAAGCGTCTTGTTCAAATGTTTTGTACAGCCCAAATATATTTATCTAAGCACTTTTACAGGATCCTATATACAGTGAATACATAAAAGGCAAGACAGTCCATGTCCTCCAGATATACTGGCATTGCACCTTTTAAATTTCAGCCAAGATTGGCTTCCCAGAATTTCATATTAATCCTAGACAATCTATGACCCATTGGGTCATTGTTTCAGAGATCCTTCCTTACCTAAACTTACATAAGTGACAATAGGAAGGCAAAAAAACCAAACAAACAGTGGAAGCTGGGGTGACATCTGATTTCCTCCCAGCTTCCCCATTGACTTTTCTTGTGGGAAGTTTCCAGGGACTATGAAAAATTATGATCATGTTACTATGGCTGAAGTAGGTACAAGTTTCCCAAGTTTCAATCCAATAGAGGATAATATTTGTAGGTCAGGATTGAAATGAGGGGTCCTTAGTATTCTTTGGGCTTAATTATTTTCTTGCAGACAATTCATTACCAAACAAGGTAACATAGGGAGTGAGGTTTGCTCTCATTTTATATTCTGATGATTTGAGCCATTAGAATATAAAATGAGAGCAAACTCCACTCTACTAAAACTGATGGTGTTACCTAGTTTGGTAATGAAACATCTGCAAGAAAACAACCAAGCTTAGAGAGCCTGAGGTAAAGGTAAAGGTTCCCCCGCACATGTGTGCTAGTCATTTCTGACTAGGGGCTGGTGCTCATCTCCGTTTCAAAGCCGAAGAGCCGGCGCTTGTCCGAGGATGTCTCTGTGGTCATGTGGCTGGCATGACTAGATGGCAAAGGCGCACGGAATGCTGTTACCTTCCCACCGTAGTGGTCCCTATTTTTCTACTTGCATTTTTTATGTGCTTTCGAACTGCTAGGTTGGCAGAAGCTGGGATGAGTAACTGGCGCTCACTCTGTTACGTGGCACTCGGGATTCGACCTGCCAAACTGCCGACCTTCTGATCGACAAGCTCAGTGTCCTAACCCACTGAGCCACTGCATCCCTTTTAGAGAGCCTGAAGACCTCCTCAAATTCCAATCCCACAGGAGTAATAGGTCCCAAATTTTGGATGCATTTTTTAAGTTGCACCTTTGAGGTTTATTGATTAAAAAAATTGTTGCTCTATGATGCATTGTTTCATGCAATTGAAGGTTAGAGACCAAAGAGTTTTAGTAGTAAGTAGATATGTAGCCACTACATGACAAATGACCTTGCTTTAAAAATGGATCATTATTACGGATAACAAAGCTTGTTCTCAAAGCTACTTGGTTTCTGCTATGGGACATTTCATACTTACCATCCACCTACACAACCATATTTCAAGAATTGTTTCATTTTATTAAGAAGAATCTCAGAGGACCTTTAAAAGTGTTCCATGTTGTTGTTTTTTTATTTCTGCTTTCCTTCCTTTTTATGCTTTCAATAGTACTATGCCCAGGTAGGTATTATGAGGCCTGGAAGCAATGCTTTCTCTTCTTCCTTATGGCATCTATCTTTTTTTCCCCAATTCCATTTTGCAAGCTTGCCAAGGAAAAGCATTTTAAAGTTGGTGAAATTTACAGGACAACTAAAATCTGTTCTGACTACAGTTAGTAAATAGCTCAACCAAAGTTTTATCACACTCCATAATGACATCTAGAAAAGTGCTAATTGAAAATCAACTTTAGAAAATACCACAGTGTGAATGCTTATTACGTACTACTAGCCAAATTACTTCTTACAGGGGGAAGTGATAGGTACTATACTATAATACTTCTCTTTCTGGTCACTTTCTATTCCCATATACTGTAGTTATTTTTACTTTTCTTAACTTAATGAAGTGTATCAGAAATAGATAAGAAAATAATAGAATAAAGAGAAAGCATGTTTGGTCTGTGTATGGAGGAATAGGAATGAGTTCTTTGGGAAAACATTGGTGACTGCAGAAAAAAAAGTCCTTGTGTCAGTGCAGGAGTAAATTATGTTCTTGTTTTGTGCTGCCTCAAAGCTGGAAAATTCATGGGTTGTAAAGGCGAAAGATTGGTAAAGTAATAGTGAGTTTTGAAGCAGACAAAATAATAGAATGTTTTTCTGTCAGATCAAATTCACCTCAAGTATGATAATAGTGCATTTTTAATTAATTACAGAAGAAGGTACTTGCTTTTTTTACTCCAAATTCATCATAAATTTCTACTATCTTTGTAGTGGCAAAATCCCTATTTTGTACTAAGAATCCTGTATTTAATTACATTTTCCATATTATAATAAGTACTAAACAAATACATGGGCTTTGTTTTACAAACACTAGAATTAGTTAAACGCTGTCCCCCAAAACTCATAATTTTAGTTTTATAAAATCCTTATGTACTAATGCTTGTTACTTACTGGAATAGATTATTAACAAAGAAGTAATGAATTTGGGCTATCAAATCTTTTGCTAACCACTTATGTCACTGCTTCTAGTATTTAGTATAAAATGGGCCAGTTACTTAGAATTTGCTTATTTAAAGGGTAAAATTGAATGTTATCACAGGCAATTTAACTGCCCATCAAATTTTTATAGATTTAGGAACAATAATGGGATATGGTTCATATCTTTCATTTTAAAGAACAGCAGAAAGTCATGGGACTTTTTAACTGTATTAAGAACATAGCATGGGACAGGAAAAAGAATCCTTTCTCACTATGATTTCTGACTGGAATTAGCCACAGTGATGTAATAAGCCACATTATTATTCCTGTTTAATATCCTTTAATATCCTTTTGTTACAAATTATATTTCAGAGAAAAAAATGATGAATATAAGATAATACCCTTTGCATTGGCTATAGTCAGATTGTTATTAAACTTGCCATTCTAAACTTATTTAGCTGGCTTTATTACATAAGGAAAAATGTGATTTATGTTAGCAGCAGTTTCCCATATGCTGTGCAATATGCTGGAATAAAAGATGAGGAAAGAAAAAAGAAAACTTGGTTTCATGAACTTGAATTGTGTTCTGTTGTCTGAAATTAATCCACTTATTAAATTCAGTTGTGTCTAGTTTCATTTAAACAAAATTAGTATGTATGATCGTACATATTACTGGCTGCAGAGTTGGTCAACTGATGCAGTATAAGAAATATTAAAATAGAAGCATTATATGTATTTTCTACAATTTATGCAAAATTTTGCTTTGCATATAGCCCTGAAGAATCTGTATAGTTTAGCATGATGAAGTAGTAAATCATGTTGCTTAAGAAATATTTTAATGCTTGTCAGTATTTGAAACCTTAAGTTTGCAATGATTCCAGGCAATTAGAAAAAATGAGAATTATCATCTGGCAATTACTTCAATGACAGTAATGTCAAAATCAGTATTTGAAATATACTGTATATTCTATAATTATATGGAAATCATATAAGGCTTAATATATAATTTGGTTTTCAAAATGACAAAACCTAGGGCAATTAGACTCAGACTTTAGTTGTGTGTACATCACTTTTTTTGCTTTGCATCTTTCATTGCTTCAGCAAATGGTTTTCTATAGTTTTGTCTGTGTATGAGAGAGGTAAGTAGTGGATGTGGTTGCAAGCTTTTAAATGCTGTTGGCATATAAAAGAAAACCTTGCACTGTAGTAAAAGCAGTTGGCTGGCCATTTTCTATGTACCTTCCAGGGGATCCTTTCTGCTTTTCTTCTAGAAAAATTCCCTCATGTTTTAAAAAAAACAAATAATGGATTTTTCTATCAGAAAAAAAGAACATGTACGACTGATTAGTCACAAAACATGCATGATGTATTTGTAAGCAAACAATTGAACATATTGTGATTCTGTTCATGTGCATTCGAATGGAAATCCCAGAAGAATGACAAACTCCAAGGAATAGTGGAGGGTATATTAAAATAATTTCCCCTGGAAGTTACACTATTTGCTAATAGCATGCTTTTTTTCCACTCCTGTGCTTTGCTTCATAATCCTATCTACACCACACCATCACAACTGCTGAAAATATTGCCCAAATACCAATCTACCAGCCTGCGATCCTTCAGTTCAGACAGGTCCCGTACACTGAGCCATACCTCGTACTTGAGGGACAGCACTATGATTGATGACACCGTCATTATCCCAAGTCACCAGGTAAGATTATTTTGCAAATCTAATCAATATATAGCTTTATAATAATCCTTGTTATACAGAAAGGAAGTTGAAAAGGAGTATTAGAATAAGATTAGATAGTAAATAATAGCATACTAGATTATTAAAAACAAATTTGTATTAAAATTAATAGTTCTAAAAATAGTCCTACCAAGAGAATCTAAAAGTGGATTTTTCTGAACGTTTAAGGCTTCAGTCTTGTATACATTTATCTAGGAGTAAGCCGCATTTGACTCCGTCTAAGTAGTCATGAATGGGATTATATTGTTATCCTAGGATTATTGTAATCAGTCAATGCAATTAAAACATTGTTTTTTTCCTATCTCATGAGTTTTATTAATCTAAAATAATATATATTTTATCCAAACGTAGAAAAATTTTAATGGATTGATTAGAGACAATGCAAAGAAAAAAAAAGGAAACATGTTTCTCTGCTTTTTCAGATATCCGCATTAACCAAAGAAGGTGAGAGAAATTCATATCGTTTAAGTTGGAGTCCCGATAATCTGGACAACATAACACTTTCTGCTAGCCCTGTTCATTCTGGGTAAGTGTTCAGAACTAATTTCTTTTGATGCATCTTTTATTAATTTATTTCATTAATGAAAAATAATAATTTTAATCTTCAACCATATTTTAAATTTCAGTAATGTTTCTCACTATATCTTTAAAATTGTTGAAAAGTCATTCTTGATTATCCTAATGGCTTTATGGTTACAAAACATTATTTCTTATGATCATCCCATTTAAACCTATTTGAAATTGATTTAAATCAATAATTTGAACATACAATAAGGTAGACATCAAACTTCTAAATATTGTTATGAACTTCTGAAATTACTTGGTATTGGTATTGTGTTAGGTTATTTTTCACAACTGATAAATAATGAAAATATTTGGAGTTAAATTGTCAATAGGAATGGTAGTTTTATGCTAGCTAATAAATGGTATCTAGTTTTCTGGTTCTTTTGCTGTAATACTTGTGGATGTGGTATTAATTATTCTACCAGGTTCGATCAGATCAATTTTTAAATTTAAGTTTCAAACAGAGAGAACCATGAGATAATTTCTTAAGATAGGAGTCTTTAACCCCCAGGCTACGGTCTGATACCAGCCCACTGCTCATTTGGAACTGGGCTATGCAAGTGGCCCATGAACCGGCGCAGCTTCATTTGTGCAAGTGATGGGTGCTTGCAGTCACATGGGAAGCACCATTAGCACAAGCGGCAGGCACGCGCACCCACCTCTTGCCCAAGTTGAGCTGTGTGCATGAGTGTGCTTGCCCACTGCTTCCAAGGACCCATTCCTTCTCTCCTGCTTGCCAGTCGCAAAGCCAGAAAAGTTGGAGACCTCTACTTTAAGACATCTTCATGCAAAAAAAACTGTGAACTAAGCTCAGTGGATTTGTATGACACCGGTTCCATCTGTGTCATACCTATCTAGAGGGATCCTACATGTGATAAACGTTTCAGATATAAGCTTTTATTTGACAAGAAAGTTGTTCCAGTTAGGACCCCCTACTGTGCATAGTATTGATGTGTAGACATGTACAGGTATCTTGATAAGGTGAAGGGTCAGTGAAGCAAAGTTAATAGGAGCAGAAAGGAAATGGTTAAAATGTATGGTTCTAATTCAGCAGCCATTAAAAATTCTTGAAACCAAAACCAAAGCAGATAAAGCAACTTTATAACCTGTATCTGTGTGGATATGAAACTGCTCTATAATGAAGTGAAAATGAAAACATTCTTATTGGGTTTAGTGTAAGTATCACAATGCCAACTTTTAAAATGAGATTTAAACACAAAAAAGTTAAAAGATATATTTTAAGCTAAAGTATTTAAAAAAAAACATTTTCATGAATTGTGTGTGATAAAACATGTTGCGGCCCTATCTGGACCGAGATGCCCTACGCACAGTCACTCATGCGCTCGTGACTTCCCGGTTAGACTACTGCAACGCTCTCTACATGGGGCTGTCCTTGAGGACCACTCGGAGGCTTCAGCTGGTGCAGAATGCATCCACGCGAGTTGTGATGGGAGTCTCCCGATACTCCCGTGTAACGCCTCTTCTCCACGAGCTGCATTGGCTTCCAGTTGCCCTCTGGGTGAGATTCAAGGTGCTGGTGATGACCTATAAAGCCCTAAATGGCATGGGCCCGGATTATCTTAGGGAGCACCTGCTGCCAGCATCAACTTCCCATCGTCCTGTGCGCTCCCATAGGGAGGGCCTCCTTAGGGTGCTGCCAGTCAGGGAGTGCTGGCGGGTGATCCCCAGAGGGAGGGCGTTCTCTGTGGGCGCACCTGCCCTATGGAATGATCTGCCTGTGGAACTCCGGACCGCCCCCGACCTTCGTTCTTTTCGCCGGGACCTGAAAACCTGGTTCTTTTATCTATCTGGCCTGGACTGAGGGGTTTTAAGTTTTTAAACTTTGTTTTAATTTGTTGGGCTATTAATTAATTTAATTCATTTTAATTCTATTTCTATTTTAACTTTTATATTGTCTTTTAAATTTTGCCTTGTAAACCACCCTGAGTCCTTCGGGAATAGGGCGGTATAAATAAATAAACAAACAAACAAACAAATAAATAAATAAATAAAACGTTTTCATAATATTGGAGGTAGGGGATTGTGAGAGACAGATAACCTTATGGCCTTTTAAACAAACTTGTAAGAAATCTGCAGGTTCACCTAAATATTACAACCATTTTGAAAAAAAAAATCATTTACATTGTTTAGATTAGCAATTCCAGGTTGATCTTTTGCACATTTTTTTTTCAAAAAATCCCATTTATATCCCGCCCTTCTCCGAAGACTCAGGGCGGCTTACAATCTAAAGCACAAATCAATGTGCTTAGCAATAGCCTTCATTCTATGTATATGCCTGCTTATTAGGGCTTTCACACACACCCCAAGCGGCATTATTACAAAGTCAGCTTAATTGCCCCCAACAATCTGGGTCCTCATTTTACCTACCTCGGAAGGATGGAAGGCTGAGTCAACCTTGAGCCTGGTGGGATGCGAACCTGCACTAATTGCAGGCAGCTGGTGTTACTTAAGGAGGCATTAGCCCACTGCTCCACCAAGGCTCTTAGTTAATAGGTGCGCAGTTATAATCAATGTAGACAAATGCCTGCTTTGAAATGATTGGCAGCAAAGCTTAGGGGCAAAAACATTACTGACATATAATGCTGAATGTGAACGGTTTCTTGGCTTACAGCTGTAAGTTTTCTCTTAGAACAGCATGACAGTAGACAGTAGACAGTCTAACAAGTCCTTTCTATGCATATTTAATGTTAACTTACTGGAAAAGTTGTACAGAAATCTTTTGAGGGATATGGAATAGGAAATATGAATATAAATTCAATGTATTCAATTGATTTATATATTCAATTAAAAATTCAATGCTGTCTTAAGTTAGTTACTTCTATGGGAGAAGAACATTTTCCAAGTATTTAAGCAGCATTCATATAGTATACTTTATATTTAGAAGAAAATACTTGATCAAAGAAAACTTATATTCAAGTATATTAAAATTGTATCATTAAAAATTACTATATTAATATGTTAGAGATAGATTGGAATTGCTTCTATAGTATTGTCTTCCATGTTTTGGAATTGTAGTCTCTATAGTTTATAACAAGCTGTTATGCATCGGCTTTGTCTATGCCAGACATGTCAAACACAAGGCCCGGGGGCCGGATGCAGCCCGCGAAGTGGTTTCATGCGGCCCGTGAAGCCATCCTGGAAACAGTGAGGGAACGGCCCCCACTGCCTTGGCCCTGGCCCAGAGACCCTCCTTCTGCCAGAGACCCTCAGACCCCCTGTCCCACTCCTGCCCAGGCCCCCATAGGCACCCTTGATGCGAACCATGGAGAGCTGGCCACGCCCACCCAGTAGGCCACACCCACCCAGGCCATACCAACCTGGCCCCCTGAGGGCAACCGCAATGCTGATGCAGCCCTCAATGAAATTGAGTTTGACACCCCTGGTCTATGCGATCTGTGCATATACATGAAGATATGTGCACAGTCTCTATTATGCAGATATTCCTGGTCAGTTCTTTTTTTTGGCAAGAAGATTCTGGATTGAGTGATCCTCAATTTTGTAACAACACTGTGTGTGTGTGTGTGTGTGTGTGTGTGTATGCTACAAAATTGGATCTATAGTAGTTATTGTAACAGTAACTTTCAAATAGTGTATACTTTTTATGAATATATTTAGTTGTAGAAAAACTAGCTCAAGAATTACTTTCTTAGAGAATTTTAATATTTTGGTTCTTTCTTCTTGTTTGGAGGGGGGTGTATGGAGGGGACTAGTACTTAAAATTGACAAGTAATTAGAGTTGTTATTCTTAGCTGCCTGTCTTCCAAAAAGGATATTGGATCATTGCTAACAAGGTAAATGATATTTCTTGCTTTTACCTAATATAGTATCTTCACAAAGATTGATAAGAAACAGGACCTAGCAGCTAGAAACCAAGCTTTATTAAAAAAAATATTAAATCGAATACATTTAAGAAGTGGTAATATACTTATATAGTTTCTGAAACTTTTTTTAAAAGTTAGTTTTGTCAGATAAGTGCACAAAGTATATATGACATATTTGTTAATTTTAGATCAGCACCATGAAGAAAGAAACAAAAATTTAGTTCCTTTTTTCTAACAACAGGAAAATCATATGTTGCAATAAACCTAGAATGAAAATGATTAGGGAAATAGTGACAGCATTTGAGCTAAAAATTATGGAGGAAAAAGCACGTGGAAAAATAAATGCAAAATATTATCAGATAACCTGAAAAGAAACTGATATGTGCAATTAAATACTAGTGAGCAGATTTTTGGGGGAAAAAATTAAAAAGGGATGTAAGATTGAAGGTAATTTTTTTAATCCACTTTCACTAATATCCACTGACACGAGTTGAGAAGTTGCAAGCATATATAATTATCTAGAGGTAACTTTAATTGAAAACTTAATTGAACTTTGAATTTTTAGCAGTCACACATATATGTGCAGTCAGTGTTAAGGTCTTTACAATTTGCTGCTGCAAAGTTGTGCTTTGTTCTTTTTTTAAAAAAAAACTTTTTTAATGCAGAACAGTTTAGCAAGACACTTCATGATTAATTAAAACATTGTTGGCTTATCATATGGAGGCAAATGATTATTGTTCAGCTGTATAATGTGATTATCATAACAGCTCTATAACTATATACATGCATGCATGCCAGGAAAGTGGACTGAAACGTGTCCACAATAAATATGGCTAGCAAGCAGATTCTTGACATCTATTGACTTCCTAGAACATTCATAAGAAATGTTCCACATTTAGATGATTTTAGTTGATTTTAGGGGTAAGAGTACTATTTAAAAGACGTTACAAAGGAATGCATCTTTCCTTAGCTACTGCATACGCTCTTCATATTGTATGTTTAATGTTTTCATCTTCTCCATTTGTAGATAGATATCTTTTCTGACTGATTTTCTTTCATTTGTTCATTCATTCATTCATTCTTTTTTACTTTGTTTTGCTAAATTGTCTCTTCTGTTGCAGCCACACCTCTCCATATTTTGACCATGAAAACAGCAGGTGAACTTATATATAATTTCATGTTAATGCTAACTTCCTTTTCCCTTCTTTCTTCTACCATCCGTTTAATTTACTCACTTTCCGATGCTCTACTTCCTTGAGCTCATTCATTATTTAGTGTAGGAGACTGATTCTCTTCATATTTACCATTTGAGCTAAGATTTAATGTCATAGAATAGCAATACAATTATCGGCTAATACTCCTGTAGGAAGCCTTCCAAAGGACCAAAATGCACTCTTTTAGTTTTTATGTCTGCACTGCACAAGAATTGTGGATACTGGAATTTGGCAATTTAAAGTAATTGACTTTGTTTTTAAAATATATTTGTTTTGAAACATTTCTGAAGGAAGAAAAATAGACCTTCAGTGAAATATTCAGTCAATAAAAAGAAGTGATTTTCATGTGAAACTAGCAGCCCTATTTAACTTTTCTTCCAACATGCATATGCCGATATCCAATAAGTTTAGTAAAAACTTTTAAAATCTGACTGATGTAAAAATAAATGTAACTATACAGAGAGTACATATTTATAAGCTGGAAACCCAGCTTTACTATTAACAAACAATTTGAATTATATTCATTTTTTAAAACTGCTCTCATTAGTGTTCTGTACCAGCCTGCTACCGGCCCTGCAGATAAGGCAGGGACAACCCCTTTTACAAGAAGGCAAGAGGCTGGAACTAAGCCTGCCAAATTTATGGACACAAAAGCAAACAGAACAAGACACGAACCATGAAACAGGAGCTATTCAAGCGGTTGCCTTCTGCAAACCAGCCCTCCCACGCATTCCCCTTTTATACAGTTCAGGGCGTGGCTTCTCTCTGCCTCCTTCCGAGGTGCCCCATTGCCTTCCTCTGTTTACTCCTGATTGACTGCCTCCTGCGTCAGGTGTCCTTGAACAGGGCCAGCTGTGGGTCATCTTCATCCACGCTGTCAGGCTCACACAGCTGGGTCTGCGTCGTGACCAGGTGGGAGGGGCCTGGCTGAGGGCTCTCATCAGCAAGCTCTCCAACCCCCTCAGCAACCTCTCCAACACCCCCCTCCTCCTCCTCCTCTGAATCGTCCGACCCAACTGCCGAACCCACAGGCTGACCCTGAATCACAACAATTAGGTTTTAATTGGGCACTTTAGTGATATTTTCATTTCATTTCATTTTAAAATGCAGAATGTCCTGTTTGATATTATTATTACTACCACTATTTACATGTTTGAGAAATGCTGAAGCCTATTTACTCAAACACTAGTTATTTCACACTCTTGACTAACTGGTTGCTGCCCCTTCCTTTTTTCCCCTGCCTGACATGGTCAATACAGTACAATTCTGGTATTGGGGGGTATTGTGGAAATACTCCAGAAAGAATTGTCCTTTCCATCTTTATGGTGACGAGTATATACTTGTCTGACTAACTATTGTACCTGAGCTCATTATGCACAGAGTGTTTTATTCCTATCTCCCCCAGTAAAAAAATATGCATCCACAGTTAATTGACTGTGGCTGTTGACTATGGTTGCATGAAAATCATATTTAGACATCTAAAACATCTAATTTATATTTATTAATATAAATCTTTTTTGTAATTTTCCATATGTCACATCCTTATCCAATATCTTTTGTAAGCACAGCTGTGCAGAGTTTTAGTCTTTTGTTTGGATAATTCTCCCAAAAAGCTATTTTGTGGGAGAAAGTTAGTAATTTAAATTAAATATTTAATTGTATAGGCACTTTTGGGTGTATATATATAATGAGATACTTTATAATTATTTTTTTAAAAAGACCATGTTTTGTAGGTTTAAAATTGAAATTTCCTGGAACAATCTCAAGTCATTGGTAGAACCTTTTTTAAAAAAATATTAACTTTTCTGCTTTATCCAAAAGTGTGCCATTTATGTAAAGTGTGTGTTTTTATCAGAATTATTCTGCCTAGAATAATCTTATCATTTGTTTCCTTTAATATGAGCAACTTAAATGAATTAAGAAGACAAATGAAAAGATGTACATCCAAAGAAATAGACTCTTATATCTAGACTATGAGCCAGAAATAGTGAAATTTAAGCTTTTCTCTTGATCTAAGAGTATACTTTTTAAGGGTGTTTGAATACTCGCTACAAAAAGGGGGGGAAAGATATGTTTTCCCTTAGATTCTGAAGCATCCTGCTGATTTATTCTTTTGGGATGTTAATAATATATTTGTATACCATGAAAAAAGGCCTTTTCGTCTCATGGCAAAGAAAATGTTCTGCTAAAAAATAAAACACACAGAGTCCTCTTCCAATAACTATTGAATTGAACTATTTATGGGCAGTTTTTTCCAGACTTTGGATATTATACTTGGCAATGACAATTAATCTGAAACTTGAAACTTAGTCAGTTTTTAGTGGATTTGTATAAGATTTGAAATTTTCAAGCAGAATCTTAGGAGATTTTGAGATTTAACAAAATTTTGAAATATTGTTTTATTTACTGAGGGATCAGTGGAGTATAAAAGACAGGGGTAGATATTTGGGACAAGTGTATCATTTATTTTCATCCTGTAATTGTCAGATAATATTTGTTAGAATTATTTAGAAAGGTTTAAGAATTACTAAATGAAGGATTTGACTATATGCAATTTTGATACAGGCCTAGGACATACAGTTATATAACTTTGACTGTTAGGAAAAGATAATCGATGCACATTTAATAGTTTCATTAGTCAAAATGGGACTTACTTTCCAACCCCCCAAAGTCCAAAACTCTTAAACAATAAAACATTTTTTTAACAAAAATATTATTTCCTTGTTGAAACCACCAATGCATGCACTCTTCCATAACTTTGTGTTGTTTGTTCTTTGTGCAATTTTATACTACAAAACTACCAACTGTTTGTCTACAGTCCCTCTTTGAAACCTAAAATAAAATGCCCTTCCTGGATTTCTGATTGCATTTGGTAAGATCTAGAATTGGCAACTCCCCACTCTCCTTTGGGTAGGCTAACTGTTGGATAATTATAGCTACATGATAACCATAAATTAGAAAGTGTGGTTGACATTGTAGCTGTAAACATTGAGCATTGTAACTGCTAATGTTTTTTTTTACTGTTATTGAGGAACAACAACGATTTGGGGTAAAGGTACAGACATCCCTGGAGATGAGGGATAAGAAAGACTTAGGATGCATGGCATGTTTCAAGATGGCAGATCATGGTTCTTCATCTTCATCCACATTGATTTGCTTATTTATATTTTGCATGTGATATTGACTTGGAAAAAATCAAAATGCAGTAGATGCTTTAAAAGAAATAAATTCAGAATTTGTTTTTCATGCAAAATATTTATATTATCTATTAGTTTTACCTTAGGGAACAGAATTGCAAGAAGATACCAATGAAAAATGTCCACTTCACACATGGCCATATTTCTATACATTTTACATTATATTTTGCTAGTTGTCAAATTCATTTATTATTCTTATTACATTTAAACTTCAGATGACAAATAACAGGTATTGTGCATCAGGTTCCTTATATGGGTAGAATTCCAACGTCTTATAACATCCTAGAGATTTTACTCCTTGCTAGGATAGAACATCTACAAAAGTTGACACTGAGAAAACTGCTACCCATTTTTCATATTTTCTTTTTTGCTAATAATTTTGTTGTATTCTTATATTATATACAATATTCTAATCAACATTATTAGCATATAGAGCTAATAGAGCTAGATGTTGCTGCAGGACAACTTGTACAAATTAATCAACTGAGTTTTTGTTAGTATTATGCTAATTGGTTTGACTCCCTAAAACTAATAAAAATATTTCTGAGCTTTTTATCTGTGCAATTAATTAAAAGCTCTAACTACAGCTTAACTATAGGTACATAATATACATAAATATTAATTTTGATTGTTAAGAATGGTTAGTACACATATTTAAAATACATTGCTTCTGAAATATTTTTTGTAACGTACATTATAATTCATTTTCATGCCTAATTTTTCTTCCCAATTTTCAGTTTTCTGGTCAGTTTTATGGTTGATGCTCGAGGTGGTGCTATGCGGGGTTGCAGACACAATGGGCTTCGAATCATTATTCCACCTCGGAAATGCACTGCTCCAACTCGAGTTACTTGCCGGTTGGTTAAACGCCATAGACTCGCCACAATGCCTCCAATGGTGGAAGGAGATGGTCTTGCCAGTCGCCTTATTGAAGTTGGGCCTTCTGGTGCTCAATTTCTTGGGTAAGGATTTTCCTTTATTAATCCCAAATACTAATTAACAAGAAAATAATAATTTCACTTGATGCAGTGTGGGGTGGTTTGGCATTTTAACAGTAGAAGTGAAAAGATTTGCAGTGCACAAAAAGGACCTGATAATTCAATCAGCTTGTGTACCTTTTAATTTAAAGCAACAAGTCAGGTTTACTGCGCTTCCTGAAATCAACTGGTGTAAGCCATGCTGAGCTGTAAAAGAAAACCCATTTTGTTATAATACATCAGTTAATTATTCTCTTTTAAGGTTAAATAAAAATAGCAGCAGAAATGTTGTCAATACAGATGTTAATACCTGTTGAAAAATGCAACACAAGCTTATGCTCCTTTCACAAGGAACTTGTGTTCTCTCAGTAGGTATTTTGTCAGTAA